>NC_139609.1:17092830-17802830 GCF_964270895.1 Podarcis filfolensis | reverse complement strand
AGTGAGTTGTAGCAATACCACAATAAATAACACCCCCACCCCCTCCTCAGCCACACTCCCTGGCCATGCAATCACCTCAAGTGTTTTTGCAAAACTAGGATATGTATTTGAACTCTCATAATGACTCTGCTCAGCTGGGTGGAAGACAGAGAAGGCTATTTATGTGTATATCTAAAGTAAAAAGGTAAAAGGTAAAGGACCCTTTGCACTGGCATGCTTTCAAACTGCTAGGTTGGCAGGAGCTGGGACAGAGCAACGGGAGCTCACCCTGTCATAGGGATTCGAACCGTCGACCTTCTGGTCAGCAAGCCCAAGAGGCGAATCACTGCAACAGGGTGAGCTCCCGTTGCTCTGTCCCAGATCCTGCCAACCTAGCAGTTCAAAAGCACACCAATGCAAGTAGAAAAATAGGTACCACTGCGGCGGAAAGGTAAACAGTGTTTCTGTACGGTCTGGTTTCCATTACGGTGTCCCGTTGAGCCCAAAGTAGTTTAGTCATGCTGGCCACATGACCCGGAAAGCTGTCTGTGGACAAACGCTGGCTCCCTTGGCCTGAAAGCGAAATGAGTGCCGCAACACCATAGTCGCCTTGGACTCGACTTAACCGTCCAGGGGTCCTTTACCTTTACCATTTGTAAAGTAGCCTAGTGTACAAAGGCTCATTTAGATTAGGATGTGTAAAAACCCACAGACATTTTCAGTGAATGGACATCAGGAGCAGGGGCTGATGGCTCTCTCTGAAACAGCTTCTTTAGATCAGAAGAGAGAACGATGCTCAATCATCACAACTATCCCAAATTCAGCCCGTGAACTTACCTTTTTGGTGAACTAAATATGTACGCCTGGATTGATTGATTGATTGATTTACTGCAGGGATGGGATTTTACACTGTATGTTTTCCATACTTGTACTTTTTTGATATTACAGAAATTTTAATGACAATGTTGGGAGCATGGTTACCTCGACGTGATACTATTCTCCACTCACTCCAGCCATTGGATGGACTTGTGACAGGTTTGAATAGAGATAATGTTAACGTTTGCATAGGTCCTTAGCATTTAAAGGTCAATTTAAGATGGAAACTTGGTGTATTTTTCTTAGGTTTGGTTATATGGACCTTAAGTCCTGTGAGCTTCACATCTATTTTGGCCAACATAGCCTGGGAATCTAATGATGAGTTAGAAAACAAGTGAAGAACATGGGACCCAGCTGTCATTGTCAGGAAAATAGAACACCACAGAGGCAGGAATGGGTCTTGGACAGCCATCTAGGTCTGTTAGGTTCTAAGAGGCTGTGCAAAGCATAAAATAATGATCAAAAACAGAAATCCCAGTGACAGCAACTAATTTTCAGTCATGTGATGGGCTAGACAGTGACAGCTTGAGGTGTCAACTCAAAAGGCATTTTGCCTTACTGCCGCACCTTCCTAGTTTGAGATGGAATTATATTTTAAAACACAGGAAGCTATCTTATACTAGGGGTGCAGTTACCGCACGATTCAGATCAGATCTGCAGCATTTGGAACTATCCTGAAATGTCTCAGAGCTGCATTATGTCATTCTGATTTGCTTAATTATTTGGGTCAAAAATCTGATCTCTGTTTCATCACAGTTGACTGTAATGAGGAATCTAAAAATGGCCATAACTCCCCGCCTTTCATATTGTGGCCCACAAAAAGTTGACCGCTATACAATGTGGCCCTTCACCCAAGGCATGGCTGGATCTACACAGCTATTAAAAAACGCTATTAAAAACATGATAAAAGCTCACAATGGAAATTATTATTGACTTTCGATTTCAACTCTACAGCGTCATCTGGTGTCACATTGTTATAACGCATTCATAACATTATAAATTGATGAATGTATCCAAGTCCCATGTTAGCCATCCCCTAGATTCCACTATTGAGACTGGGATGTTTCAGAAAGCGTGTTCTCCCTGAAATGAGAGCACGTGTTGCGGTGGGGTCTGCCAGGCCAACCCTCTGTTGCCAGGCAGGTTAAATGGTTATTGCCTGAAGCAATGATTGGATGACCGGGTTGCTGGGGCAAATTGCATGTTGCAAATTGGGTGGGTGGGACCAAAGGTTTTAAATATTGGGGCACTCCGTTTTTGCTTTCTCTTTCACTGAGTGCATCGGATCACTCGCCCACCCGCCCTGTGTTCTGGTTGACCTTGCTATGCCTGCCTTGGGGTCATCTGCCGTTGGGGCAGGGGCCTAGTAGGAATTTTGTCCATTTGGCTGATTGGCTGGTGCCATTTGGTTTTTGCCTACTACTTAGCAATTCGTCACAACTTGTAAGGTTGCAGTTGGGCATTGGTTATAAAAACTGGTGGAGGAGGGGTCAGGATAGGCTGAGCCTGCCCCTCCAATGGTGGTGTGGAAGGGAATTCCATTAAAGGAATCCTGGGGCTTGCCACGATTTTGTCCAATCCCTGAAATGGGACCAGGGCTGGCAATCCTTGGGGAGCAGATTGGGTGAGCGGTGAGGGACTGACGCTCAGCTCAACTGATCCCCAATATTGTTTTCCCTTCACTAGCTTCCGAGGGAGTTCAGATAGTCAGTTCCGTCCCAGGCGGGGGGACAGATAGTCATAACCAATGCCTAAGCAACCACTCACAGATTATGTATTTTAATAAAGTTGTGGCCCAAAATTTTATGCCAAAAACCTTAAACAAAAATTATGTGTGATTTGTGAATTTTTTTTTGAGGGGTGGCTTGGGGACCTCCACATGTAATTGTTTTTAAGGCTATTTTATTGTCTACTGTCTGTTTTCTTTCTTTCTTTCTTTCTTTCTTTCTTTCTTTCTTTCTTTCTTTCTTTCTTTCTTGTACCCCATTTGGGATCTTTTGATATGTTTATGAAAAGCTTTAAATAAATACAGCTCCAATTTTATAAATATTTGGGAATTACAAAGCGGCTGCAGCCCTGATACTGAACCTCACACTGAAGTTCCCAGTGCCAAACTTGAATGGAATGCAAGTCTAAAAAGCTGAAGCTGGCATTTAATGAATGGGTAGGCTGCATTTGGCAGAATGCAGACGACCTTAATAACTGTAACAAGCCAGAACAGCTTAGGAGAAATGGAGTCTTCTTGAAACACTACCGTGTGGCGAGATATCTCCTCCACTGCAGAGTTTTGAGGCTGGCATCCACTCTGCTCCTGGTTGGTTAATTGAATTAATTTGGTGTTTACATCATTTATAAAGCATTGTTCTATCAATTTTCCGTGGGGGTAGAGGTTTAAAAGGGGTTCAAGCGCACTGTCATATTGGGCGCTGGCATTCAAAATGAAGCCATTAACCCAAGGAAAATCGTTTGATCCGACTTAGAGCTCTCTTTCTCTCTGACTCCTAATTACCATTCCATCAATATCTATAAAGTTGAGAACAAAGGAGTAAAAGGAAATGCTAATGCGTGTCTCAGCCACAGTTTTGCAAGTCTCAGACACCCTGGGGAGGTGGGGAATCTGACATTATACGTCCCTCAGGGAAATATAATGAATTGCGTTGTCATCACGCAACCCCTATTTTATTGGTGTTAAACACTCTGCGATAAGAGCTGTCAATTCCACTGCCCATGAAAGAGAACAGGGAGGATTCTCGTGGACAGTCAGTCGGCTGTGTGGTAGGGTAAATGTCTTTCTTTTCCGGATGTTAAAAAAAAACAAAAAGCCCACAAACCTGCTTGATACCTGTTCTTCCTTTGAAAATGCATCTAGGAGACAGGGGTAATTCGAAACACAGTCAACCTAATTATCCTCCCATCTAGCAAATGGCCCCATTTGTCTCCAGCTATAAATGAGAGTAGTCAAGGGACAAGGGAAGTAGCCTGCATTTTGCCCTTTCTTTTCCTTGATTTGTAGTTTTCAATCTCCCTCCGACTTCTGTCTCCCTGCTCTTAGCAGCCCTGTTTAGGGAAGTTTTTAATGTTTGATGTTTTATCGTGTTATTAATATTCTATTGGGAGCCGCCCAGCATGGCTGGTGAAACCCAGCCAGATAGGTGGGATATTATTATTATTATTATTATTAATTTGAAGTTCAGTGCAAAGGGTTTCTAAAAATGTACATAGATGCTAGTGGTCCTTTGCTGGTCTCTAATGTTCACTGGAATGCATTTATTGGCCATGATAGCATCATATTAAGAAAGTTCAAAATTATCCCGTATTAGAAGCAAGCCCACGCTTACTTAGAAGTAAGCTCATTCAGTCTTTCTCTTTCTTTCTTTCTTTCTTTCTTTCTTTCTTTCTTTCTTATTCACTTTGACATACCAACAAGGAAAAAAGGAACAACAACAACAAATATCCATCAACATAAAGCAAATAATAACATTAATACATCAGCTTATACACTTGAAACCTTTAAATAATAATGGTATTTTTCTATAGACCCGACCTCCCATCTACTCCTTAGTTCAATTTCTCATCAGTTGTACTCTGCCACGACATAACAAGTTATATTAAAGTTTAATAATCGTTAGTCAATCTTAAATTTTACATCATACTTAAAATTACTACTGAAATTATTTGAACGCTGCGACGGACTTTAAACTACAATTGTTATTTTTTTCAGATAGATTTTGAAGATTTCCCATCTTGAGATAAATACCTGTTTTGGTTTTTGTTTTTTTCCTGACAAGCTGTCTAATTCCGCATATTCAGCCAGTTTTTATATCCATTCTAGTCTTGATGGAACTTTGTCACTCTTCCAATTTGCCGCCATCAGCACCCTTGCTGCGACCATAGCATATAGAAAAATCTCTCTTACCCTTTTGGGAATGTCCGAGTCTGTAATTCCCAAAAGGAAAGCTTCTGGAAATTTTTAACTTTTTTTTTCCAATTCTAAATGGGTATCATCCCAGAACACCTTAATTTCTTTACACAGCCACCACATGTGGCATAGAGTACCTGGCTTTTCTTACCGGGGCAACAGGATCATACACACACCTGGGAGTATGTCCCATAAGACTCAATGAGCTAAGCAAAGAAAAGCTCATTGAGTCTTATGGGACATACTTCCAGATGTGTGTGCGATCCTATGGCCCCTGTAAGGGCATCTCAGGGTGATTATTAGATTCTATTGGAAAGGAAGGAGTATAAAAGGGCTAACTGTTCTAGTTAAGCCTTGCCTAAGAACATAGTCTTCCCGAGCTTTGGTGTGTTCATATAACAACCCTATTTGGTTGATCTTCAGTTCTGCCTCCTTCTTTGTTCTTTGGTCTTGACTTTTGGTTTAGTTCCTGAACTCTGATTCAGCTGCTGATGCCTGGCTCATCTCAGACCACTGCCTATGGTTTAGCTCAGTTTAGCTCAGTGAGTACAGTATCATATGAGCACTGATGCAGAGCATATTTTCTATGCGTAATAATAATAATAATAATAATTTATTATTTATACCCCGCCCATCTGGCTGGGCTTCCCCAGCCACTCTGGGCGGCTTCCAAAAAGAATATTAAAATACTGTAATGCATAAAACATTAACAGCTTCCCTAAACAGGGCTGCCTTCAGATGTCTTCTAAAAGTCTGGTAGTTGTTGTTCTCTTTGACATCTGGTGGGAGGGCGTTCCACAGGGAGGGCACCACTACCGAGAAGGCCCTCTGCCTGGTTCCCTGTAACTTGGCTTCTCGCACTGAGGGAACCGCCAGAAGGCCCTCGGCGCTGGACCTCAGTGTCCGGGTAGAATGATAGGGGTGGAGACGCTCCTTCAGATATATTGGACCGAGGCCGTTTTGCTTACATATAAGATTGGCTTGTTAAGAATTTGAACTGAATCCTTCTCATATTAATTCTTACAAGTCTGGCTGCTGAAGAATTGATCTAGATTGGCTGATGAAGCATTGAACGAAATAGATTGGTTATCCAGAAACTCTGTTCCAGCAATATTTGTTGACAGATTATTTATATATCGAACTTTTGAATTCTGGTGATATTTGTTGACAGATTATGTATGTATCGAACTTTTGAATTATTCTACCGCGACTGGTGAAGAAGATTTAGAGACTTTGGTTGTAATTTCTGAACATTTGTATTAGAACTCTGCAAACTTGCTCCTTTCATTGTGGCAATTTTGACTAACAGAAACAAAAAATTCTCAACAGTCCTTTGATGTGGCATTGCTTCTTTTGACAAATAACTCCTCATTCAGATGAATAAAATTTGCATATACCTATAAAGGTTTGCTTAAATGTGGAATAGAAAAAACTTTAGGCCTTCCATTTGCACTGTGTTTCTTAATTGAAGCTTTATTAGGAAAAAATGCCATATATTAAAACATAGCAACAATTTCACGTTCATGTGATGCATTTTTTTTTAAGAGGTAAAACCATCACTTCATTATAATGAGAAATGTTTATGAATGTCATCTGAGATGACAAACGGTGGCCTTTCAATTTTAGCCAAGTCGTGACAGACAGCTGTGCATTAATGTACTAACTATAATGCTGCAAAGGGAGCATCTTTTCTCATTGCTTAATCCAACCTTCTTGAAATGAGTGGCTGACACTAAAGCCCTTCAAACAGCTTAGACTCCCAAGTGGGATTTGTGTTCCACCATGTACTTGTCATTGTAATGGAAAACACATTGTGCTAATGCCAGATTTCTGAAGCTCCAAGGCCCCTTTACAACAAATGTAATAGTAATTCCAGGATTTATGTGGTGTGTGCAGTAAGCTTTCTCTTAAGGGTGGATTTACACTAATCATGTAAAAGGATTCCGTGTCACCACGGGCACACCCAGTTCTCCCCCCCTTTTTTAAAGCCATGTTTTATTGGAAATAACTTTGAAATAGAGTTCCAATAGAGAATCGTTAATGCACATAGCTGAAGGACCTCTGCTCTGTAGAACCAAGAAAATTGAAGCAAAATGCTCCTATCATGACATATTCTGTGCTTTGGTTGGAATGCCTTTTTTTCTTCCCCCAAAAAGCATGCAATTTCATTAATTTGGAAATGTTTTCAGAGCCAAATTGTAAATTCAAGGGAGCATACACCCATGTTTATTCTGGTATAGATTCAGAATTTGTAAATTAATATTTTGAATGTTCTCTAGATGGGTGAAAAAATTGACCCAAACGTCAGGCTCAGGACCAGTGGCAGAGCTTCATGCTCTGGCACTGGGGGCTGGAGAACAGAGGGGGCAGGGGTGGTGTGCATCCCGGGGGCGGGGCGCAGCACCTGCAGGGGTGGGGCACCATCCTGGGGGCGGGGCACGCCTCCTGCAGAGGCGTGGCACCCAACATGCGCAGGCGGCAGCCACAATGGCACCCCACCAGGATCGCACTGCCATGGGCAGTGCACTCCCCCCAACTCCTCTTCCTCCACCAGTGCACAATACCTCAAGGGCCACTTCTTTCCATATAATAATAATAATAATAAATAATAATAAATTTTATTTATATCCCGCCCTCCCCAGCCGAAGCTGGGCTCAGGGCGGCTAGCAACAATCAAAATAATCCAACATTCTAAAAACATTCATTATAAAATTAATTAAAATCAAATTAAAATCAAATTGATGGCAACCATTAAGCAAAATTCTGTGCAGATTGCCAGAGGAGGGGGTCAGGCTGCGCCCTGACCAAAGGCCTGGTGGAACAGGCCCTGCGGAAAGATGTCAGGTCCCGCAGGGCCCTAGTCTCTTGTGACAGAGCGTTCCACCAGATTGGAGCCGCGGCCGAGAAAGCCCTGGCTCTAGTTGAGGCCAGCCTAACCTCTCTGTGGCCTGGGATCTTCAGGATGTTTTTATTTGCAGACCGTAAATTTCTCTGTGGAACATACCAGGAGAGGCGGTCCCGTAGGTACGAGGGTCCTAGGCCGTGTAGGGCTTTAAAGGTTAAAACCAGCACCTTAAACCTGATCCTGTACTCCACCGGGAGCCAGTGCAGCTGGTATAGTACTGGATGAATATGATCTCGCAGCGAAGACCCCATAAGGAGTCTCGCCGTGGCATTCTGCACCCGCTGGAGTTTCTGGGTCAGTCTCAAGGGCAGCCCCACGTAGAGCGAGTTACAATAATCCAGTCTGGAGGTGACCGTCACGTGGATCACAGTGGCTAGGTCAGGGCGAGAGAGATAAGGAGCCAACTGCTTAGCTTGGCGGAGATGAAAAAAAAATATGAACCTATCCAGACTCCAATATCATCTTCTGAGGCCCTCAAGAGGTCCGAAGGGTGGCAACAGGAGAGCAGGGCCATCTCTACAGTGGCTCCCCATCTGTGGAAGGCTCTCTCCAGGGAAGTTCACATGGCACCTTCATTATACACCTTTAGGCGCCAGGCAAAAACGTTCCTTTGTTAACAAGGCCTTTGGTTGATTTGATTGACATCCTATGCCCTTTTAAAATGTGGTGGGTTTTTTGGGGGGGGCATTATTGGGTTGTGTTTATTTTGATTATATATTTCATGGCTTTATATTTGGATTTTGTTCTGTGTACTGTCCTGAGACATCCAGGTATAGGGTGGTATACAAATTCAGTAAATAAATATAAATAAATAAATAGATTAGTGCTCAAGATCCTGCTGTGTCATGATGGCATTGCTTTTGTGCTACAGGTTCTTAGTCACTGTTGGG
Source organism: Podarcis filfolensis (assembly GCF_964270895.1). Classification (NCBI taxonomy): domain Eukaryota; kingdom Metazoa; phylum Chordata; class Lepidosauria; order Squamata; family Lacertidae; genus Podarcis; species Podarcis filfolensis. Next base: position 17,794,261 of record NC_139609.1, on the reverse strand, counting down.
ACATTTCATGTAGTAGTAGTAATAATAATAATAATAATAATATAATTTATTTATACCCCCCCCCCATCTGGCTGGGTTTCCCCAGACACTCTGGGTTGCTCCCAACAGAATATTAAAAACAGAATTAAACATCAAACGTTAAAAACTTATCTAAACAGGGTTGCCTTCAGATGTTTTCTAAAAGTCAGGTAGTTGTTTATTTCCTTGACATCTGATGGGAGGGTATTCCACAAGGTGGGCACCACTATAGAGACAGCCCTCTGACTGGTTCCCTATGGCTTCATTTCTCGCAGTGAGGGAACCACCAGAAGGCCCTCGGAGCTGGACCTCAGTGTCCAGGCTGAACAATGGGGGTGGAGATGCTCCTTCAGGTATACTGGGCTAAGGCAGTTTAGGGCTTTAAAGGTCAGCACCAACACTTTGAATTGTGCCCGGAAACGTACTGGGAGCCAATGTAGGTCTTTCATAATAATATTTATTAAAATTTCAAAAAATTACAAACATAAGAAAAAAGTAATAAAACAAAAAATTACAAAAAACTAAAAAATAGAAAAAATTAAAAACAAATCAATTTTTCCATAGCTTATCTTTCATTTACTTGTTTCCTTGACCTCCTCACACCTCCCTTTTTTGTATTCTAGTTCAATTAGTTAATTCAGCAAATCCTTTCCATCTTTGTTTTTATCTTTATCATTTATCATTTATCATTTATCAACATATTGTGACTTTGCATTCTCACCTGTTGACAACCCATTTTTACATACTCCTTTATAACATTACTGCTAAAACCACATAACTTCATTCCAGCATCCTTCTAACATTCCTTAATTTTGCAATGTTTCTGTAGATAATCTTTAAACTTCTTCCAACCTTCTTCTACCGATTCTTCTCCCTGGTCTCGGATTCTGCCGGTCATTTCCGCCAATTCCATGTAATCCATCACCTTCATCTGCCATTCTTCCTTGGTGGGTAAATCTTGTGTCTTCCAATACTTTGCGATGAGTATTCTTGCTGCTGCTGTAGCGTACATAAAGAAAGTTCTGTCCTTCTTTAACACCATTTGGCTGACCATGCCCAGGAGAAAGGCCTCTGGTTTCTTCAAAAAGGTATATTTAAATACCTTCTTCATTTCATTATAGATCATCTCCCAGAAAGCCTTAATCCTTGGGCACGTCCACCAAAGGTGAAAGAATGTACCATCAATCTCTTTACATTTCCAACATTTATTATCAGGCAAATGATATATTTTTGCAAGCTTGACTGGTGTCATGTACCACCTGTATATCATTTTCATAATATTCTCTCTTAAGGCATTACATGCTGTAAATTTCATACCTGTGGTCCATAACTGTTCCCAGTCAGCCAACATAATGTTATGTCCAACATCTTGTGCCCATTTAATCATAGCAGATTTCACCGTTTCATCCTAAGTGTTCCATTTCAACAGCAAGTTATACATTCTTGATAAAATCTTAGTTTTGGGATCTAACAATTCTGTTTCCAATTTTGATTTTTCCACCTGGAAGCCAATTTTCTTGTCCAAATTGTAAGCCTCCATTATTTGATAATAATGAAGCCAATCTCGCACTTTATTTTTTAATTTCTGAAAACTCTGAAGTTTCCATCTATCTCCTTCTTGTTCCAAAATCTCCCAATATTTCGGCCATTTGGCCTCCATATTGAGCTTTTTCTGAGCCTTCGCTTCCATCGGTGACAACCACCTTGGGGTTTTATTTTCAAGTAGGTCTTTATATCTTGTCCAGACATTAAACAATGCTTTCCTGACAATATGGTTTTTAAATGCTTTATGTGCTTTGACCTTATCATACCACAAATATGCATGCCACCCAAATACATTGTTGAAACCATCTAAGTCCAAAGTGTCTGTGTTTTCAAGAAGCAGCCATTCTCTCAGCCAGCAAAATGCGGCTGATTCATAGTAAAGTTAAAGGTCTGGCAGGGCAAATCCGCCTCTTTCTTTTGCATCAGTTAATATCTTAAATTTTATTCTGGGCTTCTTGCCCTGCCAGACGAATCTAGAAATATCTCTCTGCCACTTCTTGAAGCAGTCCATTTTATCCAAAATTTGCAGTGTTTGAAACAAAAACAACATTCTTGGAAATACATTCATTTTTATCACAGCAATGCGGCCTAGCAATGAAAGCTTCAGATTTGACCATATTTCTAGGTCCTTTTTCACTTCCATCCAACATTTTTCATAGTTATCTTTAAATAAATTCACATTCTTAGCGGTCATATTAACCCCCAGGTATTTCACTTTCTTAACCAATGTTAATCCTGTCTCCTTCTGAAACCTCTCTCTCTCAATTTTTGTTAGATTTTTCTCTGAAACCTTAGCTTTTATCTTGTTCAACTTAAAACCCGCAACCTGACCAAATTCTTGGATCAGTTCCAATACTCTTTTAGTACTAGATTCTGGCTCCCCAATGTAGGTCTTTCAGGACCGGCGTTATATGGTCTCGGCAGCCACTCCCAGTCACTCCCAGTCTAGCTGCCGCATTCTGGATTAGTTGTAGTTTCCGGGTCACCTTCAAAGTTAGCCCCACGTAGAGCGCATTGCAGTAGTCCAAGTTACTTCACAGAGTCCTTCTTAACAGTGCTGGATCTATGAATTTTGCTGGAGGGGGCAGCAGTCTGCACTGTTACTGCCTCCTTTCCCCTGGTTGCGAACTCCAAGCTATAAACCTGCAACCCCAAAGTGAAAAGACAGAGGAAGCCATAGTTCCTAAAAAGATTCTTACAGAGAGCTTTAATGAGGCTTATTGCTTTTACAGGTTTGTGAAAGTCAACAGAAGTAACATAGCAGATCAGACCCACGTAGCTGTGAGTTGGCAGATCTGCAATGATTACACAAATACAAACTAGAAAAGAATCAGGTTTTGATTGTTTTTATTACAAGTTCCTGGTAATTTCATTATTCTGTGTTCCCGTCTAAGCTGTTTTATCAGTGCAACTTCATTGGAGTTATGCATGATTTATGACAAGAGAAACAAGCTTGGTAGTCGTAAATGGAAAACCGAGAAGAATAGTCTCCCTTAGTGCATATTAACACAATGCAGTATGGATCCAGCCACTTTAATGTATTGGTTTGCTTTTAGCTCTCAGCCTGCAGCCAAATTAATTTCAACAGTTTGCAGTGGGCAGAGACCAATTATCAACCCACATCTCCCGTTTTCTAGCTTGTTAATAGGGCTACAAATAATGGCTTGAAATTATCCTGTCGGTCAAATACCTACTCATGTGATCTCCAGAGCAGCAGCTGGAATGATTTAATGATCTGACATAATCTGTATTGTTCAGGGGTGGGGAGCCAATTCAAATACCTATAGGAGAAGGAAAAAAGGATTGCAAATTTCAGAGTGGTAGGCCGGTTAAAGAAGGACCTTCTTCCTTCCTTCCTTCCTTCCTTCCTTCCTTCCTTCCTTCCTTCCTTCCTTTTCTTATGCTTACTCCAAAAGAAAGCCTTTTCCATCCCAATTCAATGCATGGTTTACTTCAAAAAATCTCAGTAAGTCCAATGGGATTTCCTCTCAAGTAAATATACATATACCTGTAGCCTTAATCAACTTGTGATGTAGAAATTGGTGCTTATTTGTCAAATGTTAGCTGTTAAAATAGTGTTCTATCTGACTTGCAATACTTGCAATGAGCAAATCATCTTGAGATGATGGTTGCAGCGGTTTTCAACCTGTGGGTCCCCAGATGTTGTTGGACTACAACTCCCATCATCCCTGATCTCTGCCCTTGTTAGCTAGGGGTGATGGGAGTTGTAGTTCAACAACATCTGGGGACCCACAGGCTGAGAAAGGCTGGTTTAGAGGGTGATTAATAAATTAATAGTAATCGTAATAATAATGCATACTATGTACATAACATAGGAATGCGATCACTTCACATTTATTATCTCAGTAATTCTTACCATAACCCTGCAAAGTAGGTCAGTGTTTTCTGTATACTGCAGATGAGGGGCTGAGTCTGAGTAATTATGACTTGCCTAATACCATTGCGGACGCGGGTGGCGCTGTGGGTTAAACCACAGAGCCTAGGACTTGCCGATCAGAAGGCCAGCGGTTCGAATCCCCACAATGGGGTGAGCTTCCATTGTTTGGTCCCTGCTCCTGCCAACCTAGCAGTTCGAAAGCACATCAATGTGTAAGTAGATAAATAGGTACCGCTCCGGCAGGAAGGTAAATGGCATTTCCGTGTGCTGCTCTGGTTCACCAAAAGCGGCTTAGTCATGCTGGCCACATGACCCGGGAGCTCTACGCCGGCTCCCTCAGCCAATAAAGTGAGATGAGCGCCGCAACCCCAGAGTCGGCCACGACTGGACCTAATGGTCAGGGGTCCCTTTACCTTTACCTTTAATACCATCTAGGGAATTTGTGGCAGAGGACAGATTCTAAATAAAGCAGGTATCTGAGCTCACATTTTTAGCTAACCCACCACTCACACTCACTGCAGCAGGTGTGTGGTACCAATTTTCAGGCTAAATTCCCTTCTGGGCAACTGTCATAAGACCACACACGATGGGCATGGCTGGAGGCAAAAGAGAACATAGCAATGAATGGAAATCTGACTCTTATACTGTGGGCCAGTTTCTACACACTTCCTGGGACCTGCTGGTGAAGGACAGGTAGTCATTTCCATGCTGCCGCTCCTTACTACTACTATTCTGTGTTATTTTCACAGATTTCTCCAATTTCCAATTGGTGGTCCACAGACCCCAGGGGGTCTGTGTAACCCTCCCAAGGGGTCCATGGCACCATTCACATAACAAAAACTACTTTAGAGAGATCAAAATTTTCAAAAGTAGGGGGTCCATGGCTTGGCTTTTGGAAAATAATAATAATAATAATAATAATAATAATAATAATAATAATAATTATACCCCACCCTCCCTGGCCAGAGCCAGGCTCAGGGTGGCTAACACCAGTAAAATTACAATAAAAACATAATAGGGGGGGAAATACAGGTTAAAAATACAATTTAAAATGCAGCCTCATTTTAATAATAGCCCATGGATCAAAACCATAAGGGGAGGGAAAAATAAAGGTCAGACCATATCCAAACCAAAGGCCAGGCAGAACAGCTCTGTCTTGCAGGCCCTGCGGAAAGATGTCAAGTTCCGCAGGGCCCTAGTCTCTTCTTCCACCAAGTCGGGGCCAGTACTGAAAAGGCCCTGGCCCTAGTTGAGCCCAATCTAACCACCTTGTGCCTTGGGACCTCCAAAATGTTGTCACTTGTGGACCTTAAGGTCCTCCTCAGGGCATTAGCTAATTGGGAACCACTGCTCAATGCATTTTTGGTTAGAGAGCTATACTGCAAGTTCCAAGAAAGTGTGCGCTACAAAGGGCAGCAGGGTTTCAGTTCACATCTTGGTTTGCAAAGTGTGAATGTGGTAAAGGTAAAGGTAAAGGGACCCCTGGCCATTAGGTCCAGTCGTGGCCGACTCTGGGGTTGCGGCGCTCATCTCGCTTTAATGGCCGAGGGAGCCGGCGTACAGCTTCCAGGTCATGTGGCCAGCATGACTAAGCTGCTTCTGGCGAAACAGAGCAGCGCACAGAAACATCGTTTACCTTCCCGCCAGAGTGGTACCTATTTATCTACTTGCACTTTGACGTGCTTTCGAACTGCTAGGTTGGCAGGAGCAGGGACCAAGCAACGGGAGCTCACCCCGTCGTGGTGATTCAAACCGCTGACCTTCTGATCAGCAAGTCCTAGGCTCTGTGGTTTAACCCACAGCGCCACCCGCGTCCCTGTGAATGTGGTAGGTTTGCATTGAAATGGAAACTGAACAGATCTCTCCTCCTCAGCCCTGTGAAGCATATGTGCAGATCACAATGCTCAGCTCAAAATCTCCACAGACAAATCAGAGTTGTACGTTTACATTACTTGTTTCTTGACGACTTCTGGCTCCCATCCCTGGTGCTTGTGAACTATTTAATTTTGGCAAAAGGAACCACTGGCAGGCCTTCAAGCTACGTTTGGCAGTCTAACGGTAAATTAATTGTGCTTGGGATTGTCTCCCAACACAACTGGCATGCCTATTTATAGTGGAAAGCTTACCTAAAATGATAAGCCAAGTGCCTATTTATACATTCCTGCTGTGCTTCTCTGAACTGGAGACATGGTGGGATGGAAAATGTACTACTCAGGGGTGAAAGTGAGGCTGGATCTATAAACATCAATAGGTTAATCATCAATCCACCACTGAGCTCGAGTCAACAAAAAACTGTGTATGAAGAGTAATAGGATTCTTGCAAAATACACAAATGATGGGAATGACAAGTCCTGGAACCAATAAAGAATTTATGTTTATGTTATGATTTGCCTGCCCTATAGTGATGGAAAAAATAAATAGAGTTGAATGGTGTTTTATGCACGGACTGTAATCTGGATGGCAAGGGTTTGCTTTAATAATGGCACCTGAACAATCAAATTAGGGACTATTATGACTTCCAAATGTTAAAAGTCACCTGGAATCTACATACTTGAAATCTACAGAAGCTGTATAAACCAACAGGACAGAATTTAAACCAGCCAAGTACCTTATCAACAAGGTTTCAGAAAGTTCATATTTGTCCTAATAATTATACAGCTAATATTTATGCAACTAATAATGCCCTACTAAATTTACATAATTACATTGACCCTAATGGGTCAAGTCAGTGCTCTAGCTCCAGAATACACAGAATTAGCCTCTGAAATGATCTATCAATTTGTGTTACAATTCAACAGATGCCCACTCCGACAGTTGGAGGTGCATCTCTGCAAGATTTCTCTGGGACACCCAAATCTAGTGCTGCAGACATGTCAGTTTCTGCATTTGCTACCAGAATGGAAATTCAAAGTGGGTCTCTTAGAAGCTTTTATCATGCACATTCTTCTGTAACAGAGGTTTCTTGATCAAATTTGCAAAGAAATGGAGAGTAAGTCTATATGGGTTATAAGATATGGCTGGTTTCAGTTTAAATAGGTTCCTTGTTGGTAAGTTCCATCTGAAGAAAGCCTTTTTTTATAACATATGAGTGCATTTCTTAAAGGTTCCAATGTTGTTAAATGGATAGTTGAACAACTGTTGTATTGTTTCTCACAGCTAAGCCCTTGATAAGCACAATTGTGCCAAAACGTGTCCGACTTATCTATAATAAAGCATTTCCTTGTTCGGGCATCTTTAAGACACATTTCTCACTATTGTTCTATAAGCAGAAACTGTTACCCAGATAAATAATGTTGTATTTGTTCACCAATTCTCCCTGAACATATCTGCAATCCATGAGCAATTAGTGGGTCGAGGGTGATCCTGGCTAGAGATAAACCACAAGCCGCATTTAGACAGCTTCATTTCTCAGGAAGCCCATGGACCCTAGAGTAGAGAAACATAGACAAACATAGGGATATGGTGACCAGGAAAATAGAGAGTACAGAAAAACAGGACAACAGAGTGACATGAGGCTGTGTGGGGGCTCGTATCTAACTGTGGGCACAAGTTGACATCATTGCTCAGCTTAGAAAGGGGTACAGTCGCCTAGTTGTTCAGCTCCAGCACAGAGCAGTTATCCACTCCTAATAAATAAATGTCACTTGATCACACACACACACACACACACACAAAAGCTGGGGTAAGCAGAAGCCCCATATTAGCACCTGCTGAGGACAATTTTCATTGGGATCACAACTGGGAAGCAGAAAGAACCCCCCCCCCTTTGTAATACACTTCTGGTGAAAACCACACATGCAAATACTTAGTAGTAAAGGAAATGACACAGAAATGAGGTGCAAGTTATGTATTTAATGCAACATACAGTTATGCTCATGCTCATGATCAAGGACAGAATAATCTAATAAATGCATCACAAAGACTTCCAGCTTTTCCTTAAATCATCTGCTTCATATCTAAGGCAAGGATATGCACATTTATTTATTTTTTAAAAAGTTTGGTTTATACAATATATTAACAAAAGGGTTAATAATACACCAGCTCTATGACGTAGGGACACAGGAAGTTGCTTTATACAGAGTCGGGCCATTGATCCAGTATTATCTACACTGGTCGGAAGCAGTTCTCCAAGGGTACAGGTGAGGTCTCTTCCAACTGGAGATGCCAGGGATTCAACCTGGAACCTTTTGCATCAAAAGTACGACCGTTGCTACTGAGCCACAGACATTTCCTGGTTGTTTACTAGACCCCAGCTTTGTGAAATCATTTGCAATTTTAAAGAAGGCATCAGCTAAAAATAAAAATAAAATAATGGCGTTTATCGTCGCATCTGGCAGCGCTATTTAATATCATATTGATTGGCAACCCTTGCAATTTAATATTGCTATAATTTACTCTGCAATACTATATCTATCCCAGGTAAGAAATGAAGAGCAAGATGTTAACATGCTTCTGGCAGAGCTATTAAGTGTCATAGTTATCAGTGCAATCCTAGACCCGCTTACTCCAAAGTAAGTCTGATTGCTTTCGGTGGAGCTTACTCCCAGGTAAAGTGTGTGTCGAATAACAACCATGTAGCACTACTTCATATGAAATGGCAACCCACGGGGTATTTTTTATTTATTCATTTATTAAATTTATATACCACCCTTCATCTGAAGATCACAGGATGATTAACTATAGTATCTGGTCTATACAGCAAGCAGTTCAACAGTTCAGGAACCCTGATCATTCAGGGTTCCAGATCCCATGGAAGTTACTGTGCATTTAAGTACAGTGGAGGGACGCGGGTGGCGCTGTGGGTTAAACCACAGAGCCTAGGACTTGCCGATCAGAAGGTTGGCGGCTTGAATCCCCACAACGGGGTGAGCTCCCGTTGCTCGGTCCCTGCTCCTGCCAACCTAGCAGTTCGTAAGCACGTCAGGTGCCAGTAGATAAATAGGTACCGCTCCAGCCGGAAGGTAAACGGCGTTTCCGTGTGCTGCTCTGGTTCGCCAGAAGTGGCTTAGTCATGCTGGCCACATACCCGGAAGCTGTACACTGAGTCCCTCGGCCAATAAAGCGAGATGAGTGCCGCAACCCCAGAGTTGGTCACCACTGGACCTAATGGTCAGGTCTTTTAAGTACAGTGGAACCTCGGTTTTCAAGTGTCTCAGAAGCTGAACAATTCGGAAACCAAACGCCGAAAACCTAGAAGTAATTGCTTCCATTTTCAAACATTTTTTAGAAGTCAAATGGCTTCCAAGGCACGTTTTTCATTTTTTTCCCCCATTGACTTTGCAGCCAGCTCATTGATCCTCAGTTTTTTCGAACATTTCGGTAGCCAAATGGTCTTCCAGAATGGATTACATTAGAAAACTGAGGTTCCACTGTACAGTGGTACCTCTGGTTACATACGCTTCAGGTTACATACGCTTCAGGTTACAGACTCTGCTAATCCAGAAATAGTGCTTCAGGTTAAGAACTTTGCTTCAGGATAAGAACGTGCGGCGGCGGTGCGGCGGCAGCAGGAGGCCCCATTAGCTAAAGTGGTGCTTCAGGTTAAGAACAGTTTCAGGTTAAGAATGGACCTCTGGAACGAATTAAGTACTTAACCCGAGGTACCACTGTATATGCAGAAAAGTCTCCTGCCTACAAATGTTTATGCTACACACACAGTGTTGGCACCCGTCTGTCTCCAGAGACAACGGAGTGAGCCTCTGGGAGTGAAGCCAAGCACCGAAGAGACCTCGCCTGGGTGTAAGCCTGGGAAGTGTGTATGGAGGTCCCCACTCTTGGCCTTGCCAATGTGATCCAAAGGAAAGCAGAGCAATATATTTGACACCAGCTTGGCTGAAGGAATTGCCGGAAGGAGGCGTACAAGGCACAATCTAACTGTCTAAGGGATTCAGCTCCAGATTTGTGTAGGATTTACTCCTTAGCCTTTTCTTCTCCTCCAAGGCATCCTCCAGGGCAGAGATCATGAGATACTGTGAGATGTTGCACTATTTCAGGTGAGATCTCACCCCAAATTGGCATGATCTTGCCCCAAACCAGCATTTCTGGCAGAGCTGGTAGGACAGGGCACCTGTGGTCATGCCTCCTGGAGGAATTATGCCACCTGAGGCCTCACGCTACCTAATGGTTGGAGTGGCTCTGTGCTTAGCTATGATAGCTAAGTGGCAACCCCATTGTCAGTGGTGGGTTTCCTCCTTGGGTGCTGGAAGCAAACTGTGGAGTGGGCTGTTGCTTTCAGACTCTGCTTGTGAGTGGGTGGCACTGTGGTCTAAACCACTGAGCCTCTTGGGCCTCCGATCGGAACGTTGGTCATTCGCATCCTTGTAACGGGGTGAGCTCCCATTGCTCTGTCCCAGTTTCTGCCAACCTAGCACTTTGAAAGCATACCAGTGCAAGTAGATAAATAGGTACCTCTGCAGTGGGAAGGTAAACAGTGTTTCCGTGCGCTTTGATTTCTGTCATGGTGTTGCGATGCACCAGAAGTGGTTTAGTCCTGCTAGTCACATGACCTGGAAAGCTGTCTGCGGATAAACGCCGGCTCCCTCTGCCTGGAAGCGAGATAAGCACTGCACCCCATAGTCGCCTTTGACTGGACTTAACCATCCAGGGGTCCTTTACCTTTTACCTTGTGAGCTTCCCAGTGGAAAGGCAACACAGCTCAGCAACAGAACACATCTTGTTTGTAAAAGGCACTTGTTCAATTCCCAACATCCCCAGAGAAAGGAGTCTTAGGTAAGCAGAGTTGAAAATTCTACCTTAGATCTTGAAGAGCAATCTTCAGCTTATTCAAACCCAGGAACCACCTTTAACCCAGGTATGTATACAGAGACAAACATTTTAACTTATAGCCATATATTATATGGTGGCACTGATGTTGGGAACCTCATTAGATCAGTAGCTGAGTTGAAGACCAATGGAGCAGACCTTATTGGACTTGATGGACCAGTGTTCTGGCTGAGTATAAGACAGGGTAATATTTTCATACCTAGCTGTTGTGAAACTGAACGGAAGACTGGACAGAGAGAACTACCTGCTCATATTGAAGCTTCTCATTGCCCTTTTTCTTGAGATATCTCAGTGCACTTCAGATACCACATTCCCAGCTGAATACATCTGAAAACCTTGGAAAGCATATCACAGACACATTCAGCCCAGTCACCTTCTGTTTCTAAAATAGGTTTTTTGTTGAATGATTAAAAATATAAAATAAAAACAAAGCAGACGTGAAATTAGGATACGCAGCAGGATGTTATTTATAGCAGCCCACCAAGTTCTTCACAAGGGGAAGTCATCATGTCAGGGAGGAAGGAAATTTATGCAGCTTGGCTGCATTGCATCTGTAGGTCGACAGCTGGTTATTATGTACACCTAATTTACTCGAGCAGTAAATACCGCAAGCAGAAAGCAATCTATTCACCTAAGGCTTATGGTTCAATAGGTTTAGTGCTTTGCCCTGAAAATAAACTGAGGAATAAATTAATAAATCCATAACAATGGAAACTGGCCCACCGTGAAAACATCTCTACACAAAGAGTCTTGGGTGCAATTACGAAGCTGGTAATGAAGCTGATCCCACCATGTTTCGCAGAACAATTGCAATAATATTAATTCTTCTTTAGCCCATAAACAGTCCCAGGATTTATTTTTTTTAAAAAAATACCAATTCTCAATAGTTATTCCATTGCAGAAGAAAGCAAATGAGTAGCACGCTCATCTCCTGCAAGAGATGATTAATTTAATTAATTAACCAACACTCCTTTTGCAGCACCAAAAGAGAGGGCAAAGAACAGCAACCTCACTGCGGCAACCTCACTGCCACTTTTTCCTTGGCAGGAAGAATCCTGTGCAAACCAGTGGGGAAATGTCACAAACAGCGGAATCAAAGAGATAGCAAGAGAGCTCGCTCATTGCCATTACATGCTATCTATATCATGATTAATGAGACGTGGGTGGCGCTGTGGGTTAAATCACAGAGCCTAGGGCTTGCTGATCAGAAGGTTGGAGGTTCGAATCCCTGTGACAGGGTGAGCTCCTGTTGCTCGGTCCCTGCTCCTGCCAACCTAGCAGTTCGAAAGCACGTCAAAGTGCAAGTAGATAAATAGGTACTGCTCCGGCAGGAAGGTAAACAGCGTTTCCGTGCACTGCTCTGGTTTGCCAGAAGCGGCTTAGTCATGCTGGCTACATGACCCGGAAGCTGTACGCCGGCTCCCTCAGCCAATAAAGCGAGATGAGCGCCGCAACCCCAGAGTGGGCCATGACTGGACCTAATGGTCAAGGGGTCCCTTTACCTTTATATATGATTAATATTTTATAATCTTAATGAATTCTGTTGCTGGGAGGGGGAGAGAACTGACACAGACATCATTTCCATCTAGAGCAACCTTCTTCAACCTGGTGCCTTCCAAAGGTTGATACTAATTCCAACCCTCCTGAGTCCTGACTATTTAACCATGCTGGCTGGGGCTGATGGGATTTTGAGTCTGATTACATCTAGCAGGCTTCAGGTTGGCTAAAACTAATCCAGAGGCTGTGAGTGTTCCAGAAAGACAACCAGAAATTAGGAATACATGAAAATATGGAGATTACACATACTAAACTGGATCATTGGACATTTAGTAACACTGTGTTCATAGATTCCCTTTCAGATCACCATCACTAATGTAGGCCTCCTGTACAGCGGGTGGCTACTGAGCCTCTTGGGCTTGCCCATCAGAAGGTCAGCAGTTCGAATCCCCACGACGGGGTGAGCTCTGTCCCAGCTTCTGCCAACCTAGCAGTTTGAAAGCACAACAATGAAAGTAGATAAATAGGTACTGCTGTGGCGGGAAGGTAAACAGCGTTTCTGTGTGCTCTGGTTTCCATAATGATGTTCCGTTGTGCCAGAAGTGGTTTAGTCTTGCTGGCCACGTGACCCGGAAAACTGTCTGTGAACAAATGCTGGCTCCCTCGGCCTGAAAGTGAGTTGAGCGCCGCAACTCCATAGTCGCCTTTGACTGGACTTAACTGTCCAGGGGTCCTTTACCTTTTTATCTGCCTGGGATAGGCTTCCCTAGGTGAGAAGTGCAAGTAGTAGGGTACAGTCTATATACAGGGTCCGCACACTTGAGTTTTCATCTGAACTATCTTCTGCACCACCCTACTTTTTGTAGTAGCAAAAGATTTTAGTCTTTTTATCCTCACACCGCCACCACTATGATGCAAAATAGGAGGTGAGAGGTGTGGGCGCTGAAATTTGCCATCGCAGAGGCCGCTGCTGAAATTTGGGACACCAAGGTCCACCGCCATTGGTAAGGTAGGACTGCTCTTCAAGCATCTTTATGTTTTCCTATAAAGGAGAGCAACAGTGAGCAAAAAGGCAATCGTTGCCTAGAATTGCTCTCATAGCGACATGAGGGCAGGGAACCCTTCGCAGCAGGAGCTGAAAAGCTGGCAGTCCAGATTCCAAAATTTTGCATGCTATGCCCAGAGATGTGTGGGAAGGACCTCTTTGCATAGCTGTACTTTTGAATTAGGATTCACTGAGTGGTGCAGAGTTCAAATAGAAGTATAAAGTGCAGGGCATGGACAGAAAATAGTGTGAGGGGGGTATTTCATATCATTATTATTATTATTATTATTATTATTATTATTATTACTTGACATTCTCATTTGGAGTTGGCCCCACTTGCTGCTACTATCCTTAATATCCCGAAAACCTGTTAGCGGAAGAGGACCTGGCGCCAACTGAAAACACACATATTTCAAAAGCTAGATGGATTCAAAGAGTTGATATGAATGAGTAAGGAAGCTGTTGTGCACGATTTTTGGCTAATCATCCAGGATTATCCAGACAATATAACTAGCCCTTTAGACAGCCGAAAGAAGGGAACACGGGTTCATACATAGGAGAGCTATGGTAGGAAAAAATGGAGTAGTTAAGGTTTTTTTTTTTTTTTTCTAGGGCAGCCATTTTCCAAAGCAGTGGCTGTTTATTCCCATTTGTCCAAAACATGTCTGAGAATGTGGGGCAAAGTCGCAGGCAGGAAAAGGGTTCATGCATGCCCCACAGACAACTTATCCACCCAGTTTTCACACCTGCTATGTACATTTGGTAGCAAACACTGGATTTTAAATCCTGTGTTTGCTACTGAGTGTCAATGGAAGTTTCATTCCTAGAACCCGATAGAGCCATTCTCTAGCTATTCTAAAGTTTTTTCAGGTTTTAATCCCACTTAATATCGAGCTGTTCTGATTTAACCGCAGATAACAAGAACAAGTACCTCAACTGACAAAAATAATCTCATGGTTCTGAATTTCCAAATTACATCTGACTTGTATTTGCTGATGGTTCTAATAGGCCGGAGCATAACCAATCGCTTTGTTGACCTCATGAGAATCGTGATTGAGAAGGGCTTTCTCATGAGGGAGAGTTTTATTTTAAATGAATACCTGAGCTTCATTTTAATGGTTGACAGGTGCTTCTTCTTATCCCCTTTCAATCTAGGAGACGGGGGAGAAATTTGGTTTACCTACCTTATTCACACTTTTAGAAGCAATATGTGAACCAAAACACAGCTATGCTCCAAAATTCACACTTTTTTGAATTGTATTACACTTTCTCCAACTCCACCAAAGAGATACAAAAATGCATTTATTAGGTGGAAATGGGACTAAGGTTGCAAAACAACAACCCACTTATAAAATACTGCTTCATTTCCCCCTTCATATAAATAAAGGCAAACACAAAACCAAGCATTGCTAGATTATGGGACCAGGCAGTTGGAGATTGGTGTTGATATTTTGTTTGCCAGTAACAAGTTCTGCCAAGAAGATAGCAGAGCTCCCATTGAGTAACTCATTATGGACAATAATATGCTAGTAGAAAATCTCTTTTTAAGCACAGCTGCTGATGAGTGTGTATTCTAAATAATGAGAATAGACTGTTCCACATTGATCACCGTCACAACAGGATGCCTTAAAATTAACACACAGTGAGGCAACAGCTACTTAAATTAATCCTCCATTTTTGTCCTCCATTCAGGAATGATACACAACAGATTTCTTTGAAGCAGAAAAATCACTGCGTACAAATATGTAACAATGCAAAATGAATAACAATATCTACAACGGAAAAAATACTTGACATTCCCAAAAAGTCTGGTTTTTGGGCGTGAAATCCACTGCACTTGTGAAGGGCTTTTTCATCCAAGACACCACCATTAATGGAAGAGCTGCAGAGGGAAAAGAGGTCTGGCAAGAATTACATGGTATCCATTGGATCAAAAGTCCTCCAGCACATGTAAGGGCACAAAGTGGATTCTACTTTGTGGTTATTTAGTTCATAAAATGTATACATCTCTTGATGGTAAAATAATAATACTCTAAAAGCAGTTTTCCCCCCTTCCCCTTCTATCTTTGAAAACATTGCTGTTATGATACAGGCGAAAGCTAGCACCATAATCCAGGTCTGTTAATAATAATAATAATAATAATAATAATAATAAGAAGAAGAAGAAGAAGAAGAAGAAGAAGAAGAAGAAGAAGAAAATTTATTTATACCCTGCCCATGTGGCTGGGTTTTCCCTGGGCTGCCTTCAGATGTCTTCTAAAAGTCTTTGACATCTGATGGGAGGGTATTCCACAGGTCGGGCGCCACTACCAAGAAGGCCCTCTGCCTGGTTCCCTGTAACTTCGCTTCTCACAGTGAGGGAACCGCCAGAAGGCCCTTGGAGCTGGATCTCAGTGTCTGGGCTGAACGATGGAGGTGGAGATGCTCCTTCAGGTATACTGGGCCGAGGTCGTTTGGGGCTTTAAAGGTCAGCACCAACACTTTGAATTGTGCCCGGAAACGTACTGGGAGAAATGTTTAAAAGCAGATCTGTACATAGTAGTAGATTTTAAGCAGCTGCTCAAGTTTAAATAGCATCACAGCTACAGAACAGCCTCCCTAGAGTTGTCCACTAGAGTTGTCCAGTGATAATTAGTGCTGTTGATTCTGCACACACAGAGTTGGCATCTGTCTGTCTCAAGAGACAACAGAGAGCATCTCTGGGGGTGAAGCCAAACCACTGTGTTAACAGCACCGAAGTGACCTCCCCGCAAAGCCTGGGCATTGTGTATGGAGGTCCTGGGCTGCCCAAATGACAAGCACACCCGTCCCCCGCCTTGCTGATATGGCCCAAAGGAAAGCAGAGCAATACATTTGGCACCAGCTTGGCTGCAGGAATTGCCAGAAGGAGGCGTACAAGTTGCCATCCAACCGCCTTAGGGAGTCCACTCTGGATTTGTATAGGGGTTAATTCTTAGCCTTTTCTCCCCCTGAACATATCCCACAAAGCAGCAGAGGTTTAGGGTCAGAGTTTTCCTTCTCCCAGATGAGCTACTTTCCTAGGTTGACAAGCCCCATCTGCCCCTCTACAGCACATGCAGAAACCGGCTTCTTAACTGTGGGACCCACTATTGGTATCGCCCACTCAATCTGCTGAAACTGTATTTGCACGCAGGGGAAATCGCTAACTCACTGAGCGTTTGAGACCCATCAACCGCCACCACCTGTTTCAGCTGGTCAGTCCTGGGATGTGGCTGCTGTTGATTGCTGACAGCTTGCATGCCAAAGCACACGAGCCACAAAGTTCCCAGGAGAACAATAAAACACACTGACACAGAGTATTTTGGTTTATGGCTTCAAATGGGCCACAACTTTATTGGTTACAGATGTGAGCGGTTTGGCTTAGGCATTGGAGTGAAGCCAGGCTATATGTCAGGAGTCCTAGTTTCTGACTTGATAACACAGCAAGTGTGGTTATTTAAAAAGGAAGATTTATTGCAAAAACAAACAGAGTTTTCTGGACGGCTCTAACATGCCATTAGTCTCATTAATCATGATGAACCTTCTAAGGAGTCCTTCCTCTTACGCCAACATAAACGTAACCTATGACCCTTACAATTCTGATTCTGTTTCCTGTCATACACCTTCCCCCAGCGACAATTCCATGGGCTCTTTGGATTCCCTCCAACTTCTTCCTGAGACTACAGACTGTCAATCTTCTCTTTTTCCTCCCCCTGAGAGACCTGGCTGAAATCCTGCTTGTGATGGTGATTGTTCCCTTGGCAACCTGCATTCCAAGAGGTGGTGGAGTTGGCACCAGCCATGCTTGTCCTGCCTGGCAGTTAACCCTTCCCTGGAAGCTGGCTGCAAACCTTTCTTGGGAGCTGGCTCATTCATGACACTATGTCTTGACTCCTGCCCATCTGCAGGGAGTCCATGAGTTCTGATAGGGGGTGCCCTATAACTTACGTCAGATAGTAACACCACCCCAAGGGGTCCTCATAGGCAAATTAAGGCCCAGGGGCTGGATCCGGCCCAATCGCCTTCTAAATACGGCCTGCGGATGGTCCAGGAATCAGTGTGTTTTTACATGAGTATAATGTGTCCTTTTATTTAAAATGCATCTCTGGGTTATTTGTGGGGCACAGGAATTCGTTCATTTTTTTTTCTTCAAAATATAGTCCGGCCCCTCACAAGGTCTGAGGGACAGTGGACTGGCCCCCAGCAGAAAAAGCTTGCTGATCCCTGTCGTAGGGGTTGTGACATGGCCCTAGCCCATGCCCAGGCTTCAGAAAATATTCACACCCCAGATCCCTTTAACAGGATACCCTTAATGAGGAGGGGTAGGTGAAGGCAACAACCTTCCCTCCAACAAAACAAAGGCTTAGCCACAAATGGCCTGTGGCCACACCCACCCTGGCAGCAGATTGGCTGGGGCTGTCTCCAGCACAGATGATGTGGCTGACCGTGACGTGTGGGGGGGGGGGGAGGAAGGCAGCATACCTCTCCCTACAACGGAAAACCAGCTGACTGGTTGCAACGCTGTACGCCAGGTAAAAGGTGAACGGACTTCTAGGAGCCACAAGTGAGAGCTGAGTCTAGGCTGAGGACCAAAGTATCAGGAGCTCAGCCTACACTTGAGTAGGACCCTGGCAGAGACACATGCCCAACCGGCATGTTCCCTCCCTCCTGGTCAATCGTTCGGGAACTTCAAAAGCTTTCTTCTGCCCGAACATCACAGTGACTAACACCGGCACACTTAGGGATTCACAGAGTTTGTGCACCTTGCATGACAGACCTCAGCAACTCAGCATTTTGGCTAATCTACTTTATTTGCATATAAACACACACGGAGCACTGCAACATGGCTCCCTCTCTCTCTTGCATCTGACAGCAAAGAGAAAAAGAACAAAGGACAATAGTCCCACTTCACGGAACACAGTAACACAAACATCCTGTCTTCGTCACTTCCCACTCTGTGGAGTCAAAACATATACCGTCATGTGATAGACAACAATCCTATGACTGCAAACACGGAGCAGGAATTCTAACACAAAGGTGGACCCAAAGGAGCACAACGAGTTCTCCACCAGATATACTACCCCTCCCCTAACATCCCATACGGCCCTCTGATGCACTAGGTAACAAAATAGAAGAAAACATTTTTTTAAAAAGCTGATAAAAATTCAAAAATATGACCTCCCTCACCTGCAGCTTGAAGCGATACGGACTAGAAATCTACCATCTATTTCTGCATAATATTTACGATTAAATCTAAGTTTTCCCCTGCTGAGTTACACATTTTCAGTTATTCAGTTTGCAATATGCTGATTTGGGGACAGTTTTTAGTTTGGGATGGTGGTGATTTATTACGATGATTTCCATTTAACACACGTTTCTTTTCCTGTGGCCTAAAAATGATTGTTTAAATACTTTTATATTTGCCCTCCAGGGGTTTAAATATGTTATTTTCTTGTGATATCTCCCGTGGTGCTTTATTGTGTTTTAAAATTCAGCAATGCAAAATAAAATAAAATAAATGAACTGCAGATACAGCTGCCTGTAGTTTGTTTTTTGCTTACATAAATGGATTTATAATGCCTTCACTATGTATCAGACTGTGATATTCTACACTGTTTAAATGCCCAACAGGCTGATTATACAGTGCCGTGCTATTCCAGCTATAAAAGCTGTTGTTTCATTTTAGCAGCGCTGACTTGCTTTATCCTTTGGCAAGAAAAAGCTTGCAATTATAACGCCTGTGGTATCCATCAAAGTCATTAAGGTACAAAACAACAGGAATCAGTATTGTGTAGCGTAATATAAAGTAATATTCTGTCTCCCTGTATTTGTGATTTAATAACTGATTAGTTTATTCCCTTATATTAAGTTTCCCGTGAATTGCTCTGACTCATTATGTGCCAATTAATAGCCAATGTAATAAAACTCCAAATACTTAATGCATTTTCCCGGATATCTGTACACTACCATAAACAGGCTAGATTTTTTTTTATTAGCTATTGATTGAGTTTCAAGCAACTAACTGTGAAATGAACAACCTATAACTGACTTATTAAATCACAAAAATGCTATTTCCATAAATTTGATAATCAGACATGAAAAATTATGATGCTTTGGGCCAGTAGTGTACATATTGGAGCTTTCCAGCACATTATTCATCCAGATATATGAGCTCTGAAATGCAGGAATGGAGAATCTGTAGCCCTCCAGATTTTTCTGGATTCCAACTGCCATCATTTTAATGTTTCAATGTTTGAATGTTGTATTTAACCTTGTTTTTTAAGTTGTATTTCAATCAACTTGTTTTTATTATTGGTTGTTAGCCGCCCTGAGCCCGGCCTTGGCTGGGGAGGGTGGGGTATAAATAATAATAATAATAATAATAATAATAATAATAATAATAATAATAATAATTATTATTATTATTATTATTATTATTATTATTATTATTATCAGCTTCATTCAGTACAGATCAGGAATGAAGAAGTTGTTGTCCAACAACATAGAATGATAGAATTGCAGAGATGTCAGACTTCAGAGGATCCACACACCCCATGGCAGGTTGCCAGGAATGGATAAGACAAGGAAAGTTCTTACCAATGTTGTTTATTCAATATTCAAAGAGAGAGGCTTAAACATGCAGCCTCTTGGAGTAATGGTGTTGTTCCAAGTAAATCTCCACCCCCTTTCTCTTCCACTTCCTCATTCATCAACAGCACCACCTACCTTACGGTTATCACTTAGGGCCACCTGTCTCTGAGCCTTTGGCTCTCCTACTTTCAATGCTCGCCAGGTTCTGGGAGAAGGGGGATGTGTCTGGAATGCTTTCCAATGATAACGTGTCAGCCAGCTGCTCTGGCTCTGCTTCCTCCTCCTCCTCTCCCATTATTTCCCAGCTTTTCTCCTCATCTGTCTCTGAGCCTTGACCTCCCACAAACCACTGTTGTAAATCTATACTGTCTTCCTCTTCTCTGGAAGGTTCAGGCTGGGGAGGCGGTCTCCAACATTGCTCTTTTGCCCAGGCCCTGACACCTGATCACTGGCCATGTTGGCTGGGGCGGATGGAACCACATGTTGCCCATCCCTCTTGAGGCTTCCCATCAAATTGCTAATTGAGTGGCAAGACCCTCAAGCTGACCCCCCATTAGGGTAAATAAATTCACACAGACACAGATATTTTGTTTAAGGTTTTGGGGCAAAAATTTGGTCACAACTTTATTGATTACAGGAATAAGAGCTGTATTGGCTTAGGCATTGGCAAGACTATATCTGACTCCTGCCCGCTTTGCAGGAAGTCTGTAAGGGTAAACCACCCAAAGGGAAATTGCTTTGGGGAAACCCGCCTGCATCTCCCCTGGTGTTCCCAGAGGCCTGGCATTGCCCTCACCCTTCAAGCGGACTTCGGACGGGAACCAGGCCCCGGCTTCCTTTAATGGAATACCCTTGAAATGGAGGGGCAGGCGATGGCCGCACCTCCCCTCCCCCACATTTCAATGAGCCAATGCCTAACCGCCACCTTAAAAGTTGTGATAATTGCTAAGGGGTAGGCAAAAACCAAGCGGCCCGTGCCACTTTGCCAAATGGGAAAATTCCTACCCGGCCCCCGACTCAAGCTGGGCAACCAACCAAAGGCCAAAGCAAGGCCAAAGGATCTAAATTAAAGGGAGGGTGGGCGGGTGTTCGGCAGCGCAAAGCAGGAGCCAAGCACATGTCGTGCTGCTGCTTTTATACCTTCCCCCACTATCACCCTCTGACATGATTGGGCAATAGTCCTGGGTGATTGTGGTGCCACCCTGGTGTGAGGGCAATAGCTCCACCCACGCCAGGGTGGGGGGAACCAGGTTGAGAGCCTGCCCGCAACCAGGACCATCTATTAAGATGATCCCATTTGTTGAGAGGGCAACCAAGTTGCTAAGTGTGTTGTAACTAAGGCAAAATTCCCAAGGCAAAAACAATCCCTCAGGGCTGTTCTACACATCCCTATTACAATGGAGAGGTTAGCTTGGAAAACACCATTTCTACAATTCACATTCCACGTACAGCTTGATCCAGTCTCTTAGGAGAACATTTTGGGTTTTTGCATGTTGCATATATAAATGTAGAACATTCTTTTCACGATAGCCTCTCTCCACAGCTTGCTTAATCAAAATGTCACTTCTGCGCTGCTGTCCACAGTGGAGTGCTCATCTGTTCTTGACAATCCTCCTGTCTTTCCGCAACTCAATTTCAAAACTTGTGTCCTCTTTAAAATGGAAAAGTGTTCTCTTTTCCCCCTTCGCTGTAGTGCCTCTCTAATAAATCATCTTGTGACAGAGAATAAAAGAAACATATTTTTTATTCTCGTGGGATACATATGTGCACTCAAGATGTGCTTTCGGTTTATATCTTCCTTTTGTAATCGCATCATTATGTCATCATCACAAGGTCACCACAGATTTGCATTGAAATAGCTTCCCATCATCTCATATCATGTAATGGCTTTGTAATAGGTGCCCTATGGTCTTTGGAGCCATTTTAGAATAATAATTGCAAATAAGAGTGTGCTAATTCCACATCATTCTGAGATGAGATATATATATCTCAGGCTTCACTCCATATATATCTCAGGCATCACTCCGTTTCAAGGCTACAGCAGGTGGGAGTTGGGAATAGGGTAGAGATCTAGGTAGGGCATTTTCTCTGACATGACCAGTTGAATGATCAGAAATCTCACAGTAGTATAATATTGCTGGATCACACCAAAGGACTCTCAGTGGCCAACCAATGGGAAGCCCACAAACAAGACATTAGTGTGGTATAAAGCTCACTCAGATCACCAGCAACTTGTATTCAGAAACACACTGTCTCTTGATACTACAGGTAAAATGACCATCATATCTTGAAAATATATGTCCCATGATTTTGTCCAACTCATGATAAGGCCATCTAAGTTGGTGGCCATTCCTACATGTGTAAATTCTGTTTCAACTGGTCCCCTCCCCTCTTTTAAAGAAAGAAATATATATCACAGCTTAAGATAGAAGCAGGATACTTATGAACACATGTGGAACTGACACAAACCAGAAACAGGCAAATACATCCAACCCTAATCTGAGTTGAATAGTGCACTGTACAAAAATGCCATGTTTCTATTGTTGCAGACCTCGATATTTTATTGCAAGTTACTGGATCATTAATATTTTACATGAAAAAAACTTGTCGTTTTAATTTAGTAGGCTTCTGAGCATCTTAGAATATCAAAATCTTGCAGAAAAAAATGTATACTTCAAAGCTATCCGACTTAATATTTTATAGGGAAATGAACTTTGAAGTCAGGTCAGCTGTATTGCTAAGTTTGTGTTTTCAAATTAGCTGCATATCAGAAATACTTACTAGCATTCTTACTAGCATTTCAGAAGAAGGTTTTCAAAGGGCTCAACCTTTGTTTCTTACATTTCCTCACAGGGTTTCACAAGTTCAGGAAATAATACTAAAGAATATTAATGAAAATGTGAATATTTTTCATTTCCTGGGGTGGGGGGTGGGGAAATTGAGAACCACAAATGTATTTTTAAAAACATACCTACAGTCTTCAACCTCTTTCTTAGATGGCTGCAATGGGAGTGTCCCGGGGAAAATTTTTAGTTTGGAATGCAGCAAGATGGACAATACACAAACAACACTCCCCTTCTGTCTTTCTGGCCCAACACCACAAACCACCCATGAAACTCCATGAAGAAGAAGAGTTTGGATTTGATATCCCACTTTATCACAACCCTAAGGAGTCTCAAAGCAGCCAACAATCTCCTTTCCCTTCCTTTCCCACAACAAACACTATGTGAGGTGAGTGAGGCTGAGAGACTTCAAAGAAGTGTGACTGGCCCAAGGTCACCCAGCAGCTGCATGTGGAGGAGCGGAGACACGAACCCGGTTCACCAGATTACGAGTCCATCCCTCTTAACCACTACACCATGCTGATTGGTTGTCTGGTGAGGGGGTGGAATTTTCCTGGACAATGGCAGAACCCATTCTCATCTGACTCCTCTAACCTGGAATGTTATTGTACCATAGAAACAAGCAGACATAGCTGGGCTATCCATTTTACCTTCCCTGGTCTCTGCTATTCACAGCAGGTCAGCCCCTTCATCAATCAGACTGGATGATAGATATTTTATTCTAGGCAGACCTGGCATTTAACACCACCACCAAACAATGGGGTTGGCTGACCATTACCCCCAGTTTCTGAAATACAGGGGGGCGAGAGAGAGATGAAGAACCCTGAAAGAACTAGCCATCTTCCTTCTCTCTCTTTACCTCTGCCCACCTCCATATCTGTGCTGGTCCCGGGGGTTAATCAAGAGGCAAGGTCCAGTCCATGGTCGAGGGTGCAGTATGGAGGCAGTCCGTCAAAGCTGAAGATGGGTCCAAGGCAGGGAGTCGGGTGAAGTCATTGTTGGATACCAACAATGTTGCTCCCACAACTTGGGACTGGGGCTGGCTGGCTTTTATCTGCCCCGAGGCATAGGGCTGCCCCAGTCCACAGGTGACTCGCCTCTCCTGGCCTGGAGGCGAGCACTCCTCCTGGGGGACCTAAGTTCCCTTTGCCTCTCTGCCCTAAGCTTCTGCAGCTCAGGAGAGGCTGGAGGGTTACCGGACCCAGAGGCAACCTCAGCTTCCCCTGACGGGGCTGAGAGTGGAGCACCTGCAGGCAATGGGTCCTCCACCAGCTCAGGAGCCAGAGCAGACTCAGCTGGTGCCTGCACCTGAGGATCCAGCACAGGTGAGGACCCTTCAGGCTCAAGCCCTAGCCCCAGCTCAGCTGGTTCTGGAGGCAGGGAATCCTGTGCAGGCTGGGATTCCTCAGGTTCAGCCTCCGAGTCCGAATCCCAGGCCATCACAATATCTCTCTGTACCTGCCATCAGTCCCACTTCCATTCTCACCTGTCCTGGACAGAAGAACCTAATTCCCCTGACCCACCTCAAATCAAACAAAATGATACAAGAGGTGGTTAGTGTCAAGGAACATCCCGTAAAACACAAAAGTGCCACGAATGGCTCACATCTGGAACAAAATCAAACACTTTCCCACCTTCCATCTAGGAAAGTCACAGTTCCATGCTCGAGTGAACCCTCTCCCCACGGGCATTCAGCTACTTTTCTCTCTTGCACACTCCACTCCAAGCCACCGAAAGCCACAGAAATGTCCAGCCCAATCCTAGGCATGTTTACTTTGGAGAAATCTCATTGAATTTGGTGGGATTTCCTTGTAAGGAAGTATACAAATGAAGCTTATTTTCCTTCAGAGGAAAATTTCTAGATTTCTACTGGCCCCACATTCTTTGGGGAGTGCATCTCCCAACCAGTAAAACTCACAGCCATTTTCTGATAGAGCTATTTGTCGATTAAGTTAGATTACTTATTATAATTATAATTATAATTATTACAGAACAGCTATCACACCGAGCGGATGCAATTGTGGGGATTATCTATTCATGAGGTTTCCCTTTGATGTTGTATCTCCTCACTATAAGTTTTGCTGCTGCTAACATTTATTCAAGCCTGAGTATTTCTTTACTGCATTTCCCTCTCAGCAACCACTGAATGAATACAGCAAGTACCACTGGCATAAATGCATTCTGTTTATCTAGTCATCCATTTCCCATGAACATTTAAACAGAGCTCTGTTTGATGAGTACGCTGATTTGCTTACTGTAAGGCTTACAACACCAAACCTCTAGTTCACACAACCATCTCCCCACTAAAATTGAATATACATGGTATAATTTAACTGCAAAATCACATTTTTTTTTAAAAAAAATGCAGATTTGAATCATTGTTGCATATTGCATGCACATTAGACCATCTTTGCTGTCTCTTAGTCCAGCCTGAGCTTTCACAGCCCTCAAGAACCACCACTGGCAGAACTGGAAGCAACAGCAGCTGATATGTTCTATGCTGCTGATAATATTTTATCCTCTTGCTAATTATGCTGTTTTCAATGTGTGTTTTATATTTGACTTCCTTTAGTAATGTTTTCTTTAGGAAACATTTAAGATAAAATAAGTGGTTAAGTTTCCTGCATTAAATGTGTGTTCTTGTAATTGACCTCCCTTGTAATTATTTATTTTGAAATCTCTACAATAATACTTTAAAGGTAAAGGTAAAGGTACCCCTGCCCGTACAGGCCAGTCTTGACAGACTCTAGGGTTGTGTGCTCATCTCACTCTAGAGGCCGGGAGCCAGCGCCGTCCAAAGACACTTCCGGGTCACGTGGCCAGCGTGACAAAGCTGCTCTGGCGAGCCAGCACCAGCGCAGCACACGGAAACGCCGTTTACCTTCCCGCTATAAAGCGGTACCTATTTATCTACTTGCACTTAAGGGTGCTTTCGAACTGCTAGGTGGGCAGGAGCTGGGACCAAATGACGGGAGCTCACCCCGCCGCGGGGATTCGAACCGCCGACCATGCGATCGGCAAGTCCTAGGCGCTGAGGTTTTACCCACAGCGCCACCCGTGTCCCTTAATAATACTTTAGCTTCCAGTAAATTACGTTGCTTTCAATGGTTACTTAATATCTGACTTTCTTCAGTAATGTTTTATTCTGGATTGTTTTACTGGATGTTTTAATGTAGGTTGTCAACCACTTTGAGATTTTTTCTTAAATATATAAAGTGGTATGAAAATAAAATGAATAATTAGAATAAAATAAGAATAAGAAGACCCTATGTCCCTTCCAATTTGGATGGTGGGTTCTTTGTACCTGCTATAAGTAGTGGTTAGTGAGGAGGAATGAGCTCCCCAACACCACCCTTTAAGGAAGAACATAAGAACTTGCTGAATCAAGCCAGTGGTTTCATCTATCCTGTTCCCACAGTTGCGTGTGAAGACCCCCAAAACCACCCCCAAATAAATACACAATAGACACAGATTTTAGTTTAAGGTTTTTGGCATTAAATTTTGGCCACAACTTTATTGATTACAGCATGTGAGTGGTTGCTTAGGCATTGGTTCCAGACTGCTTGAACCTGCAGTGGAAGACAGGAGTGCCTGGCATGCTCTGGTCCATGGTCCGTACTATCCCTCCCTTGCTTTTTCCTGCAGGACTAATTGAAGTCGTTAACAGTCGTTAACATACGTCAACAGGTTTACCTGTTGAGCCAATCACCCACTCCTACTACCCTTCTGAGAAATACCCCACCCCACGCCACCCTCCCACTATATATAAGGGTCTGGTGACTTCTGCTTCAGTGTATTTGAAGAAGTGTGCATGCACACGAAAGCTTATACCCAGAACAAACTTAGTTGGTCTATAAGGTGCTACTGGACAATTTTTTTATTTTATTTTTTGTTCTTTGTTGTTTAATATGCCACTGGAGAACCTAGGTTCCATAGACTGATAAAACTGTGCAACAACAAACAGTTCTGTTTCCTCTTTTATCATTTCTTCTCTATACCCAGGGTAACATCCTGTCCTGTCTGTGGGGCACGGATTTGCACTGCCGCTGTGATTTCCTTATCCAAGCACTGACCTTGATACACAGACCAGCTGCATTTCTCTCCCATGGCTGCCTTGGCCGAATACAGTGGTACCTTGGGTTACATATGCTTCAGGTTACATACACTTCAGGTTACAGACTCCGCTAACCCAGAAATGGTGCTTCAGGTTAAGAACTTTGCTTCAGGATGAGAACAGAAATAGTGCTCTGGTGGCACGGCAGCAGCAGGAGGCCCCATTAGCTAAAGTGGTGCTTCAGGTTAAGAACAGTTTCGGGTTAAGTACGGACCTCCGGAGCGAATTAAGTACTTAACCCAAGGTACCACTGTACCTAAAATAAAGAGCACTCACATCCACATTCACGCATGTAGCCTTACATGCTACTTTCTCTAGATTGTGTCCAACATATTTGGAAATGGTGTGTCTGTCTTTCTGAACTAAGTTTTGCCATTTGTATGACAAATGGTCAGAGAAGAGCCGGGGGTGGGGGGGAATCCAATATTCTTTTCCCTTAGCAACAGTTGAGCAAAGTCTTCACAGGAAATCTATTTCCCTCCCCGCCCCTCGCCACTGAAAACTAAGTTCATTTCTGCCTCAGGCAATTTCTAATCTATTTATTTCTCTTTTTTATTATTTCTTCCTAACACTTGAAAGAGAATGGAATCCTCTTTCTGAACCATCTGATAATTATAATTCTTAGGCTCATATACTGAAAGCAGCTGGGGTGTAAATTACGGCTTGGAACCACCATAATGAGCTGTGCCTTGGCCCTCAGAGGTCATTTTTCCACACTTTCTCTTCCCACCTTCTTGAGAGTGGCAAATTATTCAGTAGCTTTGTCAGCATATCAATGACCTTCTTGCACGAAGGAGAATTGTAATTGAAAGCAGTTTGCTACATGGTTTAGTGATGAGAATTACCATTAACTGTCTAATAATAATGGCACCACCTGAAGGCAACCTCTGACTGCTGTTGAGCTCCAGGTTAGCAAGGAATGGGAAACAGTATTTTATTTCATTTTATTGGAAGACCTTGGATCTGCTCTTCTTGCCTCAAATAAGTATTATGTCAAACTCCTGTCGACTTTACGAAGAAGCAAAATAATGGAATCATTCAGGCTGGAAGGAGGGGGGAAGGGCTTGTGTTCCATTAGAGCAAAAGAGAACACTGGCAGCCTTTTCTTCCACAAGGCCTTGACCACTTCTGCCTTTTTTTATTACTTTTGGAGCTGTCAAAAGTAGAACAGGAAGTTTAAGAAGCTTCTGATTGACTATCCTACACCATAAGTGTTGGGCTTTGGGGCATGGGAGGGGGGTCAGAGATGCAATTCCAGCCCAGCCCAGACCCATCTGATGGGAGAGCATTCCACATGGGGGCGCCACCACTGAGAAGGCCCTCTGCCTGGTTCCCTGTAACCTCACATTGAGGGAACTGGACCTCAGTGTCCGGGCTGAATGATGGGGATGGAGACGCTCCTTCAGGTATACCGGGCTGAAGGAAATGAGGGGCTGGTGGGGCTCATGAATCTGAGAAAGCCCATCTAAGAGAAGGGAAACCCTGATCCCTAACCTCTGCTGCCTTGTGACTATACTCATTTGTGAGAAAGACTTTGGGAGTAAACCCTGTGGAAAAATCTGTAACTGCTGCCATGCAGGACATCTTAAGGAGAAGAAAAGGCTAAGGAATAAACCCTAACAAATCTGGAATTGAGTCCCTAAGATAGTTATGCATCTTGTACGCATTTTTCCAGCAACTGCTGCAGCCAAGCTGGTGCCAAATGCATTGCTCTGATTTCTTCGGCAAGGCCGAGAACGGGTCTCGTCGTCTGGGCAGCTCAGGACTTCCATTTACACTAGCCAGGCTTGTGCCCCAGAATGGTAACTTTGGTGCTGCTAACACAGCAAAAAGAAGAAAGAAAGAAAGAAAGAAAGAAAGAAAGAAAGAAAGAAAGAAAGAAAGAAAGGAAGGAAGGAAGGAAGGAAGGAAGGAAGGAAGGAAGGGAGGGAGGGACAGCAGTTATGAGTTACCCATCTCTGTAGCCATTGCAAGCACTGTGATTCTCTATATGTTTGACTTCACCCCGAAAGCACACTCAATTGTCTCCCAAGACAGACAGATGCCAACAAGTAGATTACCTTGAGATGGCCAAAATTATTCTATTCCTGGAAGCATTTGGAATATTCTAACTCTTATTATTATTATTATTATTATTATTATTATTACTACAGTGGTACCTCGGGTTACATACGCTTCAGGTTACATACGCTTCAGGTTACAGACTCCGCTAACCCAGAAATAGTGCTTCAGGTTAAGAACTTCACTTCAGGATGAGAACAGAAATCGTGCTCCGGCGGTGCAGCAGCAGCAGGAGGCCCCATTAGCTAAAGTGGTGCTTCAGGTTAAGAACAGTTTCAGGTTAAGAACAGACCTCCGGAACGAATTAAGTACTTAACCCGAGGTACCACTGTAT
Organism: Podarcis filfolensis; assembly: GCF_964270895.1. Taxonomy (NCBI): domain Eukaryota; kingdom Metazoa; phylum Chordata; class Lepidosauria; order Squamata; family Lacertidae; genus Podarcis; species Podarcis filfolensis. Next base: position 17,765,032 of record NC_139609.1, on the reverse strand, counting down.
TATTATTATTATTATTATTATTATTATTCATTTTACAAATGTGTGGTGCTTTTGACTCATTTCAACTTTGAATTTTATTGTTTTTAGATGCTATTTTAATTTTGTGTATATGTGGATTTTCTCTGAGAGTTGTAGCTTTGTTGGGGGGGGACTAAAGTTCCCATGATTCTTTGGGGGACATCAGGTGCTTTAAATGTACAGTGAATGTGCTTTAAAAGTATCGTGTGAGCCTGAACTCTTCTCCTTGCTATATTAGGATTTTGCGTGGCTTTAAATAGATCCGATATCCCTACTTCTTTTTTTTAAAGGAAGCCTTTTAATTCCTCTGACATTTTCCCTTTGAGAATATTTCTATTAAGCTTATTCTTTGCAAAGAGGAGCCTCAATGGTCCCGCAATGGATTCTTTAAATGCCTATATAAACTGTGCCTGTTGCAAGAAACCTGAGAAAAGTAAATACTGAAAATCAATTAACTGACTGAGGCATTTCACCAGATAGCGCTTGTGTAGGTAGGCAAACTAAGGCCCGGGGGCCGGATCCGGCCCAATCACCTTCTAAATACAGCCCGCAGACGGTCCGGGAATCAGCGTGTTTTTACATGAGTAGAATGTGTGCTTTTATTAAAAATGCATCTCTGGGTTATTTGTGGGGCATAGGAATTCATTCATCCCCCCCATATAGTCCTGCCCCCCACAAGGTTTGAGGGATTGTGAACTGGCCCTCTGCTGAAAAAGTCTGCTGACCCCTATGTTAAAACCTCCAAACTTGTTAGCTTTGCTGAACCTCTTGTTAGGGCTGATGGGCTCCAGCAAAGTAATGCCTAATAAACACATTTACAGTGCAATCATCTTGCATGCCTCTTTGAAATTAAGCCCCATTGAGTCCAATGGAACTTGCTCTTAGGTAAGTGCATGAAGGATTGTAGCCTAATAGTGCAATCTGGGCCCGATTGCTCTGCTGTCCAGATTGAAGTGTGAATACTTCTGCCTTTCCATTTTAGACCTTGCTGGTGTTGTAAACAAAATCTGCCCTTTTTCCCTTATGGGGTATCCAAGAGCCCGTATAAAGTCCTTACGTGGGTTCCCTGTTGGTAGGAGAAAATAACACAGGCCAACCAGAGAATATTGTGAAGCAAAGCAGCTAGGAAGCCTGATCTTTATTGATCTGTTGCAACAGGGTGCTCCCCTCACACGCAGGAGGACAGAAGAGGACCCAGAACAAAGGTGTGACTGTCCTTATAAAGACATTTTAAATTCCCTGCCCTGGAGCTCAAGACCACCCTCCACCAACATCATACCTACATCACAGAAAAGGTGGTCTACAACAGAAATTTGAGTGTTGTTGTTTTTCCTGTCTGTCAGGTTATCTGGTAATGCCTTATCTGATTGCCTTTCCTGGTAGTCTGCCCATTCCTTTGAGATGGTAATTTCCCAATTCCTGAGACAATGGAAAGGTTCCCTGACCCCCTCCCTCCTTGCAGAGAAAACCTTTGGTCAGTTGGGGAGTCAAAATGGTTTCAGGGCGGTCTTCCTGTGCTGATCTATGTATGTGCTTGGTTGGTACATTTATGAACATTTATTATATATATAAAATTTTATTATTACACTGGTCCAGGCATCGTGCTCCCCAGTCTCCAACCCAGAGAAATAACAGACCAATAAGACCAGTTTGGATCAAAACAGGCCACACAACTTTATTGAATACAGATGAAAGAGGTACCACTATGGTAGCACAGTAGCACTGTGGATGTGGCAGTTGCCTCCACTGCTCCATCAAATCCTACTGGGCAGTGGCCAGGATTAGAATGACACTGTTAATGAGTTTTGTTCTGAAGCATTGAAAGGTTTAATAAGCAGACAGCAGACAGCAGACAATGACAAAAATCCACCAACAGCATACATATCAATATGGCTAACCGGATCCAAAACACTCACCCACCCCACTCACACATGAAAACAAAGACCACCACAGCCAACCACAAATGAACAACCACACCCTAGGCCAAGCCCAACCTCTCTCACCACCAAAGAAACACAACTGAACAGCAAAGAACCTGCACAAGCAACCCTGACACCAAACCCTACATATATTATGTAAAATAGAAATATCTTCACCCGACCCCACCCCCATCCTTTCCCCCTTTTCTTCCTAATGTCTCAACAAATGAAACTGATTTGTAAAAATATTACACGGGAAAAAAACACGAGAGAGAGACATTGTACATACTTTTGTAAATCAAGAAAATCTTTAATAAAAATACATTAAAAAAATAATAATAAGCAGACAGCTGAAATTCAGAGGGTGGTATCTATGGTGTGTGTCCTGTCAGTGCAATGATTTCTGCTTGTGCAAGGAAAGTCTCCCTTCTCTCCTCCTATCAGTGACAGAGGAAGGCGGGTGGGGGGGGTGCAGTGCGCCCCGGGTGTCAGCAGTGAGGGCGGGTGACATCGCCACGCCACCTCCCCCCCACGCTCGCTGTGTGGGTGGCGGCCCCGGACACTCACTGTGCGGGCAGCAGGCCACTAGGGATGATGTTGCGGCAGGCGGCTAGCGGCGCCCCCCAAAAAACACTCGCTGCACAGGCGACTACCGGCGCGCTTCCAAATGCTTGCTGCGTGGGCGGCAAACAGCCTGGGATGCTAGCCATGTGGGTGGCTAGTGACACCCCCCTCCACGGTCGCTGTGTGGGCAGCAGGCAGCTAAGGACGCTCACTGTGCGGGCAGCAAACAGTGCCCCCCCACGCTTGCTGTGCGGGCGGCTAGCCCCACCCCCGCACCTCTCTGGGTGCCAGGGCAGGTAGCGCCGCCCCGCCTCCCATGTAGTCACAGCCCTCTCCCAAAATCAGTCCTGGGTGTTGGGGAAACTTCTAGAGCCCATCATTCCTACATCAATGCACATGGAGTGGGGAGGTAGGAGAATCCGATTGTGCAATTTGAAATTATTTTGCTGATGATGGGACTGCAGCTTAATGCTTCTTTGGACACAATCCAAGGTTGCTACAAATAAATTCTGCAAGACAAAAAGTGACCTCTATGGGTTGCTTTGAGCCCCTCTTTTTTAGATACAGTGGTACTTTGGTAGTCAAACGGCTTGGCTCCCGAACGCCGCAAACCCGGAAGTGAGTGTTCCAGTTTGCGAAAGTTTTTCGGAAGCTGAACATCCGGTGTGACTTCTGCAGCTTCCAACTGAGTGCTGGAAGCTCCTGCAGCCAATCAGAAGCTGCGCCTTGGTTTTCAAATGGTTCCGGGAGTCGAATAGACTCCCGGAACAGATTAAATTCTAGAACCAAGGTACCCCTGTATTAAGCACCCAGTCTTTGTTATGTAATGAAAATACAGTATGCTTTTTGTTAAACTTTTGACATCTTCACAGCACCCTTTTAAAACCGTACGTGGAAGGGAGAGCCAGGAACATAGCACAAATATTCCTTGTTGCTTGTGGCTGTTGAGGAACTGGCTCAGTATAAACATTGTCAGGATGGCAGGGAATAAGGTCGCTTTGATTTTTAGTGGCATTTTACCACTAGCTATAATATCTGCCAGCGGTGAAAAACATTACAGTGCAGAACATAAACTGCCCAAGAGCATATCTACCCTCCAAAGTTCAAAAGCACACAATTTAGAGTACGCCCCTATGACTTATTAAAGGTTAAAGCGTAGGCCAGCCGTGGAGGAAATTACAACCGTGGTATAAACTCTGTTCAAACAGCTTTGAATTTGAAAGAAATCCTTGGACCTTCCTCTTCATTGCACTCGAAATACAATAAATAGGGCAATGACATAGGTTTTCTGAAACCCAAACCACAGAGGGTTGAGAGTATATATGGCACTGCCTTGCAGTTAGAGGTAAAGAGGTTTCAGCCTAGGAGAGTGACTGATTGGACTTTCTGGTAGCCGTTCTGTGCTTCTAAATGGAAGAGTGGAATAATATCCAGACAATGTGTACTTCACACCAAACTATTTAAAAACACACACAAAAAAACACCTTACTGTGTGCAGGCAATGGGGCGGGAGTGACTGAATTCTTCTTTGTGAAAAAATGATGTGAAACACTTACCTTGATTGCATTATTTTTGCTACAATTTTTGCAGATTTTAATTTATTCTTTTTGGGTGGTGGGGGCGACTGAAAAATAATAACAAATTTAAAAAGAATATCTATTCAATTATGGTTTTGTTAATCATCAGGAAGCGGCAATTACTAAAGCTACAGGACTTAGAAGTAAATATCTCATTCACACTCCACTCTAGTTTGTACAAAAAAATTTTTTTCTTTCCAGTAGCACCTTAAAGACCAACTAAGTTAGTTCTTGGTATGAGCTTTCGTGTGCATGCACACTTCGTCAGATACACACGAAAGCTCATACCAAGAACTAACTTAGTTGGTCTTTAAGGTGCTACTGGAAAGAAAATTTTTTTTTTGTTTTGACTATGGCAGACCAACACGGCTACCTTTCTGTAACTGGAACACTCTAGTTTGTGACATTCCAGTAGGGATTACCCACACACTTTGAAACAGAACTTTTGGGGCATAAGAGCTGTCAGGAGCTTGCCTTTTATTTATTTTATTTTATACATAAAACCCATCCCTTCACAATCCCTCTCTCATTCCTTATACATATTGTGTGAAAGTAAGCACAGCCTAACCGGCTTACCAAGTGGTGAGGTTACAACAGACATGCTACTTTGGTAAGGGCAAAGGGACCCTGACCATTAGGTCCAGTCGTGGACGACTCTGGCGTTGCGGCATTCATCTCGCTTTATTGGCTGAGGGAGCCGGCGTACAGCTTCCGGGTCATGTGGCCAGCATTACTAAACCGCTTCTGGTGAACCAGAGAAGTGCACGGAAACGCCGTTTACCTTCCCGCTGGAGTGGTACCTATTTATCTACTTGCACTTGCACGTGCTTTCGAACTGCTAGGTGGGCAGGAGCAGGGACCGAGCAACGGAAGATCACCCCGTTGTGGGGATTTGAACCGCCGACCTTCTGATTGGCAAGCCCTAGGCTCTGTGGTTTAGACCACAGCGCCACCCGCGTCCCTTAGTTACCAGCCATTCGTGCTCAGTGTTTCTTTGTAAAAAGCTAACCACTTCAACCATCAGTTTATGCAAATAAACCATTGATCAACTTCAAATATAATGTGTGGAGTGCTAAGCAATTCACAGCAGCAGAGGTGCTGCTTTGGGCCAAAGATTGCGGGGTCCCAATGTCGAGTCATGTGCATGACGTCGGGATGAGGGGTGCATTGTGCGCCAGCTATGTTGTGCACACATCATCAGAAATTATTGTCTTGGTGGTTTGGCCTCGTCTGCACCCTCAATATTGTGTGTGGGGTGGTGGTGTCTGAGCCCCCTGCTAAGGAATATTGAGGGGACAGATGATACCTTGTATTGCAATCTCCACCCCCACCGTTCTACCCAGACACTGAGGTCCAGCGCCGAAGGCCTTCTGGCAGTTCCCTCACTGCGAGAAGCCAAGTTACAGGGAACCAGGCAAAGGGCCTTCTCGGTAGTGGCACCCTCCCTGTGGAGCGCACTCCCACCAGCCCTGTTTAGGGAAGCTTTTAATGTTTGATGCATTACTGTATTTTAATACAGTGATACCTCGGGTTACAGACGCTTCAGGTTAGAGACACTTCAGGTTACAGACTCCGCTAACCCAGAAATAGTACCTCGGCTTAAGAACTTTGCTTCGGGATGAGAATAGAAATTGTACAGCAGCGGTGTGGCGGCAGCAAGAGGCCCCATTAGATAAAGTGGTACCTCAGGTTAAGAACAGTTTCAGGTTAAGAACAGACCTCCAGAATGAATTAAGTTCTTAACCCAAGGAACCACTGTATCATGTTGAAAGCCACCCAGAGTGGCTGGGAAAGCCCAGCCAGATGGGTGGGGTATAAATAATAATATTATTATTATTATTATTATTATTATTATTATTATTATTATTATTATCATCATCATCATCATCATCATCATCATTATTACAACTGGAAGACAAAATGTATCGAGGAGTTAGTGATCTAACATGGAGCCCTTCCTGCCTCTGTTCCTTCCCCTCCCTCTCTTGTTAAGTTTTTTGACGGTGTGAGGACAGTCTTTAATGTCCCGAGAAATTTGGGAGGAGGTAAAAACTGCTTCATCAGTTATGGAGGATAGTGCTGGGTACCTTCTTTGATGTTGGACATTGTTTTGAGAAAGTAAGGCATTGGGAGGGGGTGGCTAATGGATGTTCTGCACGTAGCCAGTCTTGAAAGCCACACAGGCCGGTTTGGGCAGAGTTTCTCTGACGCTCGCGCACAGACTGATCTCACGGACTGATCTCACGGACTGAGTCGCTTCCTGAGGGCTTCCAAGTGGCAGATTGAACTGTTTGCTTGCTATATATACATTGCTTGCTGTTTTAGAATAAAATCTTTAATCTTCTCACTCACTTGTGTATTTTGTACTGCTTCTGAATCTCATTTTAAAAGAACCACTTTGGTTTGGGCAAGACATACCTCTGCCCCTAGAGTTGGTGTGTCTGCCCAACAGACAGCTGTTTCTCATTACTTCCAAAGCACTGTACAGAGGTCTTTGCGAGTGCCACCAATCAGCTGACTGGCAGTGCTTGCAAACCTCCTTTTAGCCCAACCATGCCTGAAGATTCCCCACCGCTGATATAATCTACAGTGGTACCTCAGGTTACAAACGCTTCAGGTTACAGATGCTGCTAACCCGGAAGTAATACCTCAGGTTAAGAACTTTATTTCAGGATGAGAACAGAAATTGTGGGGTGGTGGCGCAGTGGCAGTGGGAGGCCCCATTAGCTAAAGTGGTACCTTAGGTTAAGAACAGTTTCAGGTTAAGAACGGACCTCCGGAATGAATTAAGTTCTTAACCAGAGGTACCACTATACTTATTTGGTTGCATAAAGATTAAAAACTTCATGCCAAGCAGAACAGCAGCTACAGCCTCAGCTTTCTGTGCAACAAAGCTATTTATTCTTGCACGTATTTTTTGTCGCTATCGCTGCTCTTTTTCCTTGGTAAAATGTATGGCTGTAGTCCAACTAAAAGTAAAGCACTTTCAGGTGCCTTTTTTGGACTTCAATAGAAGAAATTGAGCTGAAGATCTCTTGAAGTTAATGGGTACAATCTGACGGACCTATGTGCGCTGCTCTGGTTTGCCAGAAGCGGCTTAGTCATGCTGACCACATGACCTGGAAGCTGTCTGCGGACAAACGCCGGCTTCTTTGGCCAATAGAGCAAGATGAGCACGCAACCCCAGAGTCGTCCACGACTGTACCTAATGGTCAGGGGTCCTTTTACCTTTACTTTACAGTGCAATCTTATGCATGTCTTCCCTTTGAATTAAATGGACTTTACTCCCAGGTAAGTGGATACCAAATTGTATTGTACAAGTGCTTAACTTGGGCAGGATCATGCTCAATCACACATAGAACATCACTGATTTGGCCCCTTTCAACCAATTTTCATTTTCAAAAGTCACAAAATGTGACATTTTCCTCTTGGTTTTGTTCCCAGGCTTTGTTGCAAGCATGTATTTAAGCCATCTCAAGTTTTGTGTGTGTGTGTGTGTGATGTGTGTGCGTGTATGATGCCTCCTTCTGAACAATAGGCAGCTATGCTGCTTAAGTCAATTGTCTTTTTTAATCTCTGTATTCTAAAGATATGAAGTCTACAAAGAAAAGACAATAAATAAAGTATTTATAATCTGACTTGGTATGGTTCTCAGAGCACAGCCAGAACACACAGGAGAACAATATCTGAGCCCATAAAATATATATTGTAGCTGCAATAAAAATTGATAACATGCAGTTGCTCTCTATAGTGAAGGCCAGCTTAATAAGAGTTGACACTTTTATTAACAAAACTGTCCTACTTGTTTTATTTTATTATTCTCTTGGGGACAGTCCAGGCATCACTGTTCAATGATTTTTCCCTAATGCCTGAGTAATTAAGGAGAATGCTGACGATCTGTACCTTACAACAGATCTAAAGAATTGATTCCAATTAAATATCATTCCCTTCGAAATGAAGAACTTGACTCTTACCTCTTTAATGCAAATGTAGCCAAAGTGTTGGAAATACCTTTTAAAAAATAATAATGGTGGATATAATTCATCCATAGCTCAGCACTAACTAAGAGCTTAATAAGTAAGCTCTTAAGATTTCGTTGGGAAAACATTCTTAAGCTGGGCATGGCATGGCAGTGCCACAGGGACACCCCACTTTTGGTGCCTCTTATCTGATTGGTGCTCAGGTGGCGCAGGGCGGTGACAATATGAGGGCCGTGGATGTGCAGTGGCGGGAGCATCAGTTTGGCTCTGCCACTGTGCCCACACCACACCAGCCTTGCTGTCACTTTACCCCCCAATTGTTCAGTAAGAGGCAGTGATATTGCTTCAGAGAGGGTGGCTAAGGGCACTGCAATGGCAAGACCGCTAGAGAAAGAGGGCGAAAAGAGACCTGTGAGTGGAGAGGTCCCCTCTTCTCATCCTCGGCCCTCCTGGGAAACTCTACAATCCTGCTGAATGTGGGCAGTTTGAGGAAGCACCATCCACCTTGGTGTCCATCTGCCCATAAATAGCCAGTCTAGAGTGAGACAAGGGTGATGTCCACTGTTTCTAGGAACTTTTCTCATTGTGAGACTTTTGTGGGTAAGCTGGGAACCAGGCAGAGGGCCTTCTCGGTAGTGGCGCCCACCCTGTGGAACGCCCACCCATCAGATGTCAAGGAAATAAACAACTATCTGACTTTTAGAAGACATCTGAAGGCAGCCCTGTTTAGGGAAGTGTTTAATGTTTGATGTTTTATCGTGTTTTTAATATTCTGTTGGGAGCTGCCCAGAGTCGCTGGGGAAACCCAGCCAAATGTGTGGGGCATAAATAAATTATTATTATTATTATTATTATTATTATTATTATTATTATTATTATACTTGGAGGCTGAGAGTGAGGATGTATCAGAAGGAAAATGTGCATGTGGGTGTGGGAGTTTGTATTGATGTAACATTTTCACATGTAACTATATTTTTGTAATATTTTGTTTAGGTTGTCTGTTGTTGCTTCAGTTTTTTGCACACCACTTAGAGACAGTTTTAATATATTAAGCAGTATAAAAATTAAATAACCAACACTCAGTAATCAGTTCTAGCTGCTCTGAATCCTTCACTGAATTTCTTTTTTCGAAAAATGGAGTTGGGAAGTTTACACAAATCTCTTTATATATATGTATCTTGTTCTACACACCCTACCCCACTGTTTTTATTTATTTCATTAGTTAGTTTTACCTTATTTCATTTATATCCCACCTGAGTAACTGGCCCAAAATCTTGCAGTGATGCCCCCTTTTATTCTTACTGTACATTTTTGTACAGTATATATGTTTTCTACAATTCTTCAACTTTGAAACATGGTTTATGAGATTATATTACTCTTTATAACATACCAACTAAAAAATAGCTCTCGGCTATTTCTTGTATGAAAGATAGGATATTTTCCCCATCTGTCAGCCTCTTAAAGTGATGTGCTTTGAACATATTCTAGACTTGAAAGTACAAAAGGGTATTATAGTTCCAAAAAACAAAACAAAAACAAGAAATGTTTACTTTTGAAACTAGCAACCATATTCAGCTGAAAGAATTATATGATTGGCTGGGGGGGCAGAGAGTTGTCACAAAACAAAAAACAAATCTGGTTTCGCATTTTCTGGGGATAAGCACCATTGAACTATGAACCATTGTTCTTGAATAAACATCTGACTCTGCTTGGCACATCAAAAAAATACCTGATTCTGGTAGGCACATTGATGAAACGCAGACCAGAAATTCCATTATTTCCTTGCCCACAAAACCAGAAGCACCACAGTTTATTGGTTTTCAAGAAGATTACAGACTTATAATTTCTGTCCCAAAGAAAGGAAGCAAAGCCAATCTCCTTTTTTCAGTACATAATGATGCAGCAATCTCAGATGAGAATTCCAAATTAGAGATCATTTTTTTTACAAGAATACTTAAAAAGCAGAGACATCACCTTGCCAACAAAGGTCCATATAGTTAAAGCTATGGTTTCCCCAGTAGTGATGTATGGAAGTGAGAGCTGGACCATAAAGAAGGCTGATCGCCGAAGAATTGATGCTTTTGAATTATGGTGCTGGAGGAGACTCTTGAGAGTCCCATGGACTGCAAGAAGATCAAACCTATCCATTCTTAAGGAAATCAGCCCTGAGTGCTCACTGGAAGGACAGGTCGTGAAGCTGAGGCTCCAATACTTTGGACACCTCATGAGAAGAGAAGAGTCCCTGGAAAAGACCCTGATGCTGGGAAAGATGGAGGGCACAAGGAGAAGAGGACGACAGAGGACGAGATGGTTGGACAGTGTTCTCGAAGCTACTAACATGAGACTGAACAAACTGCAGGAGGCAGTGGAAGACAGGAGTGCCTGGCGTGCTCTGGTCCATGGGGTCTCAAAGAGCTGGACACGACTAAACAACTAAACAACAACAACAACAAAAAGATGGCATGGACACCTGTGACCAAAGAATTTGCAGATAGTAGGGTTGCCATATTTCAAAAAGTGAAAATCTGGACAACAAAGTCACTGCATGTAGCTGAAGTATTCCAGATGTGTATGGAAAATTCCAGATATATGGCAACCCTACAGATAGGCAAAAAGTGGTCAATTCAGGGTGACACCCCATCAAATATGATGGACATTGTGTGCTTAATTTCCTGTACTGTTTGGAAGCTGAGCAGCCCAACGACAGTGTGAATGTCTCACAAGATACCACATTTTTCCATGTATTGGACGCCCATGTATAGGACGACCCCTATTTTGGGGGACTCCAAATTAAGAAAATGGGGGGGGGGAGAGATTGACCTGAATTGTTGACGAAAATCGCTCACCGCCGGACCAACGCTGACAGCCGCATGCCTCTAACAAGCCGCCTATCAGCTGTTCCCTTGCAGGCAGAATCATACAAACACTGAGCTTTTTCGGAGGGGGGGGGCAGAGTTGTTGAGATTTTTTGGGGGGAGGCTCCGTTACCCAGGAGGAACACAAGGTATGATGTTTCACAAATGGGTGGTATTACGGTACTTTAATCGCCGCAGCCGACTGAAGCGGAGCGATGCTCGTGCGTAGCCAGCCGCAAACTCTGAGTGACACAAATGGACCGCCTTCAGTCTCCCTCCCAGCTGTAGGGCGGGCTCAGCAGGAGGGGGAGAGGGCAAGCAAACTACCTGGGGGAAAGGTGCAGAGGGGTTAGATATCTTCGATCGCCGCAACCAACTGGAGTGGTGCCACTGATTGCGTGGAGCCACTGCCCGAACTCCATGTGGCCCAAACGGACTGCCTTCAGCCTGCCTTCCAGCTGTAGGGCGGGCTGAGTGGGAGGAGGCAAGCAGACCACGGAGGTGTTGGGAAAATGCCCGGGAAGGCCGCCACCTTCCCAAGACCCCAAGGAGCCTCTTTTTTATTATTATTTTTTTATATAAATTTTTTATTGATTTTCCAACACATATTAAAAAAAACAATACAAGACAATACATAAACAAACAAACAAACATATAAACAGGTATAATTTCTTAACCTCTTTTTCTTAAACCTTGTTTCGACGACTTCCCCATACCTCCCTTTTCTGCATCCCTGTTTTAAATTTTCCCAGCAACCCCTAATTTCAATACTTATAATACAATTTCTGATCTTTTTCCTCTTATCCAATTACTTATCACTTTACTTACTTATAATTCACTTTCTTTAATCCTTTTTCTCTTACCCAATTATTTAATCCTTTTTCTCTTACCCAATTATTTGTCACTGCAATTCTGTTTTACCTTACCCATGACATTTTAGCACTCATTAATTTTACAACAGTTCTTAAGATACACTTTAAATTTCTTCCAATCTTCTTCCACCGTCTCTTTCCCTTGGTCACAGATTCTGCCAGTCATCTCAGCCAGTCCCATATAGTCAATCACCTTTGTCTGCCATTCTTCCAGCGTGGGTAGCTCTTGTGTCTTCCAATACTTTGCTAAAAGAACTCTTGCTGCTGTTGTCGCATACATAAAAAACGTCCTATCTTTCCTTGACACCAATTGACCTACCATGCCCAGGAGAAAGGCCTCTGGTTTCTTCACGAAAGTGCATTTAAGCACCTTTTTCATTTCATTGTAAATCATTTCCCAGAAGACCTTGATCCTTGGGCACGTCCACCAAAGGTGGTAGAAAGTACCTTCCGTTTCCTTACATTTCCAACATTTGTTATTGGGCATATGATAGATTTTTGCAAGCTTGACTGGGGTCATGTACCACCTGTAGATCATTTTCATAATGTTCTCTCTTAAGGCATTACATGCCGTAAACTTTATACCGGTGGTCCATAACTGTTCCCAGTCAGCAAACATAATATTATGACCAATGTCTTGTGCCCATTTAATCATAGCTGATTTGACCGTCTCATCCTGTGTATTCCATTTCAACAGCAAGTTATACATTCTTGACAGATTCTTAGTATTGGGTTCCAAAAGCTCTGTTTCTAATTTTGACCTCTCCACCTGGAAGCCAATTTTGACCCCAAGGAGTCTCTCCGGTGGTCACCCTCTGGCTGTAAATCTTCCTTAGTCCAGAGAGATTGGTAATAAGCGACCCCTTCCTCCTGAGAAGAGCACACTCATCTTCTGGCATCTCATTGCAGAAGAAAGTGACAACCAGTAGCTCTAAACTACTTTATTCATTGTCTATACACAGAGCCTCCATCAGCGTGTCTGCTCTCTCTGAGCAGCAGTACGGAACAGCACACTTCTCACAGAAGCGAAAGTAACTTTCTACAGTACTGAGACTGTGCTGAGACTTCCTGTCTCACGCTCTCAGACACTCACATGATATAAACAACCATTGTGCTGCTCGCTGAGCAGCTGGTGAGATAAAAATCCTAACAGGAGGCCACTGCGAGGAGCTGCAACTGCCAGAGCATGTATGGCAGCAAGTACCGTATTTATTTATATTTTTAATTGCTATATTCAATGTATAAGATGACGCACATTTTTAAAATTTAAAAATTGGGGGGGGGGACCTCATCTTATACACGGAATAGTATGGTATCTCTTCCTAGTAGCATGTCTAGAGTTTATAAAATCTTGGGCTGGGTCTAGACAGATATTCAGCTTGTCCTGGATAGCTGGATTGCCCTGTCACTACTGATACCAGGAAAGGGGAAAGGTGTTGTTTCTGCGATCAATGCAATTATGAGAAAATCTGCTTCATGTAACTGCCTTATCTGTCCTCCCTGTGCATGTTATGGCCAAGAGACTGTGAACAAGCAGCAAGAGAAGCAAGATGCCACAAAACACTGAAACCATGGCAATGTCCAATAAGGGATATGTGGGTGGGTATTTGGGTAATTAGTTTAAATATAATAACTCTCTCAGCTATGGGATAGCCACGAAGCACACCTGTTGCTGATCCTTTGTCACTCAGCCTTGATGCATGGCTGTTGCCTCCAACGAGATGCTCTCAATCTATCTTAAAAATCCCAGGCCAACACAGGTGCAGAAGCTTCGAGATTCCAGACTCAAATGGTTTTGAGCTCTATTGCCAAAATGAGGAGTGATCCAACTTCTGGTATGAAACGTTCCTATTATTCATTCCAAGGTGACACCAGTAAGTAACAGGCAACTTCTGAGCATTTTTTAAGTGAAGTTTTGGATTCTAGAAGTATATCTGTGGCAAGAGAAGAAGAGGAGTTTGGATTTGATATCCCGCTTTATCACTACCCTAAGGAGTCTCAAAGTGGCTAATCTCCTTTTCCTTCCTCCCCTACAATAAACACTCTGTGAGGTGAGTGAGGCTGAGAGACTTCATAAAAGTGTGACTAGCTCAAGGTCACCCAGCAGCTGCATGTGGAGGGGAGGGGAATTGAACCCGGTTCACCAGATTACGAGTCTACTGCTCTTAACCACTACACCACACCAGCCCTCAGAGGTAATATAGGAAGCTGGTTTGTAGGGCTGTCACACATACAAAACATAGTTAAGCTGATTACTTGTGCCTTTTTAATCAATTAATTGTTTACCCAATATATGTAAAGGTTTATATCACTGCAGGTGCATGTTTGAGATATTTTATGTTTTGGAATACTGAAGGTTTTCCAAACTGTTGCTATTTTGGGGTGGGGTGCAATCACATACCAGCAATTAAATCTGATTTGTCACTTGTGTGTAACAAATCTTCTTCCCCACCCCAATGGCTTTTTGTTCTAAGGAAAGTCACAGGAAAATGCACTGGTAAGTGTGGAATTGCTCAGTGCAACATTGTATAACCTCCCTGCAAGCAAATCAGACTGGATGCTGACATTGTCTAACCTCCCAGCAAAGTCTGTGCAAACAAATCAGGATGAATGCTCAATACACATATTGTCAGGAAGCAACTGGAGTCCGAGATAATCTAAAGTTTGATAATCAAAATGTATCATTCACTGTTAAAGTTTCCCTTTATGAATTTTCTTTAATTTCCCATTACTTTAAGATGCCTGAATCGAAATATAAAGCAAATGGTCAGGAAAACTCTGATACTAGATGGAAAGAATACAATGTCTTGAATAAAGAAGAGTGGCTACAAAAAGTATTGGAGTATGCAGAAATGGCGAAACTTACTGGAAGATTGAGAAACCAAGACAGTACAGTGGTACCTCAGGTTAAGTACAGGTTAAGAACAGTTTCAGGTTAAGAACGTGCCTCCGGAACAGATTAAGTACTTAACCCGAGGTACCACTGTAAAGGTTTTAATACTGAGTGGAAATCATTTTTTGAATATTTGCATTTTTTTTAAAGCATTATCAGAATTAATGTAAAAACATGCAGTGGTATAATATATATATTGATAATATGGGATAAATAAAAATTTGGTTCAATTTGGAAATATAGTAAAGTATTATAACCATAAAGAACTGCAGAAAGCAGGGGAGGTAAGTTGAAACATGACATATATAATAATTTGTTCTTTTTGGGTTTATTTGTTCTTTGCAAAATGAAAATCATAAATAAAATTATATTTTTAAAAAAGAAAATTCTGATCCTATACACCTGCTACCTTGCAGGATGTCTTCTGGCCAAGAAAAAGTGAAGGAGTAAATACTACACAAATCTGGAATGGAGTCCCTAAATGGTTGGATGTAGCCAAGCAAAACATGTTGCTCCGCTTTCCTTTGTACCACATCAGTGAGGCTGGGGGGGGGTCTTGTCGTCTAGGCAGCCCAGGACCTCCATACACACTGCCGGGACTTGCACCCCAGGAAGTCACTTTGGTGCTGCTAACACAGCAATTTGACTTCACCCTGGAGGAGCACTCCATTGTCTCTCAAGACAGACAGATGCCAACAACAGGTCGTGATTTACCCAACAAGCCCCATCAGCAGAACCCCTGTGCAGGAACTACCACTTGGGCAATAGGGTTTTCCCAATTCTCATCCCCTTGTTTATCCTGAAATTGGCTGGGTGGCGGGGGAGAGAAAAGAGAGGGAATCATTCCTCCGGCAAGCTGAAATACTTGCCCTGACAGAACATTTGTCACAGTTTAATGTTGAATTCCACACAGTGTGTCACAGCTCTTAACCTATACAAGTAAAATTTTCAAACTCTCAACCTCTACAATAAGTACATCAAGGAAAGCTTTACTGATTTAAAGCAGCCATGAATTCCTATGCTCCATATGCAAGAATACATCCCATTGAATTAAATGGGTTCGGCACCAAGGAAGTTTGCATAAGATTTCAGCCAAAAGCTTGAAACCTGAATGTAAACACATATGACATTTTAAGTCGAAGGGGAGTGGAGGAAAAAAGAAAAATCCTTTTCACAAACAGGATAATATTTTCCTTTCATCTTTCCTCTGAAGTTTCTATCTTGCCAAGATAATAAATCAGCTTTCTCAAGATCTTTGAATTAAATTCACACTCTAGTTCTTTTGAGTTTCAGGAGTCAAAGTGACAGATTCCTTGCTTTACGGTGTGGGGGGTGGGGTGGGCGGCTTGACATTTTAATTTGGCATGAAAGGCTCATTCACAACAATGCCTTAATAACTATATAACTGCAGGGCAAAGTCTTGCCCTTAGTCTCTGTGCAAAGTGCCCCTCTCTCTTCCTCCCCTTTTGATGTATGGTCATGGCCTTTTAAGTACAAACATTTCAGGTACATTTAAATCTTGTCATTTTCAAATGCCAGCTTGAAATGTTAACTTGCAAAGCAGATGAAATATTTGCCGCCTTAACAGGAGCACGGCTTTCTAAATTTCCAAGCCGCTCCACTTAAGGCAAAGAGGATTGGCAAGCAATTTAAGGTACTGTCCAAAGTTTGTCCTCCTTTAAATCATCCACTATAAATCCAATTGTGCAGATTCTGTGAGGCAGGATGGAATGGAGTGAGTGGAGCTGAACTCTTTTAATTACCTTCCACAATGAATCACAACTCTGAATGCATCAAACACGCAGGCACATCACTTTTAAAGGATTATGAACAGCAGTAGAGGTTTATAATGAAAGACACTGTGCACTGTTGCTTTTCGACTTCACATGGTATCTGCAAACAGAAGCCCAGCTCGGGTATTCATCTGTGTGGAAAGGAACGTGTGGGAGGGAATGTGTGGGATGGAGGGAGGACTGGGTCAGTAATTTTTGATTTAGGACAGTAATTTTTGATTTAGGACAATCGAACATTCACAATGAGACTTCTTTTCATTTTGACTGCATGAGAGTTTGAATTACATGTGAAATTTTCTTTGGCTGGAATGTTAAAGGATTTCTTAAAGAGGGAAATAAATGGTTATGAGAATTTTTTTTGGGGGGTGTATTAAGCTGGGTGTCAGACCCCTTTAATCCCTGCGCCCAGCAAGTGTTGAAAGGTAATAAATTCTTTGAAAAACCTCCTGCTGATGCATAAGGAGAACACAAGAAGAGGCTCTCTGGGAGATGGCAAATGTGTGGGACCACCTCCCTCAGCACTGAGCCTCTTGGGCTTACTGATTGGAAGGTCGGTGGTTCGAATCCACACAACAAGGTGAGCTCCCATTGCTCTGTCCTAGCTCCTGCCAACCTAGCAGTTTGAAAGCACACCAGTGCAAGTAGATAAAGAGGTACCATTGTGGCAGGAAAGTAAACAGTGTTTCCATGCACTCTGCTTTCCATCACCGTGTTCCGTTGCACCAGAAGCTATTTTGTCTTGCTGGCCACATTACCTGGAAAGTTGTCTGTGGACAAACGCCAGCTCCCTCAGCTGAAAACAAGATGAGCGCTGCAACCCCATAGTTGCCTTTGGCTGGACTTAACTGTCCAGGGGTCCTTCACCTTTTTTTTACCTTTTAAGGGGAACACAAGAAGAGCCTCTCTGGGAGATGGTAAATAAGTGGGACCTCCTCCCTCAGCAGATAAAGCCAATCACAGACTTGTAGAGTTGGAAGGGACCCTGAGGGTCTTCTATTCCAACCCTTTGCAGTAATCTCAGCGAAAGCATCCATTACAGATGCACATTCAACCTCTGCTTAAAACCCTCCACTGAATGAGAATTCATAACCTCCTGACGGAGACCGTTGCACTCTTTAACAGTTCTTACTGTCATAAAGTTCTTCCTGCCATTTAGTCAGAATCTCCTTTCTTATAACCTGAAGCCATTGGTTCAAGTCCTACCCTCTGGAGCAGGATCAAACAAGCTTGCTCCACCTTCCATGTGACAGCCCTTGACATATTTGAAGGTTGCTGTCATGTCTCCTCTCAGTCTACTCTTTTCCAGGCTTAAAAAGCATACCCAGCTCCCTCAAACATTCCTCATAAGGCATGGGTTCCAGAACCCCGATCATCTTGGTCACCCTCCTCTGTGTGCATTTCACCTTGTCAGCATCCTTCTTAAATTGTGTCACCCAGAACAGGACACAATATTCCAGGTGTGGCCTGACCAAGGCAGAATAGAGTGGTACTATAACTCCCCTTAGGACAAGATGGTTGGACAGTGTTCTCGAAGCTACGAACATGAGTCTGACCAAACTGCGGGAGGCAGTGGAAGACAGGAGTGCCTGGCGTGCTCTAGTCCATGGGGTCATGAAGAGTCGCACACGACTAAAGGCCAAAAAACAACAACATTACTCCCCTTGATCTGGACACTATATTTCTAGGAGTTAGTGATTTTGGCATAGAGAAGTAAAGCCTTGAGATGGAGAGTCAGATAGCACAGTGGTTGAAGTCTGTTTGAATCCAACTATGGCTATGGGAAAAACAAGACCCTCTTGGGATATTGATGTTGTGAGCTCCTCCTTTGTAGTCACAGTTTTTATATATGTGAATAAACAATATACCATGAAGACACCATTCATTCCTAAAAGGAAATATGAACCCTGGGTGAATGTCTGGAACCCCTGGTGGTGTGCAACAATATATTTCTGAAGGGAATATGGTTATGCAAGGGTTTGTGGGAAGAAAATGGGAGGGGCCAAAACTCCATGCAGGGCTGGCTGGGAGAGGCTGCACACAGAGACCAGGAAGCTTCTCTCGCTTATGCTCTGGACTCAAGCTTGCTGAAGCTATGAAGAGAGCATCAAGAGACATTCTTGGGGCATAATGTTTTGCATCAAAGCTCAGATGTAAACATGTGTAAATAAACGATATTGATTAAAGGCACTGCAGACTCCACTGTGCCTCATTCCAAAGGAAAGTGTCAAGTGTCAAGACCCCTGGAATCTTGTGCGCTGCTTGGCAAAGATTGGGGCCCCCGGTAACAATATGGTGGCAAGGCTGCTGATAGTTAAGCAGCTTTCAAAAGGTGCAGGGAGTGGGCAGGGGGAAAGGGAAAACCTAAGAGCTCAAGCCAACGTATGTTTTATGGGCAGGTGGGCATTGTCGGCTCTCACCCAATGGAAATAAACTTGTATGGACATATTTTAGTTACGAAGGGGTTTCAAAAATGTACACACGCAAATCTCACAAGACCTTTGATAACAATTAGAACACCAGAAGCTAATTTTGATTACAAAAGATTTTTCCGTCGCACCAAAGTACTTACCAGTCACAGATCAGTCCTGATTAGACAACACACACAACAAGGAAAAGGTTTTGCAAGCATATTACTAGGTGGTAGATTCAGGCTAAGCACTATTATTGCTTGTTTAAAATTCAGGGGAAGTATGTTTAATCAAGCCAAGTTAAAATGATGCGCTTGTTTATATTCCAAATGCATATGAGATGGTAATTTTATTGGTACTTATGATATTGTTTTTACTGCCCCTTTGGAGCATTTAAATCCCAACCAGAAGATTACAGTATAAGAAAACAAATTTATTTGCATATGCTAATTTGAGGCACGGCATCCACTCGGGAATGGGTGATATCTTGGAGCAATGAGAATGCAGTTCGGCACATAAGAGCAGAACAGAAGCTCCCAGTTGGATCTGATCTGTGGTCTGTCTAGTCTAGCATCCTCTTTCCAAGGCTGGCTGCTCAGGTGCTTCCATGAAGCCCACAGTTGGGAACGAAGGCAATAACCTTCACAGGTATATTGCTTCTGAACTTTGAAGCTTCATCCAGGCATTGGGTGATAGCTCTTGGTAGATCGATCCTCTGTGTATTTGTCTTAACTCCCTTTAAAGCCATTTAGGAACCTATATAGATGATGGTGCAATAGGAATACATGCATATTTTCCTTACTCGGTGTGTTCTAAAAAAAGACAGGATGCTGATGTCAGGGACTAGCTGGATGAGGAGGAGCAGAGAGAGCCTTTCTCCCAGGAGCCCTCCAGAGGGACAGGGAAGATGAGGACTCCAGAGTGAGAGGCTAGAGAGGAAAGGAAGGACCAGAGTTCGGTTTCCAGCAATGTCTCCAGCTGAAGGAGTTGAGCCGTGGAGACCTCACTGTCCCACTTTCTGTGAATGAAAGTCAATTGCATTTCAAGCCCCCAGCCTTTTCTTGACCTGCAGGAGATTTCCTGTCAGCCCTTGTGACAGCTGGCAAGTGTGACCGGGGGGAAGGGGGCCATATTCTGACCCAGGAGATGGGAGCAGTGGTCTGTGGGAACCTGTACCAGCCGGGAGGCAATAATCAGAGGCAGGGGACGCTTCGGAGCTGGAGGAAGAGGCAGGCCAGGCACCTTTCCCTGCAACCACTGCCTCCCAGAACCAGGAGAGAATTGAAGCAGAAAGAGCAGAAACTGTGCTATGCTTATTTATAAATGTAAACCAATTTCTGTCAGCTAGTGCAAGCATAGTTTCTTGTTCTTCTCTAGGTTTTCAAGCCTCTCTTGTCTGATCACTTTATTACTGCCTGTCAAGCACAACTCTTCCTATCTCTAGGCCCTGTCTGATGGGCTGCCCACTTTTTCCTTGGCTCCTCCTTTCTTCAACTCCAGATCTACATACCACCTGCTTTGCCCAACCTCATTTTACCACCAAGAACTCAGCTAGACTGGTAAAGAAAAAGTGATTTATATGCGCTGGATGTATGATGTAACATTGTGCCATTGGATGGCGATGAGAAGTCCCATTTTTCTCTGTTTTCCCTGCTTAAATTTACAACGCTTTAAACTGAAACGCTCCTTTGATGTGTCTAGATCCAGCCTTATATTGTCAACTTTCCCAGCATTCCTTCCCTCAAGATATAGCACCTCATGATCCTAAGTGGTTTGTAGTTTCTTCAGCGCTGCCTCCCTTATTAGCCTGTTTCTGCACTTCCCTGTTTCCTCTGTTCCTTTTCTCAAGTTTCATTTGCCCACCTTTCCATCGAGTTCCTATTTTGTAATCCATTACCAATTCTGTATACTTATTTCAGCCACACTGCTACTAGGCTCCTTAACCTGTAGCTTCCATCCTATCTAAGAACTATTCCATTCTTTGGGTTTGCCCCTAAAGCTACTAATATCTCTATGACATGTTTTATTTCTAGCCAGACTGACAACTCCCTTTCTCACAGAAGTTGGACTTCAAACATTCCGACAAATGATCTGTGAGCAGTTGAAATGTCCATGAACATTAAGTCAGTCAGTGTCATAGGCTTTACCTCCACAGGTGCATTACAAAATAGATTCTCCTATTCCCCCCCCCCCCCGATTTCTCAGATGAAATGATGAAAGGTTTCCAATTCAGCACCTCACCATTTCCCACAGATACCTTCCTGCTCATCTTTTTGTACTGCAGTGACAGGATGTTAAAATTAATTTCTCTGTGTTACTCTCCTAAAAGACACTTCAATGATTGCTACCGCTTATGAATTAAATAGGTAGGAATTAATGAAAGTGTTTACCAGTCATCTGGGAAACGGCCTCTTAAGTAGTGGCAATACATCAACCAGCCACATCATTTGTAAGTCCTGAAATGATCTATCAACCTCGAAGAAATATGCTGCATTTTTAATTAGGAGGCTCAGTCTGGATTCAAATCAAAATCTGAGTTTCAGTGATACTGTAGGGAACTTGATTTTGAAGGAATGAAAAATTCAGCATCATACCAACTGGGTGAAATCTCTCATGGTTATGGAAGGAACAATGGTTGGAACCACCAGTGTATCTTAGAATGACTCCATAATTGGAAAGCCCAGAGTTCAGAAGTTTGATATCCCCACCACAGCAGTCCAGTGGAGAAAGAATGGGCCTAGCCTGCCTCTGCCATGTCCCCTTCAAGCCCCCTCTTTTTATAAAAAAGGATCCTCCATAGAGATTTTAAAACGTCCATATTATGAACACTTATATGAACCTGTGAATAAACAAAGTTCACTCACGAAAACTATGGATACGTGTTGCATCTCTGCATAAACTTTGGTAGATGGTTTTATTCATTCCAGTGACTACTTCCAAACCTCTCCAATCAAAGTCCTGAATAAGCAAAGGAAATTAATGGCACATATATTTTTGCCATCACATTATTCATATTTCCACTCAGGTTGTCAATCACAAGAACTTTAAAATTATCTGCCCCCGCCCCCTTCTGAGCTAGTCTGATCACCATCAGAACTGTTTTGTTCTCCATTGTATTCTGATGGGTTGTCTCTGTTTCTGATCATTGTCTAACCTGTTCCTTTAATTATCCACCACTTATTAATGTTTCAGATTTCTTCTTTCCTCTGAGAATATCTTTACCATGCAATTAATGTATCACTTCTTGACATGAACCTGGCCACCTTGGCTAATTTTATCATCATATTTCTGCTCTTAATGAGATATATCGATTGCTTCCATTGATTGATCTTGCCCTTGCATGCCTCAAATCCCTCCCCCCTGCTTTCCATTATTCTTCAGATCATTATGTTCTCTAATTCAAGACACATTCCTTCTGCTGAGAAATATTTCAGTAAAGCATGCCGTAAGGGAGGGAAAGTCCTTTATACCAACTTCAGTACAATTTATCAGTTTGGGAAGGTGTCTGGTGCATTCTGCATAAGTGAGCACCCATGTGCAAGTGCTGAGCAGCAGAAGTGACACTTGTACAGCCCGATTTGCAGTCTGCTGCATGTGAGGCTGTGATTGTCTTAATGCTATGGCTGTCTTTCCGACTGTGGACTGGGCATTCCCAGTGGGAAAACAAATCTGTGTTTGTCATTCCTTTAAAGGAGAAAGAGACCTTCTCCTTGGTGGAAATGATGCATGATGGGGCTGGATTTTAAGGGAGTGATGTCATGTGACAAAGGTATTTGAGAGCGGAAGCTGTAAAGGAGTCTAGAAATGTTGTGGAATGCTGAAAAGCTGCAGAATTATTCAGCATGCTGAATCACTGTGACTCATCTTGAGGATGACTCAAGTACCTTGAATTACAAACACCTCAGCTTACAAACGCTTCAGGTTACAAACTCTGCTAACCTGGAAGAGTTACCTCGAGTTGAGAACTTTGCCCCAGGATGAGAACGAAAATTGTGTGCTGGCGGCGCAGCAGCAGCAAGAGGCCCCATTAGCGAAAGCACACCTTTCGTTAAGAACAGTTTCAGGTTAAGAACGGACTTCCGGAACGAATGAAGTTTGTAACTAGAGGTACCACTGTATTGTATCTGCTTGCAGGCAGACTCAATATGTGTCTCTGTCTCAGTCTCTCTGTGTGTGTCTGTCTGTGTGGTGGAGCCTGTGCTCAACGGAGACTGTGTGACTCAGTAAATCTGTGTATTCTCTGAAGCTAGTATAACCTTCTGTTCACTATGCTCTTATTTGCAAACAAGTTTACTTTAAACTCACTAAAGCTTTTATTCCTTTACTGAAGAAGACTCTGCGTTATTAATTTATGATTTGCGTCAAGTGATTCAACTAATAAGTCCCATCAGCAGGACTTCACACAAAGACTTCCTCTTGTGCAATGGGTTTTTCCTCACCTCATCTCTTCCCCCCCTTGCACCCCTGACATTGGCTCAGGGGTTGGGAGAACTTCTAGAACTGTCAGGGGCCAAGAAGGCGAAGGGGATCTTTTCATTTGACAAGCTTTCCCTGACAGAACAATCAACATAGAACCATGTTGAATTGCTCCCTTATGTCCTAGTCTTCAGTAGAAAAAGGAACCCTACCGTGCCTTGAAACCACTTACAACCATCTCCCTCTTTCCTTGCCACAGAAGTAAGTTTCAGATGTTTAGCCTTTAAGCTGTTGTTAACTTTTGAATCAGGGGCAGCATCAAGTCTGCCTTTCTCAGCTCCTTGGAAATCTACAGAAATCCAGTTATCAAACATATGAAACTGACATATTGAGTTGACACATTGGCCCATCTAGATTCTCAACAGAGAAATTAATAGCTGGCCACCCTAGAAGGGGAAAGCGTGAAAAATGCATTTAAAAACTGGGTCTTATGTCTCATGATGGGGCCAGCCCTAGCATTAGACAGAGGTTAAGGCAGCTAATTTAGGACATCATGAAAGGAAAGCAAATGGCGTGATATTTAATTTATCAATTGACTTTTTTACCAGGAAGGTGGAGAGGGGCTTATGTGATTTTTTAAAATAAATTAAATAATACATTTTATTAGTATTTTCCACACAACAACAACACGAAAAATATCGAAAAATAACAAAACATAAAAACCAACATACAAAAATAAATAAATCCATATCTTACAAGTTAATAATATAAACACTAAAGAGAAAAACAAACATTGACTTCCACCAACCCCACAACACCTCCTTTACCTCTCATTGTGTCTTCCTGTTTTCCATATCATCTCTATCCTAGCATCTAGATATAAATCCCTCTTTCTTATCCTTTGACTTCACAAGGTTATTCCAGACTCAGCCAGATTTCTGTCCTCGAACCTTGGCTTTTAAGGTATTAATTTAGACACTCCTATTCCTTTTTCACGTCACTTTTTCACTTCACTTATGGGATTATTTTTTTTGTGAGCTTCCAGAGTAACTCGGCTGGCCTTGGGTACAATGCACCTTGTTTTGGGGTGGGGACATCATCAGGCAGCAAATGCTTTCAGGCAGCACTGTTATGGCAAAAGGTCTGGAAGGTCTGAAGAAAGGGAGCCCCAGACAGCCACCCCTAGCAAAACAGGGCATTTCAGAGGATTAATGTAATGGTGTACTTAAGCATTTAAAGTCTACTGGATATAATTCAGCAAGACTGTCAAACTTTTATTTCTCTTTAGACAATAGAAAAGGAGGGGGGACCCATTCATCACCACAAAAAGGACATAAACATTTCTGTTTAGCAGGAGCTTGCATAATTCTCAGATTGATGCAGCGTTAGTCTGTTTATTAATTTCTGCTTCAAAGTGCATAAAATCTGCATAATCGCCATGCGCGTCTCCTTACATACTGATCATCTTTTCTTCTCTTACCTCTAGCATTACAAAGTAAATCGTAAGTTTTATGCAGAAGAAGGGTGAAGGACTTTAAAGGATGATAGCATTAGCATAACAACCGCCTGATGCACGGGAAAGGTCAAGATAAAATATCAGCCCAAAATGGATTGTTAGGGTGGTGCTATGTCTAAGCACACATTTCCAAGGGCAAATTACATCCCCCCAAAAGTACTAGTATTTTTGTGTACCACAGAAGGTCTGTCTCTCTTAGGCCTACACCATTTTATAACCCACCATACAATGTTTTGTAGGCTGTGGATTATGTGGCTACCACCCTGTTTCAGAAGTCCAAAACAAGAACACAGCACAGCCCCACCTGCCCCACCCTGACAGCTGCTACTCGCAGTGTGATGAACCCCACTGAATTTGGAGTAGTGGAAATGTAGCTAAGAATATGAAGTAGAAATAAAATATGGAGAAACCTGTGGCATAGTCCTATCTATTCACAGCCACAATAACATCTTCATGACGAAGAAGAGTTTGGATTTGATATCCTGCTTTATCACTACCCTAAGGAGTCTCAAAGCAGCTAACATTCTCCTTTCCCTTCCTCCCCCACAACAAACACTCTGTGAGGTGAGTGAGGCTGAGACACTTCAGAGGTCTCCCAAGGTCCTAGCCCAAGGTCACCCAGCAGCTGCATGTGGAGGAGTGGGGAATCAAACCCAGTTCACCAGATTACGAGTCCACCGCTCTTAACCACTACACCACACTGGCTCTCCACACTGCCAGAGCTGTGGGAAGTGAAGTGGAAGTTGGTTTTTGCTTTTGCTTTTTGTTGTTGTTGGAGGGCAGTTTCACACACACAAAGCCACACTTTTCACCTCAAAAACATCCAATTGTGAAAAATCAGCCCAACTTATAGTTACCAGATTTTTTCCGATGAATCTGGGAAAACTTTTTGATTTATTTTTTGAAGCTGAGTAGCAGCAGGGAGTCAGTAGTGGGGATGGTGAGGCAAAAGACCCTGGGCCCAAGCACACATGCATATTGTATAAAGGTGCAAAGCCCTTCTTTCACACCCTGTGAAACATATATGTGCAGAGTTTTTTTAAAAAAACTGGGCGGCGGCGCACCGCCCACCCGTGACTCCCGAGCCTTCCCTGATCTCCTTCCCCCTTCCCCCTTTGTTTCGACAGATCGGGGGAGGCTCGGGAGTCACGGGCGGGTGGCCGTTGCCCAGGAGGGGCGCAAGGAGCGCAGTTTCTCTGCCAGGCAAGGTGCAAAGCCCTTCTTTTGCACCCTGTGAAACATAAATGCGCAGAGTTTTTTTTAAAAAACCTGGGCAACACCCACCCACCCAAGACTCCTGAGCCTCCCCCAATCTGTCAAAACAAAGGGGGAAGGGGGCAGGAGATCTGTACCACCGGATGTCCCCAGTTCCCCTTCGGCAGTGGCGGTGGCTGCAAGCAGCTTCTGAAGCCAGCCAGAGCCAACTGTGCTACCAGGCTGGCTCTGGGCTGCTCAGGCTGTCACTGCCACATTTTCCAGAGACAGATTTGCAAATCCGGGGACTGTCCCCGGGAACCGGGGACATCTGGTATCCCTAGCCCAACTCCTCTGGAAAGCAACTAGAGAACTGCAGAAATGTAGCAGCCATTTAGAAAGAAGAGCAGAGAAAGATTACACTTCACTCTGGTTTTGTAAACTAACTGTCAGCTTTTTGTTGCTCTGCGAAAGCAAATGTGTTATTGCAGATGGAGAGGAGGAAAAATGGCCAAATATTCATTTCGCAGATTGCTCTCAACTACCACAGTGCTTAATATTACAGCTGCACCAAATGTTTCCCCATTTAGATCTTTAAGCTGAAATGGTGCTTTCAGGAAGGCAGAAATCAAATCTAAAATGTGTGAATGTTTGTGTTTGTTTGATTTTTTTTTAAAAAAAGATAACCACTGTCGTTGCTTTCTCTATTTACTTGATTGAAGCTGGACAACAAAGGGTCATATAGCGAAGATGACGAAGTCACGTGGCCACATAGCCAATAAGATCTGGCTGTGTGCTGCTTTTGCCGAAGGCCAACAGCCAGTTTTGATGGATGATAGATGTTGATGTTTCCTAGACTGGATCATTGATCCCATCCAATCAGGGGTCACGGTCTGCAAACAAAACCAAATCAGAGAGAGGACAATGCTTCTAAAGCAGGTGAAGCTTCTTCTCCCCTTACCCAGGAAACTTTGATCAAATCATCAAAAGAGAGGAGGTCCGTGCAGTCTCAACACTCAGCCCACATACACACACTTGCAGCCCCACACTCATTATCCCTTGATAATATCTTTTGCTGTAAAAAACTCATGCGTGTGATGGAGGTGTGAGAGAGAGATGCCTTCTAAATGTTCCAGATAAGTGTCTGCAGAAGTAATGGCTCAGGCACACACATTATTTGGACTTGTGCCCGATTTCTTCCAAGATTTTTGCTCTTGGTACATTTCCCTGGCTGCACCTTCACTTGATAATTATGGGAAATGACACAGAGCATTAGCAGTTTTAGAGCACTGACTATTTTCCAGTCCATGGCTGGGCAGAAAAACAAGCTTCATTTCACATATTCATAATCCCTTATTGCTTTGTTTTCCAGGAAATCTTCCCATATTATTAACCTAAACTCATGTGTTTAAATAGATGGGGGGATACACATGGGCAATACAATAAAATCTACAACTTGGAATACATTGTCAGTATTTGTAACACTGCAACAGGGAAAAGTGAACACTCAGACCCCCCCCCCTTGTGCAGTTGCATATGTACTGTTGAATAGTATAATCATGAAAAAAATCTCCATCTGCTACTCACAACTTTTTTGTGCTGGAAACTATGTTGTGTGTATGTGCTCAGATCAATTATGGTGGCAGCACACAATGTGTCCTGTTTAGAGATGTGTAAGGATTTCATTTGGTCTGCATTTTTAAGCAAACTGACCTGATCCGCACGCTACACACGGATCAGAACACAGTTTATCTTTCGGACTTTACACTTCTCCAAGATTCACAGCACAGTTCTCAATGCAGAAAACCTGCAAAAATGTGTGCCGCGTGAAAAGTATGTTAATAAAAGAAAACAGCAGATTGGTATGCAAATGACACAGATTCTAGTCTGTGAAAGAAAGACCAGTTCACCCCTAATTCCATATCATAGCGTTTTGGATGTTATTCTAGTTGTGCAAGATAAAGGTAAAGGACCCCTGGATGGTTAAGTCCAGTCAAAGGCGACTATGGGGTTGTGGCACTCACCCCGCTTTCAGGCCAAGGGAGTCGGTGTTTTTTCACAGACAGCTTTCCGGGTCATGTGGCCAGTAGGACTGAACCGCTTCTGGTGCAATGGGACACTGTGAAGGAAACCTGAGTGCACAGAAACACCATTTACCTTCCCGCCACAATGTTACCTATTTATCTACTTGCACTGGTGTGCTTTCAAACTGCTAGGTTGGCAGGAGCTGGCTATTGTCGGCTCCACCCCTTATTTATAAATGGGGCTGGCCCCACCTCCCAGCAAGAAACTTGATTACTGAGGCTGGGCGTGAACCTCCAAAAATTAACACTGAGAGGCAGGCCAGCCCCTGTTTGCCAGTAAGATCCCTGGGAACTGTAGTACCATGCACGATCCCACAAAGGGCACTCACAATGTAAAGTGTGAGCGCTCATTACAGACAGAATGCAAGCAAATGCTGGCTATTTTGGTGGTTGCTGCTTTAATGTCAGTTTCAGCACAAACTTTAAGCAGCAAACCTGGAGCGAAAGCCCCCTCCGTTCTTTGGAAGTGGGGGGGGGGGAGTATCAAACACCATGAGAATCTGAGAACAATCAAAATGCCACCTTTGATGAGTAACAACTTAATATAACATTAAAGTGAGAGAATGACTGTAATGGAATGTGTCCATAGCCAAGGTTTAATAAGCATTGCACCTTCAAAGTCTAGGTACAGTATGCTAATCAGAAATTGCTTTGATGGGTTTGGAATCAGAAAACCTTTTAGAGAAAGGAAATTTCAAAGCAAAACTCTAACCTACAAGTTTCTTTAATAGGCAGTCTTAAATCCCTTTGTGAGAATGTATTTTCATCTCAAAATTTTATATAGCTTGGGAAAGATTAGTGTTCCCAGAATTCCCTGGGAAAGGGGCTGGCTGTTAAATGAACCATTCTTGAGAACTGTAACTCTGCAAGGGAAATAGGGTCATCCTAACAATTCTTAGTTCCCTTAACTACAGTTCCCAAGATTCCTTAGCAGAAGCCACAACTGAAAAGTTTTATTCAGAGGGAAAATAAATATAGATATACCCCCCTACCCACTCACTCCTAGTTTCCTCGTTAGGTGTCTTTGAATGTATTGTACTACCAGCCTTACTGTATGTTTGTGAAACATGGACCACTTATAAACACCATCTCCAACTCCTCAAAAGATTCCATCAACGGTGTCTCCAAAATTTTTTACACATCACTTGGGAAGACCGGTGAACTAATGTCAGTGTACTGGAAGAAGCAAAGATCACCAGTGTTGAAGCAATGATTCTTCAACATCAACTTCTTTGGACTAGTCATGTTGTGTGGATGCCTGATGATCGTCTTCCAAAGCAACTACTCTATTCCAAACTTAAAAATGGAAACCATAATGCTGGTGGTCAACAAAAGAGGTTTAAAGACTGCCTCAAGGCAAATCTAAAAAAAATGTAGTCTAAACACTGACAACTGGGAAACACTGGCCTGCGAGCACTCCAGTTGGAGAACAGCCTTTGCCAAAGGTGTCATGGGCTTTGAAGACACTCAAACTCAGGACGCAAGGGAGAAACATGCTAAGAGGGAGGCACGCTTGGCAAATCCACACCGTGATCAACTCCCGCCCGGAAACCAATGTGGAAGGACGTGTGGATACAGAACTGGCCTCCACAGTCACTTACGGACTCATTGTTAAAACCGTGTTTATGGAAGACAATCTTACTCAGCTATGAGTGATCGCCAAAGAAGAAGAAGAAGGAGTCTCAGAGAAGGTAATCTTCATAATAGGGGAGGGGGAGGGAAGAGAAGTTCTGTCTTACAGGCCCGGTGGAAGGAGGTTAAATCCTGAAGGGCCCTAGTCTCTTGGGACAGAGCAATCCACCAGGTCGAAGCCATTACTGAAAAGGCCCTGGCCCTGGTGGAGGGTAGTCTGACTTCCTTAGGGCCCGGGACCTCTAAACTATGATTATTCATGGACCTTAAGGTCCTCTGTGGGGCATACCAGGAGAACTGTTCACATAACTTCAGAGCACTAAATGGGCAAATCCATCAGTGGACATCAATGGTGCCATTTGGAGCAGATATATGAATGCATTGAGGTTATCTTTGTATTGGACTTTGCCAATGCTAACATGGGCTGACATGTAGAATTCCACACAAAAAGGAATAATTATAACAAAGTTGATAAAACAATGGATGCAAAGCAACCCTCCAATGTGCATCAGTCTTGCAACACAACTTGCTAAAAGGTAGCTGTCGTTCCATATTACACAACAGAGAGTACTTCTTTTTTTAAGGGACTTCTACCCTGCCTTCTGGAAGTAGTCATAACTCAAAGCCTAAGGCCATTTTTATATTCTTATCTGTACCTATTACTTTATTTTAGGTTGCAATCAGTCAAGAGAGGACAACAGTCCTAGGAGAACCACTCTTGTATTAACCTCCCTCAAATGGATGCACACAGTCTTTGGAAGTCAGGGATACTTGCAGGAGGCCAGCCAGCCAGCTGTGTGGTTTTTCACAAGATCTATTTGATACAAAAATAGATGCATGTCTGCCTACCTTTGTCAACGTCACAGGAGTTAATCAGCATGTCCTGCTCTTTTCAATGCCTGGGTGAATATGCTAATCTAACTCTTTGTCTGGTGCATAAACAATTGGTTTATGAAGACTCTTTTGGTTTCCAGCAAGGGCATGATTACATTTCAGCTCACACAGCTACCCTCATCATGCAGTGTGAATACATACGCAATTTATTTTAATAGCTTATCTAGTATTCACAGTAACTGAGTGAAGTCATTATGAATTCAATCACTCATGTGAATGTCATAGGTACTTCCACAGGAGTTCTGTTGTAATTGAGAATATTTAAGATCCAGTTGACTTCATAACCTGATGACAGTCACCAATAACATCTTCAGGGAGGTTACAGATTCTTCAGATATCAGCTCTGTTTGAAATGAAGAGGCAGGAGTGTCACATGGTATTAGGAGTGCCAGCAACATTGCCCCCAAATGAAAAATCAAAGTCAGTTTGGAGTCTACCTTGTAGACAAAGCCTATTCAGAATACTGAGGGTATCTGAATAGACATATTGAAAAGAGTGCCAAGAAATAAAATTAGCAACACTGACAAATTCCACCTGAAATAAAATTTGCAATGGAATCATCTAGTCTACCTGTCATTGAGTCTCTGTTGAGAGAGAACCATGTATGTGTGACTTTTGGAAATGATTTTGAAGTCTACTCAGTGGTGAAAACTATTCAATAGCTTGGTGATGTATCTCTGAGCACGCACCCCCCAAATGTGCGGTATATTGCTTTGGAGAGCAAATGGAGATCTTCACAATACTCAAGAAAACACTCAAGCACATCAGAAAATTGGAAGAGGCTACTTGATAGAGCACTGAAGAACTCCACCAAGTTCCTCACTGAACTGCATTGCACCTCAATCCCTTTTAGCTATGAAAGAGGTAAGATGACTTCAGGTTGCAGCCATTTCAGTTATGGTCATTTTTTTGGCCTTCAAAGGTTTCCAGGAATATTAAAGTATTTGCAAAGCAATGAAGCAAGCAGGCTTCCAGATGAAGGGAGCTCAGGTTTCGGCAGCAATGAATGAAAAGGCCTTCTCCATGTGGCCACCCTACTGTGACAAGATAGTGGCAGCTCGGTCATGGATCAGGACCACACACGGAGACTTAAATGAATAGTTGATCTCATACCACTTGTAGGCTTCAAAGGTAGTGCCAGCTCTTTGATTTGGGCTAAAAGCAAAGGGAAAGCCAATGAAGATGGAATCATGTGCTCTATAGAACTTGCCTCATTTAGACTTTAACAGCTAAGGTAAAGGTAAAGGTACCCCTGCCCGTACGGGCCAGTCTTGACAGACTCTAGGGTTGTGCGCTCATCTCACTCTAGAGACCGGGAGCCAGCGCTGTCCGCAGACACTTCTGGGTCACGTGGCCAGCGTGACGAAGCTGCTCTGGCGAGCCAGAGCCACACATGGAAACGCTGTTTACTTTCCCGCTAGTAAGCGGTCCCTATTTATCTACTTGCACCCAGGGGTGCTTTCGAACTGCTAGGTTGGCAGGCGCTGGGACCGAAACATGGGAGCGCACCCTGCCGCGGGGACTCGAACCGCCGACCATGCGATCGGCAAGTCCTAGGCGCTGAGGTTTTACCCACAGCGCCACCCGCGTCCCAGCTACATGTACCTAAAATATGGTTCCACATGGTAAACTGAATCACCATTTGTTTTAAGAGGCAAAATACTTTATTCAGTATAGATATTTTCATTGGTTTTTATGCTGATCATAATGCTATAAAATCAGGGTTAGGCAAAATGGAGCCCTCCAGAAATCATTGGACTACAAATCTAACGATATGTGACCATATTGGTTGAGACCGATGGGAGTTGGAGTCTAGTCACATCTCGAGGGCCCCGTGTTGGCTGTCCCTGTTAGAATAATAATAATAATAATAATAATAATAATAATAATAATAATAATAATAATTATTATTTATACCCCGCCCGTCTGACTGGGTTTCCCCAGCCACTCTGGGTGGCTTCCAACAAAGTATTAAAATACAGTAATCCATCAAACATTAAAAGTTTCCCTCAGCAGGGCTGCCTTCAGATGTCTTCTAAAAGTCTGGTAATTGTTCTTCTCTTTGATATCTGGTGGGAGGGTGTTCCACAGGGCAGGTGCCACTACCGAGAAGGCCCTCCGCCTGGTTCCCTGTAACTTGGCTTCTCGCAGTGAGCGAACCTCCGGAAGGCCCTCAGAGCTAGACCTCAGTGTCCGGCTAGAACGATGGGGGTGGAGACGCTCCTTCAAGTATACTGGTCCGAGGCTGTTTAGGGCTTTAAAGGTCAGCACCAACATTGTGAATTATGCTCGGAAATGTACTGGGAGCCAATGTAGGTCTTTCAAGACTGGTGTTATGTGGTCTCGGCGGCCGCTCCCAGTCACCAGTCTAGCTGCCGCATTCTGGATTAGTTGTAGTTTCCAGGTCACCTTCAAAGGTAGCCCCATGTAGAGCGCATTGCAGTAGTCCAAGCAGGAGATAACTAGAGCATGCACCACTCTGGCGAGACAGTCCGTGGGCAGGTAGGGTCTCAGCCTACATACCAAATGCAGCTGGTAAACAGCTGCCCTAGACACAGAATTGACCTGTGCCTCCATGGACAGCTGTGAGTCCAAAATGACTCCCAGGCTGCACACCTGGTCCTTCAGGGGCACAGTTACCCCATTCAGGACCAGGGAGTCCTCCACACCTGCCCGCCTCCTGTCCCTCCAAAACAGTACTTCTATTTTGTCAGGATTCAACCTCAATCTGTTAGCCGCCATCCATCCTCCAACCACCTCCGGCCACTCACACAGGACCTTCATCGCCTTCACTGGTTCTGATTTGAAAGAGAAGTAGAGCTGGGTACCATCCTCATAGTGATGAACACCCAACCCAAACCCCCTGATGATCTCTCTCTCTGTTATAAATACATCATATTTGGATATCATTTCCTAAGTGAATGGTTTCGGTCTATTGGCAGACAACTGCACGGTCATGTATTTGCCCACAGAATCTGCAACTGCAAACTACCCCTTGACTTAATTGAGGAGAGCTGTCGTTTACCTCAATCGATATAAGCTTTCAGCATGACAATGCTGTTTCCCATGTATATTTCCAGAGGACGTCAATCAAAGGCATATTACAGATGCCTCCAGTCAGTGCTGGCATGCAGTAAACAACTGGTGTTGACAAGGGCAAAGTCTTTAATCACTTACTGTGGAGGAAGGAATAACGAAAAGCTATTGCTTGAAAATAACTCATTTGTTAGTCTTGGTGAATGCTTGCTGCTTGTGAGTTCTAATGGAGGCCTGCTCTGAGGGGCCGGTTGCAATGTACTTTTATTCTGGCATTCAATCACAATCAACTCCTCCTGCTGTAATAAATGGTTGAAAATGCCCCCAAAGCCCTGTAAAATAGGAACGTCTGAGATCCCTGACCTTGATCTTTAGCGAAAGGTAAGAAGCTATTAAACCTCAGCCTGAACTGTACACATTGATGGGATGCTATCCTTTAATAGGTGAGGCGTTTGGAGAGAGATCATGTACAATCATTTTGATTTAAGTGTTTTATGGCTTCTCGACTACAGTTCAGGACTCGGTGTTTCTAATTAGATGTAATTGAATCTAATTTCCAGCACACAAGCATTAGAAATCTAGACAAATGCTTCTATACGGCGTGACCTTTTCATTATCGCTTGGTCAAGACATCTGTCAAAAGGCATTTCTTCCGTCCCAAAAGCACTCAGACTTTTCAATGAACTGAAGAAAGATATGGTTCAGTGTGAAGGCAAAATACCTTGGCTAGTGGCATTCTGGATTAACTACGGACAATAAGATATTGTGCTGTGAAGTACATAAACAAAACATAATTTGTCTTTCTGCAGAAATAAAGGTCAAGAGCCTACCGCTTTTTTCAGGAGGGGATCAAAGAATATGGAGGAAAAAGATACAGAAATTGTTTTTACAAAGCTTGTTCTTATGCATACTTCAGGCATGTCTGGCATATTAATTAACAGCATAATCCTCCATGTGTCTTCTCAGAAGTAAGTCATTCAGTTAAATGGGGCTTACTCCCAGGTGAATGGGTTTGCAGTCCAAGTGTACAATTGCACACCAGTTCTCCAGAAAGCAAAGCAAGTTATCTATATCTATCTTAATTCTTCCTCCTTTCAAGGTTTAAATATTTGTTCTGCTTGTCCAAAATGGCACTCATAACATGTAAACTCTAGGGTTGCTGTTTTTTCTTCCAAAATGTTTAGTGTGCTTTCTTGTACCCAAGGAATAATTTCTTCCATTTTTAAAATATACTTCCAAGTGGGATTGGTCTCTCTTTTTCATTTCATTATTATCAGAGATTGGGGTAGTCTGCATGGTGCCATCCAAATGTGGTTGGACTGCAAGTCCCATCATCCCTGATCACTGACCATGCTGCCTCTGACTGATGGGAGTTGTAGTCCAATGACATACACAGAGCTTATGTTGGCTATCACTGATTTCGAAAGATATCTGTATGTCATGTTGCAAACGCAACACGATGGCTAATAACTGTTAGTGAATATACAATCGGTTATGATGTCATTCGAAATTTACAAATAAGTCACTTCAAAATGATATATATATCATACAACACATCTCACAACATATACAAGTAACTATGGGATGTGGGTGGTGCTGTGGTCTAAACCACAGAGCCTAGGACTTGCCAATCAGAAGGTCGGCAGTTCGAATCCCTGCGACGGGGTGAGCTCCCGTTGCTCAGTCCCAGCTCCTGCCAACCTAGCAATTCGAAAGCATGCCAAAGTGCAAGTAAATAAATAGGTACCACTCTGGCAGTAATGTAAACAGCATTTCTGTCCGCTGCTCTCGTTCACCAGAAGCGGCTTTGTCATGCTGGCCACATGACTCGGAAGCTGTACGCTGGCTCCCTCGGCCAGTAAAGCAAGATGAGTGCCACAACCCCAGAGTCGTCCACGACTGGACCTAACGGTCAGGGGTCCCTTTACCTTTACCTTTACCTTTTTACAAGTTGATATATGTATCAGAGTCAAACTGGGTCCAGTGAGCATCCACTAGCATGTTCCCCACTAGTATGAATATTTCATTGATAATTATTCGCTGATGAAGACTTTATTTCGAAACAGTTGAACTATTCCGGATATACTGTCCTTTTGAGACTTTTGTAGGACGTCTTCCTTCGAGAGACAGCTTGGCGTTCCTTGCTATTTATTGATTTGTTTGATTCTTTGTTTGACTCTGATACACAGAACAACTTGTAGTTACTTGTATGTGTTGTGAGATGTGTTGTATGATATATATATCATTTTGAAGTGGTTTATTCATATATTTTGAACAATATCATAACCGATTATATATTCACTAACAGTTATTAGCCATCGTGTTGCGTTTGCATTTTTAAAGGTGGGTGAAGGCAAATGTAGATCTAACAGAGTTTTAATGTGCTAACTCTGCTATGGGATAGTAATAAATAAATAAATAAAATCTCCCTTCCAAAACCCTCTCTCTGACATCTCTCCCTTCCCCACAAATTTCTCTCCATCCTCTCTGCAGGCAAGAAAGGAGCATTATCACAGTTCAAGGACACATTCCAGCTGAACAAAATCACTCAAAGAGGTTGCAGAAAGTGGCTCCTTGGGAGAGGAGATGTGGTCTTGGAGAACTCTAAGAGGTAGATACATATGCCACCCAAAAGTTTCTCATCCCTGAGGCATGGTAATCGCAGGCAGAACTTGAGTAGAGAAAGAAATAAGCTGTCTTCAAAGATTAAAGCAAACAGGCCAAAAAGAAAAGCCCCTTCAACTCTAGACAGATACCCATCCTCTGTCAAGCATTTCCTCTTCACGGAAAGAAAACACAACCTCTCAAATGCCCTTTGCCCACCGCAGGCATACATAAACACTCTGGGTGACATGGCTGGATGCAGCCCAGCAATTCCATTCATTGTCGTTTTCAGGGATGGAGTTATGTTTCGACATGTCCAGTTACTATTATCTCCCTTAACTTCAAGTCAAGCACTGAGTCACTGGTGCTTTTTGAGGAAAGCAACCCTGGGGCTGCTTCTGCTGCTGTCTGGACTAAAGAAAGATTTAATAGTGACATGGATGACATTGAGAGCTTGACATTCTGCAGAGAGTTGAGTGCTGAAATTACGCTTCCATCAGGAAAGAGGAGATTCATATCTCGGCCACTAAGCCCTCTTTAATGCTGCCAATTTCAAACCTCGATATTGCCGAACACACGCACACTAAACTTCCGTTCACAAATAATTGACAATGGGCACAATCCATCCAAAAGTTAAACAATTTCAAGTCCCATTTATTTCAAGGAAAGAGAGTTGAGTGTCTGTGTGGAAATCCCACTGAAATGAATAGGATGGCTAAATTCTGCCCTAAGGAGTGTATTTTATTTAGAAATTAGTTGAATGTGTTGATTGCTGTGAAGTTGTCGCATGGAACAGGAAATGAAAAGCATTGCTTTATGATATTCACAAAGGGGCAGAAGGAGGGTGATGATAGTGGGAGTGACAGATGGGAGATGGTACTGTGAAGTGTGGATTAATGGATGGGGCAAGAAGTCCTTCATCTTCCTTTCCCAGCCTCTAATTCTCAGATCAGAACTCTGGGTTTGGACAATTTATTATTAGTATTATAATTACTATGAATCACTTTTCTTGCAAGGCTAACTCAAAGCAATTTACATTAAAAAAGCAATTAAAAACAACAATAAAAACATGTTGTTTTTGGCATACATCTGTCTTGGGAGACAATGGAAGAGTACATTTTTGGAGGTAAAGCAAAACACAAAAATCAAATAAAAGACTAAAGTAAACCACAGTTCAAGAGGCAGGGCTTCAAATTATACCCCACTGAAAGAGGCCACAATAGCCAGAAGAAGAAGAAGAAGAAGAAGAAGAAGAAGAAGAAGAAGAAGAAGAAGAAGAAGAAGAAGAAGAAGAAGCCAAAAGCCCAGGAAAAAAGAAAAGTATTTTCCTTAAAACCAAGCAAATGTGGTTCCAGGTATGCCTACAAATGGAAGGCCAACACTGAAAAGGCCCGTTCTTATGCTGCCACCTTCTAAAGCTCCCATGAAGCACATGAAAAAGGGCCTCACCTCTATAACCACTAGGCTATAAAATAACTACTAACTCACACAAGCATATGTTTGTAACACTTTTGTGTTCCCACTTCCAGCCTTGTCTCTGATACCTTTCTCAAGCAAAATGAGAGGGGGTGAGGGGAAGAGAGATGAACTTTCTGTTAGTATCCCTGGGTACAGAGCACCCACATACATCTTTGACACCCGTCTCTCTATAATGGCATTGAAGTGTCTCCAAACATCATCAAGTTCAGAGATGTTCTCTGCTGTCACTTACATACAGCGTGCTCACATCCCACCAGCTTTCAATTTCACAGATAGTGGAGGACGGCATCCAGCTGGCGTTTGCTGGATCCAAATACATTTCCATTTCTTCCTGTAGGGCACTCTGCCTTTCTCCATATTCTGTCTACTGGGTATTTCCACAGTGACATAATTAAAAATGGGAGCCAGCGTGGAGAAGAGACCAGAGGGTTGGACTAGGGCTTGAAAGAGCAGGGTTCAAATCCCAACTCAGCCAGTTTCTCTCTCTCAGCTTAAACTAATTCATAGGGTTGCGGTTAGAACTCATTGAAGGAAAGTTAGGATATAAATGTAAAAAAGATTGCAGAAGATGCTGGTTGCTTCATGTTGAAAAGCATGAGTTTCATGGCCCCATGCTGCACAAAAGAATGGTAGAATGGTTCATGTCCCAGTGAATACAAAAGACTTGATAACTGGTCCTTCCTGTTAAATATGTTCTTAGTTTTACATTTTTTTCCCTGTTCATCCATAATTAACATGAGACTAGAGAATGGTTTAAATTACATTCTACAGTAAACACTGTTTTTCTTTCAGTTTCATTTGCACATATTTTTCTTGTCACAGAACTGGGGGATATCTTTCCCCAGTCTAATTTTATTTAAAATATTACAAGGTTTAAATAAGTTTATGAGGTAAATCAAATTTTCATGCAGCCCTGGAAAGAATATGAAATCTAGTCATGATTTATTAAATAATTTAGAACTGTAATTAAAAAGAGGGTAAAAGAGAGAGAAGGAACTAAACAGGGCTGGATATTGTCCAACAAATAGATTTGGTATGAGAAAGATGTTCTCAGGGGGTAGGGGGTGGGTCAAAAGTGTTCCAAAACATTACCCTTTTCATGCCTCTTTTCTTGCCTTCACAGCCCTTTCAGCTGCTACCATGGCACCATTTTTGTTGTTTTGCTCTTTAATCACCTGTCTGCTTAACAGCAGGGGTGTCGTGATGTATTAGTAGATATGTTTCACTGGCTCTTATTATATTAACCCAAAATAAATAGCATTTTTCTGTTACTTCTATCTTTAGGTTGGATAGACAAAAGAAACATGGCAGGGCACAGAGAAGCCATTTTGCTCTTGATGGCTCCATAAGGAGATCTCTCTCCCTTTATTGAAAGGGGGAGGGGGAAATCTCAGACCGACGACCCAATGCAACAAATAAAAAAAGGTAAAGCTAAAGGACCCCTGACAGTTAAGTCCAGTCGTGAACGACTCTGGGGTTGCAACGCTCATCTCGCTTTACTGGCTGAGGAAGCCAAAGTTTGTCTGCAGACAGTTTTTCTGGGTAATGCGGCCAGCATGACTAAGCCGCTTCTGGAGAAACCAGAGCAGCGCACGGAAACGTCGTTTAAGTTCCCGCCGGAGGGGTACCTATTTATCTACTTGCACTCTGACATGCTTTCAAACTGCTAGGTTTGCAGGAGCTGGGACCGAGCAACGGGAGCTCACCCCATCGCAGGGATTCGAACCTCTGACCTTCCAATCAGCAAACCCTAGGCTCAGTGGTTTAGACCACAGCGCCACCTTTGCCGACCCCAATGCAACCTGCAGTGGAAGACAGAAGTGCCTGGCGTGCTCTGGTCCATGGGGTCATGAAGAGTCGGACACGACTAAATGACTAAACAACAACAAAAGGCCCGCCCCAAATGTCCTGTGGAGAACATTTTGGGGCATCATCTAGAGTGGGAAGGGTTAACTTCTCCCTCCCCATACAACCCAGCCCCTCTGAAAATACTCTCACATAGAAATTAGGCTTGAAACCAGCTATCCATGAGAGCCAATGGTAGGATGATTCCAAGTAAGGAAAAATGTTACAGATACTTGACTCCCAGGAAGCCTATGCTCTTCTAAATGAATGCAGTGGTTCAAGAAAAAGAGCTCCAGCTTCTCTCCAGAAACATTTTGGTTCAAGTCTACTTATGGACAATGAAATCTTAAGCAGACTGTGGTAGCTCCAAATGGAGTGAATGGGCAGCAGAAGAGATCAGGTATGGAAAAATCTTTCTGTTTCAGATTCTCTGTATCTCTGTACCTAAAGTCAAATTCTCCACAGTTCCATATCCATTTGCTTAAAAAAAAAGACCTCTTGAAGAATTCTCAGCATTTTAGTGCATATTTCTCTTACTATGCATTTTTGCATGCTGTTTTCAGTAACCTGTATTTCCATGAACAATTTCCCCAAATATACAGAGTTTTGTACATATCATTTCTTCAGAGAACCGCACCACAAAATTCAGAGAAGTGTGAGCTTTGTTGGATAACATTGTCTCCACCCCCATTGAGGTCCAGCTCCGAGGGCCTTCTGGCGGTTTCCTCCCTGCAAGAAGTGAGGTTACAGGGAACCAGGCAGAGGGCATTCTCAGTAGTGGTGCCCACCCTGTGGAATGCCCTCCCATCAGATGTCAAGAAAATAAAAAAAACTATCTGACTTTTAGAAGACATCTGAAGGCAGTCATGCTTAGGGAAGTTTTTAATGTTTGATGTTTTTTCGTGTTTTCAATATTCTGCTGGGAGCCGCCCAGAGTGGGAAATCCAGCCATATGGCGGGGGTATAAATAAGTTGTTGTTGTTGTTGTTTCAGTATTAGAGATTTTTATATTAAAATGTGAACTGAGCCACATTTCTCCTGAATCCATACATGAGAGTCACAGTAAGAGCAATCGAAATATTGCACATTGAGAGATGAATGCTAACCACATTTATCAGTGGTGTGTGGTCAGTGGACTAAGGAGACTAGTCTAGTCCCCTAAATGTTCCAGGTTAATTAGAGTATTGAAGTCTGGTGCCTCCTTCCCAAACTCCATAAAGTTTCTGCCCAGCTTGCGGGAAGCATGATGCTCTAACAGGGTCCAAGAGCTCTCCCACCACGTTCCCAAAGCCCACCCAGCTACAGCCACACTACTGACATTTATGCTGACATACCTAAATGGGTTGTGTTCACCCACAATGAAATATTGGGGGGAGGTCAATATATATAAAAAAATCTTAAAATGTTAGCTCTATGTGTTTTCAGCGGCAGTGAAAAAAATCTAATTTAGTATTAGGGAACTATTAGGAAAGGGGTTAAAACTAAAACATCTTCTACCACAATGTCCTTATGAAACATTGAGCACAGCTTTTTAATGTCATTTCCTGATCCCCAAAAAGGACTGAATGGGAATATTAAAATGTTTGGGTATTGCTATGGCTCTAGCAACAGACTTCTATTCATTTTTGTAAAAGCGTTTGCTCTTAGAAAGCTCTTGAGAGATTTTTTCTTAGAAAAAATATTTATTGAAACAGTGCTATTACATATTCCCCTGGTATCTTCCTCCCAAGTAAAAGGAATTACTTGATGATCCTAACTTATACAAGTTTTTATACCAATAAACCAAAGCTAAACCAGAACCTCAGGAAGTGGCTTCTGTTGAATAATGGTGAAAAACCCTGGCAAAATGTTGTGGCCAGATTAGCTTTATTCACTGATTAGCATTTAGATGACACTGTTATTCTTCCTGCCAGCGTCCTGTACTGTATATACTTATTCACAAATATGTTTAGTGGTACTTAACAAGACCACCATAAAAAGGAAGGTCATCTGATATTTTGATAGAGGGCAGTTGTTTGTGCAGCTTGCCATAAAAGATCTTTCAGCATTTACATGATCAAGCAAGTGCAGCTAGTCTTAAAAAAATAAATATCAAACAAGTCTTTATGTGAGTTGGCTGCAGTTTCATTGAGACGCCTTGTTTTTGCTTCATGAAAGTACATGCTTTAAACAGCTTGATTCCTCAGCGTTCTCATCCAAAGGCCTTCATTTTCTTGAATCAATTCTAAGACACTGTAGCCTGGTCCTCTATTCCCTTTCCCCTTTCCTTTTCTATGAAGAAACCCTTCTGGGACCCCACTTTTAAACTCTTCCCTGGTGTCCTTGCTAGCCGTAGTAGGACCAACTTGGCCAGTTAGCCCGGGTGATCATTTGATGTTTACTGACTGGGGTTCCCCTCCAAAAAACTGACCCCTGAATTTTTGAATTTTATTGACATTGATGCTGCATTTAAGTTGTATTTTATACTGTTTCCATGCTGTTTTTAAGTTGCATTTTAATCAGTGTTTTATATTTACTGTTAGCCGTCATGAGGCCGGTTTTTAAACTGGGAAGGGCAGGGTATAAATAAAATTATTATTATTATTATTATTATTATTATTATTATTATTATTATTCCTCCCAGATCCTTTTAACAGGATACCCTTACCCATGGAGGAATAGGAGGAATCTGCAACCTCCCCTCCAACCAAGACCTATGATTACCCAATGGGTTGCCAATCAGAAGGTCGGCGGTTCGAATCCTCATGACGGGGTGAGCTCCCGTTGCTTGGTCCCTGCTCCTGCCAACCTAGCAGTTCAAAAGCACGTCAAGTGCAAGTAGATAAATAAGGTACCCCTCCAGCGGTAAGGTAAACAGCGTTTCTGTGCACTGCTCTGGTTCACCAGAAGAGACTTAGTCATACTGGCCACACAACCCAGAAAAACTGTCTGCGGACAAACACCGACTCCCTCGGCCTATAGAGCAAGATGAGCGCCGCAACCCCAGAGTCATCCGTGATTGGACCTAATGGCCAGGGGTACCTTTACATTTTATCTGCCTTACAAAGTTGTGACGATTGCTATGAGGTAGGCGAAAACCAAATGCCCCCCACCCCCAAATGGGCTTTGGACTCAGAGCTGAATCAAGCTGCTTATGAAGGACTTTGGATCAAGTGGAGCTGTTTTGTGAAGGGTTGAAATGGGATCCTAATATTCCGGTTGGTGCATGCTGCTAAACTGCCATCTTTCTTGGTGTGACATGACATACAGTTCCATTTATATCATAAGCCGTGATATTAGGATATATGTACTTGCATGAGGAAACTGAGTTCATCTCGTTGTGGAAACATAGAACATCCTGAAAGTCGTACTGTAGAATCATTTCCTGCTTCCAAATGCATATGGGCAGAAAATCAATACATCTTAATGGACACATTGGATCATTTATGGCTTCCTTGGACTCAGCAGCTGACTGTGTTATCTCCTACTGTTTGTGGATAGAAGGCTAACTCAATCAGCACAGTGAAGGGAAATATTGATCCTTTTTTTGGAGATTACTATCAACTACTGTGAAATAACTTTAGAGAGGGTAACTCCCCCCTCCCCAATAAATCTCAATCCGTTTCCTCAGGCTTTCAGTACAATCCGAATGTGTGTCTACTCAGAAGTAAGTTGCGTTGAGTTCCAACCCATACAGAAAATGAGGTTATAAGTTGTGTAGCACATGGTACCTGTTTCTCTGTCCCCTTGCCATGCACACATGAGGGGAAGAACTCCAGTCAAGGGAAACTATGGGCAAAGGATGCTTTGCAGACAAAGGGAACACACTTTGGCTCATATGTAAGTCAAAGTAGGTGTGGGGGGGGGGGCAATCTGAAGAATTTCCATGAAAAATTTGAGGAATTTCAAGGGAAGCCCAAAAAAGTAGCAAGGTTTCTCAAGCTGGTTAGAAGAAGAAGAAGGAGAAGAGGAGGAGGAGGAGGAGGAGGAGGAGTTTGGATTTGATATCCCGTTTTATCACTACCCTAAGGAGTCTCAAAGCGGCTGACAATCTCCTTTCCCTTCCTCCCCCACAACAAACACTCTGTGAGGTGAGTGAGGCTGAGAGACTTCAGAGAAGAGTGACTAGCCCAAGGTCACCCAGCAGCTGCATGTGGAATCGAACCCGCTTCACCAGATTATGAGTCTACCGCTCTTAACTACTACACCATACGAACAATAGGTCCAGTTCAACTGTGAATTATTTCAAAGAAAGAAATATCAATATGACGTGTCACTTAGTTGAAAATCTAACTTTTGACTAAAGCCGCTAACTTTTTTTCATGCAATCTCTCTAGCCTCCTCTTTATAGTATAACCTGCATTGCTTTTGAGCAAGGTTGAATATCCCAGACAATGCTCATTGTCCTTCATCGCTCCCCTGACTCGAGGCTCATCCAGCCCTGCATAAAATTACTGAAAACAGTATTAACAACCTTTGGAGAGTTCGGTAATAAGCTGTCAACATTTTCATTTACAGTGATTGCTTGAGAGAACTTATTGCTCTGATCCGCTTGCACTGGCACTGCCTCTGCCTTCATATGTTTTGTACATTCCCCAAAGGATTGAAGCTTGTTCCCCACACTCTTCTAAACTGACAAGTGTTAATCAAATTATGGTCAGGTTTCAATATACTTCGCTTTTGTTCTGCATGTGCAGGTTTGAGATTTTATGTTAGAAATTCATTTTTTGAAATAAAACAGCCTTTCTTCAAGGTCTTAATTATATTTATGGAGAAACTCTTAAATACTTTAATCAGGTTGGAACATGCCATACTGTATATGTATGTGTGTGTGCAGTCGGGATGGCAGTACAATGGTGCCTCTGGTTAAGAACTTAATTCGT
This sequence comes from Podarcis filfolensis, assembly GCF_964270895.1. Classification (NCBI taxonomy): domain Eukaryota; kingdom Metazoa; phylum Chordata; class Lepidosauria; order Squamata; family Lacertidae; genus Podarcis; species Podarcis filfolensis. Next base: position 17,720,591 of record NC_139609.1, on the reverse strand, counting down.
TCTGGAGGTCCATTCTTAACCTGAAACTGTTCTTAACCTAAGGTACCACTTTAGCTAATAGGGCCTCCCGCTGCCGCCGTGCAGCCACCGCACAATTTCTGTTTTCATCCAGAAGCAGAGTTCTTAACCCAAGGTCCTATTTCTGGGGTTAGCGGAGTCTGTAACCTGAAGCGTCTGTAACCCGAGGTACCACTGTACTCTTCTGAATGTATTCTGTATTCTGTATTCTGTACACTGTATTCTTCTGAATGCCAGTTGCCAGAAGCCACTAGTGCAGAAAGTGTTGCACTCAGCTCTTGCTTGTGGGTTTCCTAAAACTATTTTTCGCTCTATAAGACACACTTTCCCCCTCCTAAAAAGTAAGAGGAAATGTGTGCGTGTCTTATGGAGCGAATGCAGGTGGGAGGCTCTGCGCAGTGCTCCCTTTAAAGAGCCGCACACATGCTCCACACACTCTTTAAAGGGAGCACGGCTCTTGGGGGAGCCAAGCCTCTCCCGGGCAACAGGAGCCTTCATCCTGCTGCCGTGGAGAGGCTGTGTGAGGCTATCCCATAAGCCAGGACAGCAAGCGGGATCGCTGAGCTGTGATCCCACTTGCTGCCCTGGCTTCTGGGTTTCAGGATATTTTTTTTCTTGTTTTCCCTCTCCAAAAACTAGGTGCGACTTATGGTCTGGTGCGTCTTATAGAGCGAAAAATACGGTATCTGGTTGGCCACTTTGACAACAGAATGCTGGACTAGATGGGATACAATTTATAAGCTAGGAAGAGGAAGAGGAAGAGGAAGAGGAAGAGGAGGAAGAAGAAGAAGAAGAAGAAGAAGAAGAAGAAGAAGAAGAAGAAGAAGAAGAAGAAGAAGTAGTCACCCATCTAACTGAGTTGCCCCAGCCACTCAGGGAAACAAAATATTCAAACATAAGAAACCTCAAGCATTTTAAAAACAACAGCCCTGTACAGAGCTGCCTTCAGATGTTTTCTAAAAGTCAGATGGATGTTCATTGCCTTAACATCTTATGAGAGGGGGTTCCACAGGGAAGACGTGACTACTGGGAAGGCCCTCTGCCTGTTTCCCTGTAACCTTATTTCTCACAATGAGGGAACAGCCACATGATAATCCAGGCAAGCTCTTTATTTATGTATTTATTTTTTATCACCACCACCACCATCATCATTTTTACTCTAATGAGTCAGCAAACAGTTGCAGAAAAAGTAACTATGATGGGATAAAAAGAGTCATTTGACATTCCCCTGCTAGGTATAAGAAAACCATCATTTTAAATGGTGACTCTTCGTCTAGGGCTGCGTAAACATCGTGCATTTAAAGCAGCCCTCCAAAGAGTTCTGGGAACTGTAGTCAACCCCACAGAGTTAGGACCCTTGATTTACTTCAATTAATTAACTACAGAATTATCTTTCTGGGTGTAAGTATGAAGTGCTTTAAACGTATGGTGTGCCTGTAAACTAGTTTGCAAGTGAGGTCAGCAAACACTTTGCTGCTTTCTGATTAAAATTTGATAGGGTTGCCAGGGACCGGATGAAATTGCTTGGGGGCTTTGTTCAACCCCCTGGGCAACAATTGGCTATTCCTGATCCCAATTATATAACTGCATTCTTGTCTTGAAACCTCTTCCTTCAGTAATTAAACATCAATTCATGTTTGATATATTAATCAGAATGGTGCCCACTAATGATTGTTTTTCTTTCCACCCTATAGATTTTCTGTCAGGAAAATAAAAAGGCATAAATACAAGTCAGGTGGTATTTACAGTTCATGCTGGTTTATTTCTTGTTTTGTTTCTTGCCTTTGGACACTACTGTCTACCTTATGCATTTTTTATCTACGTTTTTAATTAAAATTCCCCCTATCATGGCTTTTTTATTTTCAAAAAGCGTATTTATAGAAAGTGGTAAAGCTAGTGTACGCTGCATTCCTACAAACATTTAATTGGGAGGGAGATGTGACAAGACTCCCCCCCCCCAAAAAAAACTAGATTACCAGTCAGTCACTTTCTTTCTGTTTACCGAAAAAAGATAGATTATGAAGAGGCAGGACAAGTTTTCACTGTTTCGCTTGGAAATGAATATATCAGAAAAAAGCCTGAAGGGCTTCTGTTAGGGATTATATGGGCAGAATCACACCCCCCCCCCAAAAAAAATGTTAAAGTTTTTTAAGTATGTAACAGCAGCAGCTAGGATTCTATATGAGCAGAAATGGTAGGAAGAAGAAGTTCCAACCAAAGAGGAATAGATAAGATAATGAACTCTGCAGAACTGGCAAAATTAACAGCAAAATTAAGAGAATCTAATGATGAGTGTTTTATGGAAGAATGGATGCCTTTTTCAAATTGTTTAAAGAAATATTATAGTATGATGAACTCACCATCAGGATTTGAGCTATGAGCAACAGAAGTAATTAGATTATTCTGTTGCGGTTATGATTTAATAGTTAGGTTGTAGCAGAAGGAGAGAAACAACAATTCCATGCAAAAAACAGGATGGGAAATTGATAAAAATAAGAGAAAAGATTAGATTGTGTTCTGACTGTATATTTTAAAATTGTTGAAATATAACTAAGAAAAAATAATTTGTCATCTGCAGGTATAGTTCCACAAATGCAAGCAAACCTCTACCTCCTTTAGTGAGACCAGCCAACAATTAGAGCAGCCTGGATGGGTTAAAACTTAATAAAACATAATGGGAGGGAAACATTTTCACTTTTTCACATAGTGTACATCAAATCTCACATCAAAATCTTTTCTATTCACTTATTTTTAATGGTAAAGTCACGCCTCAGGGTGAGTTTGCTTTTCTACCCTTTCTTCTGCGAGGAAGACCTGTGAGGACAGCTAGTGAAGGCAGCTATTAATTGTACAGCAACAGGCATCGTGTACTGAATTTATGTTTTGTTTTTCTGCTTTCTCTCTGGAAGAAGTACATTTACACTAATCTGAATAATAGGAGAGCATCAGCAAGGTGCTCTTCTCAGACGAAAGTCCATAATCCATTGTATCAGACCCCAAACAAACCTAAATCAGTTAGCATTGCCAACCATGCCTCCCCAAACTGAAGGTAAATTCAGGAGTATATTTTCGGCTGAATTTAAGACTCATGTGATATACACAGGAAAGATACTTCAGTGTCAAGCCAGACTGTTTAGAGCAAGGTCTTGAAACTTACTGGTAGCCAATATAACTCTTTCAGAACAGACACTATACTCAGTAGGAACATGGGTGGCGCTGTGGTCTAAACCACCGAGCCTCTTGGGCTTGCCAATTGCTAGGCCAGCAGTTCAAATCCACACAATGGGGTGAGCTCCCGTTGCTATGTCCCAGCTCCTGCCAACCTAGCAGTTCAAAAGCATATCAGTGCAGATAGATAAATATGTCAATGGCATTTCCATGCGCTATGGCATTTATCATGGCCCTCTGTGTGTCAGAAGCGGTTTAGTCATGCTGGCCACATGACCCAGAAAGCTGTTTGTGGACAAACGCCGGCTCCCTCAGAATGAAAGTAGAGTTGAGTGCCACACTCCAAAGTTGAATTTGAATGGACTTAACTATCCAGGTTTCCTCTACCTTTTTACTATGCTCAGTATTTATTTGATCCTAATAGTGGACCAGTTTCCACATTTAGACAAACTTCTTGATACTTTGCAAAGGCAGTCCTACTACATTGTAGTAAACTAACGTTGCACCATCCTGGGACAAAGGGCATGCCACACGTTGTGATACTCTACACAGACCGATGTCACTGTGCTATATCATCAGCACATTTTATATACTGTGGAGACTCTAAAGTTGGGCACGTTAATAGCCATTTTGTCTTATGGATTTTGCTATCAACTCTCAATTTTAGAACTTCAGAAGGAAACCATTGCAGTTCCGAATTCACTTTGATTATAAACTGACTTCCCAAGTATAGTAAGTGCCAGACAAAGTCCTCTTATCTTCTAGACACCCAGTAAAGTGAGGCTTGTGGTTTTAACATTTTCCAATTATCCTCAAGGAACATAATTCTTCAGTAGGCTAGGTAGCTTGAAGGAATCTGTGCAGCTTTGTCCAAACGTCTTTGAAGATTTTAGGACACTGGAACAAGCCTGAACCTTTTTTTTTTTTCCAAGTCAGGAAGATAAAGTGAGAATCAAAATTAGACTTTTTTGATGGATTTTCTTCAAAAGAAAAACAGCCAGAGTCCATTTTGCACAAACCTTTTCAGGGCGCTCTCTCTCTCTCTCGCTCTCTCTCGCTCTCTCGCTGTGTGTGGAGAGAGAGAGAGAGAGAGAGACTAAGGAAGAGTTAGCTAACTCCAACATTGAACTTGTCTTGCTATCTCTTAAAAATAGTAGCATTTTGTTCCTCCTATATAAAGAACCTGTCATGTTCCAGATGAAGAGAGGCCTTGTATGGTTTGGAGCACAGAGGATTGTGTAGGATTGGGCTGACAGAACTCTAACACGAAAGAAAGAAAGAAAGAAAGAAAGAAAGAAAGAAAGAAAGAAAGAAAGAAAGAACAGGGTTGGGGGGGGGGCACACAAAACCAATTTGAGCAGAGGAAGAACATTGAAGAATCAGGAAGTAGGTTGGGTTCTTAGCACTTTCTAGTCTTGAAGAACAGGCTTTGCCCAGAGAATATTTTATATCTGGTATGGTGTATGTATTTGGCAGGTCCCAGTGCCATCTAGTTATAAAAGCCACTTCCATCTTTTTGTCACACGCTAGTGTGACTAAGAAACTGAGCCCAGAGTAAGGTTCTGCAGGTGAGCGCATGGACTGACACAGATAGATGTTCATTGGTATGTTATAATTCTCTGTTTGGGAATCAAATATAATACACAGCTATCCTTTTGAGTTACTGCAAACTCTAAAAATGAAACCCTCCACATAGGGATGGATGGATCTGTCTGTTTCTGGCTCACATCAGTTTCACATGTTTTCACCCATAAGTCAATTCTGTCTCATTTTTTGCCTCAATTTATGATTTTTTTTTTAATCCATATGGTTTTTATCACAAAATACATATTAAAGTATGTACATTGTTTAAACATACATATTTCTAAACAAATTTAATCATTTAAATACTTTTTTGCAGGCATTTTGGTATATTTTTTAAAACTGGGAAGTGTATCATAAAATTTTAAGAAATGCAAAAACTGAACAATTATTATGTTTCTCTGTATATTAGCCAGAGTGGTGTGAATTTGCTTAAAATTCACTTAAAAAATGCAGACCGAGTAAAATTATTCTCCATCCCCAGTGTTGAAGTTGTACATTCAGCCTGAATTATGAGACATTGTTGATGCTGTTGAGTCAACCAGTCACCTTCTCCTTTTCCACAAAAGCATAAAATAAAAAGGGAGTTTGTTTAAGATTAAAAAAAAATGTCTGTCTTCCTTCTAATATTGTTTGGTGAAGTATCACACCCAGGCTGCTCCATTTGCTAGCCTCGATAAAGGAGGTAAAGGTTTGCTCATATTTGTAGAACTATATCTGCAGGCAACAAATTATTATTTAATGCAGCCCTAGATGACACCAAAATGAATTGATTGTCTAAAACTGACTATTTGTGTTTGCTCAAAGGAAGAAAAGATATGCAAGAACTGAACAGCTGAAACCATATGGATGTTGTCAAGACCACGTACAAACGATGAAGGTTACAGTTCTGGTGTGTTTTATCATGGTCAGATGCAGAGGATGCCATTCATTACGCTAAGCAAATACAAAGAGTTTAGAGCTCACTCATATAATAGATGAGCCCTTCACTGTGGGCACCAAACTGTTTAAAGGCTAATTGGTGCAATCTGCATGTGTATCAATCTGATAATTACTCAGATTAATGATACTAATGCTCCCATAGTCATTTATGAGCAATCACTATAGTAAAGTGTGTTCCCTTTCAATGTGAATGTGACCTACACTCAGAAAAGGGCTTCCGTATGCAGCAGGAAGAATGCATGATTATACTACAATTACTGGATAAAGCCATAGGTCAGCACCTCAGTAATTTTACTGTATAATGTGGGGTCCAGTTTGGTTTACAACCCCTTTTACTTTCTTCTTCTGCAGGTATTTCTTCTCTGAGTAGAAACATATTCTTTCATTTATATTGCTGTTGGCTCCCAGTAAAAGAAAAGAAAAGAAAGAAACATCAGAATACAGAAATATTTCTCTTTCCCTCAGATTTCATCTCAGAATTTGGCACAGTAAATTCTGAAGTGGGATATTAATTAAATATAAATGACATCTTTCATTTGCTGTAAGCATTTGATTTCCAGCTGTATTTTATATCTGACATTTAGTAAGTACAGTGGTACCTCGGGTTAAGAACTTAATTCGTTCTGGAGGTCTGTTCTTAACCTGAAACTGTTCTTAACCTGAGGTACCACTTTAGCTAATGGGGCCTCCCGCTGCTGCCGTGCCGTCATCATGCAATTTCTGTTCTCATCCTGAAGCAAAGTTCTTAACCCGAGGTACTGTTTCTGGGTTAGCGTAGTCTGTAACCTGAAGCGTCTGTAACCTGAAGCATCTGTAACCCAAGGTACCACTGTAACAACTATTGCATGACATGTGATGACCACCAACAATATATGTCCAGCAACAAAGTGTTTGATGAGGCGCTTGTATTTGTAATGGCAGGGGGGGCATTGGGAAGGGATAGGGTGGGGTGGGGGCACCCATTGCCACTCTAGTAGGAGATCCCATAAAGGGAATTTGAAGGATGGTGCTTTCTGTCCAGAAGCCCAGCTTGGGAGCTGATGGGCAATACCACCCCCTACCAGGTTGTATGTAAGAGTTTCCCTGAAGCAGTTTGTGCTGTGGTCAACCCTGGCATTAGACAACTGTCTGTTGGTATGATGGTTTATCGATCGGCTGGTTGATCAGCCGATTCATGGCCCGACGCCTATACCAAAACTACTTTGTAATTTAATCAATGAAGTGGTAGTCTTATTTCATGCCAAGATATATCTCATGCTTCAATTTATTTCCTTCCCCCGCATCCCTGCACATCTGTCCACAGATGATCCTACCTTTGTGGACTTACCTTTAAGAAGAACTTTGTGCTTCTTAAGCAAGGCTTGTTCTTGCATGGTTGATCCCCAAGAGCCTGTTTTCATTTCTTTTGGCAAAGTTTCTGTACCTTTTCCCGTTCTGCTCCCTTGCACAATAGTTTCCTTTGTGCCCACACCCAGAAGGAAGACTCAAGAGGCCAACTTGTGTTTCAGGTTATATTTATTAAATGCATCTGTAGGATCTGCATACCAACGTGGGGAAATTCACCCCAGATGACTCAGCTCATGCACCATGCTAGCATCCTCTTCACCTTGGTAGTATCTTTGCTGATCTGTGATTTACATTTCAACCGAGCTTCTGTCTCCACCCCCATCGTTCAGCCCGGACACTGAGGTCCAGCTCTGAGGGCCTTCTGGCAGTTCCCTCACTGCGAGAAGTGAGGCAACAGGGAACCAAGCTGAGGGCGCCCTCCCTGTGGAACACCCTCCCGTCAGATGTCAAGGAAATAAAAAACTATCTGACTTTTAGAAGACATCTGAAGGCAACCCTGTTTAGGGAAATTTTTTATGTCTGATGTTTTATCGTGTTTTTAGTATTCTGTTGGGAGCCACCCAGAGTGGCTGCGGAAACCCAGCCAGATGGGCGAGGTATAAGTTTTATATTATTATTATTATTATTATTATTATTATTATTATTATTATCCCCCAAAGTCACCATCAAAGAGTAAAAGGATTCTGACTGTGACAAAACACAGTTAAATTCGTGGCTTATGTGACAAAATTCCCAAGAATACAGAAATCACTTAGGGGGCAGTATACTGTTACCCACAGCTTATTCTTGGTTATAATGTTCTTATGAGTTTTATTCCTTCTTCCTGGCAGGTAGACAGAAGCTTCCTGAAAATGAAAATTATATTTGCATTAGCACTTTCAAGTACTTCCCACAGAACAGAACAGCCTTAAAGAGAACGCATGGTTCCACAGGAACTGTTCTGAATCAGATTCACACCGATTTTGTCCTGACAAAAACAAAGATGTATTATTAACACATAGGGCTGCCGTATAATAAATTGATCAAAGACCTTCACCAGAGGTAACACTGAAATATTGATTTTTATAGGAGGCTGTGTTAACTGCAATTTGTCACATAAGCCACGAGTTTAACTGTGTTTTGTCACAGTCAGAATCCTTTTACTCTTTGACGGTGACTTTTTAAAATCTAATCCAGAAAGGTTAACTCTCTACATATGCAGCATTCTAAATGAGGAGAGAATGGACCTAAAACATTATAGTCGAGGAAGTGGAGAGTCCGTGGGCTGCATTGCTGTGAACATGACCTTACATATCCATTTTTCTCCCTCCTGTTATGCAATCTGCACTTTGTTGAAAACCTAGACTTTTAAAGCGGTCTCTCTAATTCCCAAGCATATGCATATATATATATATATATATATATATATATATATATATATATATGAATGAAAGCCTTTGATGAGTCATCTTAAATTGTACATGTCACTATGAATTCGCATTACAGGTACATTACACTTTTTTCTTTCTTTCATTTTTTACTTTTTATCTAATTTCCCCCAAATTCAGACAGACAGACACCCCCCCCCCCCTTTGCAGGTTACGAAGGGGAGAAACAGATTGCCCTTTATCCCTTTTTACTACTAATTGCATAGTTACAGCCGAAGGAAAGAGAAGTGACAGTGAGATGAAATTACACAAAGGTCAACAGTAATGAAGGCTTTTATCTTCCCGTGGCATTTGCTTCATGTTAACTTTGATTAAGGCTGGAAACAAGAAAGTGATCAGTAAGAAAAAGGTGAGGCCTATCAAAAGGCAAAACAAAAGGATTGTTAGCACCCCATTTCAGGGCAGATTTACACATCATAGGAAAGTTGGGACTGCCACTGAGAATGGCAGCCCCATGGCCTCCCCCATCAAATACATGGGAACTTAAATCCTGATGTTATTAATCTAGCAACTTCCCCATCCCACCACCAGAAGGCAATGGGCTGGGAAATGCAATGAGAAACTGTACTGGGACTGGGACTGCTATTACCATTGCTATTTTTCTAGAAAAAAGAGATGCTGGAACTCAACATGAATGCCTTTCTTGTTTTCTTATAATGCCCGTGGCACCCACCTGACAGGTGCAGGAACTAAGTTCCAGTGAGTTCCGGCTGAAAATATTTATCCCCCCCATGAGAGGATGCTTACATGGGTCAAAATTATGTATTTTAGGATCTAGTCCTGTGTACATACTTGCACATTTATCGTAGTGGTGCAGCACACATACCTGCTTATGTATGTAGATGAATGTAGGTGAGTTCCCGTTTCAAGTGTGTGAGGTTTTCAGGATTTCTCCCTCCCTCCTGCTTGCCTGTCCTTCAATAAATAAATAAATAAAAATTGCTAGAAGCATTTTTTGTAATCCCCAGCTGATTTTTTTTAAAAGACTTCTGCTTAAATAACTGTTCTGCCTCTCTTTTGAAGAAAACAAACCCAACTTTCTCAGATCTCCTTTGTAACTGGAAATGTTGAGATCATTCAACACCTTGGCTGGGGTCTGAATGCTTTCAGAAAATCCCACCAGGGGCAATTGTGGATTTCCTCATGTGTCCGTTATTGTATGAAAGCACCTCACCAAAGATCTCCCTTGTGGATCATGTTTATTTCATGTTCCCTAATCTAGGGGGGAGGGGAATAGGTAAAGGTAAAGGACCCCTGGACAGTTACGTCCAATCAAAAGCGACTATGGGGTTGCAGCACTCATATCACTTTCAGGCCGAGGGAGCCGGTGTTTGTCCACAGACAGCTTTCTGGGTCATGTGGCCAGTATGACTAAACCACTTCTGGCACAACGGAACACAGTGATGGAAACCAGAGCTCATGGAAATGCTGTTTACCTTTCCGCCGGAGAGGTGTTGAATGGTTTCTTTAAATGTATGTCTTTAAGGGGCCAGAGCAAGGGCCAGAGCAAGATAACGAGACCCAGCTTTACAGCTGTGAAACATAGCAGGTGCTGCTGAGTTGTATTGATTAAGGTGTGTCAGCATTTGGGTGTAGTATATAAGGAGCAGCACCTAGCTCTCCCATTACCCTGCGGGATGGGTTGGTGGTTGGGTCTGGTTTGTTGTTGATGTATTTAGTGTAAATGGGGTTTTTGTAATTAAAACCTTGTTTAAGTTATTTTTGAGTCCCTTTTTAATGCATGGTCTCCCCAGCAAGCTCTCTGCAGCGCTACCATACTGCAAAAAGCCAACAAGAGGTACCTATTTATCTACTTGCACTGGTGTGCTTTCGAACTGCTAGGTTGGCAGGAGCTGGGACAGAGCAATGGGAGCTCACCCCATTGTGCAGATTCGAACCGCCAACCTTCCGATCGCCAAGTCCAAGACGCTCAGTGGTTCTGACCACAGCGCCACCCGCATCCCTTATCCTAATCTAGAATACATGCTGGCAATGGATCCTGCTTCTCTGAAGATGCTGGCATCTATGAGGAATGTGAAATGTCCCATCAGCTGCCTCTCTGAAATGTTTTGAAAGAAACTGTTTCTCTCACCCTGCAGTTATTTCAACTGACTTCCTGTGCCTATAGTTTTCATATCACTGTTCTGATATTTACTTGGCTATTGAAGACACTTTCATTTGAGAAGGCTTTCTCCCAAGTATGACCCAGTCGTTTTATGGAATAATAACTGTATAATGGTATAACTGTGCAATTCTTTTTATGGTCTTCCATTTTACTGAGTGTGTTATCTTTTGTATTTTATCTTATTTTATTGCCCACCGCTTTGGTAACTTTCTGTTATGAAGCACTTGGTACTATTGGAAGTAAATAGGAAAGCTTCTAAGTACATAGCTCCTCGTACATCACACCTCTGCAAGTGAACACTTCACTCCCTGTACCATCATTTCCAGAAGCAGAAATTGTGGGAGCATGAAGTAGGTCTTTTTTTAATACTGTAGAATTCTCTGCCCTCTTCCTAATGAGATATACAGTGGTACCTCGGGTTATATACGCCTCAGGTTACACACTCCCCTAACCCATAATTAGTGCTTCAGGTTAAGAACTTTGCTTCAGGATAAGAACAGAAATCGGGCTCCGGCGGTGCGGCAGCAGCAGGAGGCCCCATTAGTTAAAGTGGTGCTTCAGGTTAAGAACAGTTTCAGGTTAAGCACGGACCTCCGGAATGAATTAAGTACTTAACCTGAGGTACCACTGTTAGCTGCTATCCAATAGATGTTGATGTGTGTCATTGAAGCCAAGATAACATAAAGCCAGTTCAAGAGTACCCTAAGCTAATAGGATATACATAGCTGGGGCAACTGATACTGAAGCTCCATCTACCCACTGAATATAGACTTTTTAAAGGCACCTGAGGCATTCAGTGGAAACTGAGCTACTGGAATTGGCCTTGGTCAGAGGATTCCTCCCCCCACCTCCTCAGATTATTCACATAGGCATATTTGGGTGTGTACCTTCATTCACTTGGCAGGTTCCCTACACAGAATCATAGAATTGTAGAGTTGGAACAGACCCTGAGGATCTTCTGGTCCAACTCCCTGAAATGAAAGATGATGCAGCTGTCCCATACAGGGATCGAACCTGCAACCTTGGCATTATCACCACCGCACTTTAACCATCTGAGCTATCCATGGTGAAGGATGACTCATCAGCATAAATTTGGAACCTTGACCCCATCATGGTAACTAGCTACATCATCCTTCCCCAACCTGGTGTCCTCTGGATGCTGTTGGACTACAAATCCAAGCCAGCATGAACAGTGGGCATGGCTGATGGAAACTGCAGTCCACTCTTTGGTGCTGGGCTTGTGTGTCAAGAACTAGGATGCAAGTTGGGGAAAATAACAAGAGGCAACCGACATTTAAATGTATGTTAATGATGGAGTTTGCTTGAAACATTAACAAACAGCAGGGGGAAACAGCTCTGAATCCCTCAATATGCCCATGTTTTATTATATATTTATTTGCTCTACTTTCCCCTTTCCTTACATGCAAGGTGACAGACTCAATGGACTTCATCTCTATTAGATTCTCCCCCCCCCCCCCGCTTTTACCCTTTGTAGTGTTCAGATTAATTTCCACATCCTATGAAGTCTCTGCGGAAGAGGCTAATTGATATTCAAATGTTCTTTTGTAGATTCTGACATTCTAGATTCTAACACATTAATGAAGGCAATCATTTAGGATTAGATCTATCCCCTGAACATTATGCATCTAGGAACAGACTGAGGTATCGCAGAGAGGTCCTTTTAAACACATATTCTCTTTGGATGAAGAAAGAATTAAATCCCATTGAAAACTCACATGTAAAAGAATACTGACGTCCCAGCACAGAAAGTAAAATAGTTTTCCTTCCCTATACTAATATTTTATACACACACACAAACAGAGAGAGAGAGAGAGAGAGAGAGAGAGAGAGAGAGAGAGAGAGCAGGTAGTGTGCTTAGTCTTGTTGCCTTGCTGGTGAATCACATTAGGAATGGCAGATCGACATGCCATTGTATTAACAAAAGACCCTGAATGTCCTCTAAATTCGCTTTGGTTTTTGCATTTTGTCCATCAGTGATGACTAAGAGCACACCAAGTGTCATGTCGGATCAGAACACTTATCTATCTAAAACTGGCTTTGCTGCCTGCAGCAGCTGCGATCTGTATTTAATGCTTCAAAAGTAGAGTTAAAATAATATATTATATAAAATGCCCAAAATGTCTGCAAATCTCTATTTGCCTTCTGTTTCTGCCCTGCTTTACCATCATGGATGGGCAAGGTATGGAAGAAGGTGACACTCGTAACAAAGAAGAGAGAGTTTGGATTTGATATCCTGCTTTATCACTGCCTGAAGGAGTCTCAAAGCGGCTAACATTCTCCTTTCCCTTCCTCCCCCACAACAAACACTCTGTAAGGTGTGTGGGGCTGAGAGACTTCAAAGAAGTGTGACTAGCCCAAGGTCAACCAGCAACTGCATGTGGAGGAGCGGAGACGCAGACCCGGTTCACCAGATTGCAAGTCACTCTTAACCACTACACCACACTGGCTCTGGGGAAAGCAAATTACTTTTAATACAAGCATACAGTCCAGTCCCGCTAGAAATTGCCAAGGAAAATATCACTGCTTTCTCATGCTTTAGGTAGACTTTTGTTATATTACTAATCATTACAGTCATACCTTAGCTCCTGAATGCCTTGGGAGTTGAATGTTCCGGCTCCCGAACGGTCAAAAACTGGAAGTGGGTGTTCCAGTTTTCAAACATTCTTTTGTAAGCCGAATGTCCGCCGGGACTTCCAATTGGCTGCAGGAAGCTTTCTGCAGCAAATCAGAAGCCGCACTTTGGTTTCCGAATGTTTCGGAAGTCGGACTTCCAGAATGGATTCTGTTTGACCTCCAAAGTATGACTGTACAGGAATCAGTACCCCCAGACCTACCTGTATGGCAAGCAACAAGAACAAGTCACAATAAGGAAATGGCAAATTCTGCCCTAACTTATGTGATTGAAAGGAAAATGACTTTAACTTTATATTCCCCGTAAGCTCAGGGAATTCAAAGAGGGGGAATAAGATCACATCAGTTGGCTCCATCCTGACCTGTGTGGATGGGCCCAAGGGTGAAAACATTTATTTCTTTAAAACATTTTTAAATCTTCATTGCCAAAGCAGTCCCACAGCAGTCCTGTGGTTCCCAACTAGCCAGCAGAATCCTGCTTCCTTACCATGTAAGATTAACTCAGAAGACACCTTTTATATCCCACACTGGTCTGGAGGCACACTGCCTTGCCCCTGTAACAGAGGGTGCCCAGGGTATGCCAACATCCCCTCAGGATGCATGCATGATTGTCAGGGATCAGACACAAGAAGGCAAGATGTAGGAGGAGGAATGGTGGAGATCACCCTCCTACTGACACGGCAGGAGAAGAGAGACACAGCCTAGCAGGGCTTTGAGGGCTTTGAGGAAAGTCACAGCTCAGAGAGAGACCAACAGAAAAGTTGGGAACTGTTAGAAGAAGGACGGGGGGAAACTGTGGCAGAGCAGCCAGAGACACGTTGTCACTGGAAAGTATTTCTGACCCCTCTTCTCCCAGAAGTGCAGGAACAAAGGACTCAAAGACATTTGACCACGAGGGGCCACCATAAGGGAAGATGCTGTTGCTAGGAAGGAGGGAGGAGGAGCCCAGTTTGGAGCGACGCCATTGTTGAAGCCTGTTGTGTTCTTTTGTCTCTTGCTACTAGGATTGAATAAAACTCACTAAAAAAGGACTATGCCTCATTTTCTCTGCTATTGCCGAAACCGGGGGAGGAATAGCTTTCCTGAAGCCTTGACGGTGATGTTGGCACACATCTTTCCCAACATCAGGGTCTTTTGCAGAGAGTCTTCTCTTCTCATGAGGTGGCCAAAGCATTGGAGCCTCAGCTTCAGGATCTGTCCTTCCAGTGAGCACTCAGGTCTGATTTCCTTCAGAATGGATAGGTTTGATCTTCTTGCTGTCCATGGGACTCTCAAGAGCACCACAATTCAAAAGCTTCAATTCTTCAGCGATCAGCCTTCTTTATGGTCCAGCTCTCACATCCATACATCACTACTGGGAAAACGATAGCTTTAACTATACAGACCTTTGTTGGCAAAGTGATGTCTCTGCTTTTTAAGATGCTGTCTAGATTTGTCATTGCTTTTCTCCCAAGAAGCAGGCGTCTTTTAATTTTGTGACTGCTGTCACCATCTTCAATGATCATGGAGCCCAAGAAAGTAAAATCTCTTTGCTATCTTACTATTCTATTATTCTATTGATTGTTCTGTGTTTTAAGACATTTATGTTTTGTACATGCGAGATTTTCAATAAAACTTAAAGGTTGGATATAACTGTTACCAAATAAAATGAAATGAAAATCCCTCCCCCAAACACTTAAATGAGCAACAAACTTGCAGTGTTTGAAATTGCCTGTATGGTGTGGGGAATACATTTTGGTGTATGTTCCAAACTTATTCATCTAACACCCCTCCACTGTTTTCCAGTGATGCAGATCTCTCTTTAGAACATCTCTTAAACTGTGCTCACTGTTCTTTTTGCCCTAATGCAGTCTGTCATAAAAAAAAAATGAAAAGAAAATGAAAAACAAGCACTCGGCACTAAACAGGGTCCTTGCCAGTGTCACCAGCTGAAGATTTGTTCGGAGAGCAAACACAGAATGATAGACAGTTCTGCCCTTGAAGCACAGATCAAGTAATATTGCAAAGATGTCTAAAAGTCTTTCTTTTTTTAAAAAAGCAACACACTGAATTTAAGAAACTTCAAAGCTAGGTTCCCCACTTGGTTGATTTCAGAAGCGTCTCTCGACATTTCAGATTTACCTTTCATTTCATTTCATTTCAGCCACCAATGGAAGAAATGCAGATGACAGATGAACAGTACCACAAAGTGTATAAGATATCACATTGCGCTTCTCTCTACTTCCCATGAGCCTACACCTCAAGTGTCCTTCTCTGCCATGGGTGTCCTCATGATTTGGGCAAAGGCCCTGCTTCCCACAGGATTCTCCCATTTTCTTCTCCTTGGTAGCTCTGTTGCTGCTGATAATGCCAAGGTTTCAGGTTCCATCCCCATACGGGACAGCTGCAGATTCCTGCATTGCAGGGGTTTGAACAAGATGATCCTCAGGGTCCCTTCCAACTCTTCTATGATTGTTTTGTAACCATGGGCTGATTCATGCAACCATATCCCCACCACAGATGTTTGTTTTGAGGCTGACACCTCCTGGTTGAGATCACACCACTCTGCTCTTTAGAATGGACTGAGGTTATGCTTCACCACCTTGCCATAGCATCTGAAGAAATGTTAAGGGTTGTCAGTAATGAAAGGGAAAAAGAGAGTCTTGATAAAACTAGCAAAACATCTTGGTGGTGGGTGTCTACAATTGAATTTGGAGCGTCTGGCCCTGAAAGAACATATGTGACACGTCAAGGCAGCAAGAGGTTTAATAAGTTTATGAATTTTCAAAGCAAATTTTTAAAATAGGAGGAGGAAAGCTTTCATTAAAATAAAAAAAAGAGTGGTGGGTGAGGAGCAATCGTTATATGAGATTCTAGTGATTATACACAATTCTACCCATTTTTTGTTGCAGCTCTGTGATCCGGAACAAATTATTGCATGTTGGTGGGTTGGGAGGAAATGTACACTAACAGTAGTAGCAAGACTTTTTGAAGTTACAGAGCTTTTTAAGAGCCCACTGATGGTTTGTATTTGAGGAGCTGACTGTGATGAGCACCTGCCAGTGCTTGAGCAGCGCACTTCTAAACACTTGAACTCAGAAGCACTTCCCAAGTGCTAATTAACAAACTTTGGTCTGGGTGGCAGGTGTGCAATAGCTTTGATTTGAGAAATGTGTGGGTGCATGCCCCCTCCCGCCACCTCCCCCATTAAATCTGGAAAGGTACTTCATTATGAGCTGAGAAGGGAAAAAAGCTCTGACTTCGTCAAAATTGAGTTAGCTCTTCAGCGATGTCAAGGAAGACACTCCTGCGCTCCGTGCCACTCAATACCCTTCGTGTCGATTGCTCTTCCTAGAAGGCGAAAATTGGAGCCTGGGACCAGGCCTCCTTTTCTTCTTATTCAAACAAAATCTCCTACTGGTTTTGCTAAGATGGTTTTCTGAATAAGTCTGTCAGATTTAAAGCTTCTGACTGTTTCTTTCCTGCGGGTGATATTAATAGCCAAATCCAAAACACATTGAGATTTGAAGAATCTGGCTGTAGGTAATATTGTTATCTCTTGGGATATTCTCAGTAATATCGTTATCTCTTGGGTTTAAATTGGATGAAATGTACCAACTGCCCCACTGAGACCCAGAGGGAAGCAAGCATACAGGGGAAAGAATCTGAGTAACCATTTTCAATTGCGAGAGATCATCACTAACTAGAGCCTTCTTGTATCGGGTCAAATACATGCAAGCACAGCCCAAGAAGGAGAATGCCTGAATTCTACATTCTTTCACCTTAGTTTGCCAAAATGTAGGGTGAAGAATCTTATATGTGCCAAGTATATTAGAAATATAGAAATCAATTAAATATTCCCCCCCTAGCAATGTTCAGCTCCAAAGTAAATTCAGGGTTTTGAATGCATATTTCTTAATTTTAAAAGAATTAAACAAAATGTTACTAAAATGCAGTACTATACTTGCCTACTCAGTGGCTGGCTCACTGAGTTCAGTGGGACTCTACTCCCAGGTAAGTGTGTACAGCAGAGCTGCAGAGCCTTTGTCTCTTCAGATGCTACTGGACTCCTATAGCCCAGCCAGGATGGCCAACGATCAGGGATGATTGGAGTTGAAGTCCGGTGACATCCAGCGGGCCACAGGGTCCTCCATTCCACAAGACCATAATCTGAGTCAATTACATGCCATAAGCACAACTACAGACTGTCTTACAGCAATAGTGCTTATAATCTAAGGCAAGAAGTTAGAACGTTATATGCATGGATAGATTTTGCTTATGTATTCAGTTGTGTTGTGACATCTTTTCCCTTCTTTAAATCTAAAGGGGGTTGTTCAAACACCTACCTGAATGGGCCTCTACATTTGAATGATGAAGAACCTTGAGCGCACATGCATCCACTCACCCATGTGCATATCTACATGTGAAATAGTTTAGATATTCATATGTATTTTAGCCCTTTTTCCAAGGGAGAAGAACAGCTTGTTATGTATATATAAAATAAATAAATGTTGATGATATGCCAAGTAGCAGAGTAGCTTACAGCTAGGAAGCTAAATAACTCTTCTAGGTGATTGCTGGCTTCTTCTTAAGGCTATATACCATGTCCAGACTCTTTACATTCAAAAGAACTTTACTTTCATAAGCATATAAACCACTGAGCCTCTTGGGCTTAGCAATCAGAAGGTCAGCGGTTTGAATCCCCGCAACAGGGTGAGCTCCCATTGCTCTGTCCCAGCTCCTGCCAACCTAGCAGTTTGAAAGTATACCAGTGCAAGTAGATAAATAGGTATCACTGTGGTGGGAAGGTAAATGGAGTTTCTGTGTGCTCTGGTTTCAGTTGCTCTAGAAGCGGTTTAGTCCTGCTGGCCACATGACCTGGAAACCTGTCTGTGGACAAATGCCAGCTCACTTGGCCTGAAAGTGAGATGAGCGCCACAACCCCATAGTCGCCTTTGACTGGACTTAACTGTCCAGGGGTCCTTCACCTTTACCTTACCTTATAACTGAGAGGAATGCATTTACAATCTCACGCTTATTCAAACATGGGTATGTTCTCACTTGAATTGTAGATTGAAGTCTTCTTACTTAGGAAGAAAACTGTGTTGAGACTTGCACCATAGTTTTACCTCACTCAGGCCTTACAGTTTCTTATGAAAGGTTTTTACTTTCACCTCAGCAGTGTTTTCTTTGTTCCTTACAGAGAGCTCCGGCACAAGTTTCTCCCTATTAACGTTTAGGGATCTTCCTCTGACTGTTTCACTTCAGAAAGATCACACCGACACAGCACTGTCCTCAGCAGTATCCTGAGAAGCCTCCCCCAGCAGCCATTCTCCCTCACAGAGAGAACAACAGAGAGCACTTAAAAACAACAGGTATTGGAATAACAGTCACAACAGAATGGAATGCCTCTCTCATGTAACTCACAGCCAGCCAATCACATGAAAGCTGCTGCCAGAGGGGGGAAAACCCATGTTAAAAGTACGGAGTGAGTTAACATAAGTAAACATTCCCATTTCAGGAAATTAAATCATTATCCTTAACACAGCACATACCGGGTATGAATGCAGCCCTTGTCACACATTAGATTTTAGGCATGATGGAGGTAGTGAATATTCACCCCATGAACGTTGGCTCCATCAAGTTAGGGTCATGATCGTTAGGTCTGTAGTTCAGCGGTACAGCACAGGACTTGTATGCAGACAACCCCGAGACAATCCCCACTATCTCCAGGAAATGCCTGTAGAGCCACTGCCAGTCATTTGACAATACCAACCTTTCTTTTCAGCAGCAGTGGTTATGCAAAAAGTCTGCTGCACCCACAACATTCATATATAAAATGAAGTCAATCACCATTGCAGAGGGTTTGCAACAACAACAGAAAATTGGTCCCACTGTTGTCCTGCTTACGAAGGATGACAAAGGCTTGGCTGTTGGAAAACAATCTGTGGGTACGTTCTATGGAAACGGCACCTGCTAGCCTCAGTTTTATTATGGCCTAAATGTACAGATATAGCAAGCCTGGCTTTCTCAAAGGGAGAAATGATTCCGTGCAATACAGCGGTACCTTGGTTCTCAAATGCCTTTGAAACTCAAACAACTTGGAACCCAAACACTGAAATCCGGAAGTAAGTGTTCCGGTTTGCAAACTTTTCTCGAACATGCTCCATTTTGAGTGCCACGCTTCCGTTTTGAGTGTTACGCTGAGGTCTGTCTGTTTTTGCTGTTTATTTTGTGTGGAACCCAGTTCAGCTTCTGATTCATTGACTGTCTGACTGCAGTACATAGTTTATTGCTTTCATTTTATGGATCAATGGTCTCATTAGATAGTAAAATTCATGTTAAATTGCTGTTTTAGGGGTTGTTTTAACCCCTAAAACAGATTAATCCATTTTGCATTCCTTTCTATGGGAACATGCGCCTTGGTTTTGGAATGCTTTGGTTTTGGAACGGACTTCTGGAATGGATTAAGTTTGAGAACCAAGGTACCACTGTATGTCTGGGTGTTCTTCTTGACCAGATAACTGCTTGTCATCTAATAAGAAACAGATTTTTTAAAAAATCTAAAACTTTCAAAGTAAATAAAAAATATATTGCTGCTGTACGCAGGACTGGCTGTGACATTTTGCTGCCTGAAACAAAGGACAAGATGGTGCCTGCTGCCCCCACTCCAGCTGCACAAACTGAACAGGCTGACAGCTGAATTTTATTTCAGCACCACAGACAGGGGACAGCACCCTCCACCCCCACCTGAAGACAGCAGTTTGTCACCACACACTGCCCGCTGTGCCTGATGCCTGCAGTGCAGCAGTGGGCGAGATGCCAGCATGCATCATGTGAGCAGAGCAACACATGAATAATAATAATAATAATAAATTTTATTTATACCCTGGTGGCACTGTGGGTTAAACCACAGAGCCTAGGGCTTGCCGATCAGAAGGTTGGCGGTTTGAATCCCTGCGACGGGGTGAGCTCCTGTTGCTTGGTCCCTGCTCCTGCCAACCTAGCAGTTCGAAAGCATGTCAAAGTGCAAGTTGATAAATAGGTACCGCTCCGGCGGGATGGTAAACGGCGTTTCCGTGAGCTGCTCTGGTTCGCCAGAAGTAGCTTAGTCATGCTGGCCACCGGAAGCTGTACGCCGGCTCCCTCAGCCAATAAAGCGAGATGAGCGCCTCAACCCCAGAGTTGGCCACAACTGGACCTAATGGTCAGGGGTCCCTTTACATTTACCTTTACCTCCCCGGCCAAAACTGGGCTCAGAGAGTCTAACATCAAATGTATGACACATGGCCATAAAATCAAGCCATCAATTAAAATACATCTTAAAATCATTTTTTTATATATAAATATTTATTAGATTTTCCAATTTTATACAAACACAAAAAGAAAAAGAAAAAGAAAAATATTAAAAACAAGTCAATTTCAGTAACAATTTTTCAATAACATGTTTCTTTGACTTCCTCATACCTCCCCTTCTTGTTTTCTAGTTCAACTTGTTAATCCAGCAAATCCTAATCTCTTAACATTCCTTTTTAAAATAACACCTTATTTTCCACTCAACTTTTTAAATTTTATGACTTAAACAATTTTAATCCCTATTATCTTTATCATAACAGCTAGAGACCACAAAAGTTCAATCCAACATCTTTTCAGAGTTCATTAATTTTGTAGTGTTTCTGTAAATAGTCCTTAAATTTCTTCCAATCTTCTTCTGCCGACTCTTCTCCCTGGTCGCGGATTCTGCCGGTCATTTCTGCCAGTCCCATACAGTCAATCAACTTCATCTGCCATTCTTCCAGAGTGGGTAGATCTTGAGTCTTCCAGTGCTTTGCTATAAGTATTCTTGCTGCCGTTGTAGCATACATAAAAAAAGTTCTGTCCTTCTTTGGCACCAAATGGCCGACTATGCCCAAGAGAAAAGCCTCTGGTTTTTTCAAGAAGGTATACTTAAATACCTTTTTCATTTCATTATAAATCATTTCCCAGAAAGCCTTAATCTTTGGGCACGTCCACCAAAGGTGAAAGAATGTACCTTCAACCTCCTTACATTTCCAGCATTTATTATCGGGCAAATGGTATATTTTTGCAAGCTTGACTGGGGTCATGTACCACCTGTATATCATTTGCATAATATTCCCTCTTAAGGCATTACATGCCGTAAATTTCATACCGGTGGTCCATAACTGTTCCCAGTCAGCAAACATAATGTTATGTCCAACATCTTGTGCCCATTTAATCATAGCTGACTTAACCGTTTCATCCTGTGTATTCCATTTCAGCAGCAAGTTATACATTTTTGACATGATCTTAGTTTTAGGTTCTAGCACTTCTGTTTCTAATTTAGATTTTTCCACCTGGAAGCCAATTTTCTTGTCCAAATTGTAAGCCAAAATACATCTTAAAATCAAGTCAGAATCAAAGTGAGATCCAATCAGATGGCAACCCGCAGGAATGAGGACCTTAAATGCTCACCAGGCCTAACTGTTTATGCTGATCTTATATGAGCCTGTGAGAAAGGTTCGGAGGCCACTTTCATGCAAGTTCTTATAAGGAGAGAGGGGGAGACAGACTGGACCCTGGCCAAAGGCCTGGCGGAATAGCTTCATCTTGCAGGCCCTGCGGAAAGATGTCAAATCCTGCAGGGCCTTGGTCTCTTGAGACAGAGCATTCCACCAGGCTGAGGCCACAGCCGAAAAGGCCTTGGTCCTGGTCGAGGACACATGGACACACGATGCCTGCTTATGGCATGGGCTGGATACCAATCTGCCTTCGCACTCATTATATTCCCCCCCAATAATATTTATTAAGTTTCATACAAATACAACACATACTATAAAATCAATGAAACAAAAAGAAAAGAAAAAAGAAAAAAAGAAAAAAAAACAAATATAGCAAATGTTAACCAAAAATACCACCATAAACAATAAAAGTTTCTTAATTAATTAAACTTCCAACTTCATAAACATATTACTTGACTTCCTCTAATCTCTTCCACCTAAATTTCCTTGTAATTGAATGTAGCAGTTTTCCAATATCATTATTCAAAAAGGTATATTCCGATTATAATCAAATTTCTTAACTTTTCTTAACATTCTATGTCTCATTTATTTATTTAATCCTAATTTAATCCTAGGCCTATTTAGTACCTTCAATTAACTACTAATCTTTAATATTATAATATTTATTCAAATAATCTTTAA
This sequence comes from Podarcis filfolensis, assembly GCF_964270895.1. NCBI lineage: Eukaryota > Metazoa > Chordata > Lepidosauria > Squamata > Lacertidae > Podarcis > Podarcis filfolensis. The sequence continues at coordinate 17,698,152 of NC_139609.1, read as the reverse complement.
ATTTCTTCCAGTCTTCTTGATATTCCTCTTCTTTCTGGTTGCGGATTCTCCCAGTGAGATCAGCCAGCTCCATAAAGTCCATCATCTTCATCTGCCATTCTTCCACAGTTGGTAATTCTTGCGTTTTCCACTTTTTGGCTATTAAAATTCATGCAGCGGTTGTGGCATACAAAAATACCTTTACATCTTTCTTGGGCAGTTCAGGACCTAATATTCCAAGGAGAAAGGCCTCTGGTTTCTTTATAAATGTATATTTCATCATTTTTAAAAAATTCATTATAAATCTTTTCCCAGAAGTCTTTTACCTTGGGACAGGTCCACCATTTGCACTCATTATACACATTTTCCCAGTAGTGCAAATACAGAGCACTACATCAGGATGATAGGAACAATGAAGAGGTTGGGACTGCTCCATTCCAGTATCTTAAAAATATTCAAAGGACTTCATTTGCACTGCCATTTCCTCTAAAAGTGAACCTAGGTGGCTGTGGGCATATTAGGATGCAATTTTTTGTGGGGGATGGGGATAAAGCAAACATTTTTTAAAAAATCTACATTAACATAGTTACATGTATGTGCTAATATAAAACAAACTAAGACATGGAAGCCACACATGACCTCCCCCCTTTCAAAATATAACAAGTTTTTGTTAGCTGCACCTGTTTGTCTAGCATTCAGCCAAAGTTCCTTCCAAGTAAATGTAGCAGAGAACTTCTGCCACAGGAATAATGTAAATTATCCATCCTTTTAAAGCTTTGATAAAGAAACAAAAACAAACCCCCTTTTCTCAATCTTCAAGAAAGTCTGTAATTGCATTTATCTATGTTCTCTTGCATTCTCAAAAGAATTTCTGCTAGCTAGGCAACCCGTTGAAAGGGTAGGGGTGCTCAGTAGAGGGATATTAATGTTCATTCCTATAATTAATACCAGGAATTCAAAAGAGACTGCCACATAATTACCATGCAACTTTGAACCAGAAATGCTGGTGTTCAAGCTGTGGCTCCTCCTTGTAGCAGTTCTGCCAAGAGTTACATAGGTGTAAGGAAAAGATCATTATAATCTTCTTCTTTTTCCCCAGAACATAGCGCTTCTGTAGGAAAGGGACTCTGATGCATTTCACTGAAGCCTACTTTTTATGAGGATTTGCAATGTGCAAAGTTGTCCCTCAAACCACCAGGGCTTTTCAATCATACCTGCCAAAAACTCAATAGATTTGGTCACTTGAGAAGGCGGAATATGTGAAGCACAGTTAACTTTCCTTACCAATTATTTCCATGCCCTTCTCCAAGCAAAAAGGGTTAGCTTGATAGAAAGAGTTAACAGATAGAAGAGGCTCACTCACACCCAGGAGAAGCCCTGCAAGGCCTCTACATAGCTGGAAATGGAAGGGATGCATTTTCTGTTAGAATTCCTGATCTATGATTGCAGTCATAGGATTGTTGTCTTTCACTTGACGGTATATGTTTTTACTCCACAGAGTAGGAAGTGATGGAGACAGGATGTTTGTGTTACTGTGTTCCATGAAGTGGGACTATTGTCCTTTGTTCTTTTTCTCTTTGCTGTCTGATACTAGAGAGAGAGGGAGCCATGTTGCAGTGCTCCGTGTGTGTTAATATGTAAATAAAGTAGATTAGCCAAAATGCTGAGCTGCTGAGGTCTGGTACGCAACTGTGCAAACTCTGCGGATCTCTAACTGTGCCAGTGTCGGTTGGCATCAGTCACTGTGATGTTCGGGCTGAAGAAAGCTTATGAAGCTCCCAAACGATCGACCAGGAGGAGGGAACATGCCAGTCGGGCATGTGTCTCTGCCAGGGTCCTACTCAAGTGTAGGCTGAACTCCTGACATTTTCCACCAGAGGATCATGAGGCTTATAGGTGGGAGAGCTACGAGGCACATTATTCCTAGCAGGAAATGACACTGTCTGGTACTGAGGATGCAATCAGGCATGAGGAATATTGTGTTAGTTTTCCTGATTACAATGCTAGCACTTCTAGCATTTTCAAATATTTCTTTCACACCGCAGCACCTGTGTTGTGTTACAGTACTGGTTCTTCTTATTTTTTACTAATATACTGGCTTGTCAATCTAAATTTCATTCACATCAGTAGGTGCTGTGTGATACAACAACAAACGCCAGTTTTAGGCTTGGTGTGTTAAATGTGTGCAGAACAGAACCACTGAGTTGCTTTCCTGAGGAATATGCATCAGGTTACAGCAGAGGAGGGAAGGGAGGAAATCTAGCAGCATTCTGTTGGTTGCAACAGAGAGATCAGCAACTTTTGGAATCTCCCCTCCTTTAATTTTTCCATCCCATTAGGACACCTTGAAACTAAGAACTTGAACCAGAGAATAGGAGCTAAAGGTCCCTTAGCCCCTTCCTCAATAGTATTTGAGCTCCCTGCCCCCCAAGTTGATAGGCATTGCCATTCAAATGATGAGTGCATGCCACATCTTGTGATTGATTATGTGGGTAGGGACCTACCTGCTCCCCAAATATTTTATTCAAGTTGACACCCCGAACCAGAGTTTGCTATTTGTCTTCTCCCTCCCTATCCATTTCCTTTTTCCTGCTGTGTCTTTTTAGACTGCAAGTCTGAGAGCTGGGGGTGTCTTATATGCAGTGATCTGTAAGCAGCCCTGAGGACCTATTTTTGACTGAAGAGCATCATCATCATCATCATCATCTTCAAATACAGCTGAAAATGCTGGCAGCATTAAGATAAATTCAACAGTGCAAATAAGTTTTGATGGATTCAATAATGGAATACCGAATGGTACAGTTTTTGAAAAATATGCGGGGATTTATGATATGGAAAATGAATGATGGAAAGAGAAGAAGGGATGTCCTTGATATCTTAAGGATGTAAAAAATGAGCATTTTAAATTGTATAAAGAAAATTTAATAAAAATTATATACAAATAAATAAATCACATGCTCTCTGAAACAAATGAAAGGTGGTACAACACTCCTGCCTAATTGTGTTGTGGGGTATTAATAAGTGATGACTTTTTTTGTTTTTTTGTTGATGGAAACTCAAACACTGTTTTTTAAAATGTCACCTGATGAAGTGCCTTAATTATTTTAATCACTTGCTTGCAGTGAAACAGTAGCATTAATTTTTTAAAAAATGTACAATTTGACTGTGCTCGTTTCTCATTGCTGTCAGGAACAGGAGTGGTATTGTTTTCATTATGGTCAGTCCTAAATTTCTATTGATAATACAGCTGTCCCAGAAATTTGCCAAGTGTGTGGTTTGGCACAGAATCTGGCGAGGCTACATCACTCAGCATATTCTCTTAGAAAATCCGCTTGTCACTTTCATGGCAGCTCAGATCTCCAGATCTTTGTCTCCTGTCCTTTCCAAGCTGTCTGGGAGAATACAAATTGAGACAGATGCTATTACAATGCTAAAAAAAACCCCAGAACTTTGTAAAGAGGAATTTGCCTTCTATACTATAATTTGGACCTATATACTTTACAATATTGATTGTCCTTCATCCTAATATCAACCAGTTAGAGTGAGTGAAAGTGTCCACTGGCATTGCTGAATTTCGAACCAGATCATTGAGATCACTCAAATCTTCTGCTTTGTGGACTTCAGCTTCACCCCAGAACCTACAAGTGAAGGAATGGGTTTCCCAAATCTAAAAACCTGACTGTGTAGTCAGTCTGGAACGGGCCCCCAAATCCACATTTTTTCCTTCTCCAAGGGAGCATTTCTAAAATGCATTAACTTGAGCTGTTGAGCAAATGTAAAACAGGAACCCAGCTGTATAAACAAAGCGCTCTCCTTTATCAGTCCGTGACGGCAATGTATGGCCTTGACTGTTCCAATGGAGCAGGGATGGCGCGTCTGGGTCTTATCTTACATCCTGTCCACACTCTGTTGCACAGACCTAGTCCGGGAACAGCACCAGGAGAGTTGGTGACCTTCTTACCTCAAGATAAGAGTGCCGGAACAGGAATACCCTTATATGGTCAAGAGTACAGGAAGAGGAACACCCTTTTATGGCTTAAAAGTACCGGAGCAGGAACATTTGTGATGTCAACCTGCGTGTATAAGCTGACGTGGCTGGATTCCTGGGGAAGGGGGGAGAGGGTGTCTGGAGGATATATATACTGCATGAAATTTCTCGTTTCTTTGGACTTGCTGTGAACTGACCACGCAAGTGCCTTTCTGCTGCTCCAGAGAGCAGAAATAAAGAATTCTTTCTCTGAACCATCCTCGGTGTCTTTTGACTCTTTCTTCCCTCTCTGGGAGCAACACTCACCCAACCAATCAGTAAAGTCTAATAAGGCTACACAAGGATGAAGGCACAGGCATCTATAGTACAACTGAAACTGGTATGAAAGGACATTCTCTTGCCCCAAAGAACCCTGGGAACTGTAGTCGTGGGAGGAGGAGGAGGAGCGAAACCCCCCGCACAAAAAAATCCCATGCTCATGAATCAAACTACAGTTGTGGTCCCAGTTGCAGCTCCACTCTCCTCCTAGGCCATGACTAAAGTAAGGCATGATAAAATAAACTCAAGCACACAACAATCTGGATTAAAAATGGCCACAACTTTACTGATTACAGATGTAGGTGGAATTTTGGCTCCGGCACCGGATGTATATATGTCAGTAAGTAGGGGAAAGAATAATCCTAACAGTGTCTGAGGAGGAACAGTCGTATATCCAAGGCCCTCCTGGCTCAAATGGCAGTTGGGGCTTTTGGGGTCCTTTTTTACTGCACCATCTCCAGGCAATAAGGTAAAAGGGTAAAGGACCTCTGGATGGTTAAGTCCAATCAAAGGTGACTATGGGGTTGCGGCGATCATCTCACTTCAGGCCAAGGGAGCTGGCGTTTATCCACAGACAGCTTTCCGGGTCATGTGGCCAGCATGACTAAAACACTTCTGGCACAACAGGACACCATGATGGAAACCAGAATGCACGGAAATGCTGTTTACCTTCCTGCCACAGCGGTACCTATTTATCTACTTGCACTGGCATGCTTTTGAACCGCTAGGTTGGCAGGAGCTGGGACAGAGCAACGGGAGCTTGCTCTGTTGCGGGGATTAGAACTGCGACCTTCCGATCAGCAAGCCCAAGAGGCTCAGTTGTTTAGACCACAGCGCCACCCGTGTCCAGGCAATAAAACTTCCTGTTTCATGTTGTTCTCCTGGCTACATTCTACCTTCCACTGTCGGGGACGGTTCCTGGGAATCACAGTCAGTGGGGATGTTATGCTCAGGTTCTGCTTTGTGGGTTTCCCATGGGCATCTTGTTGGCCACTGTGAGAGCAATATGCTGGACCAGATGGGTTCTGGGCTTGATCCTGCAGGGCTTTTCTTACGTTCTTACTGCTGGCAGCAGAGCCACCAGCTTCCTGCCTGCTTGGGGCCACCACTGTGGGGTTAGGCAGCCAGTTGTTGGCATCTGTCTGTCTCAAGAGGCAATGGAAGAATGCGCCATCGGGGACAACGTCAAACCATTGGAGAGTTACAGCGCCTGCTGTGGCTGTAGAGACCAATATGGGAGAGAAATGTTTTATTGCAGCTGGGGCAAATGAAGGCGTCTGGTTTTGATGCTCCTTGGTGTGTTTTTTCTCTGTGCTCCTCCCAGTGGTCATTTCTCAGGGATACATAACCTGACTGTCTCCAGGCCCTGTAGGCATTTACAAGGGATTCCCACATGGCAGCCTTCATTTCATATTTGCAGACATCTTTATGATGCAGAGTTGATCTGCCAACAACAGACTTGGTGCCTGAAGCCAGTTCCCCATAAAGCACATTCTTGAGGCTCCTGCCATCTTCCCAAACAAGCAAGTCAACATTAATGATCTGACTTCACTTTTCTGTATAACTGTGTATTTCACCTGTCACCATTTACTCAGCAGTTTCTCCCAATGCACTTTGAAAAATAAACCATTTCGCATATCAACACCTACTTTCTCCTGTGATTAAAAAAATCCTACATCCACTGTGGTTAATATTGCAATATTTCACACTTATGTAGCTTTTGTATCCCCCTTGGTAAATTGTTTTGGATGTTACTTCTCTCGCACGGTAATTCTTATCAGTTATTGATTAAAATTATAACAGCTTACAAAGTATGGAGGAACCTTAATATCTCCTCAAATGAGGGAATACAGATGCAAGACAGGCTCCGAAGCTACGAATCTCAGAACTGCAAAAGCAGAAAGTGAGCTTCAAACCACAGGGTTAGATCAAATGAGTAGGTGAGAAAACAGAAATAAAGTGCCACCAGAATAGCTGTGATGACAGTTATTACACTCCATAGCTAGATGCCTTCTTTGATTCTTAGCCTTTTTGGATCTGAGACCTCTTTACTCTAGCACATGCAGCAAGGGATTGAACCACAGTGTTCACATTAAAGACTATTTTTTTACTAGGGCTCTACCAAATGTTCAGCTCTTTTGACTTGGAGGCTGAAATGTATAGTGGGGGGCCCCTGAAATATTCACTGATTCTCTCTTCCAGTAAAAACTGTATGCTGTTGCTCATCCTCTCTCCCCACCCCCTGGTACAGACAATTATTGTTTCTTATTTATTACTTGTTTCTTATTGTTTAATCTTTCTAAAGAGTGCCAAAATGTACGAACAAATTCAATTACATTACGAATCAGGAATGCTTGAGGAATTCAATCTTTTTGAATTTCTACACGAAGTGACCTGATCTGGATCTCTTGAAGAAATGTACAGGTCGGAACTTGGTGATTCATCAGAATTTGCAGTTCTCTGAATGTTGCAATGTAGATATCAAAAGTTAAATATATGGGGGAAATGGGGGGAAATGCAATTCAATACATATTTTGAGAGAAAACACACATCTAAATAATATTTTGAGGGAGGGAAATGAACATCTAAATATGTATTTAAGTATTTTGAGGAGATTTTAAAATTGTAAATTAATAAAACAAAACAAAATTACAGTGGTACCTCGGGTTAAGTACTTAATTCATTCCGGAGGTCCGTTCTTAACCTGAAACTGTTCTTAACCTGAAGCACCACTTTAGCTAATGGGGCTTCCTGCTGCTGCTGCGCCGCTGCAGCACAATTTCTATTCTCATCCTGAAGCAAAGTTCTTAACCTGAGGTACTATTTCTGGGTTAGCGGAGTCTGTAACCTGAAGCATATGTAACCTGAAGCATATGTAACCCGAGGTACCACTGTATTAGTAAAAGCATATATGAAACCTACACCAGAGTTTCATATTCACCCATTCTTAAATTTTCTGTGATCACTGTATTTTCACTCTCTAAAATTGAGGGGCTCTGGTTCTTTTTTCTTTTTCTTTTTTTTTAAAGACCTGGGCAAAGCCTTTTAATTCGTTAACTTCCAGAATAGACTTGGTATAGATGCTGATCTTCTCAGGTATTAAGATCAGCAGAGGAAACTCTCTCAGTAGTTCCTCCACTTTTAGAAGTGCAAGGAATTGCAGCTCAGGAATGGACTTTCTCTGTGTCTGTCCCTAAATTGTGGAACTTCTTGCCCACAGAAGCACGTATAGGATTTTGATTGTACAGCTGGCCTTGGTTTTTTGAAACCCAGTGCTGAATTTACACTGTTTTGCTCCATTTTGGAAAGTTTTACTTGTTTTCCAGTTGTTATGGTTCTATCTGATTTTTGTAACTCTATTCTGTACTGTGCATAATCCACCTAGAGACATTATGGGTGGAGGACAGGTAAGAAATCAAATAAATAAATGAAATAATCCTCACGGTACATGTTGGAAGGTGTCTCGCTCACTAAATAGGGAGATGATTACAGAAGCTCCAGAATTAAGGATGTAGTACTGTAGCACAGAGACGTGGGTGGTGCTGTGGTCTAAACCACTGAGCCTAGGGCTTGCCAATCAGAAGGTCTGTGGTTAGAATCCCCGTGATGGGGTGAGCTCCCGTTGCTCTGTCCCAGCTCCTGCCAACCTAGCAGTTCGAAAGCACGTCAAAGTACAAGTAGATAAATAGGTACCGCTCCAGCGGGAAGGTAAACGGCGTTTCCGTGCGCTGCTCTGATTTGCCAGAAGCGGCTTAGCCATGCTGGCCACATGACCTGAAAGCTGTACGCCGGCTCCCTCGGCCAATAAAGCGAGATGAGCACTGCAACCCCTGAGTCGGTCACGACTGGACCTAATGGTCAGGGGTCCCTTTACCTTTACTGTAGCACAGGGATGTGGGTGGTGCTGTGGTCTAAACCACTGAGCCTAGGGCTTGCCAATCAGAAGGTTGGCGGATTGAATCCCCGCGATGGGGTGAGCTCCCGTTCCTCTGTCCCAGCTCCTGCCAACCTAGCAGTTCAAAAGCTTACCAGTGCAAGTAGATAAATAGGTACTGCTCCGGCAGGAAGGTAAACGGCATTTCTGTGTGCTGCTCTGGTTTCAGTGTTCTGTTGCGCCAGAAGCAAATGACCTGGAAAAACTGTCTGTGGACAAATGCCGGCTCCCTCGGCCTCCAAAGCGAGATGAGCTCTGCAACCCCAGAGTCGTCTGTGACTGGACTTAACTGTGAGGGTCCTTTACCTTTACCTTTTACTGTAGCACAAGCAATGAATGAGAGCAGGCATTTCAGCTAGAAACCTTGTACAGAAGCATACAGATAACTTTTCTTCAGGATTGGCCCTGAAAAGTTTAAGACAGAATCCATCATGAGAAGCAGTTACAATAAGGAATGGTTTGGCATATGAGCTATTACCTGATAGTCTTCAGTTCAATCTCAGCTCACACATCAATTCCTTTGGTGGTTTAGGAGCCCCCTTCAGGAGCCGGGGGCGTGTAATAAGACTACAGCTATGCCAATAGGTCCTGCATACTGTATGCCCCGATAGAAAATATTATTCTCCATTCCTATCAAAGCCAGTGGAAAAATACACCCCACTTTGGGCTTTGAGAGACTTATGTGAAATCAGCGGACGGGTTTGGCACAGCACTAAGCAATCCTATCCTATCCTTCTTCAAGAACAAATGGATTGCTCTTCAGAAAGCAAAGTAAGGCATTTTGAGCAAAAGCTCTTGACCTCCTTCCTTCCCTGCTCAAAACTTTTCCAGCGAAACCCTTGGCACAATCTCCCAATATTTATCCTAGTGCCCATTCTCTTTCTCTTTCTCAGTTGTATCAGCTGCATCTGTTTCTAGAATGCAACCCTCTTAAGGTGCCCTGTATGAAATACACCATCAGTCACATCATCATCATCATCATCTTTAAAAGATGATTTCACTAAAGCAATGAGGAAACAAAGGCAACCCATAGGAAACTGAAAGGCCAGCTAGTTTTGGCCAATTTGAGATTTGGTATATTTGAGTTAAAAACAAAACAAAATCTGTACCATAAGAATTAGGAAGTGAAGGAATGTGTCATGTGCTCGATAAGCACACTTTTGTTAACGCTAATGGCTTATATTTCTCAGCATTTTTGAAAAATACTGGGAATTATCCTTTATCTCTGCATTTCAGTATGACAGCTCCTATACAGGCCTTTTTAGTTTCAAACTGCAAATGCCAATAGTGATCTCCTATCAGCCCACTGCAGTTCTGTTTATTATCTCTCCAGCTATACAAATTCAATATAGCTCCTCGCCCTCCCCTGGTACCTCAGTCTATCAAGGATTACAATGTGAGGAGAAGAAGGGGGGGGGGACCTGCAAAAATGTCATTCTTTAGTGTGCTGAGTCCTGTGCATTCATTGCTAATTATTAGTGTTGGTAAACTTTGACCCAGCAAGATTTACAATAAAGCCGGTCAAACATAAGTGACTTTACAGCAAGTTCTTTTGGGGAAACTAAGTCAAGAAAGGAAGTTCACTCCTGTTTGATTATAATAGGCACGCAAAGCACATTGGCTTTAGAAAAATAAAGGTGGAATCTACACACACACACACACACACACACACATATAAAAGAAGAAGAAGAGGAGGAGGAGGAGGAGGAGTTTGGATTTGATATACCCTAAGGAGTCTCATGGCCACTGGTCCCATCACCTCCTGGCAAATAGAAGGGGAAGAAATGGAGGCAGTGAGAGATATTTTTCTTTATTGGGCTCCATGATCACTGCAGTTGGTGACAGTAGCCACGAAATTAAAAGACACCTGCTTCTTGGGAGAAAAGCAATGAGAAACCTAGAGAGCATCTTAAAAAGTAGAGACATCACCTTGCCAACAAAGGTACCTTTTACCTATAGTCCAAGAACATCTGGAACCAGGTTAAAGCCATTCCATCAGTTCATCTGGGCTTTTAATGAAAAGGGATGCTGCTTTCAAATTGTAGCATTACCGTATTTTTCGCCCTATAGGACGCACTTTTTCCCCTCCAAAAATGAAGGGAAAATATGGGTGCGTCCTATGGGGCAAATGCAGGCTTTCGCTGAAGCTTGGAGAGCGAGAGGGGTCGGTGAGCACCGACCCCTCTTGCTCTCCAGGCTTCAGGAAGACATCCGCAGCCTGCTTCCCGCAGCGCTGGGCGCGCTGAAAGCAGAGCGCCCGGCGCTTCGAGAACACATCCGCAGCCTAGGCAGCCCTGCGGGAGGTCCCACAGGGCTGTCTAGGCTGTGGATAGCAGCCTGATTCCCACAGCGCTGGGCGCGCTGAAAGCAGAGCGCCTGGTGCTTCCGGAATGCATCTGCAGCCTAGGCAACCCTGCGGGAGGTCCCGCAGGGCTGTCTAGGCTGCAGATAGCAGCCTGATTCCCGCAGCGCTGGGCGCGCTGAAAGCAGAGCGCCTGGTGCTTAGGGAACACATCTGCAGCCTAGGCAACCCTGCGGGAGTTCCCGCAGGGCTCTCTAGGCTGCGGATAGCAGCCTGCCGCCCGGCGCGAAAGGCGCCCTGAAGCAGAGCGTCCCTCATGCCGGGCAGACATCCGCAGTGTGGGGAGCCCTGCAGGAGTTCCCCGCAGGGCTCCCCACGCTGCGGATAGCAACCTGCCGCCCGGCGCGAGAGGCGCCCTGAAGCAGAGCTCCCCTCGCGCCGGACAGACATCTGCAGCATGGGGAGCCCTGCGGGAGTTCCCCGCAGGGCTCCCCACGCTGTGGATAGCAGCCTGCCGCCCGGCGCCCGGGGCACCCTGAAGCAGAGAGCCGCGCGCCGGGCAGACATCGGCCAGCCCCACAAGCTCGGGGGACAGCAGGGAGGCGCAGCGCCGCCATCCCGCTGTTCCTCGACCTTGTTCGGTTTCCCTGAACTGGTTTTTGGGGGGGGGGATAAAGGGAATTTTTTTTCCTTTATTCCCCCCCCCCCAAAAAAAAAACTAGGTGCGTCCTATGGGACGGAGCGTCCTATGGGACGAAAAATACAGTACCTTTGCATTACGTACCATGCAATTGTCCCATATTAAGGTTTCTGAGTTTCAGAGGATTGGGTTAGATGACCCTCAGGTTCCTTCCAACTCTACAGTTCTATGATTCTATTATTTGAATTATCCATAGATCCAGACTAAGGAGTATTAAACAAGCAGAACTACCTTCTGGTAAGCAGAAAAGCAAAGCAAAAGGTTTACGCTCATGCCATCTCTGTTATGCAAGTCTAGCCTTGCAGAAAAATATGAAATGTTATTTGAGCCACCTATGGACATGGGTGGCGCTGTGGGTAAAACCTAGGACTTGCCAATCGCATGGTCAGCGGTTCGAATCCCCACGGCGGGGTGAGTTCCCGTCGTTCAGTCCCAGCTCCTGCCCACCTAGCAGTTCGAAAGCACCCTTAAGTGCAAGTAGATAAATAGGTACCGCTTTATAGCGGGAAGGTAAACGGCGTTCCGTGTGCTGCTCTGGTGCCGGTTCGCAGGAGCAGCTTCGTCACGCTGGCCACGTGACCCGGAAGTGTCTGCAGACAGCGCTGGCTCCTGGCCTCTAGAGTGAGATGAGCGCACAACCCTAGAGTCTGTCAAGACTGGCCCGTACGGGCAGGGGTACCTTTACCTTTACCTATGGACAGCATCTTAAAAAGTAGAGACATCACCTTGCCAACAAAGGTCTGTATAGTAAAAGCTATGGTTTCCCCAGTAGTGATGTATGGAAGTGAAAGCTGGACCATAAAGAAGACTGATCGCCAAAGAATTTATGCTTTTGAATTATGGTGCTGGAGGAGACTCTTGAGAGTCCCATGGACTGCAAGAAGATCAAACCTATCCATTCTTAAGGAAATCAGCCCTGAGTGCTCACTGGAAGGGCAGATACTGAAGCTGAGACTCCAATACTTTGGCCACCTCATGACAAGAGAAGACTCCCTGGAAAAGACCCTGATGTTGGGAAAGATGGAGGGCACAAGGAGAAGGGGACGACAGAGGACGAGATGGTTGGACAGTGTTCTCGAAGCTATGAACATGAGTTTGACCAAACTGTGGGAGGCAGTGGAAGACAGAAGTGCCTGGTGTGCTCTGGTCCATGGGGTCACGAAGAGTTGGACACAACTAAACGACTAAACAACAACAACAAGGAGTCTCAAAGTGGCTAACAGTCTCCTTTCCCTTCCTCCTCCACAACAAACACTCTGTGAGGTGAGTGAGGCTGAGAGACTTCAGAGAAGTGTGACTAGCCCAAGTTCACCCAGCAGCTGCATGTGGAGGAGCGGGGAAGTCTACCGCTCTTAACCACTACACCACACTAGCTTTCATGATGCACCTGAAAGGAAGCACACAGGCCTGGGTGAACAATCTGTGCTTCTGGATAACATCCAGAATTATCTCTAAGACAAAGAGAGGCAGATGCCTATCTGATTCAACCACAAACCTTTGGCCCTTCAGGTGTTGCACCTTCCTCCATCATCCCTGAAATTTTGAGTTGGTGGTGTTCAACAAGTTCCCAAATGTGACCAGTCATCCACCAGTACTTTACAGCTACCAAGGTGAGTAAAAGGGAGTCCTTCCTAGAAACTCTTTCCATAGTAACACCAAAGCAAAGGGCAGGGTGGTTATCTATGTTGCCTGCTCTCCATGAACTAGGTAGAGATCCTGCCTTCCTTGTTGGTGAAGCTCAGTCACAGAAACTCAAAGACTAAATGGTTTTACATAGGCACAGGAATAATCTGCTCTGGCGAACATTTGAAGGGTTGGTGGGTACATCTTTTTCTTTTTTCTTTTTTGGTAGCCCTTCCAAACCATCTAATTTTAATATACATGTCATGCTCTTACATTTATTGTTACAAATGCTGAAGTCTGCGTACACATAAAGAATGAAGGATTATTTCTACTGTAATATGGCATTCCAGTATATGGGAAAGTGGCAAGCTGAAGTTCAACTCTTCAAACTCTAGTTCGAAGGCAGAGGCACATAAATCTAAATAGCCCCCCCCCCCCTATTTTCAAAGGAACTATTTATTAGAGTCCTTGGCAGCTTCCCTGAGCCGCTTGTCTAGCAGAGCAGTTGCCATAGAAACAAGGTTTAAAATCTTTCCATACGTTATGGAAGCATCAAAATCCATATTAAAATTATAAAATAAAAGATGCTCATTTCTCATTTTCCCCTTCAAAAAACCCAACGTTTCCCTTTGCCAAAGCCACAGTTTGTGCATCCACTTCTGAAAAGAAGCAGAAGTCAGGCTCCATGTTGCATTGAACACGCTTCCTGTGCTATTTAGCTGTTTATATGGATGACATAAATATTATGCATGAACTCCAGAATAGAAGGTTTGGAAACTCATAGGAATTCTCCTGCATCATCCAGTAATGAAGTGAAACAGAAAAACCTGAAGAGGACAATTTGCCATTAGACGGTGCGGAGGGCAGGGATCTAGTAGCTACAAACATAATTCTGCAAAATCGGTGGCTGTGCACACACTTCTGTTTGCTCTGTATCCAGTGACCATTACCACAATAAATATCTATCATGCCATTTCTTAGGAAATATTGTGTTTTGCTGCACCCCCCCCGCCTCAAACTGACTTTGATCCAAACTGAGAAAAGGAACTGTGTTTAAGCTGGTAATGTGTACACAGACAGCGATTCCTTGGGATCCACCATGCAGGTGTGCTGGGTTTCTCTGGGCCTTTTGGGGGGGAGGGGGTGCTGGAAAAGTGATGAAATACCAACTAAAAAAGAATGGCAAAAAAATTAATGGAATGTGCTGAAATGGTGAAGCTAACAGAAAGACTTAGAGGCAAAGACAATAGAGACTTTAAAAAAAGACTGGGAACCATTTATGTTGTATCTACAGAAACAATGTAAAGAAATGGACTCACTAGCAGGGTTTGAGTAAACACTTACAATAAAAAAAAAAACGAATACAGAAAGTACAAAGAGAATGTTAAAATGATAAGAGAATAACAATATTTGATACAAAGAACTCACTATGAAGATATAATAAAACAAGCAGGGGAAGTTAATACATAAAAAACCAGAAGAGGAAGTTGAGGTAAGAGGCAAGTCCCCAGGCAACGCAGCCGATTTGATCGGCACAAGGAATGCAAGCTCCACCCCCCAGTCATTCTTAGACTCCTTATTGGGTGAGCAACGCAGCCAAGCAACACAGTTGGAGCCTCCCTCCTCCCTGGCCAGCAGGGAGGGAGGGAGAGGAGCTGCTTCCTTTGAAACTCGGGAAATTTAAGGGACATCATCTATAAGGGACAGCAGCGGGACACAGCACTGGGATAAGGGACTTTCCCGCCAAATAAGGGACAGTTGACAGCTATGCATAAAGATGAACTTTACAAGAGATATAAAACAGGGAGTTTCAAGCATCTTGGGCCACAAAGGAGTTCCCATCTCAGCCTCTGGTTTTAGCTCTTCCATCAGCTAGGAGGCAGGTATTGGTTCTGGAGGTGGATTGCCAATCCGACCCAATTTGAACTCCCAAGAAAATAACTCATTAGCAGAGATCCCCAGGGCAAATTTCACATTCATTCTGCTTATGATGTGGTCAGTTGGGTAGCTGATGTACTGGAGTCTCAAATGACTCATCAGGTGCTCTGCTGCTGCCCACAGGAACTTCTCTTGACCCTTTTGACTGACCCACAGAAGTACAGCCACATTCCAGCAAGGTGGAGTAGACAGAGTGCTGTACCAAGACTGAATCAGCCCCCGAAACACACCAGAAATCATAGGAGTGATGTGAGGATTAAAAAGTGGGGGGTGGGGGTAGCATAAGGATCCCTGAACTACCTGTAGGAATGGCAAGATAAAACATGTAATAAATATAGAAGAAGCAGATTAGACTGAGCTAGATAGGGCAAAGACATGTGGTGATGGAAATTGCTTTTCAACAGGAAGCAATCAAGAACAACTTCACAGAGCATCTCTGTCTCCCTTTTTTAAAAGGAAAACGGGTAGCCCAGTGCACACCGTGAATTGTCAGACAAATAGGTTTTACAGGGGCAGGGAACCAACGCAACAGAAGACAAAAGGAGGTACAGCAAGCCAGACAGTTGCATCAGTCTCAGTCTACATGCTCAGTATGGAAAATTCAGGTGGTTTATGGACCACTCCTTTTCATTTCATTCCACATCCATTCATTGTGATTTTTTTGAAAGCAGATGGGGAAATGGAGGTGGGAGAGAGGTGACACAATTAGCAACCTGAATGAAAACAACAAACCACTAAGGATAAACATTTCTTCAATTCAGAAGTACAAAGGAGCTGTGTGTCAGAAGATGACATTTCTACCTTTATGGATTTGGAAATAATGTGTGTACATGATTCTTATTAGCACCAAGTGTATGCAGAAAGCTTAGCACAGAACATGCATAAGGCCCACATGATATCAGGACATCAGCGCTGCTAGTCACTTGTATGTTTCATCCCTAGCAGTGAAATTAGGCATTTCTAAGCTGTATGGGACGCGGGTGGCACTGTGGGTTAAACTACAGAGCCTAGTAGTTGCCGATCAGAAGGTCGCAGTTCGAATCCCTGCGACGGGATGAGCTCCCATTGCTCGGTCCCTGCTCCTGCCAACCTAGCAGTTCAAAAGCACATCAAAGTGCAAGTAGATAAATAGGTACCGCTCCAGCGGGAAGGTAAACAGCATTTCCGTGCGCTGCTCTGGTTTGCCAGAAGCGGCTTAGTCATGCTGGCCACATGACCCGGAAGTTGTACGCCGGCTCCCTCGGCCAATAAAGTGAGATGAGCACCGCAACCCCAAAGTCGGCCATGACTGGACCTAATGATCAGGGGTCCCTTTGCGTATGTATGTATGTATGTATGTATGGGACGCAGGTGGCACTGTGGTCTAAACCACTGAGCCTAGGGCTTGCCGATCGGAAGGTCGGTTGTTCGACGGGGTGAGCTCCCATTGCTCTGTCCCAGCTCCTGCCAACCTAGCAGTTCGAAAGTACATGAAAGTGCAAGTAGATAAATAGGTACTGCTCCAACAGGAAGGTAAACGGTGTTTCCATGCGCTGCTCTGGTTTCACCAGAAGCGACTTAGTCATGCTACCCACATGACCTGGAAAAATTGTCTCCAGACAAACGTCAGCTCCCTTGGCCAGTAAAGTGAGATGAGCACCGCAACCACAGAGTCTTTCATGACTGGACTAAACTGTTAGGGGTCCTTTACCTTTAAGCTGTATGTAAAGGGTTTGGAGATGGAACTCACTAAAAAGCTCTTGAACGAGTGATTTTCCAATGTACGTCTTCAGCAGGACAGAGCAGAACTGTACCAGATTCTAAAAATAGTACCACTGCATAAGAATTTGCTTCACATTCCTCTTGTACTACTTTGTTATTCTAAGGATTTGCATGAACTGAGAGATAGGATGGTCATTACTAAAGCCCAGTTAAATCTGATGCCATATTCTGAACAAACCCATCCTTATTGTTTAAACTGGGTTGAGGTCCCTGCACATATATTGACTTTGTATAATGCATTAGGAGAACAGTATTTGGGACAAGTTTTGGAGAGAAACGTAGGAGGCTGCCTTATACCAAGTCAGACCATTAATCTATCTAGCTTAGTATTGTCTATCCTGCCAGGTAACAAACAGATCACCAGGGTTTCAGGCAGAGATTCCCAGTTCTATCTGAACATGCCAAGGATTGTTGAACCTGAGAACTTCTGCATGCAAAGCAGATGTTCTATCACTGACCTGCATCTCTTCCTCAGAAAGAGATAAAGAGAGGTCTGATCATGTGCCTCTAGTTTATCTACTGAGTTGACGAGACAGAAAATGTGCCAACTTTACAGTTGTGTGTCAACAGTATTATTATTATTATTATTATTATTATTATTATTATTATTATTGTTATTGTTATTATTATTATTATTGAAATGTAAATACTGCCCTTCAGCAAAAGATCTCAGGTGGTTCACAGAATAAAATACAAGACAAAATACATGCTTAAGAGAGAATGATGTGTCATCAGGGATATTCAGAATTTCAAGTTTGTTTTATGATTTTATTCATTTAAGTTTTATACATTTTTATTCAGGTTTGAGTAAGTCCATTTCAATATTTTATTTTAACATGTGTCAAAAGAGGGACAGTTTTTAAGGGACTTGTGATTTGCTACATTTATTTGGTGTTTAAGGACTGTGTTGCATATAGTTTTAATGCGGTCTGAGTTCACGTCTATTGATGTTACCTTGCGTTACTTTCATATGGTTAAACTTTTGTTTTGTGGTGGTCCGATGACTGGATGAGAATAAATGAGCCTGATCTTATCAACCATGGGTGAGATTTAATCCAAGTCTCTCTTTTTCTAAAACAGGGAACTGACACTATCAGAAGTGACAGCCTCAATGATCTTGATAAGAAAGGAAGTATAGCTAGCCAACACAAACAGTTAGAATCCCAGACACTGTAGTTAGGTGTTAGAATGATATACACCAATTGCTTTATGACTGCTCAGTTTCATACACTATTTAGAGCAAGAACTTTTATCAATTTTAGAGCTCAGAAGAAATAGCGGAAATTGGTCCCAGAGAGTCTTTCGGCTTCTCATGAAGAATGGAGCAACTCGTCTTAAATTATCTCCTCCTCCTGTAGCTGGCTGGAAAACTACCCAGCCATCCTTTATTAATTTGAAAATTACTTCATTTATTCTGTCCACAGCCACAGCTCCCCTTGCTAAATAGCTTCAAACCGAGAATGGTCAAGAGTTCTTTTGCTTGGTATGCAGATCTGGTTACAAATTGGCCTATAATGAAGTTTCTCTCGTGGGTTTCTCTCTTGGGTGCCATTCATCAAGCCTGACTCCAACATGGTCTACATTAAAAACTACAGGTTTTCTACATTGACTAAAGCTTACTGGATTGGCCCCCTGAGCCACAAATACACTGGTATGATTCCCTGTGCACACTCAATTGAAATAAATGGGAGCACAGCAGTTGTCTTGTGCAGACATCGTTCATTTTTTAGAAAGGTTGTGCAGAACAAATTATCAGTGGCTAGTGCCTCCTGTCAATAATTATGGATAGTTTTTATATTATCAGTGTTATGGTTCTGTATATAAAGCTGGTAATTCATTGTGACACTTTATGTAGGAAACATCTCATCCTGTGTTGTTGTTTTTAAAGAACTTACTGAAAATATTTCCTCGTTTAGACCACCCTGTTGAACACCACCACAGTGATACCTCTGGTTATGAACTTAATTCATTCCAGAGGTCTGTTCTTAAGCTGAAACTGTTCTTATCCTGAGGCGCGCTTTCGCTAATGGGGCCTCCCGCTGCACACGAGCCTCCAGTGCACGATTTCCATTCATATCCTGGAGCAAAGTTCACAACCAAGAGCAGCTACTTCCGGGTTAGCAGAGCTCGTAACCTGAAGCGTTCGTAACCAAAGGCATTCGTAACCAGAGGTACCACTGTGTACCTGTTTTTAAACTGAATTTGTCACCCACAAACAATATTTCTAGTAGTGAGCCTGATGGGGAGTGGTATATGGGAAATGGCCCTTGCTATCTACTTCGTTTTAAAGAAAGCTTCTGGGTAGGTTACTTTTATGTATTTCATACACAGTGACACCGTCATGGCAGTATTATAAGGTTGTACTAATAAGGTTAAATAATGAGTTGATCTAGCCCCAACAGCTTTGCATCTAAACCTTCATTATAGTAGCTGAACCAAAAGGCACCATTCATTGAGTTAAAAGTCCTGAACGACTTGGGTCTAGGATACCGTAAGGACTGCCTGAGCCCTTATTTGCCATCCAGAGAAGTTCGCTGGTTGTTCCTTGTATTACAAGGTGGCTTCACTAGAAATCTCTCTCTGTGTGTCTCTGTGTGTATGTATAGACTGCCTTACATTGAGTCTCCACCCCCATCTTTCACCCCGGACACTGAGGTCCAGCTCCAAGGGCCTTCTGGTGGTTCCCTAACTGTGAGAAATGAGGTTACAGGGAACCAGGCAGAGGGCCTTGTCAGTAGTGGCGCCCACCCTGTGGAACACTCTCCCATCAGATGTCAAGGAAATAAACAACTATCCAACTTTTAGAAGAGATCTGAAGGCAACTCTGTTTAGGGAAGCTTTTAATGTTTGATGTTTTATTGTGTTTTTAATATTCTGTTGGGAACCGCCCAGAGTGGCTGGGGAAACCCAGTCAGATGGGTGGGTATAAATAATAAATCACTTGTTGTTGTTGTTGTTGTTAATGAAGGGTTTCTCAAACTTGGGTCTCCAGCTGATTTTGGACTGCAATTTCCACCATCCCTAGCTAGTAAGACCAGTGGCCAGGGATGATGGGAAAGTGGTCTGATAGCAGCTGGAAACCAAAATTTGGGGGAAACTGAATTAGTGGTATATAAATGCTTTCATATTTTTTTTTTTTAAAAACAGTAGTCAGTAGGTCTGTTTTTAATTTTAATGTTTGATCGCTGTGTTTTAATTTGTTGGAAGCAGCCCAGAGCAGCTGGAGTAACCCAGTCAGATGGGCGGCATATAACTCTTTCTTTCTTTCTTTCTTTCTTTCTTTCTTTCTTTCTTTCTTTCTTTCTTATTACTATGTAAAAGCAAAGACACTGGTAAACTGGAGTAGGCAGCTGGCGCAAAGAAGGATATGTGTCCAGAAGATTCTGTTGCTGTGCAAAGTGAAGAAAATTTGTCCTTAATTTTATATTTGCCTTGGATCACGTGGTAGCCAGTGGTGGATTAAAGCCTTGGCGGACCTTTTGTCTCCTCTCAATTCAAAACATTACTCTGGATAAAAATTAGCTGCCGAATATATGGATAAAGCTCTGCAGGAATATATATTTGGTGAGAATACGGAGTGTTATTGGCAGGGCATGACAATGAAATTAGACAGACAGGCTGGATATGCAGCTGGCTGATCCTACAACATGGGACGATGGCCCTTGTGAAACAAAAATAACAGGATTTCAAAGAACTCCATTCCAGGTGCTGCATTCTTTTGTCACAACCAAGATGTAGCATCAATACCTTCTGGTAGGTAGCAATAGAAGTTAGGGCAGTTGTGATCAACCAATACAATATGGGAGTAAATTTTTATTTTTATTTTTATTTTTAGAAATGCATAGAATATGATAGGTGTCTATCATAAATTATTTTAAAGGGGGGAGGGGAACCATCTTTTCTTCAAATCTGTTGGGTGAATTATAGCTTTCCCTTACTGTTACGTACGTTGATACTGTAGTTATATTTGGCTTAAGCAGAAAATGTTCCTTCAAAGGATGCTCAGCACATAAAATGATTTGGTTCCTTATAAGGTAACAATCAGGTTGGTTCTATTTACAGATTGCGTATGCAGCTTGTTACCTAGCAAAGGGACGATTTAGAAATTAAGAGCCATTTTAAAATATCCCATCCACCATAATCTATAATTGTCTGGGATAATGGATGATTGTTAATGTTTAAATGCATATCTGAAGAGGGATTCATCTACATATTTTAAACTAAGCATTAACATTTACACAAGATGGGGACAGAAAATGCCTTAAAATCGCTCAACTCATGCCTTAATCATAGCTGGCAACTTTTCCTTTTTCTTGCGAGGAATCCTATTTGGAATAAGGGAATTTCCCTTTTAAAAAGGGAAATGTTGACAGATATGGTCTTAATAGTATGGCTGGACAATGGTCATACATTCATGTATTATTTTGCTCTAACTCGCAGAGGATCAAGTGGATTGGAGGGACACCCATTTTTTGCAGGTTTAAACAAATACACAGATCCAAAAAAGTACGCCACATGTAATGGCTTAATTTCTGACAAAGATGAAGAGGGTCGATCTCATCTGGAAAATCATACTTGGGCTCTTCCCCTGTCCACAGATGTGCAGAGAACAATTGGTGCGTTGTTGTTTTTAGGAGGAGGAGGGGACAATGGCACTCTGCACATGCGTAATGGTGCACTTTCCTAAATAAGTGCTGTAAAAGTCTTATGTGATGAAAGCAGCAAGGTGAAAAACTGCAGTCCTACCAAGTCAAAATGCTACCAGTCACTATTGTAAATGTATTGGTGATGTCTGGGAGATCTTTTCAGTTATGGCTTCACTATTGTGGAACCACCCTCCCAGGAAATCTGTCAGTGCCGGGAACTTGGGCTAAATCCCTTATTCAGATAAGCTTCTGAATGCCTAATCTATTTATGTTTTTATTTATTCCCCAGAGTAGCCATATAGGTGGGGTGGTATTAATATTATTATTATTATTATTATTATTATTATTATTATTATTACTACTACTACTACTACTACTACTATTATTATTACTATTATTATTATCATTCCACACTTTCATAATGCATATTAGGGTGGCTTATAACAAAAAAATACAATAAAATCAGTCCATAACTAGTGCTATTTGATTACTTAATTGCTTATATGCTGCCATATGTTGCCCTCCACCTGGGGATATAGTGGATGGCATTCAGCTAAGTTTTCCTTAGAGTTGACACGTTGAAATAAATGAAATGACCAAGTGGATTAATTTTGAAGGATCTACGCTGAATAAACCAGCTCCATCTGGTACACTGGCTGAGACCTAACGTACCCACAGACTGTCTCACCAGAGTGGTACATACGCTGGTTATCTCTCGCTTGGACTACTGCAATGCGCTCTACATGGGGCTACCTTTGAAGGAGACTTAGAAACTACAACTAATCCAGAATGCAGCAGCTAGACTGGTGACTGGAAGGGGCTGCTGGGACCATATAACACCAGCCTTATAGGATCTTCACTGGCTCCCAGTACGTTTCCCGGCACAATTCAAAGTGTTGCTGCTGACCTTCAAAGCCCTAAACGGCCTTGGCCAAGTATACCTGAAGGAGCGTCTCCATCCCCCATCGTTCCAAATGCTGAGGTCCACCTCTGGGGGTCTTCTGGCGGTTCCCTCACTGCTAGAAGTGAGGTTATAGGGAACCAGGCAGAGGGCCTTCTCAGCAGTGCAGCAGTGGCGCCCACCCTGTGGAATGCCCTCCCATCTTATATCAAGGAAATAAAGAACTACACAGCTTTTAGAAGACATATGAAGGCAGCCTTGTATTGTGAAGTTTTTAATGTATGGCATTTTATTATGTGATGGAAACCACCCAGAGTGGCTAGGGAAACCCAGCCAGGGGTGGTATACTACTACTACTAGTAGTAGTAGTAGTAGTAGTAACTTTGCTGAGTAACACCCTTTGTTGACTCACCTATTGGTCAGAGTTGCAAAGAGGATTATGGAACTTTACCACAACTGTTGGGACGTGGGTGGCGCTGTGGTCTAAACCACAGAGCCTAGGGCTTGCTGATCAGAAGGTCAGCGGTTCAAATCCCCAAGACGGGGTGAGCTCCCGTTGCTCGGTCCCAGCTCCTGGCAACCTAGCAGTTCAAAAGTACGCCAAAGTGCAAGTAGATAAATAGGTACCGCTCCAGCGGGAAGGTAAACTGCATTTCTGTGCGCTGCTCTGGTTTGCCAGAAGCGGCTTAGTCATGCTGGCCACATGACCCAGAAGCTGTACGCCAGCTCCGTCGGCCAGTAAAGCGAGATGAGTACCGCAACCCCAGAGTCGTCGATGACTGGACCTAACTGTCAGGGGTCCCTTTACCTTTACCTTTTTACCACAACTATTAGATGACCTCTGGGTGCAGAAAGATGGAGTAGGTCAGTGTCATTGTAGCAGCACCCCTTTTCCTCCTGGCAAGAACACCAGCAAGAGAAACATTGGCATGACCATGTCCATATTTGAATGTGCTAGAAACTAAGCTATTTGATTAGCCATTCCCAAACCAATCTCCCTCCTTTGCTCTTCCCTTGTGAGTCTAATCTTTCAGTTTATTAGCCTATGGGCAGAGTCTGTGTCTCCATGTTGATTTACACACAGTGCCAAGATACTGTAGACACTCTAGAAATATGAAATAATAAGAAAATAAATTTAACCGGTTTATTAGAGTTCTTACTATATATATTATAGTATTATACATACTTGCTATAATTTCTCTTGCAGATGAAAAGCTTGTCAAATTTCGCTTTCTGGGTTGTGGTATTTTGGTTTTTATGATCCTTAATAAACTATGCCACTTTGAGACTTTTTTTTTTTAAAAAAATGGAAAATAGTTAATAAGTTTTATAAACAAATGTGTGGCCTTTGGTAGTGGTGGTTGGGCAGCAGGAACAACAAAAACATTTTTAAAGAAACCAAGCTAGGAAATTTACGAGTGATGAAATTTGATGACATTATGGATAGATGAACTTTCTTGTTCATGTAAAACTGGAGCTCATTGACTCCAGGCACCATCAAATAAATAGCAAATAATCCAGTTTTGTGATTGAATTCCTGGGTACAAAGAAAATATTCAAAGGTGTGTCCAATCATAGCATGCAGCCTTTGTGGCAATAGATACCCCTGAGCAGACGTTCAGTTTCTCACTGCACCTCATCCTTTATACTGCATAACTACACTCTCTCTCACACACACACACTGATATCTTCTTCTAATGTATTGATTTACTATTTCATGAGGACAGGGATGCTGGAGATTTTTATTTCCTCTCATCTCATTTGTTCATTTCCCCAGAGGCTTCCTGAGACAGTTCAATAGCAAATAACATAACAATACAGATTAATATAACACAAGCAGTCTGTTAAAAAATATATATGCTAAACCAATTTAACAGGGCTGCTTTGGCAATGGTTTCCAGTTGATTTTAATAACTTTTTTTATGGGGGTGGGGGAAGAGAGCGAGCGAAAACTATTATAAGGAGTAATGAGTTCCTTTGAAATGAGTCAACTGGGCCAAGGAAGAACAAGGAAACAATAATAATAAAGACTGCTCAAGCCTTGTAAGCTCTGATGAAACAAAAGCTCTACAAGGTTGTACCAACCTCGGTCACTGATAGCTTCTTCTTTTTCACCTGTTCTTCTGTTTGGATTTCCTTTTTCAAAAAAAAAGAAAGAAAGAAAGAAATGCTAACATTCTGAATTAGTCTTCAGAAGTCCAATACTGCTCCGGGGCCATAGGATTGGCCTTAAAGTTCAACCTCCATTTCGGAGTAAACTACTGACTTAAAATCTTTGGAGGACATTCCCTGGGTACCCCCCTGTGGTAGTGGAACATCTTCTCCAGCAATGATAGCCTTCTACCAACTACTCCAGGAATAGCCAACATGGTGCCCTCCTGATGTTATTGGATGCCAACTCTCTTTGGGCCAGTGGTAGAGATGATGGAAAGTATAGTCCAAAAGGGGACGTGGGTGGTGCTGTGGTCTAAACCACCGAGCCTCTTGGGCTTGCTGATCAGAGGGTTGGCGGTTCAAATCCCTGCGACAGCATGAGCTCCCATTGCTCTGTTCCAGCTCCTGCCAACCTAGCAGTTCGAAAGCATGCCAGTGTAAGTAGATAAGTAGGTACCGCAGCAGCGGGAAGGTAAATGATGTTTCTGTACACTCTGGCACTCGTCACGGTGCCACAACCCCATAATCACCTTTGACTGGACTTAACCGTCTAGGGGTCCTTTACCTTTAACCTATAGTCCAAGAACATCTGGAGGGCAACACATTAGTTATGTAACAGTTTAGGAACAAGGTTAAAGCCTTTCCATCAGTTCATCTGGGCTTTTAATGAACAAGGATGATGCTTTCAAATTGTAGCATTACCTTTGCATTACATACCATGCAACTGTCCCATATTAAGATTTCTGAGTTTCAGAGGATTGGGTTAGATGACCCGCAGGTTCCTTCCAACTCTACAGTTCTATGATTCTATTATTTGAATTATCCATAGATCCAGACTAAGGAGTATTAAACAAGCAGAACTACCTTCTGGTAAGCAGAAAAGCAAAGCAAAAGGTTTACGCTCATGCCATCTCCGTTATGCAAGTCTAGCCTTGCAGAAAAATATGAAATGTTATTTGAGCCACCTATGGACAGCATCTTAAAAAGTAGAGACATCACCTTGCCAACAAAGGTCCGTATAGTAAAAGCTGTGGTTTTCCCAGTAGTGATGTATGGAAGTGAAAACTGGACCATAAAGAAGGCTGATCTGCGAAGAATTGATGCTTTTGAATTATGGTGCTGGAGGAGACTCTTGAGAGTCCCATGGGCTGCAAGAAGATCAAACCTATCCATTCTTAAGGAAATCAGCCCTGAGTGCTCACTGAAAGGACAGATCGTGAAGCTGAGGCTCCAATACTTTGGCCACCTCATGAGAAGAGAAGACTCCCTGGAAAAGACCCTGATGTTGGGAAAGATGGAGGGCACAAGGAGAAGGGGACGACAGAGGACGAGATGGTTGGACAGTGTTCTCGAAGCTATGAACATGAGTTTGACCAAACTGCGGGAGGCAGTGGAAGACAGGAGTGCCTGGCGTGCTCTGGTCCATGGGGTCACGAAGAGTCAGACACGACTAAACGACTAAACAACAACAACAAATGGTGCACCAATTATATCTTGATTCTTCACAAGTCTTACAGGTGGGATATTTTGCCATCTCCCATTTCATTGAGAGAGAAAACCTGACACACAATTATCCAGTGACATACCTTCCTTTGATAGTTTTGGTGAACCACATTGCGAGTGTCTTCTCTCCTATTTATCATGACACAACTTTGCACAGAAGTTGCCTGTTGACATCTGTAGCAAAGCTCGGTTATTTTTAAGCATTTTACCAGGAAACGTGTTAATTCTTGCCAATGTTAAATCATTGCCGACAAGTACTAATTAATCATTTTTCTCTCCAAGCCACGACACTGGTGTCTACAGATACAAAAAATCAAAATGCTGACACGTGAAGTTGCTCACTGTCAGACATAATGATTTCCTGCGCAGTTAGCAATTCTTAATTAACATTCTCCTTTAACTCATAATTTATATTGCCAAATTATCATCTGATATGATGTAACACTTCCAGCTGCAGCCGCAATAAATCTTCCCGGCTGTTATAAACTCCGACAATCATTTTATTCCCCATGTTTCAATTTTACCAATATGGTGTAACTGATGAGAGTCACACAAGCCAGCTGCAAAACTACCATCAGTGGTTGCTGGATTATGTCTTGGGAGCCACAGATGGTGCAAGATTCCTCTCAAACATGTCTCCTGGACGGAAGAAGAGAAATAAACTCTCTTCAGTCATTTCTTGCATGAAGAGGCAAAGTGAGTACAAAGGCTCTCAGCCTTTGCCACCACACTCTTGTGCTGGCTGATAAGTTCTGCAGATGAGCACTTTCTATATCCATGAAGGATCATCACTAGGGACGTGTGAGAAGGATCATCACTAGGGACGTGTGAGAAGGATCATCACTAGGGACGTGTGAGAAGGATCATCACTAGGGACGTGTGAGAAGGATCATCACTAGGGACGTGTGAGAAGGATCATCACTAGGGACGTGTGAGAAGGATCATCACTAGGGACGTATGAGAAGGATCATCACTAGGGATGTGTGAGACATTTGATTCCATTTGTATTTAGAGGCGAGCCTATCTAATTCACACTTCCTGAATCAATACTTCCTTCAAAACTGATACGAATTTTGCAATGCAGTTTTCCAGTCAAGTTATGACTACAGAAATGCATATATGTAAAGTATGCATATAAATGAGTGAAAGGAACATTAAAGTTCCTTTGAAAACACATCTATGAGGCAAAACTGCACACACAAAAAGTATATTGGGTGTCATTCGCACTAAAATATTGATGAATTTTCATTCATTCAATTTCTATGCCACTTTTGTCGATACCGAAATCTTAGACCTGGAGGGCTGGGACAAAGTTTTCAGGTGGCATGGCTACCTGGGGCACGATAAAATAAAAGCACATAGAGGATTCACTAATCACTTGGTGAGAAAGGCCCTATTCGAAGTCAGGGAAAGAAATAAAACCATAATAACAGCCAAAACTCCCTGGTGGCTGTCACCTATAGAGTCATCAGCCTTGCATAGAAGCAATATGAAAGATAGCTGGCTAACATATAGAGAACTCGTAGAAGAGATAAAAGATTGCCCAACAGTAAAGAAATTTGAAGAATTAAAAGAGAGGGGGTGAATTGGTTAGAATATTTCCAATTAAAAACAATATTTGAGAAGGATAGTAAGCTTAAGGGGTTTGGTAAAAAAATATCGGTATGGGAGAAAGAAATTTTATATAACAACCAACAGACTCTCTCAAAAATATATAAACTGTTACAAAATGGGAAAGTAGAAAAGGAGGAAAAAGGAGATGCTATTAAAAAATGGGAACAAGATCTGGGCCACCCAATTGAAAATAATGAATGGGAAAGACTATGGACAAAAAATATAAATTTTACAGCATGTTACTTAATAAGAGATAACTATATGAAAATGTATCACAGGTGGTACCTGGCACCAGAAAGGCTTGCAAAAATGAATAAAACATATAAGATGACTACGTAAACAACATGCAGTACCCAATAGCAAAAATAACAAGACAGTTTCACCTTCGTCCTAGAAACATTCCTCTTATGATGTTACTCACAGGCCCTCTCCTGCAGCAGTTCCTTCTATGGCTTCCATGTGAAAAGGGATAGGGTAACACCCCTTCCATGTTGCTCCATTTTTACTGAATTTTCTTTTGAAATCTGCAAACTGATGTGGAAATATGGAGAGCTGAATTTAAGATCTGAAAAGAGAGGGGGAAAGAGATACCAACAGATGTGTCCTTCCTATAATTTTAGATTAACATAAGGATATGGGATAGGAAGCATGGCAAATTTAGGCAATTAGGCTTTGGGGATGAGTTGAGATGGTTTTAATGGGCATATGGTGCGAATTTTGTGCAATCTTCAATATGCATGTAATCCCTATTTCACATTAGGGTTTCCACAAGTTTCTCAGACAGTCCCACTCTGTTGAACCAGGCAGTGATATTTCTCCCTTTGCGCCACAGCTAATCACTCTTAAATTTCCGGCTAATGCCGGCTTGATGAATAATTAATCTGCTGCAAAATAATCTGCTGGAAATTATGGAACTGTTATTCCAACACCATGAGAGGCAAGAAAATGGAGCCATTCTAATGAACTTGTTCAGTTTCCATAAAACTTGTGCTGTTTCTTTTTTTCATTTTAGAAAGCACAGTTGACTACCAGAAGTGTTGAGCATGTATAGAACAATACATAACTACACAGAAGTCACTTTTAGGTATCCCTACCTCCCTTGCAGGATGTGGATGGTGCTGTGGGTTAAACCACAGAGCCTAGTGCTTGCCGATCAGAAGGTCGGCAGTTCGAATCCCTGCGACGGGGTGAGCTCCTGTTGCTTGGTCCCTTCTCCTGCCAACCTAGCAGTTTGAAAGCACGTCAAAGTGCAAGTAGATAAATAGGTACTGCCCCAGCGGGAAGGTAAACGGCATTTCCGTGTGCTTCTCTGGTTCGCCAGAAGCAGCTTAGTCATGCTGGCCACATGACCCAGAAGCTGTACGCCGGCTCCCTCAGCCAATAAAGCGAGATGAGCACCGCAACCCCAGAGTCGTTTGCGACAGGACCTAATGGTCAGGGGTCCCTTTACCTTTTACCTCCCTTGCAGGCCATTGGTCACTGATTTAAGAACACTGAAGACTTTTCAAATCCAGATGTCTCAAAACGGCTGCTCAGAAACAGATTCCCTCCCCCACGGGCAGCAAGGGAATGGAAACTGCTATCAAAATTAAACATGTAGTTATAGGAGTCACGGGAATACTGAATCAGGCCATTAGCCTTGCAGGGTAAGGTATGCACAGTCTATTCCAGGCATGGGCAAACTCGGCCCTCCAGATGTTTTGGGACTACAACTCCCATCATCCCTAGCTAACAGGACCGGTGGTCAGGGATGATGGGAACTGTAGTCCCAAAACAGCTGGAGGGCCAAGTTTGGCCATGCCTGGTAAGAGGTAGGTGTTGTGGTACTTTTCGTCTATTACAGTAATTTATTTTTAGAGTTAATTTTTAGAGTTACTTTTAGAGTTAAGCACAGTTGGTAGGGTGTGAGACTCTTAATCTCAGGGCTGTGGGTTACGTTGCCTTACGTTGGGCAAAAATAAAAAAATAAAACCCTCTGCATTGCAGGGGGTTGGACTAGATGACTGTTGTGCTCCCTTCCAACTCTTCTATTCTATGATTCTAAGAACAGTACATCTTTGTACTCTCTCTCTTTCTTCCTCATGTTCAAATTCCTGGTTTCTGTAAACATGGCTAACAGAGCATGTAATATGGTTAAATACTTGCACATGGAGATTTATACCTGAGTAAAAGAAACAAGAGTCAGCTTATATATCCTCAGCAATTGACACATACCAGGCAATCATCAGCTGAAGTAAGTAGGAGTGAGGTTGTACTCCTCATCGCACTCAGTTGCCATCAGGAAGAGAACGACACCAGAATACGACAACACATTGATGACAGAAATCTGCAAGGAACTCCTACACATCAACTGACACACATTTAGGGGTTCAGCATAGCACTATTCTATACAATATAGAAAGACTTTAGTAAACCAATTTTTAGTGGTAGGTCAATGTAAAATATCAATGGGACTCTCAGGGCATAAACACACCACACACTCACCAGTTGGTTCATTCAATAGTCCTAGAATCTTGTTTTGGCTGTGAGAAATTTGGAATCAAATCTCTACTTAACCATAAAAGGCTTGGGTAATCTGCTATTCCGCATTGTTTATTTGCATGCCACCTTTCCAGCTTACAAAAAAAGATTTGCCTAATTACAGAAATGTAACAAAATTTAACCAGTCATAGAGAGTGAATGAAAACACATCAGTGGGAATAGGATAAAGAATCCCTACATAATTCATAATTAGCTCTAATAATAAAGATACAAAAAAATATGTTTTTTTGTCAGGTTGCATTCTTAGTACAGAAAGTATTGATCTGATGTGTCTTTCCTATTCTAATTCATTCAAGAGGGTTCTGGAAGCTTCTGGACAAGACAAGAATTTCAAAAAGAATGGGGAAAATGCAGAGAATACTTTACCAAACAGTGCCCCCAAATATACACCTGGACTTGTTTCGATTAATTTCTACAGGAGACTTTGAGGTTTTTTAAAGTCATAATTAGGAAAAATTGTAATAATCACGTATAAAAGGAGGCCATTTACAGGATAAAGGAAGTCTTTTATTTTTATGTTATGTTTTCTTTGTGTAACGGGATACGAGTTTATTTTTGATAATTAAATTGTCGATGGTGGTGGATTTGTTTGTATGTATGAGTTGTTGTGGACCATGTTGTAAATAAATTATTAATAAAAAAGAGAACAACAGGAAGGTTCATGATGTTTGGGTTATACCTTCAGAGAAGCTGAGTACAGCTGGTTTAAACTGGTTCTGTTATCTTTTCTGTCAAGGTCATGCTGGCTATAAAAGTAAGGCCAGAAGGAGCCTGGGTTTCACTTTCTCTTTCTATCTCTTTTCCTTCTGGTGTGGTGTTCTGTACATAGTATGCTTAGTGTTAAGGTTTAGAATTATTATAAGTTATTGTAAGTTTAAGTTAAGTCTGCTGAAAATGGATTTCCAATGGACAGTGCCAATCCTGAATGTATTGGATTTGTGACCATTATGCTCATTTGCCGTCAGCAGCAGTAAAGCTCTGCTGAATGAAATATAACTCCCTGTGGTCTGTTTTTTGGGAATCCTGCAAAATGTTTTAAGTTTTTACTCTGCTAACTATACATTGGAATCCACTCTGGATCAATACTGAGTAGAATTCTATGACACTTATAAATGGGATCCTCATAATTGCAGGTCCTGGTTGTGCACGGGCATTCAGGGCACACCAAGGGTTAATTTAGAGGGAGGGGTGTAACCCAAGCCCTGGCCTTAGCCCTGGGATCACACCAAGCTGCCTTGGGCTAATCGCCTGGGGTGGAGTGATCCCAGGGGCTGTTAAGAACAGCAGTGTGATATAATTGGGGGCACTTTCTTCATGCTGCCGAACACCTGCCCCCCTCCCTTGTGTTAGGCAGTGTTGCTTTGGCCTTGCTTTGGTTTGGGTCGCCTGTTTTGGAACAGGGGCTGGGTAGGAATTTTTCCATTTGGCAGATTGGCTTTAGCCACTTGGTTGTCGCCTACCCCCTCAGCAATCGTCAAAACTTGTAAGGTGGCGGTTAGGCATTGTCCTGGTTGTGCACGGGCATTCAGGGCACACCAAGGGTTAATTTAGAGGGAGGGGTGTAACCCAAGCCCTAGCCTTAGCCCTGGGATCACACCAAGCTGCATTGGGCCAATCGCCTGGGGGTGGAGTGATCCCAGGGGCTGTTAAGAACAGCAGTGTGATATAATTGGGGGCACTTTCGTCATGCTGCCGAACACCTGCCCCCTCCCTTGTGTTAGGCAGTGTTGCTTTGGCCTTGCTTTGGTTTGGGTCGCCTGTTTTGGAACAGGGGCTGGGTAGGAATTTTTCCATTTGGCAGATTGGCTTTAGCCACTTGGTTGTCGCCTACCCCCTCAGCAATCGTCAAAACTTGTAAGGTGGCGGTTAGGCATTGGCTCATTGAAATGTGGGGGAGGGGAGGTGCGGCCATCACCTGCCCCTTCAGGAACAGGGTATTCCGGTAAAGGAATCTGGGTGTCCTGGATCTCATCCGAAGTCCGCTTGAAGGGCTAGGACCATGCCAGGACCACAGGAACCCTGGAGTGAGCTTCAATCGGTTTTCCCCGATGTTGGTTTTCCCTTTTAGACTACCAATCAGAAAGGTGGAGTCAGTTTTAGTTTGGAGCCAATGCCTAAGCCAATACCACTCACATGGTTGTATTAAAGTTGTGGCCAAAATTTGCCCAAACTTTAAACTAAAATAAGTGTCAGTATGAAGTTATTTCAAGGGGGGTGGGATCCTGGGGGCCTCGAAACGCAACAACAAAAATTAAGCATTCCTAAAGTTAAATTTTGACCCCCAACAAAAACTTCTAAACAATACCTCAGTTGTCTCTGGGAATCCTAGGAAACAGGCCTTTTAGGACTAACAAATAAGATCATTAGGGCCTAGCCCTCCCAGCCAGGTGGAACTAGGACAGCAGATCAGGTCTAGTAGAACTCACTGCAAGCATGTAATACCTCTGTAATACCTCTTAGTCTCAAATTCCTATTCGTAGACTTGGAAGAAGGTAATGATGGGAATAAATAGGTAAGGTAGAAATTCACTTTGCTTGCTAAAAGATATATGGGATTATAATAATAATAATGATAATCCAATTTTGGGAGTAGGAAGGGTCTTTTGCTACAGCTTTGCTTCAGCCCACGAAAACATTACCTAATGACCAATTTTTGCAAGCGATATGGGCACTGCATCTTCCCTCTGATCAGCTTTCGGTAAAACTGCCCTGAGGCTGTTTGACATGCAGCTTTAGAAGATCAGGAAACAGCTTTATGTTCACCCTAACACATTTGAGGCAGATATACTGTAAAGTGGGTCAGCTGTAGCTATTATCATAATGAATGGATTGCTGTAAACTACCTCAAAAAACAACGTTTGCTCACAGATGGGCTCCAAAATGGTTTTACGAGGTTTTTACAGCAGCAGGATTTGGTGCACCTGCTCTCTGATCACTCCCCAACCCCCAGCAACTCATTAATGTGATAGCTACGTACA
This sequence comes from Podarcis filfolensis, assembly GCF_964270895.1. NCBI lineage: Eukaryota > Metazoa > Chordata > Lepidosauria > Squamata > Lacertidae > Podarcis > Podarcis filfolensis. The sequence goes on along the minus strand of NC_139609.1, from coordinate 17,665,273 downwards.
CACAAACAATGAAGTTTTTTGGCCCATGCAAATATCCTGCTTGTTCCTCTTTCTTTAAAATTGCGGGAAACTGCATCTGATAACTATTTACAATTGTGTGCTATGTTCCCCTGCTTTAGTACACCGTCGGTATAACAGCAAATGGACTTACTTCAAAGTTGAAAATAAACTAATTTTTGCTTTGCTTGCTTGAGATGTTGTTATGTATTTAATTACCATGGATGAGTGGCAGGGCTGCATTAACCATTAAGCCCGTGCTTAGGGCATCAAGGGAAGAGGGGCACCACAGAAATTTCCCATAGCTGGGTTTTTAACATTAATGGTCAGAAATTGCTCATCTGAGCATTCATTTTCTCAGTTGAAGTATGTTAAAAATCCCAACAGAACAGCTATGCAACAAGGCAGGATGGATGTCTTATCTCTGCTAAGTACAGTGGTACCTTGGTTTTCAAATGTCTCCATTGACGAATGTTTTGGAATTCGGACGCCATAAACCTGGAAGTAAATGCTTCGGTTTTTGAACACGCCTCAGAAGTTGAAAAGGAAACGCAGCTTCCGCTGAGTGCAAAACCATTAAGCCCAGCTGTTAGCTGTTGAGTTTTAGTTTTTGAACGTTTCAGAATTTGAACAGTCTTCTGGAACTGATTAAGTTAGAAAACCAAGGTACCACTGTATAGAAGCAGATGTGTTATGCAAAGATGAGTTTTGAGGATCCGATCAAAGACTTTGCCATTGGATAAAAGTTGGAGAGAAAAAAATCAAATCAAATATAAATAAAGTGGAAGAATACAAAAATAAATGTTATTTTCCATCTTACTGTAGTTTTTGTTTCATGGTTTTTTTAAAAAAAAATGTTTTACGGTTTGTTATTTTTAATATTTTGAATTAAGTGCTTAGGACATCTAAAAGTCTTAATCCAGCACTGATAGGAACTTTAATAAAGCAACCTTAATGTCCCTTATCCATTCTGAAGGAAATCAGCCCTGAGTGCTCACTGGAAGGACAGATCCTGAAGCTGAGACTCCAATCCTTTGGCCACCTCATGAGAAGAGAAGACTCCCTGGAAAAGACCCTGATGTTGGGAAAGATGGAGGGCACAAGGAGAAGGGGACGACAGAGGACGAGATGGTTGGACAGTGTTCTCAAAGCTACCAGCAAGAGTTTGACCAAACTGTGGGAGGCAGTGGAAGACAGGAGTGCCTGGCGTGCTCTAGTCCATGGGGTCATGAAGAGTTGGACACGACTAAATGACTAAACAACAACAACAAATGCCCCTTAATGCCCAGTGGATTGTCTTCCTTACCTTCTACAATCTAGCCTTCCAAATGGGCCATGTCTCGGAGTGAGGGCAGAAGAGGAATTTGGAATTATGACTGAGGAAAATGGAGGAGCGAGAGAACTCTTGAGTTGGCTGAAGATGGAACATCTTGGTGTACAGAGACTCTTGGTGTACAATTGTCCTAATTGTACAAGAGGCACTGGTTTCTCACACAGAACTCTTGATAATAGTCTTTTGACCTATTTGTGATACATATCTGCAACACTATAACAGCAAATGTGAATAGGGTTGGGGGTACTTTGGTTTCTATGAAGCTAAAGTTCATGAAAACTGGTGATATTCTTAGTACTTCCTGTATATAAAGCTATGAGATTCCTTACCCATTATCAACATTTCAATTGCTACCTCTGTAGCTGACAGTGGGTTCCCAGCATTTTAGCTTAAAAGAAATGTCTCTTCCTTTTTTGTGGCACCTCATGAAGCACTGAACATTAATGCAAATTGAGAAAAGTGTTATTGTCTAAGGATAAGATAACTTGAAAGCTTTAGTGCTTATATATCAACAATAACGGTAACGTTGAACTCTGGGAAAACTTGCTACACCACAAAAGGAATAAAGAACTTTGCTTTGTGCTCAGTACTTTACAAATAAAGATAAACACACACATTATTATTCCTAGCCTAAATTGCTATTCTTATTGTGTCTGACTGGATAACAAAAAATAAGTCCAAAGAGAGGGAAAATATAAAAGGTCTTTAGAACTCCTTCTGTTCAGAAGAATGGAAGGTATAAAGTAAGAACAATGTTAAGAAAGAGTGAAATATTTATCTACTTCACTGGTTTCTCTTTCTCCTTTTTTGAAATGCTAAACAGGCACTTCTAAAGTTTAAGAATCTTTTCCCCCCCTTTGCCTTTTACCAAAAAAAATGTAACCTGAATCATCCCTCCTAATCCAAATTAGCGGTATTTGCATGAATGATATCTATCTGCCTCCCTACCCACCCATAGATACATACATACATACAGTGATGTGCAACGTTTAGGCTGTTAAAAGGACTTGGAAGACCTGGGTTCCAGTTTTCCCTCAGCCATGAACTTCACTGGGTAACTTTTTGCCAGAAAAAGAAAATGTTATGTATTAAACTTTTGGGAAGAACCAAGACCACTAAGCAACTCAGAAGCTTAGGTCAGAGGTTGGGCAGACGGCCTGATTCATCTTGAAATGCTTTGTTAATTGTGTAGTTTACCTCGGGAGTGTGATATGAGGATCTGAATCACCTAAATGTGCCTCATTACAGTGGTACCTCAGGTTACATACGCTTCAGGTTACAGACTCCGCTAACCCAGAAATAGTGCTTCAGGATGAGAACAGAAATAGTGCTCCTGCGGCGCGGCAGCAGCAGGAGGCCCCATTAGCTAAAGTGGTGCTTCAGGTTAAGAACAGTTTCAGGTTAAGAACGGACCTCTGGAACGAATTAAGTACTTAACCCAAGGTACCACTGTATTTGGAGTATAGACAGAGCCAACACACACCCTTAATACATATGAGATAAATCTCAGGCCCAAATCTCCACTTGTGGCAAGAAATATGAGTTCTTGTGCAATTTGTTTAACACCTTTAAATGTTGAAAAGTGCACAAGTTTCTCTGGATGTGGGATTCTTTTTTTGCATTATTTAAGTATCCATTTCCTAATGACAAAAATGTCTTCCAATAATTGAACTTAAAAGGAGTATGCACTTATTAGTCCACATTGTATGCATGGAGAAGGAAGCACTCTCTGTGCTGTGCACATCTGCACACTGTGCCTGAGAGGCAAATACATCAGTTTTGGTTACTCTGCTTCTCATTTTTCCAGTTTTAACTTCTATTCTCCACATTTCCACACCAGCTTGACATTTTTGGGAAAGAAAAAGAAATAACCCCTCATAAAAGTTAATCTGTGAATTCCTCCTGCAATTTTGCCTAATATACACACTTTTGCAAAGCCATTTGCCCTAATGCGATGCATTTTTTACATTATTTTCACTAAGACATGCATGCACATACACACTTTCCTTCCCCCTAATATTTGCATTTTTGTATGTAGTACTTGCCTGGAGAACTGCATTGCAAAATTCGAAAAAAGTGTGAATTTCAAAGGATGGCTGCATTTGGTTCCTGTGCTGTTTTGTAAAGTGAGAATTCAGTGAGTTCACCTTTCAATGTGAGCTGAGTCAAATTTCTCCGTCGTACCTAATGTTCAGTGGACAGTACAATAGATAGCCTATGCCTATATAGCTTTAGGTGTGCAGGCTCTGAACGTTTGCAATTCCTGATTGGGTAGGAGAGCCTATAGACATATAGCTATAGACATATAGGCCTTCCTTTCAACATGTGCAGATATGTTGGGAGGGGGGCATTGCTGGAGAACATATAGACATTGGAGGCTGTGTCAGCAAATGTGGTCCTGCTCCTAGCACAGAGGAATAAGATGTGAACATCCTTATATTCTCAGTTTTTTATTTATCCTTCTTCTCATGTTGTTCAATGCATGTCTGTTGCTGAGAATCCACTCAATGCATTGGTGATCAGAAGGTTAGCGCTTTGAATCCCTGCGATAGGGTGAGCTCTCGTTGCTTTGTCCCTGCTTCTGTCAACCTAGCAGTTCAAAAACATGCCAGTGCAAGTAGATAAGTAGGTACCACCGTGGTGGGAAGGTAAATGGCGTTTCCATGCGCTCTGGCTTCCGTCATGGTGTCCTGTTGTGCCAGAAGCGGTTTAGTCATGCTGGCCACATGAGCTGGAAAGCTGTGTGTGGACAAACACCGGCTCCCTCACCCTGAAAGTGAGATGAGTGTTGCAACCCCATATTCACCTTTGACTGGACTGGACTATCCAGGGGTCCTTTACCTTACCATATTAATACTGCTTAGTAAATTTTATTTTCCTTGTTATTGTGCATGATGAACATGCCCTAATTTAGGCTGGGATGACTGTCTGCTGCTGAATTTGATGCAAAATTAAAACTACATAGCTGTACAATTTCTCCACTTTAGAAACCAGGTAGTGCACGCACACTATTCAATTAGTGTCATACTCGTTTCTCTAATTATTATTTTTTTTCCTAAATGCATTTGAAAAGCTCATACTATGCACATTTCCAGGTGTTAATACAATAAAGTGTTATACTCCTTGCTAATCAGAATGTACAAGAGTAATTACAAATCACAGTCCTCTGATTTGCCCTGACAGCAAACTAAGTATACTCTCCCCCAATCCCCCCCCCCCATTTTTGGCAAATGTGCAGCATATAAAACAACTTCCCTTATGAACAGGAAGCATTACTAGAGATATAGTTGACTGCATTGGCAATATTTTGAATTTCCATCTGTATGGTGCTCTCTGCATGGTTCGTTTAGTTAATTGATTTCTACACATTCTTCCTGATTTATGCTTATTTATAAATTCATAGAACACAAATAATGACCAGTGCTTTAAGAAAAAATAAGAAAGCTCTCTCTCTCTCTCTCTCTCTCTCTCTCTCTCTCTCTCTGTGTGTGTGTGTGTGTGTGTGTGTGTAACATAACTCAGTCTCTGAACCTGCTGCTAAATTTAAAGCTTCTTCAGCAGAAAAAAATATTTAAAGTAACTTGAAAATGTATGATTTGGTTGGGTAAAAAAAACCTCCCAACAACTACCTGTAAGAATGGTCAGGATCTGGGCTCCACTAGTACTTCAGGAAGGTTCAGGAGCTCCATTCTGAAACCCACAGCTGATGTCCAGTAACTTTGGCATAACAATCTCCATAGACTTGCTTCTAACCTAGTACTACTGGACAGGTCATCTGCCTGGATTGGTAGGTCAAGCATGGAGGATGTTGACATTTCACAAGCTGATTCTGGCACTCATTTCAGGTTGCTATATACAATGGGAGGGGCAGTTTGGAAACAGAATAAAATTCATCCAGGAATATGGAACAGGTTGTACAGTGCATTGGATCCTAGAAATGTGCATTGAGAAAGAAGGCAGCTTGTGGGAGTACCCCTACACACAGAGTGCATTTTGTTAACTGAGGGGGTGGATGGAACCCCATGAGAAATTATAGCAGTCTTACTGAAAAGTCTCAAAAGTCCTTCTGATGTTTTCATGCAGCAGAACTTCAGCAGACATTGGTGACAGACCAGACGTATGCTGAACCTCCTGAGAAAATTCACGACTCTCATTTGAAAGCCTTTAAAATCCCACAGATGTTTAGCCCAAGGAGAACTCTAAAGCATTATTATGCTTTAGGCGGAATCTGGTGGCAACACACTTTTTAGCTTCACCCAACTACTTATACCCTGCAGGTAGGTAAATGAATGTAAACTAACCATCACAGAAGATGGCAAAATTACCATCTCTCTTGAGGACCATCTCAGAATAGTAAGGCAATTTATTTCACCCTATATTTAAACAGTCTCATCCACTTAACAAATTGTCTGTATGACACTGATATTGGTCTAATTTTTCTCTCAGAAATGCCTACATTTTCCCCTCAGAAATGCCTACATTTAATTTGGCAAGAGGTGCTGAATGAGTTTATACAAAGCTTGAAGTTTTACGTGATTGTTTTTTATAAAACTCAAACAACCACATTTTTAAAAAGCTTGCAAAAGTGGTCTATCCAAACATTTGACAGTTTGTAAACATAATCAAGAGGACATTTAAACTTTGAAAATTAGTTGGTGATTGACACCATGAATTGGTAGTGATTTCCCACATAACAACATATTCAAGTATTGGGGGGGACTTAATACTTTCTGGAACATTCCCCTCTGCAAAAAGCCTAGTACAGGCTTCCTCAACCTTGGCCCTCCAGATGTTTTGAGACTACAATTCCCACCATCCCTGACCACTAGTCCTGCTAGCTAGGGATCATGGGAGTTGTAGGCCAAAAACATCTGGAGGGCCGAGGTTGAGGAAGCCTGGCCTAGTACAATACATGAAAATAAGAAAATGTTAAAAAACAATACACTAACACTTCATCCATGGAAAATCAATCACAAGACCCTCCTGTTGCCAAGACAGTCATCCAAACATCAGTGCCAAAATGCCCAGGAGAGTAAAGTGGAGATAAGCGGAGATGGAATTGTCGTCTAAATATTATTCGTTCAAAGCTAACCCCATTTTGACACAACATTGACATTCAAATTGCTTCTGTTCAACTTTTGAAACTAACTTCACAGAGGTAGTTTTTTAAAAAAGCAAGGAAGAAGAAGCAAAAAAAATCAAAAAACAAAAATACACGATTCAAACATATAGAACATAGATGTGACAGCAAGGCAGTGCTTCATCTCCTGAAAATATTTACTTTCAGCTATTCAAACATTTAGTGCCCATAATGTGCTTATATCCATCCTTGCATTCCTTTTGTTATCTCATGGCCACTCTTTGAATTGGAATGTCAAGTCATAATACTTATTTTGTTTCCAACTTGAACACAGCTTTCTAATATGTGCTGTGAAAATAATCTTGCCACATAATGAGGGGGGAAAGACTAAGTAAGCCATTTGAATAAAAGAGAAATTACCATACAAGCAGAACGCATTATTCGTATCTCTTTTTGAATAGTGGAAAAGATGCTTACATAGCAGTTTCACATTTAGTTTGGCTGATTTGATGTTTATTGAGTGATATGAATTATATTACAATGGGGCTTCCTTTGGATGGCACTTTCAGAAAGTTTAGTATTCTGTCTCTCTCACTCATTTTAGTAATATATATATCCTATTTCCAAGTCTGGTCAGTCTGTGTATAGATGATCAAGGATGGAACATGGGGAGGTGTCACTTCATTTGAATTACCGGTACATTTTCTTTTGTTTCTCCTCGTTTATAGGAAACATAGAGAAGACCTCTTAATTCTTCATCTTTGCAAAAAGTGCATACACTTTACAATGTAGTGTTCATTGAAGACTGGGTTAATAATGGAATATTAATGAACCCGCTTTATTTTTATCCCATTCTTTCTGAAATTGCAGCCTGATAACGATTCTGTTATTGAATGCAATTCAAATGGGTATATTTTCATTATGGGGGATGGGGGGGAGCCACAACTTAGAACTTTGACTGCAGAATTCTTACAGCTTTAGCTCCAAATCATACTGTTTATTCAGGAAAGATTAAATATTATCTGCAAAAATGAATCACAGTGTTTAGAAATCTTAGAATTCTTTCAAGTTTAAAGGAACTGTAGATATTGGCTCAGAAGGAAAAAAATAAATGTGGAAGATTCCATTTTATGGATCCTGAAGACAATGGATACTGGGAACCCAGAAACTGAGGCTGGGATCTAGCATGTTGAAGTTACCATGGTTTATGTGAGCTTTATGCCCTCTTTAGATACACAGAAAAATAGGGGTGTGCGACAGCAGTGTCTGTGTTTGTATGAAGCTTCTAGATTAGTCTAGCATGAATGCCAATTTCCTGACCTCTTCTGCCCATGCCTTGTTATAGAACTGTAGCTTTAGCTTGGTTCATTTCAGCCACTAGCTTCCAGATCGAGCCATTGACCTCATTTGAAGAACTCCAGGTCTAGATTTTTGGTTTGGTAATCCAGGAGGGCTCTGATTTTGGGGGTGCAGGCTCCAGTTTTGGTGTGAACAGGTGGAGAAATTGGCCAGTAGAAAGTAGCAGAGGTGTCTTTGCCCAAGTGTCCACTCTGTGAATGGCCTTTTGCGATGAAAATTGATTACAGATTACCAGCTGAAGCTGACACACCACTCAAAACTGGGGGAAAGGGCATCTGATTATTACTGCAACCTTATAATCTAACAGTTGTATTAGATCTAGGAGGAGCTCCAAGACGAAACCTCAGACTGTTGTGCACATTTTCCTTTCAGCTGAGTTACCAACCAAAAATACTCGGGATTATGTTCAGCTTGTTTGTCTACATCCATCATGTTACCAGTCTGGAAGCCCCCTTGGCAGGAGTTAGACTAGAGATAGAACTTCATGTCATCTATATACTGATAACAAGCAGAATCCAAAGCTCTGAATGACCTCGAGTTTAATGCACATGCTTAAAAAAAAAAACCAGCACAGGATGAAAGATAGAACCCTGGAAAATGCCTTAAGATGACAAGTGGAACCTGTCTGGAACCTGTCTTCCAGGAAGGATGGAACTATGAAACAGTGCCTCTCTCAATCCCACCTACATTGGTGTGGAAATGAAGTGTAGGTGGGTTCCCACAAGGCAAGACACAGTGATAACAGCAAGAACCTTTATTGAACTACATAACTGGGAAACAGGCTACTAAACATCTTCCAAGACAACAATGCCCACTTACACCACAAAGAACTCATAACTCACCTACTTTCAGCAGCCAGAAACACCATAACCAGACACTGGAGAGACCTGTCAGGAGTAAGCTTGGACCAATGGTACCAAATAGTATGGGAAACAGCCCTACTAGAAAAATTAACCAATAAACTGAAACTGACACGGGGACAAACAGAAGAAGACACCTTTACCCTGGTATGGCTCCCCTTTATCACATACACAGCCCAACAAAACAATGACAAGAATCCACCAACAGCATACAAATCAATATGGCTAACCTGATCCAAAACACACACACACCCCACTCACACGTGAAAACAAAGATCACCACAGCCAATCACAAACAAGCAACCACACCCTAGGCCAACCCCAACCTCTCTCACCACCAAAGGAACACAAGTGAACAGCAGAGAACCGGCACAAGTAACGCTGACACCAAACCCTACATACATTAAGCAAAATAGAAACACCGCCACCCTACGCCACCCCACCCCCACCCATCCTCCCCCCTTCACCCCTTTTCTTCCTAATGTCTCAACAAATGAAATTGATTTGTAAAAATGTTACATGGAAAAATATGAGAGACATTACACATACTTCTGTAAATCAAGAAAATCTTTAATAAAACAAAAAAAACCAAACACGTAACTGGGAAACAGGGGCAAAGCAACTGCTTATACACATTCCTGAAAGCCTGGGCCACTCCCACTCACATTGTGATTGGCTGTCTAAACTTCCAAGCTGCGAATTACGACTCAGAGTTCAAGGGCCAATGACAGAGGCCCAAATCCTGAAATGTTCTGTGATTGGACATCATGTATCAAATCAGAACACAGGAGCTCAGAATCCTTAGTCCAGACTCAAGCTCAGGCAAACACAGACCACTGACTACATGACAGGAAATATAACATGGTTGATGGTATCAGGCCTTGTTGAGCCACCCAACAGAACTAAGGACCATTTCCCCCTGTTCAGTGACTGGCATTAATTGTCCATCGTGCTGACTGTTTCCATCCTTAAAGCAGGTGTAAACTTAGAATGAAATAGGATCAGATAATCTATCCTCAAACTGTGGATATTTCAAACTTTTTCAGAGAGACTGCAATCCAATCTAGAAGTGGTTAACACAAACTTCATGGTCCAGTAAAACACCTATCCACAGCATTTCTGATTAGCCAAGAATTAGTTTCAGTTTATAGCTTCTTCTTCATCTTTGCCACCATTTTGTTTGTATTCTGCCTTTCCATGCTCAACGTGGCTTACATCCTGACTACAGGACATCCTGAGAAACAAGGCTGTGTAGGGATGGAAAAAATGGGAGCATATATTCATCCCTCTTTACCCCTGCCTAACCATCTCCTCTGTTCTCTTCTCTTCCTTTATTGTCTCTCCCCATTTAGATTGCAAGCATCCTGGGGCACAGATCTGCCTTTTTTGATTATGTTACTCAGAAAAGTGTCATGGCGATGAAACTATATAAATGAATTAATAATAATACCTTTATTGTCAATGTACAACCTGTGTACAATGAAATTAACTGAGCCTCCCTCCCCCCCCCCCAAACATTCAATCTCATTGCACTCTGTGTGCTTGTCGCACAACACACCAACCCCGAAAGTCAGTTGCACTATATTGTTTTCCGTTCAGCAGCCTAACAGCCCACGGATAGAAACTGTTTTTTAGCCTCTTGGTACGACTGATTATACTTCTATATCTCCTGCCCGAGGGTAGAAGATTAAAGAGGTGCTGGCCAGGGTGTGAATCATCCCTGAGAATTTTTCTCGCTCTCCTAAGGCATTGATTCCTTGCAATGTCATCTAGTGGGCTCAGGGGACAGCCCATGATATCTTGTGCTGTGTTCACCACCCACTGTAAAGACTTTCTGTCCATGGCTGTCAAGCCAACATACCACACTGTGATACAATATGAAAGGACACTTTCTATTGTGGACTGGTAGAAGGAGGTCATCAATTGTTGTTTAACACTGTTCTTTCGCAAGACCCTGAGGAAATGGAGTCTCTGTTGGGCCTTCCTAACTATCTGAGTTACATTGTTTTTCCAAGTGAGGTCTTCACTAAGGTAAACTCCCAGGAATTTAAAGGAAGGGACTCTCTCCACACAATGCCCCCTGATATACAACAGGGCTAGTTCCCCTCTCTTCCTCCAAAAGTCCATCTCCTTTGTCTTGCTAATATTTAGGTGCAAATTATTCTCTAGGCACCATGTAGATACTTTTTGAACCTCCCCCTGTACGCTGATTCATCTCCACAATAATAATCATGACTACCACCCAAGTGCAACTGCGGGTAATCAGGTTTTTGCAAACCAGTTTTCTACAAATGGAGGGTCTGAGGCCTCAGGTAGACTGGTAAAGAAAAAGCTATTTATATGAGTTGTATGTGCAATATAACATTGTGCCATCAGATGACTACGTGGAGTCCCGTTTTTCTCTACCTGCCTTCCCTGTTTAAATTTACAACACTTTAAACTGAAACGTTCTTTGATGCGTCTAGATCCAGCCTGAGATAACAAGAACTATACCAATATACAATGAGTTATGGAAATTGGCAAGTAGAAAATTTGCCTCCGAACACACTTGCATACATTTAGGAAATGCGATGAGTTTTTGCATTAAATAAAATTTCACACATTTCGTGCTATAAGCAATTGGTTTAATGTAATTCAGGCAGCAACCCAATACCCACTTAACCTGGGAATAAGCTTTAATGAAGTTAATAGGGCTTACTTCTGAGTAGAAATGCATTGAATTGTACTGCTAGTGTCATTTCGATGGTTTTAACAAACAGCTGGATGGATATTGAAAAGAACAAGTATCTTTGCCTCATTCTTCGCTCCTAAATATGTTCAGACATGACTTGTGGCATTAAAAGAGCACTCATTGAAACAAATGGTTGCTAGAATTGTTAATGCAATCAGCAGGGATTTACACAGAATGAGGTATGCAAATTCCAGAAGCATTTCAAGGGATTTGCCCTACAGGCATTTTAAAAATATCTAGGGATTTTGTGTGTGTGTGTGTGTCACAAGCTAGCCTATTTGCAGTAGGCTTAGATACAGAACAGGAAAGCAACATATTTTAGTCAGATGACACATTTGACATAATTGCCATTGTATATAACATATGTGTATGTGACATTTTGCTGACCCAGGGAGCCAAAGAGCTAAGTATTCTGGGTAAATTAAAACTGAGACTCTTTGACAAATATAGCTCCCAGAGAAGATTGCTTCTGCCTTGAGGAGCTATTGGCTTCATCACATTAAATCATCCCATGGCCTGGAAGGAACTATCTGTGATATTGCACAACACTAGTCTGGCTCAGAACAGAGTCTCAGAAATCAACACCAGGGGTTTATCCGTTTTGCAAAGCTAAAATGCAATGGAGGGTCCACAAATAAATTCACCCTTAAACTTGCCAGCACACATTTCAAGCGTGAATGAAAACCGGACATGTGGCCAATAATCTGAGAGTCATCATAGTCCAGGTACTTACCTGACTAGCCAACCATTTTTGCATGCTGCATTATGCTGCATTCTTTGTCAGTTCTTTATTTTTTTTTTTAATTTATTCAAAGTTATAACAAAACATATTATCCAAAAACATATCCTTATTCCCCCCCCCCCATTTTTCCTCCCTCCCCCCCTCCCCCCACAAAACCCACCCCCACCCCGACTTCCCTCAGTTCCAGTCTTTGGTTTCTCCAATAATGCTATTTTCTGCATGTTACAAAGTTATATAGATCCTCAAACCGTTTAGCTGATTATTATCAGTAAAAAAATTGTGAATGTTTATTCAAAACCTGCCAAGGAGTCCAGTTCGCTTTGTTGCATCTTCAGATACTTTGTGAAAGGTTCCCATTCATAGAATCATAGAGTTGGAAGAGACCACAAGGGCCATCGAGTCCAATCCCCAAATTCATCCTTAAAGTCACAGTTATCCTTGTCCCGTAGCTTATATGTCAATTGTGCCAGTTCTGCACAGTCCATCAATTTTTCTTGCCACGATTCGTTAGTTGAGATTTCTTCAGTCTTCCATCCTTGTGCTACCAGAACTCTCGCGGCGATTGTCACATACATGAAAATGTTTTTCAACTTTTTTGGCAGGTCTTTCCCTACGATCCCCAACAAAAATGCCTTGGTTTTTTTTAACAAATGTTAAATGGAACATTGTCTTCAATTCATTGTATATCATTTCCCAATTTTTTTTAATTACCTTACAATCCCACCACATATGATAAAATGTTCCCTCCTTTTCCTTATACTTCCAACATATATTTGAACTAGTTTTGTACATTTTCCCTAACTGCGCTGGTGTTGTGTACCATCTGTACATCATCTTCATGTAATTTTCCTTCAATAGGGAACAATCTGTAAATTTTAAGTCAGTTTTCCATAATTTAACCCAATCTTCCATCATAATGTTGTGACCTACATCTTGTGCCCATTTAATCACTTTGTCAGTTCTGATATGAACTCAGCTCATCTGTACCCCCTGAACTAATGTGTGGATTGTGTGGAACTTCACTTATCTAACTGTGTTTCCACTTCCCAAATGTTCTGATGTAGTTCTCAGCTAATATAAGACCATAATACGTTTTAGAAAGCATATTATGAAATAACATGCATTTAGAAATGCATGTTTTCTGAGAAACTATGTTTAAACAATGCACATTGATATGTAAAGGCCCAATACTGATTTTCTCTCTCTTTCTTTTCCAAATTTCAGAGGAATGTTGAAATGAGATACAATGGACTTCGGAATGAACACCTGTGCACCTGAAAGACATTGATTTCCCCATCCCTATTTCTGAGCTTCCTTACAGGGGCTCATAGACATGTGAGTATAATTCACACTATTCTTCCTTGCTAAGTTAGACTGTCTTGAGGGCTAGTGGGTTCCACCTTAGATTATGGGCATGGCAAAAACCCTGGGGTCTCCAGGTGTGGCCAAGAAAGATTCTATTGCATCTCCAGAAATGGCCAAGGAAGATAGACTTGAGAATCAAGTCTATTCCTACCAGAGGCACCATGGGGGGGGGGCTGGACCTCCTCAATATTGTGCAGTGACATGTGCACAAGCTGTGCAATGTGCTCATGTCGTGTATGGTGTGCACACATGATGTGAGCACACTGCATGGTGCCAGCCCTCTCGATCACAGGGGCAAGCTGGCGCGCCAACAAAGACACATCCTCTAGAATTCTATGCAGGGTACAATTTCATGGACACATTACTATACGATTCTTCAGTATGACTGGACCATGGAACGTGTGAGAAAGAGAAAGAGAAAGAGAAAGAGAAAGAGAAAGAGAAAGAGAAAGAGAAAGAGAAAGAGAAAGAGAAAGAGAGACTTTGACTGTGAGCTAAGGCTCCAATACTTTGGCCACCTCATAAGAAGAGAAGACTCCCTGAAAAAGACCCCGGTGTTGGGAAAGATGGAGGGCACAAGGAGAAGGGGACGACAGAGGACGAGATAGTTGGACGGTGTTCTCGAAGCTACTAACATGAGTTTGTCCAAACTGCAGGAGGCATTAGAAGACAGGAGTGCCTGGTGTGCTCTAGTCCATGGGGTCACGAAGAGTCAGACACAACTAAACAACTAAACAACAACAAATGAGAATACAGTGGTACCTCGGGTTACATACGCTTCAGGTTACAGACTCCGCTGACCCAGAAATAGTGCTTCAGGTTAAGAACTTTGCTTCAGGATGAGAACAGAAATCGTGCTCCGGGGGTGCGGTAGCACCAGGAGGCCCCATTAGCTAAAGTGGTGCTTCAGGTTAAGAATAGTTTCAGGTTAAGAACGGACCTCCGGAATGAATTAAGTACTTAACCAGAGGTACCACTGTATTGCATATCTTTTAAATCCCTCTTTATGTTTAATTTGTGTCATTATGTAAAGAAGAAACACTTCTTATATTAGTCTGCTCCTTCTGCAAGCCAATTTCTGTCACTGAAATTGTCACTCTCTTCTCCATTGTGGCATAAATGCAGGCCCTTTGCCCTTCATCGACTTCTGAAAGAAGCAGTAATGGTCCTCATAGTATATAGGTATAATTTAGATAAATGCATGAGTATCAAAGAGGATTTCAAGTTGCTTCCCTGGCTCTGTTGTGTATTTTTGGATATTGGAATGCTCACTTTCTCTGCATCTGTATACATGCCTTCTGGCAAATCAGTAGAGCCTAAACAGTAGGTCTGATGACAAAACACACACACACACTTGCAGCTATGTTTGAAAATGCCCTCCCAAATTTTCTTCCTTTTAGCCATGGCTAAAACTGTGACTTGAATTTTCTGTGCCTGACAGTATCATGGTGGATCTGTTACGTTTTCTGAAATTACAGCAATATGAAATTATGAATCTGTTAATTTGCTGAAAGACTGTGATCGTATTGTGATAAACTGTAATATTTCAGGTTTGGTAAAATAAACAAATTTTGGACGAGAAAGTGCAAAGGGCATCAGTTCAAATACTGCTTTGCTGAAATTTGGCCATTATTTGGCCATTGCTGGGATGAATAATATGACACCATGCAATTGTGTAGTTTATTTTCAGTAATTAAAGTTCTTTCATGAGGGGTGGCTGCCCTATTGCCTTGCAGAAATTGTTGGGCTACAACTCATTCCTGGGATAGCTTGGTTGCTAAAGCATGAGACTCTTAATCACATTGGGTAAAAGATTCCCGCATTGCAGGGGATTGAATTAGATGACATTGTGGTCCCTTCCAACTCTACTCTTCTAAGATTCTACAGTCATCCATGACCACTGGCCATGCTCACTGGGTCTGGTAGGAATTGGAGTCCAACAACATCTGGAGGGCAACAGATTCGTATAACTTTTTTTTTGCATATTTTTCCATGTCCCTGTTAGAGACTGTAGCCTTTTTAGACTTTACCAATTGGTTGGGTGAGCGTTGCTCCCAGAGAGGGAAGAAGGAGTCAAAAGGAAACTGAGGTTGATTCAGAGAAAGAGTTCTTTATTTCTGCTCTCTGGAGCAGCAGAAAGGCACTTGCGTGGTCAGTTCACAGCAAGAGCACTTAAGGAGCGGTTACACACAACTTATATACCCTTTCTAGTCCCCTTGCTGCCTCCCCAGGAATCCAACCACGTCAGCTTATACACGTAAGTTGACATCCATGACCATAAACAGATGTTCCTGTTCCTGTACTCTTGACCATAAAAGGATATTCCTGTTCCTGTATTCCTTATCTTGGGGTAAGAAGGTCACCAACTCTAAGAGCACTCCTAGCGCCATCCACAAGCGTGGGGGTGTCTTGCAAGGTCTGTGCGTCAGTGTGTCAGGATATTTACAACCCACAAGATAAGATAAGCCCCAGCTCTGCCGTCCCGTCTCCACTTTGGAACTGACAAGGCCATCCATTAAGCGTCACAGACTGATAAAGGAGAGTGCTTTGTTTATACAGCTGGGTTACTGTTATACATTAGCTCAAGAGCTCAAGTTAATGGTTTTTAGCTAATGGACCCTTGGAGAAGGAAAAATGGGGATTTGGGGGCCCGTTTCAGACTGACTGCACAGTCAGGTTTTAGATTTGGGAAACCCATTCCTTCAAGACTGGTTTTCACAAGCGGTTTTCTTAGGTGCCAGGCAAAAAACATTCCTCTTCTCATAGGAGAAGAAGGATTGTCACATGGGTATTCTTATATTCTTCAGGAGAGGGCCTGAATGCATACAGTATACTAGTTTACAGGTAGTTCATGAGGGGGTGCCTTTCAGATTAAATTTATGCCAGCTGTACTAGTGCTATAATCAATAGAAATAAACCATGTACAAAGTCTAGGCTACAACACATTGTTTCAATACTCAATGTATTTCCCAAATTAGCGACAACAAAATGGTCAAGCAGCTTTATAGCTTCCACGCTACCATTTCTGGTGATGAAATTGAGTAATGGTGAAGCTCAAATTATCCCTCCTGAAAATGTCCACTATCTCCCATAAAACTGTGTTGAGAAATGCAAATATTGGCATGCATTTTGAAATATGCAGATTCTGTTTTTTCCAAATCTCTGCAGTGCAATTCAAATAGGCAATTTAGAATTTGTTTTCTCGGCATTCCAGCTACCTCTAATTATATGACACTGGAGAAAATAAAAAGAAACATCCATCTTTCTATGTGCTGTGGAGACTTTGAATTGTAAGGCAACTGCTACATTAAATTCCTACAGGTGTTTCTGTAATAATCCAGAGGCCATTTTGGACCCAGAGGCAAAAATGCAAAGTTTGATAGCCTAAAGCAAGCTTTCCCACATTCTGTCTCAGACAGTGTCTTTGAGGAAGTACAGGACAGAATCTCACAAATGGTGAAACTGAGTACAAATAAATACAAAGGGAAAGTGCAATACTTTCCATTCCTCAGGACTCTCACAAGAGTCCTCAAATTATTTCATCCTTCTCTCTCACTTATATTCCCTGGTTCCTTGTCGCCCTCTAGTCATTCTGTCAATCACCTGCTCCTTTCTCATCCATTTGTCATGCTTCACACATTCTGTAATACCTATATATTTCTTGTAATCCCCCTCACCCATCTGGCTATTCGCATGTAGAGAACTTTAGAACTTAGTATTAACCCCCCCATCTTTCACCAGCCATTAGAACTTAGTAACCAGTGGTTCTCAAACTTTTTTCTGGACCACACCTTCAGAAGAAAAATTGTCTTGCACCACACCAAATGTTTTATTGATAAGAAAGAGATCGGAAAACACAGCTGGATTGTCCTCAGTATCACTTGATGTTCCTGCTCTCTTTCTGAAAATGTATCTATCTATATATGTATTAAGCAAATAATATTTTTTTGGGGGGGATACTATACTATACTATACTATACTCTAAACTACCATACTATATACTATATATACTATACTATACACCATACTATACTATACAGTGGTACCTCGGGTTACATACACTTCAGGTTACATACGCTTCAGGTTACACACTCCGTTAACCCAGAAATAGTGCTTCAGGTTAAGAACTTTGCTTCAGGATAAGAACAGAAATCGGGCTCTGGCGGTGCAGCGGCAGCAGGAGGCCCCATTAGCTAAAGTGGTGCTTCAGGTTAAGAACAGTTTTAGGTTAAGAACAGACCTCCAGAACAAATTAAGTACTTAACCCGAGGTACCACTGTACTACACTGAAATGTTTAAATATTTCTTTGATCCACTAGGGAGGCCCTTTTGGTTATACCAGCACCAAAACGGAACTCATGAGCAGTGGTGATGGCACCATGAGTGTGGACAGTGTTTTTTCGGGGGGGGGGGGACGCAGGAGTACGCATACCCCTAAACATTTTGTGAATCTAAGAGGAGAAGAAACAATTAAAAAAAATAGTTTCTTCTCTGGCATGGTGAATCATCAGTTCCGTTGAATAACATGGTGAATCATCAGTTCCATTGAAGAGCATGGTGAATCGTCAGTTCCATTGCTACCCCCGATGGTGACCTCATTTCCTGTCACAGTGTTACCTGAGTCTCAGATGGAATGAGAGTACCTCTAAACATGCTTTTTTTTTCTTTTAGAAAAAAAGCACTGTGCTGTATAAAGTTTTCCTGTTCTTTGAAGTAAAGATACATATGTGCCACAGGGTTCTGTCCTGGGCCTGTTGTTGTTCAACATTTTTATAAATGACTCAGATGAAGGAATGGAGGGGATGCTCATCAAATTTGCAGATGACACCAAACTGGGAGGGGGAGCTAATGCCACAGAAGACAGAACTGGAATACATTTTCATATGGGTCACAATGAATCAATTATGTGGAACACTCTTTCTTCAGAAGGTGATGCTTTGTCGCCACATTTCTCCTTACACCCAACCCCAAAGTAATGAAGTTGGGGTGGGAAATCACTGAAAGTATAGGAAGAAATCCTAAACTAGGCCTGCCCCCAAAGAGGTTTTATTTTGCACAGGGATAATACAAACTCAGATCCACGAAGGAATATGCTCAAACAGGTAGAAAGTTCAGTAGCATTAGCACTGCATACCACCAAAGGGAGATCTATATTCAGATCAAAGCCTGCCTAATTATTGCTGCACAATTAGACTATTAATCAGCAGTGCCAAAGACCCAAACATTTCAGATTATTTTATTCACAGGCAATACACAATCTAAAATAGTGTTTTCTTAATGTGGGTCATATGGGTAGCTGCTTAATTTACTGAATAACACTTCCCATCACAGAAATTTCAGCTCAAAGAAATGATGCTATCAAAGCCTCTTTTGGTGGTGGTAGGGAGGGAATAATGTCATTCCTGATTTCATCTGTAAACCCTATTATCATGCTTTCAGAGGCAAATTGCTGGTTGAGTTCAATCACTTCTGTCATGTAATATCCCACTGTAGTATAATGGAATAAGAATGGAAAAATAAATCAAGAAATGGAGAAAGGATCCTGGCAGATAATTACTCTTTCAAATCTGTTGCTTTGCAATGAACAGAGACACAAAAAACATAAATATACGGGAATGTGTGAAACCCTCTTGATACCTTTTGTTAGGCATTTCAGAACAGTTTCCCTTGTACTAAGGAACCCCAAATTCACTTTGAAGTCCAGTATAAGCGCTCCAATTGGAAAACAGCCTTTACCAAAGGTGTCATGGGCTTTGAAGACACTCAAACTCAGGGCAAAAGGGAGAAATGTGCATGCTTGGTGAGCCCTCACCATGTTCAACTACTGCCTGGAAACCTATGTCCCCACTGTGGAAGGATGTGTGGATCCAGAATTGGCTTCCACAGACACTTACAAACTCACCACTAAAGCCCTGTTTTGGAAGACAATCTTACTTGGCAAAGAAGAAGAAGAAGAAGAAGAAGAAGAAGAAGAAGAAGAAGAAGAAGAAGAAGAGGAGGAGAAATGTTGAAGGCAAGTCTAGCACACTTGGTGCACAATTAGTTTTCATTCCATGTTGTATCATGGCTAGGCCAAAAATTATCACATTCTAATTGAACCCCAGCAGACTTTACTGTAAGGCA
Organism: Podarcis filfolensis; assembly: GCF_964270895.1. NCBI lineage: Eukaryota > Metazoa > Chordata > Lepidosauria > Squamata > Lacertidae > Podarcis > Podarcis filfolensis. The sequence goes on along the minus strand of NC_139609.1, from coordinate 17,645,683 downwards.
GAATAACATAATTACTAAGAGCACAATACTAACCATTTCTACTGAGAAGTAAGTATATGGTAAAAGATTGTAGGAGAGGAAACCAACAGTGACCTTACTGGGAGTGTGTGTTATAGCTCTCCAAGCCAGACTGAAGGCTTGAATGATGCCTTCCTACAGCAGATTATGAAACATTCAAAAATGAGAGATACAGCAGTCATGGGAGACAACTCCCCTGATATTAGTTGGAACTCAAACTCAACCAAGAATGTAAGGTCCAACAAATTCTTTGTTGCGTTGCTGACAATTTCATTTTCCAGAAGGTGGAAGAAGCCACAAGGGGGTTATCTCTCTTGGATACAACAGGTAGTTCTCCCAACCAAGTTTCTTTGAATTGTGAAATGTTAGAGAGTTCTCTTGCACAACTGCTGTTCATTTCAGGGAAGTTTGTGCAGGATAATTTCCCAAGAGATTGTGCACTTTGTCATTCATTATCTCAAATATTACAGAAGGACAGGTTGGGGCACAACGTTCCTTACAGCAAACATTGTGGGAATGAATTTGCTAGGTGAAAAGTTTTCCATGGGGCAGAATGTTGAAAATGCACCCACATTAAAACACAAGCAAAACACCTTTACTTTGACTAGGGAAGGGGGGGATCGGGAACCAAATACCTATTGACTGCGCAAAAATCCACCTAGCAGCCCTTAGATGATCTCCTCAGCTGTCAGGCAAGTGATATTCATAAGGTTATCAGTTCAGTATCAACAGTTTCTCTAAAATTGTATTTCTTACAGGTGGTTCAATACTGAACAGAAAGGCTTAAACTAAACGTTGCAAAGAAGAATCCTGTTCTATTGATTTTCCTGGGGTAATTTGAAACTATAAAAGAGGGGGGAAATGGCTCCTTCAGCAGCTCTGAGACCACAAATGTCACCAACAATGCAATTAGAGACCAAACATTGGACTGGATGACATTTACTATGCCCCACAGGACATTTTGAATTGTCTAAAATGCGTCTGGTTTGTGCAAAGGATTATTGGTTAACCACACAAGCCTAAGAATTGCCCTTGCTGATAACCAAACAGGAACTGTACTTATTCCACTTCATCACCCAGACAACGAAACATCAATTTCTTTCACCCTTGGCTTTCCTTACAGTAAATGAATTAGTTTGTGTGTGTGTGTGTGTACAGGTGAATCTTTGTTCTGCCGGGGTTGATCATGAGCTCAAAAAATAAAAAGATTCCTGGGATGTTGGTGTGTGGACCATTACGCTAGAGAAAGCCAATGCATTTCAAGGGAACTGGTGACAGAGCAACTGTTTCCCCTAGTGTGCACATCTTTATTGAGTATTACATATAAAAATGTATTATAATAGACAATATTTCCATTTGCAGTGTAAATCAGCGACAGGGAACATAAGGTTAGTGGCCGGATGTTACCCTCCCAGGCTTTTCTTTCTGTTCTTGACAGGGACTGGACAGATGAGGAGGAGTGGTGGAGATCTCCACCCCAAGAGGCTTCTGGGCAGGAGAAAGATGACTATAATATGGGCCCAGGTTCATGGTGGCTGCGAATGGGACACACCCTAAAAGAAGCAGCAGCAAAGAGCTGGGAAGTAATGGAGGATGAAGAACAGGAGCAAGCTAACTGATGCTCTAGTTTTGAACAGACAGGACTCAGAAGTGTATAGCAGACAGTGGACACTACATCACTTGAAAGCCTGGTAAAACCTCCTTCTCCAAGGACCAGACACTCCCTTTGTATCTTGGAACAGAAAGCCAAACAGAGACAGAAAGAGTCCTTTGCCGGCCATTGTAGGCAGTAAGGAGGGGATTGAAAGCTAGGAAGTACCACAAGGGAGTGGAGTTGGTATTCTGAGCAACGTCTCGAGACTGAGGGTACATAATTCATGGTCTCTGTGTATTCTGTTGATTTAAATAAAAGAACTGGAAGAAGCTCTCCACGTCTCTGATCTCACTCGGCAGCTGGCCCATAAGTTGTGGCAGGTCCTCAGGATCCTCTCCAGGTTATGCTCTCTCTCCCCATGCCAAACCCTTTACAATCCCCACTTTGCACCCTCCTTGTGGGTCTTTCTCTGGCTGGAATGTGTCCTTGAACTTGAATGGTGCTTGTTGCTTGCATGGATGGGGGATAGAGGATGCTTCAAGCGAGTGTAGAAATTAGGCTACCGTTACAAAGGTGTTGTTTATATTCATTGCTCTACCCACTTTTAACTCTGGCCATGCCCATCACTAGCATGTGGCCGTTGAAAGGGAATGTGGCCTGCAGGGGCCTGGTATAATTAAACCAGAGTAGGCCCGGTGTAGATATAGTTGGCGGCCATTTTGTGTGCTTCCAATTAATGCATAACCGCTGATGCACCGATCCTTTTTGGGCCCAGAAGAGGGCAGAACGAGGGCAGGGTGGGGTATAACAGGCTTATCCACACTCTGCTGACATGTGTAGGAGCCAAGAACAGAATCCCTGAGCAAAATGGTTGCTGCCTGTATAGTATTCTTTTGTATGATCATTGTGTGCCAAGAGGCACACTAGTATAACTTTGAAGTTACTACTGGTAAGCCATGAGATATTAATTAAAAACAGCATTTAAGGTTCTCGTGTCTTCCTCTGAGGCCAATACATTTTGCTTTATTCTGGTTTGGGAGTGATTGGATGATCCTGGGAGATTATCTGCAACAGTCTGTGCTCCTTCCAGTTAAGAGGCCATGCCCAAAGGAGTAGCAATCCATGGGCACATCTGCACTCATGTTTTTAACGTTAAGAAAGGGTTAAGGAAAGGTTGTGGTAACACAAAAGGACAAATGACACATTCCTTTTAACATTCTTAATGCGTCATTTGGATGGAAACAAACCAACAACAAGGTAAGAAAAACATTTTAAATTACAAGTATGCCCTGTGACGCTTTAGAACAATATAGCTAAACAGGTTCAGTGTAGATCCAGCCCATGTGAGATCAGTGTGTGATTTCACCTCAGGACAAGTTGTTCTGCAGCATCTGACTTAAATGAAAATCTGCCTCACTTGATGCAAGTAGGAGCAGAGTAATGGAAAAGGAGAGAGGCTTCTTTGCCCCTTTGTCTTCCTATCACTTGTCCATTGAAATCAACCCACTTCCCAAGCTATTTCTCCTGTCCAAAGGAAAAGATAAAGGGCAACAGACCTATCAGAACTTAAAGCTGAAATGATTTTAAAGGTCATTGGATTCAACTCCCTCTACCTTAAAGAATGACATTTGAATTTGAATTATGGTGCTGGAGGAGACTCTTGAGAGTCCCATGGACTGCAAGAAGATCAAACCTATCCATTCTTAAGGAAATCAGCCCTGAGTGCTCACTGGAAGGACAGATCCTGAAGCTGAGGCTCCAATACTTTGGCCACCTCATGAGAAGAGAAGACTCCCTGGAAAAGACCCTGATGTTGGGAAAGATGGAGGGCACAAGGAGGAGGGGACAACAGAGGACGAGATGGTTGGATGGTGTTCTCGAGGCTACCAGCATGAGTTTGACCAGACTGCGGGAGGCAGTGGAAGACAGAAGTGCCTGGCGTGCTCTGGTCCATGGGGTCACGAAGAGTTGGACACAACTAAACAACTAAACAACAACAACCTTAAAGAATGATTATCTGGTTTTTTCTATATAATAGTGTCTTCCACATTATTATTATTATTATTATTATTATTATTATTATTATTATTTGAATTTATATACTGCCCTATACCCAGATGTCTCAGGGTGGTTCACAGAATGATTCATGTAGGACAGCATTGAGGAATCTATGGTCCTCCAGATGTGGTTGGAGTCCTACTCCCATCAGCCCCAGTCAGCATGTCCAGTGGTTAGGGATGATAGAAATTCCTGCCACATTCTTGATGTACAAGTGGACAAAGCTATTACTACATGACCCTTCAGCCCCTGTTTGATTTAAACTACCATCTCTGTTTAATTAGTTACTGGCAAGAACAAACTAATCACAGGTTGTTCTTGCTGGACATAATAGCAAGAATTCGTGGTTGGTCTAAAAATGGAAGTACATTATTCCAATCTTGAGGAAGAGGAGGAAGAGGAAGAGGAAGAAACATATGAGATGGAAGGAACACACAAGCTCCTAAACTCATTTCTAAACTATGGTTCAGCATTCTATCTGAACCAGGCCATAATGTCAAGTGGAATGAGTTCTAACAGCTGAAAAGTAGAGTGGGACTGAAATGTCATTAAAATCAATATCCACAGTGAAACTGCCTCAGGGGGGGATCTGTGGCCACTCCACATATCCAGAGGTCATCATCAGATATTGCTTAAAGCAAATTGTGAAGCAAATTGGAGAAGGAGGGAGACATCTTTCAGAAGACGACTTGTTAAATTTTGAGGAAAGCCAAATCAGTTTTGATAAGACTAGAGATTTTTTACGTGGGATATTTGCACACCCCTAATCGAAAGGCATTTTTAAACACCGTCGTTGAATATTCATCTCAAAAAGAAGAGGAGGGGGGGAGCTCTGGTTGCATATTAAACTATAAAGCCAGACAACAGTCTATAGATCTGCAGACAAAGAATTACTCAGTGATTAAATTTGCAAATAATTTAGTTCTGTTTACAGACACTGCACAAACAGAAAGAGAGATTCAATTTGTTGAATAAACGATTCTGGTGAATTATTCACATGGCTGTAATCACAAGTAATAATATTAAACTAGGGAAAAGGGGGGGGACCTCACACAGCGCGACTTGCAGAAATTTCATTAAGAACATTACAAGTCAGTGGAAAAACAATGAGGCTTTGCTGAGGAATTCACTCATGAAGAGCTGATTTGGCAAACTGATTATCAAGGGATCATTGCAAATTGCTTGTATCAATAGCACTGACACCAGTAGGTGGGATATGTTAATAGTATCTTGCTTGTGTCATAATTTTGTTACCATAATAATTTTGTTACCATGATGACTGAGCACTAGTCCCTTTCTCCCTCCCTTGCACTATCCCTAATTTTTTCCCCTGGGGAGAAACAACTCTGTACACCACAACATGGGGAAAGGCTGTAGCTCAGTGGTAAAGGTAAAGGGACCCCTGACCATTAGGTCCAGTTGTGGCCGACTCTGGGGTTGCGGCGCTCATCTCGCTTTATTGGCCAAGGGAGCCGGCATACAGCTTCCAGGTCATGTGGCCAGAATGACTAAGCCGCTTCTGGCGAACCAGAGCAGTGCACAGAAACGCTGTTTACCTTCCCGTTGGAGCGGTACCTATTCATCTACTTGCACTTTGACGTGCTTTCGAACTGCTAGGTTGGCAGAAGCTGGAACAGAGCAACGGGAGCTCACCCTGTCATGGGGATTCAAATCACCGACCTTCTGATTGGCATGTCCTAGGCTCTGTGGTTTAACCCACAGCGCCACCCGCGTCCAGCTCAGTGGTAGAGCACCCCAATTTTAATCCCTGGCATCTTCAGGTAGAGACTCCTACTTGAAACCACAGAGAACAGCTGCCAGTCTGTGTACTAAGATAGACCAATGGTCTGACTCAGTATAAGGCAGCATCCAATGTACTTGTCTTCCTATGTTCAGGTTGCATGGTGCCTTAAAGAGTACAAGAGTAGCCCCAAGAAGCTTAAAGTCTAAAATTCAACCCAGTGGAGAGAACAGAGGAAGGGGAATGTGGCAGCAGGGATAAAGACAGAAAGAACATGGACTGTTCCAGTTATTATTAATTAATTAATTAATTTACAAATGCTGCAAACTCAGAAGTGTTCTGGTTTGGAAACCTTTTTCAGAAGCCGAACATGCTCTGTTTTGAGTATTACTCTTCCAATTTGAGTGCCACACTTCCGTTTTGAGTGCCAAACTTCTGTTTTGAGTGTTACGCTTAGGTCTGTTTTTACTATTTATTTTGCATTTTTGTTTTTGCAGCTTTTTTTGTTTTTGTAACTGTGTGGAACCCAGTTCAGTTACTGATTGATTGATTGTGTGACTGAGGTACATTGTTTATTGCTTTTATTTTATGAATCATTGGTCTCGTTAGATAGTAAAATCTATGTTAAACGGCTGTTTTAGGGATTGTTTTTCAAAGTCTGGAACGGATTAATCCATTTTGCATTCCTTTCTATGGGAAAGCACACATTGGATTTGGAACGCTTAGGTTTTGGAACGGACTTCCGGAACGAATGAAGTTTGAGAACCAAGGTACCACTGTACCACCCTATACCCAGTCACACAGGCTTTGGCTGGGTTGCAGGTTTAGGATGCAATCCAAACCTTTGCATTCCACCAGTGGGGCTTTATAGAGAAGTGGGGCTCACAGTGGCCTGGGCGGAAGGTGGGGGGCAGTAAGATCACTGCACCAGCCTGGATTTGGTGCAGCAATCAAGCCCAAATTAGATCCCATGCCACTGCTCAACAGCAGTGATATCGATTTGGGATCCAACAGATTGCATACTGGATCAGTGCTACACCTCCCTGCCTTTAGAATGCCCTGTTTTGGGACTTTTCACTGGCTCCTGCAAGTGGACCTCCTACCCACCATTATGTGACCATGAAAGGGTTTTTTTTTTAGCTAGGAGAGCTGGACAGAAACACACACCTGCTCATTCCAGTCCCCCCAAGCTCAGGCTAAGTAGGGTTTGGACTACTCTGTTAGTTGTGTGTGTAGGTCCCCAAGCCACCCCTCAAAATAATTCACACATCACACGTAATTTAAGTTTAAGGTTTCGGGGCACTATTTTGGCCACAAATTTATTAAAATACAAAATCTGTGAGTGGTTGCTTAGACATTGGTTATGACCATCTGTCCCCCCGCCTGGGACAGAACTGACATTCCGAACTCCATCGGAAGCCAGTGAAGGGAAAGACAATGTTGGGGATCAGTTGAGCTGAGCGTCAGTCCCTCACCGCTCACCCAACCAGCTCCCCAAGGCTTGCCGGCCCTGGTCCCATTTCAGAGATTGGACGAAGTCGTGGCAAGCCCCAGGATTCCTTTAACGGAATTCCCTTCCAGCACCATTGAAGGGGCAGGCACAGCCTATCCTGACCCCTCCACCACCAGCTTTTTATAACCAATGCCTAACCACAACCTTACAAGTTGTGACAAATTGCTAAGTAGTAGGCAAAAACCAAGTGGCACCAGCCAATCAGCCAAATGGCAAAATTCCTAATAGGCCCCTGCCCCAAGGCAGATGACCCCATGACAGGCAAAGCAAGGTCAACCAGAACACAGGGCGGGCGGGCGGGTGATCCGATGCACTCTGCGAAAGAGAAGCCAAAAGGCAGAGTGCCCCAATATTTAAAGACTATGGTCCCACCTAACAATTTGCTACATGCAATTTGCCCCAGCAACCCGGTCAGCCAATCGTTGCCCAGGCAATAGCCATTAACCTGCCTGGCAACAGAGGGCTGGCCTGGCGGCCCACACCGCAACCCGTGCTCTCACTTTAGGGAGAACACGCTTTGCAATAGGGCATGGGGAGTGGGCTCTGAGCCAAAAGTCTCCAGGAACAATCTGAAGGCATAAGATAACTGTCCTAGTGCACTGGTAGCCAGCTAGAATGTGTACTGTAAACAAGGGCCCACAGATTCTAGGGGGCTCACCAAACCCAGAACTCTTCTTAATTTTTTCCTTATAAAAAAGTTTTAGCATTCTTGATTTCTTATAAAAAACATCAAATTGTAATATTGTACTCTAACTGTAGCAGGTCCATCAATATGACATATAACACATCTCTAATTTATGTGCATTTTGAAGATTTGCACTTCATATTAAATTGCATTTCTTCTTTTCACAATAATGTATCCAGCGTTGTCTCCAATCCAGTGTGCAATTGGATGTCCCTGGGAGGGAGAGGTTTAAATGTATTTCACACAACTACAGTAAAAGATCTGTGGATTGGCTCTAATCTCTACTGTTACACATGTGAATAGTTAAATGGGTGTCATATGACAAGAGCATTAAGCAAAATGGTTCATAAATATTGAAAAAAGAAACTTGGCATGTATTAAGGAAACCTTTTTATTAAGTTTTTTTTGGAAGGGTATGCATAAATATCTGTGTAGGCAGATAATAATAATAATAATAATAATAATAATAATAATAATTGTACCCTGCCCATCTCACTGGGTTGCCCAGCCACTCTGGGTGGCTTCCAACAGAGATTTAAAAAACCTTAAAACATCAGTCATTAAAAACTTTCCTAAACAGGGCTGTATCCATTAGTTGCTGTTAACAATAAGCAGCTCACTAAATGCAGAACACTTTTAAAATGTCCAAAAAAACGCTTTCTCTCTCTGTCTCTCTCTCTCTATAATTGAAAGAATGAATAACTGATCATTTTAAAGATAGGGGGTAAAATCATTTTGAGATTTAACCTGCAGCTAAGGAGAACAACTGCCTGGCTTGGAGTCAGCGAAGCACGGAAATTACCTGAGTAAATATGTGTTAACGTTATTAAAGTTTTGTTTTAAAATTAGATTATAATGAGCTAGCTTTCATTTTCACACGGTTTTGTTTTCGCTCGGCTGGCGACGGGAGTAGCCAAGCTGCAACAAGCTCTGAGCGCCACGAGACCAAATGGACCCAACGAGGTCCAGAAAGTGAATTATCACACACTGTCGTGCATCTTCTTATTGGAACAAAGTCATTTTAATTTTATGGCCACAGCTAATACTTTCATTACTGCATTTCATTTCGTTTAATGTGGGGAAAGCTCACTGGACCTTAAGTGGAAAGCACTTAAACTTCACATACTCGGAGCCTTGAGTACCTCTTGGAGCAAACTCTTTGAGCTGTATCGGCATAACATCATGATGCCGTACCCAAGAAGAATCTTACAACATTTGTAAGCAGGAAAGTGGACACACAATCCTTAGCTTGCTCTAGCCTTCCTCAAGGCCATTGCCTTCAAGATGATACGAGTTATTATGTTCGACCTCCAGTATTTGAGACAGTGGGCTTCTGAATCCCCAGTGTGGAGAGCACATTTGCTCTCAGGTAGGGTTGCCATATGGGGACGCGGGTGGTGCTGTTGTCTAAACCACTGAGCCTCTCGGGCTTGCCAATCAGAAGGTTGGCAGTTCGAATCCCTGTGACGGAGTGAGCTCCCGTTGCTCAGTCCCAACTCCTGCCAACCTAGCAGTTTGAAAGCATGCCAGTGCAAGTAGATAAATAGGTACCGCTATGGCGGGAAGGTAAACAGCATTTCCATGCACTGCTCTGGTTTCGGTGTTTCATTGTGCCATAAAATGGCTTAGTCATGCTGGTCACATGACCCGGAAAAACTGTCCATGACCTGTGGACAAACGTTGGCTCCCTCAGCCTGTAAAGCGAGATGAGCACCGCAACCCCAGAGTCGTCTGCGACTGGACTTAACTGTCAGGGGTCCTTTACCTTTACCGTTTTTAGGGTTGCCATATTTCAAAAACCTCTGAAATGCTTGAGTTTTTAAAATACAACCCCCAATTTTTCAGTTGACTTGCTTAAGGTCCAGGACAAAGCCCCACATTTCAAGAATCCCTCTCATTCCCTGGACGTCAATTCCGCCTTTGAAATCTTGGTAATGTCCAGGAAAATCCGGACGCCTATCTCAGGTTGTGTTTGAAACTAGGCAACTAGTTGGGCACTGGGAGAATAAGATACTCAACTAGATGCGTCTTTCTGGACCAATCTAGCAAGCAGTGGCAAAGTGTGTAGGGAGCACAGGGGTGGTTGCCCCGGGTGCAAAATTGTTAGGGGTATAAAATTTCAGTACCCGGTGCTGACTCCATACGGATGTGTGCTTCCATCACTGGACTCCATTGAAAACATTGTCTCTGTGTGAACCAGGAGGTGGCCTCTCCAGACAACAGAACAACTCTGTCCCTGCTCCCTAGCGACTGTGATCTCCTGGGTGATATGGATGCCATTAGGCAGTTGACTGTGCATGCACACTCTGTCTGTTTCCCTCTCTGTGTGCTGGCAACACACACTATTAAATTAAATCATCTTCTAAATCTGGCCCACAGACAGTCTGGGAATCAGCATGTTTTCACTGTAATCATTCAACTTGCTTTTATTATTGCTTATAAGCCGCTCTGAGCTGGTCTTGGCTGGGGAGGGCGGGGTATAAATAAAAATTATTATTATTATTATTACATGAGTAGAATGTGTGTTTTTTATTTAAAATTCATCTCTGGGTTATTTGTGGGGCCTGTCTGGTGTTTTTACATGAGTAGAATATGTGTTTTTATTTACAATACATCTCTGAGTTATTTGTGGGGCATAGAAATTCATTCCCCCCCCAAAAAAAATAGTCAGGCCCCCACAAGGTCTGAGGGACAGTGGACTGGTCCCCTGCTTAAAAAGTTTGCTGATGCCTAGCTTTGCCCCCCTCCCCCCAAAAAGCCTAATGGACAGGCAATTTTTTTTGGGGGGGTGTTAATGCTGTGAGACATTCATCCTAAGCTCAGGTTGTATATATGTGTAAATAAAATCATATATCCTAAAGACACCAGAGCCTCTACGGATAAACTGAACCCTGGGTAATGCACTTGGAAGCATGGAGTCTCTTGCCATTTGAAGATTATGGTGCATGCAACAAGTGCAATCCTAGCAATGTGTACTCAGAAGTAAGTCCAATTGAATTTAATGGGGTTTACATCCAGGTAAGTGGTGTTAGGACTGAAGCCTTCCTTATCCTTTTAATAATAGAATTAGGGAGTTGGAAGAGACTCTGACTGCTTTTTGCACTTCGAAAATGTTATGGCTCAAAGACAAGTTTGTTTTTTTTAAAAAAAATCTAAATATGTCTAAAATGTTTAGTTGAAATAAAATGTACTTAAGAAATGTGCATTTTGAGGGGGGGAAATGTTTTAAAAATGTGTATTTAATGCAAACGTTTCTGTCTTTTTAAATGTAGATTGATAGAGGAAAGGAATGGGATGGATTTATGGGTGAACGTGGACCAGAAAAAGGCAACTACTTTCCTGAAGTGACTACCAAGAGCTCCATTGGGCTTGAATTGAAGAGAGGACCATAAGATGAATCATCTTCTTTTCATGCAGAAGGTCTCAAGGTTCTATCACCACCATCTCCAGGTAGATCCATTGCAATTAAAGAGCATGACTATATCAGGTTCATTAATTTCAACAGGGCTACTTGAGTAAAACTTCCACCCTATGTTCTCAGAGCACAGCCTCACCCCAGCCAAGGCAGCCCACATGATGAGTTCAGTGGTAAATGTCAAAGGACAAAGCACTAACGAGGACAAAGGGAAAGGTCAAAGAAAAAAGACCATCCTACTGATTCACTCCTTGAGAAAAAAATGTGTGGCAAGAAGTTGGATGTGGCAGAATGAGAAATCTCATCTCCTGCTCCTGTCCTCCACTGCTCACTCCATCACTGCAATATTTTCTGGGTGGTTGTGAGAAGCTGCACTTCTCATTTGCATTCAGAAGGTCCCAGGTTCAGTTCCTGGCATATCCAGGTAAGGCTCGAAACCTTGGACAGCCACTGATATTCAGCACACACAATGCTTAATTCAGTGGACCAAGGAAAGAGTCAGTGCTCAGTCAGCCTGTTTATATAGAGCTCCAGTACCACGTTACTGTAACAACTTTTAAAAACTATCCAATCACTGAACGTCACTTTCGATCCTTCATTTGCATAACTATCTACAGTATCCCCCTGCTGGCTCAGGGTGAGAACTTCAGTACATAGCAGGAAGTGTGTGTGAGAGTGGGGACTAATGCAAGGAAAGAAAGAAAAAAAGATAGACAAAGTTGGGGCAGGGAGCATTTCAAATCCGCCAAGCTCCTTATCAACATGAAGAAGAAGAAGAGAAGAAGAAGAAGAGTTTGGATTTGATATCCCGCTTTATCACTACCCGAAGGAATCTCAAAGCGGCTAACATTCTCCTTTTCCTTCCTTCCCCACAACAAACACTCTGTGAGGTGAGTGGGGCTGAGAGACTTCAAAGAAGTGTGACTGGCCCAAGGTCACCCAACAGCTGCATGTGGAGGAGCGGAGACGCGAACCCGGTTCCCCAGATTACGAGACTACCACTCTTAACCACTACACCACACTGGCTCTCTGAGTTGGACAGACTAATGGTTTGATCTAGCACAGGGAGGCATAGCTGTCAACTTTTCCCCTTTCTTGCAAGGAATCCTATTTGGAATAAGGAAATTTCCCTTTAAAGGGGGGAAAAGTTGACAGCTATGCAGGGAGGCATCCTAAGGCTCTAACTCTGAAGTATAAGGCAGCTTCCTCTGTCCCTACATAGTCTGAGTGAGAAAATAAATAATGCCTAGCAACCATAGAAGCAATTCAAATTCCTCCCAAAGTGCTCTGCAAGTGATTTACCTTTCCAGCAGCTGTTGCTAACCAATAAACATTGCCAGCCCTTAGGTTATTCCTTGGTGATCCTAGAATTAAAATGGTTACACGGTCAAATGGGCGACTTCGAGTTTCGTTCCCCATTTACATCAACCCCTTTATACAGACATCATTCTCAAAGAGGATTTCCGGACCTATTTTGAAGCACAGACATTAAATCTATGGGCTAATCTCGCCTGCTGAATCATCTGCCCTTGCCAACTGGCAATAAACCTGTCAGCATTCACAACACTAAGCAGATTTAGGATGGGGGAGATGACCTTTATTTTGCCAACACTGACAGAAGCCCTGGACCTTTTTCATTTTGCTATTAATTAGCTATTGATTTATTGCTAGCCAGACTACATTGTCCCCTGTTTCTTTCTCTCTCTCTCTCTCTCTCTCTCTCTCTCTCTCTCTCTCCCCCCCCTCTCTAAAAACTAGGATTAGTTGAATCATTCTCCTTCCCCCACCTCTTTTGCAATTGTAGCAATACAATCCTCAGGAAAATCAGTATCTTTACGTGAATGTTTGTGAGAAGCAAGAGCCAGCAAATAATATTGACAGCTGTCTTCTTATGAAGTGTTGGGTTGAAATAACGACAGACAGGTAGTGAGTGTCATCTGGGAGGCATCTCTCGAGCAAGTCTCGAGGAGCCTCTTTTATTGAATATTACAGCATTGCCACATATGTGCTTATTGCTGATTGGTTAACACAAGTACAAAGCAAAAGGTTGCATATAGGCATTAATCACCAATGGATTAAAGGCTGGGAAAGGGAGCACAGAACTAGACAGGCATGAAGACCTCCTAATTAAATTATAACCAATGATTAATATAATAAGACTTAAAACAATTACTAATGATTGATATAGGAAACTTAAAAGAGCATAATAATCACGTTCCGTAGATGTGATCAACTATGCATTAAGAACGGGTCAAAGTACAATGTTTTTCCTGAACTCAATGTGAACTGAACATTCTAAGGTGGTGAGTGAATGTCTTAGTATTAGAACGGTTTGTGCAGCATTATGTGCAGAAGCGAAGCTTAGGAGCAAGACTTCCCATCAGGCCACAGTCATGTATAGAATCATAGCATCCTATCATCTCCCCCTTTCTTTTTTTATTTAAGAAAGGGTAAAGCATTCACAAAAGACTTGAGAATCAATTTTAAAATCTGACTAGTCATCATAAGAACATAAGAACTTGTTGGATCACGCCCCAAACCCATCTAGACCAGCATCCTGTTCTCATAACGGCCAACAAGACGCCTGTGGGAAACCTCTGAGCAGGATTCAAGCACAAGAACCCTCTTCCCTCCTGTGGTTTCCAGCAAGTAGATCATGGGTAGACCCACACATAACTATTTTTTCACATGATTCCCAATAGCCAGGGCTTCAGGTTCTTTTTTTTAATTTTTTTTTTAGTTTTTATTGTTAAAATAATTCAGCATTAATACACACATATTGCAAATATACAAGCATACAAACATACATTTCATACAGTCCTTAAAAATATTCAAACATACCTACACTCAGTCCCACAGATAATTCCTTTTCCCATCACCATCCACCACCCCTCACCCCACCTTTGTGTTAGACTTCCAATCTACTCAACTGCAATTTCTTTCCACTTCTATTACTTTCTTTCACACACCTTTAACCTAATTTCATGCTTCTTTTTCTATTACACATTGTTATCCATCTTATTTAGTATTTCAGTATTTAAAACAGAACTTGTTTATTCTAATAGGAGTTCTGATTTTTCAATATGGTATTGCAAGTATCCTTCAAACACCTTCCAGTCCCTGTCTATCTTCTCTTTTGAGATCCTTCCAATTTCTCCCGGGCTTCAGGTTCTTTTGAAGCCTTCAGCATTCAGAAATTGCACCTTCTCTGCATCCAAGTTCCCCCTTTGGCTCTCCCCCAGTAAGTAGCTGGATCAGACTGGACCCTGAACACGCCAGTGCAGTTTTCAAGATGCAACGTTGTTTGGCATTGCAGTTTCAATACACGAGCCCTCTGCAGCCCTGTACCTTTCCAGATGTTGTGGATGACAACTTCCATCAGCCCAAAACAACATGGAAAATGGTATGGGATGACGGGAGTTGTAGTCCAAAACAGCTGAAGGGCAGTAGGTTGAGAAAGGGCACATTATACAGACCTGTTGCAATCAAAGGGTGCTTATGTTTGAGTAAGACAGACTATTAACAGATACAGTGGTACCTCGGGTTAAGTATTTAATTCGTTCCGGAGGTCCGTTCTTAACCTGAAACTGTTCTTAACCTGAAGCACCACTTTAGCTAATGGGGCCTCCCGCTGCTGCCACACCGCCGGAGCACGATTTCTGTTCTCATCCTGAAGCAAAGTTCTTAACCCGAGGTACTATTTCTGGGTTAGTGGAGTCTGTAACCTGAGCGTCTGTAACCTGAAGCGTATGTAACCTGAGGTACCACTGTACTGTGCAGTGGGGTTAAGTAATAAGGTTTCACATCTGTATTTATATTACTGGCATTGTTCTTCGTGTCTTGAGTACCACCACCCCACAAACAGGATGGTGTTGGACTGCTTTGTGGTTCTACAAGTCCATCAAGTCTGTTGAGCAGGAAAGGGCTGTTTCTGATGTGAAAAGTGACATACGGTAAACTGCTACATTCTTGATAACTCCCTGGCTTTGCAATCCCTCAAATGGCAAAAATAGAAGATGCATTGCATCTCCAGTGGGTTGACATATCTGACAGGTGATAAGTTTCTTGGCTTACAACAGGGCTGGAGAACCCATAGCCTTCCAGATGTTGTTTGACGTCAACTCCTGTCAGTCCCAGCCGGTATGTCAAATGTTCAGGGATAATGATAATAGTTTTTCAACTGTTGGCCATCTGGAAAGCCACAGGTTCCCCGGACCTATGTTATAAATTGTGCAGCCTTGCTAGATGTGGAAGATAAATCCGTACCTTCAAAAGATGCTGCTAATATTGAAAGAGGTACTTAAGTGCAGCTTGGGAGAGCTGTTATAAATGTACCTATATGCTGTGCCATTCTTCTCAACTGTCCTGCTTTAATTGGGACATCCCAGAATTATAGAAGCCATCCCAGCTTCTGATTGGATCCTGGGATGTCCTGTTTTGGCTTGCATAAGAGTACAGCCCCAAAAGATGGGGCCATGCTCTTGTGTGAGTCACCAGGCTCCCTCTAGATTGTGGTCCCAAAAGATACACATCCCGATTTTCCTCTGTGATGTGTTGGTGGTATGCTGTGGGTAGGATAGAGCTATGAGGCAGATTAGATTTAGAAGAAGCCTTTATACTCCGCCCCCCATGCATCTACACTACTTTCAGACATACACCAAATTTCACATGGTATCAGGATACTATCCAGTAGTTCATTTTCCAAATAAATAAAAGAAGACAAGCTGAGATGTGCTGGAATACAATTGTACCTTGGTTTTTGAACAGCTTAGTTCTCGAACGTTTTGGCTCTCGAACACCGCAAACCAGAAGTGAGTGAAGTTTGTGAACTATTTTTGGAAGCCGAACGTCTGACGGGGCTTCCGCAACTTCTGATTGGCTGCAGAAGCTTCCTGAAGCCAATCAGAAGCTGTGATTTGGTTTCCAAACTTTTTGGAAGTCGAACGGACTTCTGGAATGGATTCCGTTCAACTTCTGAGGTACGACTGTACTTAGGGTTATGCTTATGCTTTAAGAAAGTGACAAGTGAACCATTCAAGAAGGCTCCAAAGCCAACACAACTTGCAGCAGCTTACCCAAACTGAGAAGTTTAGGAAAATAAAAGCATTAGAGATGTCACTAGTATGTTCAATGCCCCTGGACAAATTGTCACTTAGGTCATGTTCAGATGATCAGTTTACTGAGCATTCATCTTGGTTTGTTTGCAGGGAGGTTAGATGATATAGCATCAACCAAATGTTATCTCATATTTTCCAGCACATTTTCCTTTCACTTTCCTTATAATCTGCTTTGGGGGAAGCAGAATTGTTGCACAAGAGCTCTAATAAGTTGTAATAATTCAACCCTGAATTGGCCAGTAAGTGACTGAATCTTACCCCTAAATAGTGACAGCCTGGGAGTGCCCTTACATTCGTTCCTTCATGCGCCCAAAGCAGTCTAAAGAACAAAGCAAGTCCTCCTTCTGATCCATGAAAATGGAAACAAAATCCTATTCTCCAGACACCCTATCAGCTCCAGCAGTCCTTTTAACTTTCAGCAGCCCTTTTAACTTTGATGGCACTTTCCCAAACTTCTGAGAAAGGACAGAAGCAATTTCAAGACTTTCTGGGGAAAGCATTGCTTAGATTTCAGAAGAACCCCAGTCCAAATTTCACTGTCTCTTCTTTTTCTCCTCCTCCTCTTCCTTCAAAAATTTAATCAATAAGCAAAGGCCAATGTTTTTGTGAAAAGTCGTTTTAGGCTAAGTGGCACCCTGTTGGTTTTCCTGCCCGGGCTGCTATTAAGGTTGAAAGATTTGTGGGATTCCCCCTGAGCAGGGGCCAATCGAAGGAAATGAAGCAGATGGTGACATAAACAGTGTCGATCTGTGATAAGACACAAGTTGCAAGATGTTTACGAGAGAAGTCAGAACTTTGAATCACATATTGTGGAGCAGAAGAAAATAACTCAAGTCCTTAATCAAGGCTGGTCACAGGAGTAACACACAACCTGGGCTCAAAGGTTTTCCTTTTCAGTTAGGTAGCAAGAGGCAAAATGTATTGCATGATGAATGGAGTGCTGCCATGTCTTCCATATGTCTGGAATAGCTTCCTCATTCCCATCCATCAAGTCAACTCCCTTCGCATTAAGTATCTCCTTTGAATGTATCCACTATGTTTTGCAGTCATTCATAGATTGTCATGAGCACAGTATGATAAATTAATGCCTGTCATTTTCTCACCATGGCAGTGACTTTATCAAATCTTGTCAACAGCCCTCACTTTTGCCATGCCCACCTTACACCATGATAGGAAATGCAATGGCACTAAAAAAAAGCCCAAAGGAAAATAAATGACTTATTAGCAAATACAAATAACTCTCATGTAAAAAGCAAGGATTTTCTGAACAAAAATTGCAAACCTGAGGGGAGAGAGAGAGAGAAAATTGTGAGCTGTTATGCAAAATATTGTGTGATGATGGTGCCGACTGCACAGAATGGGGAAGGATTTAATAGTCCGGCCTTTTGAGCAACAGTCTGGTAACATCCAAAATGGAAACTGGTACACACTTTGATGGGAACTACAGTCAACAGTAAGTAGGGAAGGCAGAGAATTCAGTTCACATTTAAAGATGAACACACACAATTTGCACTTTTTGAAACAAGACAAGAACTGAAAGAGCAACTATCTTTCAAAATTCAGTATTTTATAAATCAGGCATAGGCAAACTCGGCCCTCCAGATGTTTTGGGACTACAACTCCCATCATCCCTGACCATTGGTCCTGCTAGCTAGGGATGATGGGAGTTGTAGTCCCAAAACATCTGGAGGGCCGAGTTTGCCCATGCTTGTTCTAAATGATGCCAATGCAGTTTTCCCACCAAGGAATGTGTGCAAAAAATGCATATGTTGATGAAATTAGCATATGAAAATGCATTATATTATAGGAAATTACTCTGTGAAAATGTGTTTATTTGGCAAAGTTGTACACCAACAAGTATATTAGAAGAAATTCCTACTAACCCACTGATGCATTTTAACGATCGGTTATTTTAATAATATTTTTATTTGAATGTTCTTCTTTACAACACATGATAGAACCTTGGTTAGATCACAGGAACAACATTCTCTCTTCACTCTCCTCAGTTGGAAACAGATGATTGATATTAACCAGTAATGGCACACTGCAGCTGTTCATGTGACACCAATGGATGCAAGTCTCACTTATTTAGTTTATACAAACCAGGGACGTCCAACTCCCAAGAGACTGCAATCTACTCCCAGGAAAAAAAATGGCAGTGATCTACCCATTTGGGGGGGGGGTGTTTCAGAGTTGTCAAGTTTTTTTAGGGGTTCAGGTCAAGGTTGTTATAAAGGAATGTAGTATTTCCAAGAAGTCTTTGTCTTCTTGTTCACCATTTAGAGCTTTTAACGTTTTAGTAAATTTCTCCATAAGAGCGGTTGTCCATATCTTTTGTCTCCCAAGTATTAAAAATCAGAAACTGATGTGGAAATGTGGATAACTGAACTGAAGATTGAAAAACTGAGAAATGGAGACAACTTGAAACTGACAGATTCACCAATCCCTAATAGTACTCTGGCGGTAAACAATGATCAGCAAATAGCAAACAATCAGCACTTCGATGGAGACCAATAATAAACCACTGTCTGGCATCAATGCAAAAGCAAGCTGTGCGGCATTTTATGTGGAGAACCTTATGGTACAATGTTAATTTAGAATTAGAAATACACAAACACACACACAATCATTTTTATGGACATCTGAATGATGGCATTGAAGCCTGTAGTTCCATGGTTTGCTATTCAGATTTGTCCAGTTTATCACAATGCTTGGCTGTATTTCTGCTCTCAGAGGTTCTTCTCTGGGGTAGAACTTTGAGCAAGATTTTGCTCACACTCAGTGTCAATTGCTTTCTAGTTATAGACAGAAGTAATAATAATAATAATAATAATAATAATAATAATAATAATAATAATTTATTTATACCCCGCCCATTTGGCTGGGCCTCCCCAGCCACTCTGGGTGGCTTCCAGCAAAATATTAAAATACAGTAATGCATCAAACGTTAAAAGCTTCCCTAAACAGGGATGCCTTCAGATGGCTTCTAAAAGTCTGGTAGTTGTTGTTCTCTTTGACATCTGGTGGGAGGGCATTCCACATGGTGGGTGCCACTACCAAGAAGGCCCTCTGCCTGGTTCCCTGTAACTTGGCTTCTCGCAGTGAGGGAATCGCCAGAAGGCCCTCAGCGCTGGACCTCAGTGTCCGGGTAGAACGATGGAGGTGGAGACACTCCTTCAGATATACTGGACCGAGGCCGTTTAGGGCTTTAAAGGTCAGCACCAACACTTTAAATTGTGCTCAGAAACATACTGGGAGCCGTTGTAGGTCTTTCAAGAAGCTCTTTATACATAACTCCTTCCTCTTAATAAAACTCTGGTTAATTCTGAAGGTACACAAACTCTTTGAATGCCCATATACAGTGTTACCTTGGTTTAAGAACAGCTTAGTTTATGGGCAACTTGGATTAAGAACACTGCAAACCCAGAAGTAGGTGTTTTGGTTTGTGAACTTTGCCTTGGAAGTAGAAAATGTTCCGTTTCCCGTTGAGTGTGAATTGAGTCCCCCGCTGCTATAGGAAAGCACTCCTTTGTTTAAGAACGCTTTGGTTTAAGAACAGACTTCTGGAACAGATTAAGTTCATAAACCAAGGTACCACTGTAGTGGGAACTTTTTATCCCTAACAGTCATGAGCGTCGTACAGTTCCTGTGGGTAAGGTAGTGATGTGTAGTCCCATGGTGTCATCATTATAAAGGTAAAGGTAAAGGTACCCCTGCCCGTCCGGGCCAGTCGTGTCCGACTCTGGGGTTGCGTGCTCAACTCGCTCTAGAGGCCGTGAGCCGGCGCCATCCGAAGACACTTCCGGGTCACGTGGCCAGCGTGACGAAGCTGCAGCTGGCGAGCCTGCACCAGCGCAGCACACGGAAACGCCGTTTACCTTCCCGCTATAAAGCGGTCCCTATTTATCTACTTGCACTTAAGAGTGCTTTCGAACTGCTAGGTGGGCAGTAGCTGGGACCGAACGACGGGAGCTCACCCCGTCACGGGGATTCGAACCGCCGACCATACGATTGGCAAGTCCTAGGCACTGAGGTTTTACCCACAGCGCCACCTGCGTCCCATTATGCATTATGCATGGGCCAATATTACAACCTAGGAGAGAACACTTGGTAAACAGATGAGCTTTTTCCAAATGCTTGCTCAGAAAGATTGTAAATACTAAGCCAATTCTAAATTGAGCCAAGGGAATCTCACTCATTCCTTCGTTTCGGCAAATCAGAAACATCCACAGAATTAACAGATAAGGATTGCACATTTATAATGCCATTTGTTACTGTGAACTGTTCCTAGAATAGCACTGCAGGTGCCAAGTAAAATGTTAATACGGTAAGCAATAAAATGAGAAAGCAAATAACTCTTCTTATTTATGCTTGGAGATATTGCAGCCAGTACAAGCCCATAACCAATCATTGCTATATTACACATTTAATTTTGAAAGGACTTGGATGTGCTCACTTCCACAATTTAATCAATAGGGAAATCAGGCCAAGAGATCCATGGCAAAGATGAAACTTGAATGTGTTTCAGTACCAAGTAAGGGGTGGGGGAGAAATTCGATTCAGTTCACATTTAAAGGGAAACATGCCTAATCTGCCATTTGCCTGGACAGGCGGAGTCCCCTAAACCCTGGGCGGCCCCCATGTGGAATAACAACTCAAGACAACGTGCTATGGGATTAAAATTGGCCACAACTTTATTATGTTTCAGATGTGGGTAGACCTTGGCTCAGGCATTGGGCGTTTATTCCTCCCAGTCCCCCTGCCGGGGATCTGGGGAACATCAGGGCTATCCAGTGTGTGGGGGGGGGGGGATGGGTTGGCTCTGGAGAACATATGTTCAAGCAAAGAGAGTCCACCCCCATTACGCCGCTGTCACAGGGGAGAGCAGTGACAACCTCTAGGCGTATGGCCAAAGCCTCCCCTCAAAACAACCCCTTTAATGGGGAACCCTGGTATCGCCGCGGCAAAGAGGAGGGGGCGTAGGTCACTGCTGCATGCCCCCCCCATTCAGGGAAGATAGACTAAAGGATTATGCCCAAGGCCTGATACCGCCAAAGTTGTGACGTTATGCTACGTGAAAGGCAAATCTGCCAATGCAGGAGAATTCCTTTCTGGCCCTTCAACAGCGACCTTGACGTAGCAGCACCCACGTACCTGTGGAGAAAAGGTTAACCTGCAAAAGAAGGCTTAACTGAGGGTGGGTAGGGTGGGAGAAGCTCTGGAGGCAACTGACGATTCCCAGGTAAGATCCTCCTCCTATTGTGTGGGCAGGTGGTCCCTCCACCTACCTGGCCTGATCACCTTGGCAACGCCTCCCCAGGTGGGATTGGGCAACTGGCTGGGGTAGGCAGAGACCTCCAGGTATCCCACCTGGGGAAGGTGAAGCCAAGCCTGTGCTAATGGTGCCTCATAGGGTCCAGGGGGGTTCCCGCAACTACGCAAAGGGCACCCCCATTTAATGTGGGGAGCGGTCATTCTGAAACAATAGTCCGACCGAAACACAGTTGTCCTTTGAAATTCTCACTTCTCCAGATTTTGCAATGCAGCTCTCCAACCAAGAACCAGTATCACACTTTCCTGGATAAATGGGTGTGACTACCAGTTTGAGTTCTAAGGAAATACTGTCATTTCCCCATTGGACCCCGATGACTTACCAGGTACAAGTACCTGTCATACTTTCTATGATCTTAAAAAGTCAAAACACATTCCCCATTGGATTTCTCCCCCAGCGGTTTATAATATCAGCATGACTTTGTTACAGCCACAAACGCAGTACTAAATCACAGCTATGCAATTGCTTCTCTTTTGCTAAGCGCTTACCTTAACCGAGATGGATCCTAATTTTAAACCCTGCATACGTTTCCCAGGAAGAGCAGTAATTTGCACCCCATTGGCTTTTTAAACATGAAGTGATTTGAATCTTTTAGATATTCCCCTTCCTGTTAATTCACAGTCACTGAAACCTGCGAAGAAGAGGTGGAACAGCCCACCAGTGAAATTAGTACAATCTAAATGCTTATAGTGGTAAATCGTAATGATGCCTTTCTCCTATGAATTACAATTGCTATTAATTTCCCTTCTCCTCTTTGACAAAGAGTTCAATGGAAAAGGGAGGCGGGACAAATGAAATCTAACTGGTGTGGTGGAAAGTGTGTTTTTTAAAAAAAGATAAGGGAAGTTGTTAACATATTAACTTCTTGCAGCTGTAGTTATCCCTGTGTTAGGACAAGCACCGGCAGCCTTATTTCAGCAATAATAATAATAATATTTTTTATTTATACCCCGCCCTTCCCAGTTCTAAAAACCGGGCTTAGGGCAGCTAACAACAAATTTAAAACACATAATTGTAATACAACATAGAAGCAGCATAAAATACAGTATAAAAGCATGAATAACAATAAAATTCGAAGTCCAGAAAACAATTTGGGGAAAATCCATCCAATAAGCATTACCAGGGCTAGCTGGCTGAATTAGTCCTACTTGGGCCAGCGAGGAGGCCAGGGGAGAATTAGCAATGATTCTTCAACATCAACTTCTTTGGACTGGTCATGTTGTGCGGATGCCTGATGATCGTCTTCCAAAGCAACTACTCTATTCCAAACTTAAAAATGGAAAGTGTAATGCTGGTGGTCAACAAAAGAAGTTTAAAGATTGCCTCAAGGCAAATCTTTAAAAATGTAGTATAAACACCAACAACTGGGAAACACTGGCCTGTGAGCGCTCCAGTTGGAGAACAGCCTTTACCAAAGGTGTCATGGGCTTTGAAGACGCTCGGACTCAGGACGAAAGAGAGAAACATGCTAAGAGGAAGGCACGCTTGGCAAACCCTCACCGTGATCAACTCCCACCTGGAAACCAATGTCCCCGCTGTGGAAGGATGTGTGGATCCAGAATTGGCTTCCACAGTCACTTATGGACTCAATGTTAAAACCGTGTTTATGGAAGACAATCTTACTCGGCTACAAGTGATCGCCAAAAAAGAAGAAGGAGTCTCAGAGCATATAATCTTCATAAAAGGGGAGGGGGAGGGAAGAGAAGGGAAATAAAAGATCAGGCTGAATTCAAATTAAAGGCCAGGTGGAATAGTTCTGTCTTACAGGCCCAGCGGAAGAAGGTTAAATCCTGAAGGGCCCTAGTCTCTTGGGACAGAGCATTCCACCAGGTCGGAGCCATTACTGAAAAGGCCCTGGCCCTGGTGGAGGGTAGTCTGACTTCCTTAGGGCCCGGGATCTCTAAACTATGATTATTCATGGACCTTAAGGTCCTCTGTGGGGAATACCAGGAGGACTGTTCACATAACTTCAGAGCACTAAATGGGCAAATCCATCAGTGGACATCAATGGTGCCATTTGGAGCAGATGTCTAAGTCCCCACTCAGCAGAATGAGTAAAAGGATCTCCAGACGTTGCAAGGTTGCCACATTTTGAAGTAAGTAATGTTATATACATTGCCATCTAAATCAGTGTTTCCCAAACTTGGAGCAGCAGAAAATTGGGAGTATACCCTGTGCATAGAAAATACTAAAAATTACTAGTATCTACAGTTCTGTATCCATGGTGCAGATAGGTAATTTTCAACTGGACTTAATGGTTTTATGGGGGTCTATTCAGTGTTTCCCAAACTTGGGTCTCCAGCTGTTTTTTTGGACTACAATTCCCATCATCCCTGACCACTGGTTTTGCTAGCTAGGTATGATGGGAGTTGTAGTCCAAAACCAGTTAGAGACCCAAGTTTGGGAAATGCTGAATAGATCCCCATAAAACCATTAAGTCCAGTTGAAAATTACCTATCTGCACCATGGATACAGAACTGTAGATACTAGTAATTTTTAGTATTTTCTATGCATAGGGTATACAGTACTTCCAATTTTCTGCTGCTCCCGGTTTGATGCTCCTACTTTGGGAAATACAAGTGAATTACTACTAATGAGACTTACTCAGTACTAAATGGTTCTTCTTGAGAGAGGGAACTAAGACAGGATTAAGGGGAGATAATTGATCTGTAAATAATCCATTGATTGCAAAGATATGCATGCCTATTGTGCACTGTGATAGACACAGAAATCTGCGTACTTCCACAACAGCAGACCACAAAATGGAAGACATGTAAATGAATTTCAAAAGAGATTGAAACATGTTTGCATATCCCTAGTGAAAGAATGTCTCCACTCAATCCAATCACTCCAGGCTGGCACAAAGGGAAATTGGGTTGCATTCTTAAGCTGGTATGCTTCAGATAGATCCCAATTGGGTACCTTTTTTATTACAAAGTTGCCCCACTATAGACTACCGTATTTTTTGCTCTATAAGACTCACTTTTTCCCTCCCAAAAAGTAAGGGGAAATGTGTGTGTGTCTTATGGAATGAAGACAGGTTGCACAGCTACCCCAGAAGCCAGAACAGCAATAGGGATCGTTGTGCAGCAATCCTGCTTGCTGTTCTGGCTTTTGAGATTCAGAATATTATTTTTTCTTGTTTTCCTCCTCCAAAAACTAGGTGCGTCTTATGGTCTGGTGCGTCTTATAGAGTGAAAAATACAGTATATGTGAGACAGTGTTCTGAGGACTATAACCAAATTCCCCAATTTATAGGGAAATAAATACAGAAAGAGCAACTGTAAGGATAATATTCTTGATTAGGGGTCAGCAACCTTTTCCAGCCGTGGGCTGGTCCACCATCCCTCAGACCATGTGGCGGGCTGGACTATATTTTGAAAAAAATATATGAATGAATTCCTATGCCCCACAATTAACCCAGAGATGCATTTTAAATAAAAGGACACATTCTACTCATGTCAAAACACCAGGGAGGCCTCACAAATAACCCAGAGATGCATTTTAAATAAAAGGACACATTCTACTCATGTAAAAACATGCTAATTCCCGGACCGTCAGCAGGCCGGACTGAGAAGGCGATTGGGCCGCATCCGGCCCATGGGCCTTAGGTTGCCTACCCCTGTTCTTGATGGAGCAGGGCACTTTATGTGGAATAGTGGAAGGGGAGATCACTGATTACTTTTTTCCTAGTGTCCTTCCCCCCGAAAAAATAAAGTCTTGCCAGATCTGTTCCTAATCCTGGCCATATGGAGTCATTTGTCAGGTGTTAAACTAGGGCAAAATAATTAGGAGTGAAAAAGCATTCAAGATCATTTGAGCATGCAGTGTGATAGATATCAGATTTTACAGCTGCCATGGGGGCCTTCATTTTCATTTCTGTCAGTCGGTAATGAAAGTCTTGTCTAATTTTACAACCTCCCGATTGCTCACTTTTCGGTTGCCTCATCTGATATGAATGGAACAGGAAGGGGGATGGGCAACAGTAGTGATTGATAAAAGAAAGTCAAGGAATGTCCCTTAATGCGGGATGACAGGATCTCTTAGATCACGGTCATCTTAAGGGGGAAGCAGCTGACACCACGACTCATCGGGATTCCAATGCCTTGGTGGGTAGAATAAAAGAACTCCTACTTGGAAACAAAGAAGAAAAATATGATTTCTTGAGCAGCTTGAAGAGATTGCTATGTGTGGATTAAACAGGAACACAAAGTCACCTGCAACAGAATGTTTTGAGGGAGAGAGAAATTGATGCGGAAATGAATGGGAGTAAAATTCAGTCAAGTATAATTTTTAACAAGTATTGTGTAGTCTGATATAGGGTAGTCCCATTGTCTCAGATAGTAGGCTTTCACATCTTCCTCCTGATCTCCTGGTTCCTTTTAAGTGACTTTGCAATCCTATATCAATAATTATAATAATAATAATAATAATAATAATAATAATAATAATAATTTCATTATTTATCCCTAGCCCATCTGGCTGGGTTGCCCAGCCATTCTGGGTAGCTTCCAACACACGTAAAAACATAATAAATATCAAACATTAAAAACTTATGGATACAGAGCTGTTTTCTGATGTCTTCTAATAGTTGCGTAGTTCTTTACCTCCTTGAAATCTGATGGGAGAGCGTTCCACAGGGAGGGTGCCATTGCCAAGGAGGTCCTTTGCCTGCTAACTTTGCCTGCAACTTCACTTCTCACAATTAGGGAACCAGCAGAAGGCCCTCGGAGCTGGACTTCGTTGTCTGAACAATGCGGGTGGTGATGCTCCTTCAGGTATACTGGAGCAAGGCTATGTAGAGCTTTAAAGGTCAGCACCAACACTTTGAAGTGTGCTTGAGACATACTAGGAGCTCAGAAGTGGTTCTTATTTGTGACTAAGCATGCCTTGGATTGCAATGCACAATTGTTATTCCTTTATTCCTTTATTTATTTTACAATTACATGGACGTCATATTATTAGATAAGAGCAGTCATCCCCAAACTGCGTGCCAAACAGGAGGCATACTAATATGGAATGCGTTAGGAAGAATATGCCTACAGCAGGAAAAATTCATCTGTTTTCTCTTTTCCTGATATCCTATTCTATTTTAGTTGGTTGCACTACTTTGTGTTGTTACCTGATTTGATTCTACTCATGATGCTGATTTATGAGTTTGGATTTGATATCCCACTTTATCACTACCCTAAGGAGTCTCAAAGCAGCTAACAATCTCCTTTCCCTTCCTCCCCCACAACAAACACTCTGTGAGGTGAGTGAAGCTGAGAGACTTCAAAGAAGTGTGACTAGCCCAAGGTCGCCCAGCAGCTGCATGTGGAGGAGCGGAGACGCGAACCCGGTTCACCAGATTACGAGTCCACCACTTTTAACCACTACACCACACTGGCTCCCATTTAGTTTTTGGTTTGATCATTTATAGTGTTAATATAATTTTCCTGTTTTGATAACTACTCTTGAGGGTGCTTTTCAGGGCCCAAACTATGAGATATAAATAAATACTGCATAAATGGCTTCATTTGAGCAGAAGGGTGATTCACATAGCACAGAAGTGTCATGGGTCACACAACAAAATGATTGCTGGGTTGGGAGTTCTATGGAATGAATAAGCACAGTGTTCCCCCATTGACTTGGGTAATGGGTCTCCAGGGACTCTCGTTGACCTCGGAGATATGCTGGGTTAACTGGAAGAAACATTGCCATTATTGTTTTGCCTTCTGTTAACCAGGTGCACCGCATGGGTCAGCTAGACAATTGCCCAAAGTGCTAAGGGAATGCTCTGTTTACACAGGTTGTGCCCCAGGTCGACTAAATCTCGGCTGCTAATTACCAGGAGATCACCCAATGTAGAAAAGAGTTAGCTAGGGGTCTTCGAGGTTCAAAAAACCATGTGAGAATGAGCATTGGGGTGGGGTGGGGGACTTAATAGCAAAGTTGCTTGACTTTTTTGCTTAAAGTTGAAGCCAACAACAATTGGCTATCCACAATTTATCAAATAAATTGGTCTGCTTAAGTTCACTCCTAACACTGTGCCAAACATCTTCATGAGAGCCAGTGTGGTATAGTGGTTAAGAGCGGTAGATTCGTAATTTGGGGAACCGGGTTCACATCTCCGCTCCTCCACATGCAGCTGCTGGGTGACCTTGGGCTAGTCACACTTCTCTGAAGTTTCTCAGCCACACTCACCTCACAGAGTGTTTGTTGTGGGGAAGGAAGGAAAAGGAGAATGTTAGCTGCTTTGAGATTCCTTCGGATAGTGATAAAGCGGGATATCAAATCCAAACTCTTCTTCTTCTCTTCTTCTTCTTCATGTTGATAAGGAGCTTGGCGGATTTGAAATGCTCCCTGCCCCAACTTTGTCTGTCTTTTTTTTCTTTCTTTCCTTGCATTAGTCCCCACTCTCTCACACACTTCCTGTTATGTACTGAAGTTCTCACCCTGGGCCAGCAGGGGGATACTGTAGATAGTTATGCAAATGAAGGATCGAAAGTGACATTCAGTGATTGGATAGTTTTAAAAAGTTGTTACAGTAACGTGGTACTGGAGCTCTATATAAACAGGCTGACTGAGCCCTTCAGTTCAGTTCTGTCCTGGCCTGTGAATAAACAAGAGCTGTTTGAAGAATCGCTGTGTCATTTGATATGTTCACCCACAACTTAACACTTCCCCCCGGGGTCCTGCTTCAGAGCCATGTCCCTGCAACTCAACTCTTTCCCAGGCAGTCAGGGATCACATAATATGTGATGACACCACAATGCAAACCACCAATTATGTTTGGTGATGTAGCAATATGATGAAGACCATTCAAAGCAAGGTCAGGAAACATTACTTCCCCTCTGAATGTCACCTTGTTAACATTTTTGTTCCATTTGAAGCCCTTCATAGAAAAACCATTGAAACAGGTGGGCAATTTTCACAGCAGGGGGAATGCTTAAAACACGCACAAAGAGAGAACTTTGGCTCAGCTATGTTCATTGATTTCTGTGGGATTATGCACGGGTAACTCTGAACTACACTGTGGTCACAGAGATTAAAACAAGCAGTCTATCGGGACCATACCTGATTTGTAAAACCTAATTATTACTAGCATTTAAAATGTTTTAATAAAGAAAGAAACAGTTCAGGTAACACAGGGCTATCTGCAATTCATAGAAGAGATTTTCATTGTTTCTAATGATCCCACAACTATCTTCCCACATTCAGAATCTGGAGAATGCAAGAATCTGGAGAATGCAAGTGCACCCCACTGATTAATACAGAGCACATGTGTATTTATGTATGCAAGTATATGTCCATGTGCACATGCATGTGAAAGGGTGTTCATTTGTGCATATAGTTCATGGTGAGTAGAATGAATTGGTGTAGATTTATTCTAATCCCCCCTCCTTCTCAATATATATTATCATGTGACTCCTTCGCTTGCCATGGCTAATACCTGGTAATGGACCACAAATGAATCAGTTTATGTCCATTTTTTAAAAGAAGCCATCAGTAGTTTTCAGAAGCCATCTAAGCTACCTTGTGGTAGTGAATTTCAATATGTAATTATGCCTTGGTGTGAGAGATTTCCTCCCTGGGGAAGGACCACAGCTCAGTTGTAGAGGTCATACTTTGCACAGAAATGGTCCCAGGTTCATTCGCTGGCTTTGAGAAAAACACCTGTCAGAAATCCTGAGAAGCTTATTCCCAGCAGTGCAGATACATTGTAGAGACTCATGACTTGACTCAGTACAGTGGTACCTCGGGTTAAGTACTTAATTCGTTCCGGAGGTCCATTCTTAACCTGAAACTGTTCTTAACCTGAAGCACCACTTTAGCTAATGGGGCCTCCCGCTGCCGCCGCGCTGCCAGAGCACAATTTCTGTTCTCATCCTGAAGCAAAGTTCTTAACCTGAGGTACTATTTCTGGGTTAGCGGAGTCTGTAACCTGAAGCATCTGTAACCTGAAGCGTATGTAACCCGAAGTACCACTGTATAAGACAACTTCCTATGTCCCTGTCCTCCTGAGTCTATTGCCCCAAGGAACTGTTTCTTAGATATGATAGGTAAAGGTAAAGGGACCCCTGATCATTAGGTCCAGTCGTGACCGACTCTGGGGTTGTGGCGCTCATCTCGCTTTATTGGCCGAGGGAGCCGGTGTACAGCTTCCGGGTCATGTGGCCAGCATGACTAAGCCACTTCTGGCGAACCAGAGCAGCGCACGGAAACGCCGTTTACCTTCCCACTGGAGTGGTACCTATTTATCTACTTGCACTTTGACGTGCTTTTGAACTGCTAGGTGGGCAGGAGCTGGGACCGAGCAACGGGAGCTCACCCCGTCGCGGGGATTCGAACCACCGACCTTCTGATCATCAAGTCCTAGGCTCAGTGGTTTAACCCACAGCGCCACCCGTGTCCCTTTAGATATGATAGTAATCTTCAAATATCTCAAGGGGTGTCACGTGAAAGATGGAGCAAGCTTGTTTTCTCAAACCAATGGCTTCAAGTTACAAGAAAAGAGATTCCAACTAAACATCAGGAAGAAATTTCTGGCAGTACGAGCTGTTCAACAGTGGACCAGTTTCCCTCAGGAGGTGGTAGACTCTCCTTCCCTGGAGGTTTTTATGCAGAGGCTAGATGACCATCTGTCATGGATGCTTTAGCTGAGATTCCTTCATTGTGGAGAGTTGGAATAGATGACTCCTGGGGTCTCTTCCAACTCTACAATGCTGTGATCTTTATGGGGCTATAGATTTCTGTACACACCTGTTCTTATTGCTTATAGGTGAACTGCTACACCATTAACATCCATTGCAGTTTGGCCACCATGAATGGGAGATGGAACCAGGTCTATGTACATGCCAGGATATTTTCTATCATCGTATCTGAATTTGTCACCAGCAATCCTGTGTGTTTTGCTCAGTGACTGTGAAATTTGGTGACTTCAATACCGTTTCACTGGCATGGCATTCGTTTAATGGTCACCACATATTAATTCAGGGCTATTGCTTCAAGGTGCCCCCTCCCACTTTCCACCCATTCTCCATTAACAAATACTCATAGCTCAGGATCATGTAGGGTCAATTTCCGCCAGCAAACATTTTCGCACAGCATTGTAGCTGAAGCGACAAGCCCAATGACCCCTTAAGGCACGATTCAGAACCGTTCAAGGTTTGAGATGCCTCTGTTTCTGCCACATGTTCTCTTCTGGATCTGGCTGGCTGCCAAAAGGATGCATGTCACAAGGACAAACGTCTCTGAAATGGAAAGAGTTCTGTATGTAAGACTTAGCCATGATTATTTTGCTGGTGCTGTGATAGGATGGGAAAGGTCTTAAGAGCTTTGTCACCTTAAAACTCCATGAGTTTGCAGTGGTTAAAGAAACAGGCAAATTGGGGAGCTGCTACTATGATTCGTGGAATGTTTCATGGGATGGGATGTTTAATAGGTTATTGGATTTTAGTGTTCTGTTGGAAGCCACCAAGAGTGGCTGGGGAAACCCAACCAGATGGGTGGGGTATAAAAAATAAATTATTATTATTATTATGGAAGGAGGGAAAGTGAAGAGTGTGGATGTTATTGGTGTTTAAACTAACCCTCTCACTAAACCTCAAGTAAATAAAAGAGTTTTTCCATGGAGTTTCCCACTGACACATCTTCAAATGATCTGCACGTTGTTTTTTTTAAAAATCATATACAAGCACATATTTATTTATTTTGGACCCTGGACTGTTAAGTCCAGTCAAAGGCGACTATGGGGTTGCGGCGCTCATCTTGCTTTCAGGCCGAAGGAGCCAGTGATTGTCCACAGACAGCTTTCTGGGTCATGTGGCCAACAGCACTAAACCGCTTCTGGCGCAATGGGACACCGTGACGGAAACCAGAGTGCATGGAAACGCTGTTTACCTTACCACCGCAGCGGTACCTATTTATCTACTTGCGCCAGTGTGCTTTCGAACTGCTAGGTTGACAGGAGCTGGGACAGAGCAACAAGAGCTCACCCCATCGCAGGGATTCGAACCGCCAACCTTCTAATTGGCAAGCCCAAGAGGCTCAGTGGTTTAGGACCACAGCACCACCCGTGTCCCTATTTATTACTATATCCATATCCTACCTATCCTGCAAGGGGCTCAAGGAGGCATGCATGAATGTTCCCCTCTCCATTTTCTCCTCAAAACACACCAGTGACTTAGCCTGGGCTAAGATACCATGACTGGCCCAAGAGGTCAGTAAGAGGTTTTCATTGCTGAGTGGAAATTTGAACCCTGGTATCCTAGGAACTAGTCTGACACCCTAACCACTGCACCACACTGCCATGTTACTTCTCCTACATGAACAGCAATGCTCTCTAGCCTGTGGTGATTATTGGCACTTGGTTGGCTTTTATGGAATGATTTTACCTCTCTGGGTGTGTTACATGTTCAGTTTGTCTGACATTTGCTTTATACTTCTGTGCTGGCTTAGTGTTTTTAGTGTTGGATTTGATTATGTTGTGGTTATGCTTTTAATCCTCTTTTATATTTGATTTATTGCAAATCACCTAGAGGACTTATATAATAAGATGACTAATAAATAAAAATCGGCAAGGAAATCAAACAACATCTGGTGCTGTGTTTGTATTAGACGCCAAAAAACACAGGATGAGAGCCAACGTAGTAGTTCGAGTCGCAGAAAGCAGCTTCCTATATTCTTCCCTACCTACAGAGAATATGGGCAGCGACAGGCTTTGCATAGTGGAAGAATTATAGGGACATCCATCATCTCCACTACATATATACATATGCAAAAACATGTATGCATAACAATTCCATTCCATTCCTGCTGCCCACTAGGGACCAACATAGTAACAGCCATTGGTATCCAAGTATTGTCTTTAGAGCATGGGTAGGCAAACAAAGGCCAGGGGACTGGATCCGGCCCAATCGCCTTCTAAATCCAGCCCACGGATGGTCTGGGAATCAGCGTGCTTTTACATGAGTAGAATGTGTCCTTTTATTTAAAATGCATCTCTGGGTTACTTGCGGGGCATAGGAATTCATTCATTCCCCCCCCCCCCTTCAAAATATAGTCTGGCCCCCCACGAGGTCTGAGGGACAGTAGACAGGCGCCCTGCTGAAAAAGTTTGCTGATCCCTGCTTTAGAGCTTAATTCAGCAGTGTTTCCCCACCCCCACCCCACTAGAATCACCACCCAGTTTTGAGGCAAATTTAGAAGACAAAATCCGTGCAGAAATTTTCAGTGAGGGGTAAACGAATTGAGATCAAACTGGGGGACTTTTCTTTGATCGGTCACAGTGAGATATCTTTGGGGGGAGTTTCTGCTCATGGAGGATGCGGCAAGAACGTAAATAAAATTAGCAACGTTTCTCAAAGGGTATTTCTCACATATCTAATTCCTACCATAGTTCAACACTCATCCCACTCTTGGCACTAGTTTTCAAAAAGTTTCATTTTATTTCTGTCACCATTGCAAAACATATAAAGGAACTGTCAAGCTACAAAACAAAACAACAACACCAAACCCAGCAATAAATAACCCTAAAAAGAAAAAGGAAAAAAGTGAGGAGAACAGTTTAAGCATACATTCAAAGACAGCTGTTTATGATTAAATATTGAAAATATACTACAGGACTTTTCCCCCCTTCAGTTGGAACTCGGCAGAACTCCATTCTGGCACCTCTCAGGTGGGCGCCATTGCCATTATAAGAGAACAAGGGAGGCGTTCATCATGAGTTCCAGCACCCTTTGTCTAGAAAAATAGTGCTCTCTCGCTCTCTCTCTCTCTCTCTCTCTCTCTCTCTCTCTCTCTCTCTGTGTGTGTGTGTGTGTGTGTGTGAATGATTCCATGAAATTAAAAACAGATTTGTGTCCACACATCGAGATTTGTAGCACTGTTAATTCCACATGTGACACCAGTTGTCAGAGCTTCTATTCCCCCCCCCCCCAGGTATTCTGCTGTATAAATGCAAAGGCAGTACTGAATAAGGCATCTGGCAACCTTGAGGTATACTTCAGCCACAGAGAAAAATAGATATTACTAATCATATTAAAGCCAATTGAATTGCTTTGGTTGAAGAGCTTGATGTCCCCCGCCCCCCTTAATGTGTAAATTGATGGAAATGTATAGCACGCTTGGTCTCTTGACAACACTCTGTTTGCTTAACTCATAGGAAAAGCAAATGAAGACAGAAGCAAGGTCATAGAGTGTATCCAATAGATTATATGAACCTTGCATGTAACACTTCGTCCCTGCACTGAAATATTAATGAGAAAGCTAACAGAAAATTATATTCTATTCAGGAATTGCTCCTGTATAATATATATATATATATATATATATATATATATATATATATATAATAACTTTCCTTGTGGTCAGGGGTCCCTTTACCATTTTATCCTTTGGCATTTTATCCTTTACCATTTTATCCTTTACCATTTTATTCCTAATGGTCAGGGGTCCCTTTACCATTTTATCCTTTGGCGTAGGGCTTGGCCTGTTTGTCCAATATAGAGGGCTGAAGGGCACTGTTGGCATTGCTTCTATGTGTGTGTGGTTGGAACTTGCTGTGGACAGGCAAGGAATGTGATTTTGATTGTATGGACAGAGAGAAAATAGATTGCACCAGCTAGACTAGATTTAAAAGTTGCTCTTCAGTAGAGCAAATTCCTGATGTCAGGGACGGCCTTGTACTCACCAGATCAAAAGCCCCCTTGCTCCCCAAATATGCCCCTCAAAGGATGAAAAAAGTATACTATTCTTTGAGTGGGAGCAGTTATTTTACTCCCATTAGGGTCAACAGGAGAGGATTTTTTTTTTAAGAAACAAAGGTGAAGTAGGGGGAAGGAAAATTTGCCCACCACCACGAGAGGGCTTCCACGGTGTCCATTTCACTGCTGTGCAACCATCATGACACGACTTTTCTTCGGCACTATGTCATATAATTGACCATTCCTACAATCTCGATGTTTTCAATTGACCACTCCCTCCCTAACTTTCTAAGCAGAAAGCACCAAGTATGTTGATTGGATAATCAGGCTGGAGATGTTACCATCAGTGCAGATCTAAATCTGTGTGTTTGAATTCTGGGGATAAAGTAAAGACCATGAAGGAGTTTTGCTGAAGCCTCTGTGGGTGGCGAAACAGATTTGTTCGGGAACGACATGAGATTTTCACAGCAACAACATCTCTGCAAGGCAATTAAAAATTTGCATTGGAATGATTAAGAGCTGCATAAATAGATGAATCTGCAGACCTTTAAAAGTGGTGTGCCTGGGAAAAAAATGTTATTTACATGTTTACAGAAAACCATATGCCGTCCCACAGTTTGTTGAGCAAAGAAACTTTCCACCCACACAGTTTATTTGTAAGCTAGGTGGGGAATCAGGCCTTGATAGCACTGCATTGTCATCTCTGCTAAAAAATTTACAGAATGGTGTCAGGTTCTTCTAAAACTACACACTTTTAATGATCAAACAATGACTCTGAATCATTACCCAGCACACACACCACACTCCACTATGCTGTGCAGCCGACACCTTAAATACAATTTTAATTCCTCTGTGACAATATGGTGCTGTGTTGCGGAAATGGCTGGAATTTAAAACTGTTGCTTTTTGTAGACGCCACCACATAGTAAGTCTGTGGCTCTCCAGATGTTGAGTTCAGAGTTCTTAGCTGAGAAGCTTCAGCTGAATTCTATACAAACCTAAAGGCATCTGCATCCAGAAGGAGTTATCACAGGGGAACAATGCCACATGTACTCTCGGAAACACATGCTCGAGTGTTGCAGGCATTTGGAATCACTTCAGCGAACGATCTGATATAAAAGATACTTCTTGGGTTAGGAAATGGAATAATAATATTGATTTGCCCCGGGTAGAGAAGTGTGCTTGACTTGCACATGACACTTAATGTTTGAAGATGCCTTTCTGAGAGGGCCTGAAGTTTCCTGCTTCTGCCACATCCGCAATGCCACTGCACAAAATGTGCACAGGAAAGTGACGTTACCACTTCTGAAACATAAAATGAGAGTAAGCCAGTCTTTGCTGGGTCTGTGAGTTTTCGGCTAGACTAAAAGCAGCCTTTGAAAGGCTCAAGGAAAGATGAAATTCTTTGTGAGAGGAAGCACTCTGCTGTGGCAGCTCCTTTCAGAGAAAGGAAGTCATTTAGTTCAGATCCTTTGGATCAAGCTTCTAAAGTCTGATTAGCTGCTCCTTATTTGAAACAGGAATGGACAAGTCAGTTTATTTTAGTCTCATGCCACTTTTGCACATAATCATTCTTAAATTAGCCCCATCCTGTTTCTGTAGAAGTCTGCAATTTTTTTTTTATTTTTTATTTTAAAAAAGCATGAATTTGCTTGTAGAATTTGCCTTTCTAAATCCATTTCCTCCCCAAATGCACCCTCCTTAAACTTTGTTTACCGGTATATACAGATTTTGACCCTTTATTTCTAAATCATAACTGCATTGGAATATTTGGAAAGTGCAAAAGCCAGTGGATATAACTAAGTTCTGATCTGCCTCCTTAGTGAGGGTACTGCATATCCAACCAGTGAGGGAGTACCGGAATTTGAATTCCTCAAGCATCCTTAATTGGTTACCTGGTTTCCTTTTTTTCTTGCTGAGCTCCGAAACATCGTACAAATATTCTGATGTCCAAACAACCTTCAGGAGCAGAAAAGGGACATAGAGAAATAGAAATGAACCATGACACATTCAAATTGCACTATTCGAGTGCCAAACCCCATCCCACCCTGCCCTACCAAAATACCTGCCACAACAGCTGAGCCAACTGATGTGGAACGTGGAGAAACCGAAGTAAAGACTGCAAAGATGAGAAACTGACAGATACCGAAATCGGCAGTTCAGCCTTGCCTAGTTATGAACAACCTTCCCTAAATGCAAACCCCACATGAATGTACATGCACACAATAAAAATATTACTATTACTGTTGAATAGAGGCAGGGCCAGATTTAGGTTTGATGAGCCCTAAGCTACTGAAGGTAAAGGGGCCCTTTATATGCGCAGCTGTCCTTTGTCAACAACAAATTGTCACTGTTTTTGTGTTGCATATATGCTATATGGTAATTTATGGACCTAATTGTTATCTAAAGCCATTTGCACATGCAGAATGTAGGCACCCTATCTATAGAAATGAGCAAACTGGTGATATTTTAGGGAGCAGGCTAGCAGGCGGGGCCCATTACTTACATCACAGGAGCCTACACAACACAAAACACGGTTGCTGTATGTAGGGTGTGTTTTTTTTAATCTTATATTTTGGAAACGCACATCCAGGTGTTTTTTTCCTTTTAATTTTTTTTTGGGGGGGAGTGTCCAAGAGAGTGGGGCCCTAAGTTTAGCTTATACGTAAATCCAGCACTGCTTGGAGGGTATGTTTTGATCAACGGCAGAGCCACACAAAGTTGGGAAGCTGGGAGAACAATGCTGCCCCACCCACAGAGACCTGCCAGCTGCTCTTGTACCACTCTGAAATCCCTGGAGAGATAAAATTAGCAAGCTGTCAATAGCTGTGTTTGCATAGTTCCTATATAGTTCTGGTCCAGCCTTAGTAATGCTTTTCTGCACAGATTTCCTATAAAGCCTGATAGAAACTGGAGACAGGCATTTGTCTAAGTGAATATTCAGCTTGGGGCTTTGGACCTGAGGCCTGGAGCAACTTTCACACTTACAGGGTTCCCTAGATGGAGAGGTTGGCTGATAATTATTTGTAGCTATCCTTCAAAGTACAGCCCTTCAGTTTACTGCCAAGTGACTGAATGTCAAGTGGCTGTGCAAGGAAAGCATACTTTAATAATCAAGTAAGAGAATAGAGGACTGAGATTTTAAAAAGAAGACCCAGCTGGTTTGAAGACAGGAAGCAAAAGGTTTTAAACAAGCGAAATCAACTACTTTTTTTTTAATGCTTACAAAGAAGGGGGAACTGGTACTATTTTTACAACTGATTATCAGTTCTTGCTTAAAAAGACAAAACTGCTTCTCAATTAAGAAGCGGATATGGTTTCACTGCACTTATGTAAGTCTAGCAGCCATTCATTTTAAAAAAAAAATGCTAAAACATGCTAGAGGGGTGAATATTGCAATGAGAATAAAAGGATCTGGCATGTTCTAAGAACTCAAAATGTGCTTAACCAACAAGTTAGGACTGATTAATCTGGGCTACATTGTGTTCAATCCTAGTTTTGTATCTTGATTAGGGATTAAAGCACAGTTTATTGGCTTGGGTGTAATGGGAAATTTTGGTTTAAACATATCATAGTTATCTTGCTTGAACCTGGGTAAATGAGAGATGGGGCCTAGCGGGAGCAGACAAACTGATGGGTTTATTCTCAGGCCAATAAACCATGTGTGTGTTTCTGTGTGTGTGTGTGTGTGTGTGTGTGTGTGTGTGTGTGTACGGATTGACAACATTGATTAGCACCATCTCTCCAAGGTTCCTACAAGGAAGTATTTGCCAGCCCTAGCGGGAGAAACAAGGAATTGATCCTGGTCCCTGTCCTACTGAACATGCCACTTCTTCACAAATGTGGGAGCAGACAGGACAGAAAGTTTGACATGGAAACATCCTATACAGTAACACATGAACAGAGCTCAGGCCTTCAGAGCTCCCTGAGATTGTCCTCCCTTCAGAACACTGCAAGAACATATCAATAAATGATCAATTTTCCAAACAGCACACCGCCACTCATCCATTTCAGGAACGCTTCCAGTGAGAGAAACAATTTCAGAGAGCTGAAACAAATGGGAGAAATAAAATGAAAGGTTATTATTTATTTCTCCCATTTAGTATCTCCAGCGCTTTCCCCCATAAATGGATTAGAACTGAAACAATCTAACACAAATTAGAACCATTCATTTTTGCTTTTTCCTTCATTTTAGAAAGGAATGCAACCGCCTAGTCCAGGCATAGGCAAACTCAGCCCTCCAAATGTTTTGGGACTACATAGCCCATCATCCCTAGCTAACAGGACCACTGATGATGGGAGTTGTAGTCCTAAAACCTTTGGAGGGCCGAGTTTGCCTATGCTTGACCTAATCTGAACCAGGGCTGTGTGAGATTAGGCTACTTTACTGTTACAGAGGCGGCATGGCTATCACCAATGTACATCTCAAAACAAGTTACATGGTATCATCAAATTCAGTGATTTACTGCCCTCTGAAAGTGGGACCCAATATTCATTCATTTATTGTTACATTTATATCTCACCATTCCTCCAAGGTGCTCAGTGTTGTATATGTTGTCAGCCCTCTCTCCATTTTTATCCTCATAACAATTCTGTGTACAGTGGTACCTCGGGTTACATATGCTTCAGGTTACATATGCTTCAGGTTACACACTCCACTAAGCCAGAAATAGTGCTTCAG
Source organism: Podarcis filfolensis (assembly GCF_964270895.1). Classification (NCBI taxonomy): domain Eukaryota; kingdom Metazoa; phylum Chordata; class Lepidosauria; order Squamata; family Lacertidae; genus Podarcis; species Podarcis filfolensis. Next base: position 17,606,840 of record NC_139609.1, on the reverse strand, counting down.
GTTAAGAACTTTGCTTCAGGATAAGAACAGAAATCGGGCTCCGGCGGCGTGGTGGCAGCAGGAGGAGGCCCCATTAGCTAAAGTGGTGCTTCAGATTAAGAACAGTTTCAGGTTAAGAGCGGACCTCCGGAACGAATTAAGTACTTAACCCGAGGTACCACTGTATAACAGAGCGACAAGCAGTGACTGTCAGGGACTGGGGAGGGGAGGAATGGTGGAAACCGCCTCCCCCTCTTGACCCCTCTAGGGAGGAAGAAGAGGAAGACAGTATAGAATTACAACAGGGGTTTGAGGGAGGTCATAGCTCAGAGGCAGATGAGGGGGAAAGTTGGGAAATAATAGGAGAGCCAGAGCAACACCTGGCTGACACGTTGTCATTAGAAAGCATCCCAGACCCTCCATCTCCCAGAACCTGGTGAGCCTTAAAAGCAGGAGATCAAAGAGCTCAAAGACAGAGGGCACATAGCACCACCCATAGTGGAGATGAAGAGAATGACAAATAAGGAAGTGGGAGAGACGGTGGGTGGAGATTAGCTCAGGACAACGCCATTATCCAAGAGGCTGGGTTCTATAGCCTCTCTCTGTAAAGATTGAAATAAAAAAGAAGGGTAAGAAACTTTTCCTTGTCTTTATACTTTCCTCGGCAGCCTGCCAGGAGCCAGTGACAGAATCCTGACAGTGACTGGCCCAAGGCTACCCACAAGTTTCCTTCACTAGTTGCTAAAACACATGTGTCCCATAAAGTCCTATTTGACCCTTGGACCGTAATACTTATTTAGGACTGGAGGAAGTCCAACTGAACCTGTATACAATTAAACATGGATGGAAATGAGGTACACACACACACACACACACACACACACTCCACTTCAAACTAGAGCTTATAAACTTGGCTAATAGACTCCATAGAAACTGGGACTGTTTCCATCAAAGGAAAATCTTGCACCTTCAGTGATGAGTTCCTCTGTCCTGGCATGACACAAGGTGCACATCAAGGTTCAGTTTGCTACTCAGATAAAAGGATAAACAAATACCAAAGAGTTCCCTTTTGAGAGTGGCTTTGAAACTTCTGACTTTTATTCCTATGGCAGAGTAACATAAGCCTCATTTCCAAAGCATAAAATTGTGCTGCTTTGTTAGAGGTGATCTGTTTATACCCTGTGCTTAGGCAGACAGGGGAAGGCTTCTGATCATGTTTGTACACAGACACACCCCACAAAAAATGTGTGCCGTGGGTTTTTGTTGCTTTAAAAAAGATTTTTAAAAAGATCATCTCAGCTTCCCAAGTTATAGATCAATCATTTTTGCTTGCCCATTGCAGAGAACCAAGAAGCAGAAGGATGTGAAAGACTTCCTATGAAAAGCTGTGGTGTATAATGATCAGTAAAGTAAAAGATAAAGGACCCCTGGACGGTTAAGTCCAGCCAAAGGTGACTATGGGGTTGCGCCGCTCATCTTGCTTTCAGGTTGAGGGAGCCAGCGTTTGTCCAGAGACAGCTTTCTGGGTCATGTGGCCAGCAGGACTAAACCGCTTCTGGTGCAACGGAACACTGTGACGGAAACCAGAATGCATGGAAATGCCGTTTACTTACCCTCCCCAGTGCTACCTATTTATTTACTTGAACTGGTGTGCTTTCGAATTGCTAGGTTGACAGGTGCTGGGACAGAGCAATGGGAGCTCACTCCATTGGGGAGATTTGAACAGTCAACCTTCTGATTGGCAAGCCCAAGAGGCGCAGTGGTTTAGACCACAGCACCACCCACGTCCCCGGTCAGTAACAACACACGCAGTCAGGGCACTCTCATTGGCACAACTATGTGGCCCCAACTTCACCACCACCCTGCCCCCTCCCCATCCATGTCAGAAGAGACAACTGTGGTATTGGCCATGTGGCTCTGCCTCACCATACTGATGAGAATTCATGTGTACTTTGTTACTAGGATTTGAACCTTTCCCAGTTTCCTACTCTATCAGCCCTTTTCTCATGAGCAAAAGATCAGCTATCAAGCCTAATCACAGATTGGCTTCATCCTACTAAATGCTCCTTGGCTTGGCTAATAATAATAATAATAATAATAATAATAATAATAATAATAATAATAATTTATACCCCGCCCATCTGGCTGGGCTTCCCCAGCCACTCTGGACGGCTTCCAACAAAATATTAAAATACAGTAATGCATCAAACATTAAAAGCTTCCCTAAACAGGGCTGCCTTCAGATGTCTTCTAAAACTCTGCTAGTTGTTGTTCTCTTTGACATCTGGTGGGAGGGTGTTCCACTGGGTGGGCGGCACTACCGAGAAGGTCCTCTGCCTGGTTCCCTGCAACTTGACTTCTCGCAACGAGGGAGCTGCCAGAAGGCCCTCAGTGCTTGACCTCAGTGTCCAGGCAGAACGATAGGGGTGGAGACGCTGCTTGAGGTATTCTTGACTGAGGCTCTTTAGGGCTTTAAAGATTAACACCAACACTTTGAATTGCGCTCAGAAACGTACTGGGAGCCAATGTAGGCCTTTCAAGACTGGTGTTATGTGGTCTTGGAGGCCACTCCCAGTCACCAGTCTAGCTGCCGCATTCTGGATTAGTTGTAGTTTCCGGGTCACCTTCAAAGGTAGCCCCACATAGAGCGCATTGCAGTACTCCAAGTGAGAGATAACCAGAGCATGCATCAGTTTGTCTTGAGTTGCAACACTCCACTTCCAACTCATTGCATGCACTCCCTCCCTCCTTCCTTCCCTCCACACTGTCCCAGCAGTGTGTTACTATTGGTGACAGTGTCCCCAACAGCTCTCAACCTGAACAGCACACAACTGTCTCACATGGCAATACAACTCCAAAAGACACATGTTCCAAGTTTCAATTGAAAAATGTTGGTGACTCTGCTATAGAGTGCCAAGTATTGTTGACTGGATTTTGAGGTGTTGAATACACAGTTATGGGGGGAAAAGTCATACCCACACTTTGATTCTCCTTTGAAATGATTGAGACTACAAGGCTATTTGGTAGTTTGGTTGCTTATGGAAGAAAAAGTTTGTATATGGAGGAAAATTGTGAAAATGGAACAAAAGCCTTAAAATAGCAAGTTATATGGCACACACACACATGCACAATAGATTTTACTTGCTTGTTCAGTGTAAAAAAAAAAATGTAAGATAAAATTCTGTGTCTTGGAGAGACTGTACTATCTAATTTACAATGCAATGCCTCCTTCTCAAATGACTCCATGCATTTTGTAGTTCATTACAGTAGCTCTGGCATTAAACAGAGAGAATAATATACTGTTTGCAAAAAGTAAAAGATTTTAATTAAAAAAACAAAAGCAAACTTTTTTTTTTTACTGAGCTCAAATTAAACCCTGGATACTAAAAACACAAAAATATGCTTATGAGACTCGCAATGCTAAAAATGCATGGAATTATTTTCTTTCATGTGCTAATACCGACAGGGAAGTCAACCTTTTCTCCCTTTCTAATCAACATTTCAAGGGGCAATGCAAAGTAAATCTGAACTAATTAGCAGGTCTCCTTTCCTCTGGAGAATGGCAGGAATCTGAAGACACTAATGAAAAATGACTAAATACTTTTAAAAGAGCCTTATAAACGTGAAGTGTCAATATACGTACACCTGGGTAAAGTATTGATCTGGAAAAGAGAACAACAAAGAGTGCGCTTGACAGCAAGAGTTCATGTGTGTGATGTGATTTTTCAGTTTAGAGAGCATAGGGTGAATTACTGATTTCTCACTTACTCGACGCAGTTGAGCACATGTACTGCCACAAATTTCCAATAATTTACAGTGTCATATCTGTATCATATTCATGGATGATGAACCCACTCACTTTTCTGGCCTATTAAAGGTGTTGTATTTTTATTTTTTTTATTTCACATCTGACTGTTTTTACATTTTTCAAATACATTCACATGTGATGTTCAGCTCTTATGCTATGGAGAGACTTTGTAACTTCAAGAGCCCATACTTCTTGTTTTATAAATCCAACACGTAATGTGTGTAAAACTAAAACAACAAAACCACCAATCATGTACATTACAAGGTCTAAGCCTTTGTCTCCTACTTGTATTCAGGTAGAAAGGAACACAGCTTGCTTTGCTATTTCCCCATGTAATCTTTGCCTTGAAGTGAACAAACACTCAGTGGAACTTGACTCAGTATTTCTCATTTTAGATCTACACACAAAAAAAATTAAAGCCTTCATTTTCATAAACAAATGCCACTGCAGAGATAAGGAACATTTGTTTTAATAATAATAATAATAATTTATTATTTATACCCCGCCCATCTGGCTGAGTTTCCCCAGCCACTCTGAGCGGCTTCCAATCAAGTGTTAAAAAGAATACAGCATTAAATATTGAAAACTTCCCTAAACTTCCTTTAAACATTGAAGTGCTTGAGAAATTTAGTTCTGAAATCTGTTTTTTTTTTTTTTGAGGGATTTCTTACTGGTTCCATGAACATTTTGTTGTTGTTGTTGTTGTTGTTGTTTTGGCAAAGAGTCCACATTTACTTAGTATTACTCTGAAAGGAAATAAATGACAACTGGCATTTCATTAAATTGTGCTTTGACATGAATTGCTGCTGCATTTGCTGTATTCAAATAACCTTTAAAGGTGAACATTGGCTCCAAATAATGGGAATCCATTTTTAACTCATGTCCCAGAAAGATAATACCGATACTAATAATTGCATTGTGTGTGTGTGTGTGTGTGTGTGTGTGTGTGAGAGAGAGAGAGAGAGAGAGAGAGAGACATATTCCAAACAACAGTGCATTGATAACACTTGGGAGACCACGATTACATAGCCCCTCAATCCCCAAAATAAAATAAAAAGTGTTATGAAATCATATTTTACATTTATCTCCTGCATGGAAGCTTGATAATAATAATAATAATAATAATAATAATAATAATAATAATAATAATAATAATAATAATAATTTTATTATTTATACCCCAACCAGCTGGCTGGATTTCCCCAGCCATTCTGGGCTGCTTACAGCACATAAAAAATGCAAAACATTAGACATTAAAAATTTCCTGATACAGGGTTGCCTTCAGATGTCTTCTAATAGTTGCGTAGTTCTTTACCTCCTTGACATCTGATGGGAGAGCATTCCACAGGGAGGGCACCACTGCTGATGAGGCCCTTTGCTTGGTTCCCTGAAACTTCACTTCTCGCTATTAGGGAACCAGCAGAAGACACTCAGAGCTGGACCTCAGTGTCCAGGCAGAACGATGGAGGTGGAGATGCTCCTTCAGATATACTGGGCTGAGGCCATTTAGGGCTTTAAAGGTCAGCACCAACACTTTGAATTGTGCTCAGAAACGTAGTCAAACATCTGATCACATTCTAAACAAATGCAAATACATTTTTTTCTTTAACTATGCTTTGGCTACAAAAGTTACACATCCAGACTCTCTATTTCCCTCAAAGGGATACAATTTTCAGAGTTCCCCAAGAAGAGGGATTGGCTGTTAAACCACACTGTGAATTGTAGGTCTCTGAAGAAAATAGTGGTCTCCAAACAACTCTCAGACCCTTATCACACTACACTTCCTAGGATTCTTTGATGGGGGAACTAAGACTGATTAAAGTGGTATGATGCAGCTTTAAATGTATTGCGCAGATGCGGGCTGAGATGTGAAAGTTGGAGTCTAATTTAAGAAGCAAAAGGATACCCAGCTGAAGAAAATAGACAAAGGCAATTAAAGCAACAGCAACCCTAATTTGGAGGAGCAAATTGGATAGCAAATTAGGAGAGCGAATATTTAACCCATGCTATATAACAAGTGTAGAGAACTTCAGGTCTAGGGCTTAATGCAGTCTTCCATGTCCCTCTTTCTGGCCTTCTGATGTTGTAGGCCTGTGTTTAAGTGTATCATGCTTTCATGCCTAGCTTGGCCCTGAATTGCCAGCAAAAAGTCCACGGTGAATGTATGGAAGAGATTTGAGGCAAATCAGAAGATGAGCTTGTGTGAATTTTCCCTCATAGATATATAGCTCTGCATCAAGGTCCTATTCTGAAAGAGCTATATTGCTTTTCAGTGGTGCCAGTTTACATGTTCAGATGCCTGTTATGAAGAGTACAGTGACAATGCACAGATATCAAATATTGTCTATTCACAAGTGAGCCAGTCTTAAGATGTCATTGGTTGCATGCACTTAAAGAGAAATCCAAGGTACATTTCAGGTGTTTTGTTAAGGGGAAGCACCCATCAATATTTTGAGGGAGGTTAATGCCTATAAAATTAGCAAAGATATTCATGCTATTCTTTCTTCTAGATATTTTTTGCCATATGCTTCTTTCTAAGTAAGGCACTTGTGAAACAAGGGACACTGAACATAATGGTTGAAAATTTCCCAATAGTCCCAGGCTTTCTCCATCACTGCTACAATATTCTGAATTCCTTCCACTTCCGTAATACTTCTTAGTTCAATTACCAGCCCTTGCTGACTGTGGCGTCCCTTATTAAAATAACTCCACTAAGCATTTTGGTTGCCGAAAAGCCAAATAATCAATGTATTGAAACATCCACGTTCCCTTCCAGCACTGCTTGAATACATTTGCACTCTAAAAGCCTGCTGTTTATAATCCCTCTGACATTCTACATGGCTGCAGTGTTGTATTTTCAAGCCCCATCATACAATGCTAGCATTCTCATTTTTCCATTTTCTAAAATTCCACCTTCTTTGCTAGCATCCATTCTGTACAAAGGCTCCATTTGTACGTTCCTGTGGTATAAAGAGCTGACATTCTCACCTCCCAACTAGATAAAACTGACAAGCATTTGACCTCGATCCAGAACAGACAGTGCTATTCCATACTGTTACTTGATGGGAATTAAAGTCTAACAAGCAACTGACGGGCATGTGCAAATGTACAGAGAAGGCAGAGTTTGTCACTATGTTGGGCCTCCTTCCTGTGTTGAATGGTTTCTTTAAATGTAAAGGTTCATCATTGTTCCACCCGATGTGTATGTCTTTAAGGGGCCAGAGCAAGATAACGAGACCCAGCTTTACAGCTGTGAAACATAGCAGGTGCTGCTGAGTTGTATTGATTAAGCTGTGTTGGCATTGGGTGTAGTATATAAGGAGCAGCACCTAGCTCTCCCATTACCCTGGGGGATGGGTTGGTGGTTGGGTCTGGTTTGTTGATGTATTTAGTGTGAATGGAGTTTTTGTTTTTGTTATTAAAACCTTGTTTAAGTTATTTTGGAGTCCCTTTTTAATGCATGGTCTCCCCAGCAAGCTCTCTGCAGCGCTACCATACTGCAAATAGCCAACATCCTGGTGCCCTTATCGCTTATATAGTGGTACCTCAGATGAGAACTTAATTTGTTCTGGAGGTCCGTTCTTAACCTGAAACTGTTCTTAACTTGAGGTACCACTTTAGCTAATGGGGCCTCCTGCTGCTGCCACGCCGCCGGAGCACGATTTCTGTTCTCATCCTGAAGCTAAGTTCTTAACCCAAGGTACTATTTCTGGGTTAGCGGAGTCTGTAACCTGAAGTGTCTGTAACCCGAGGTACCACTGTATATCCATGTGGTCTGCAGGAAAGTATCTCCTGCAAGTTCAAAAGATCTCAGAAGCTGGCTCCTCAGTAACTTAAAGGTAGAGGTAAAGGACCCCTGACAGTGAAGTCAAGTTGTGGGTGACTCTGGGGTTGCGGCGCCCATCTCGTTTTACTGACTGAGAGAACAGACATTTGTCCACAGACAGTTTTTCCGGTTCATGTGGCCAGCATGACAAAACAGCCGCTTCTGGCAAAACCAGAGCAATGCACGGAAACGCTGTGTACCTTCCTGCCAGAGCGGTACCTATTTATCTACTTGCACTTTGACGTGCTTTCGAACTGCTAGGTTGGCAGGAGCTGGGACAGAGCCATGTGAGCTCACCCCGTCGCGGGGATTCAAACCGCCGACCTTTCGATCGGCAAGCCCTAGGCTCGGTGGTTTAGACTACAGCGCCACCCGCGTCCCTCAGTAACTTAGAACAGGGCTTTAAAGTGTGGCTGACTCTGTTCTGTGTGGTAGCTTTCATGTTAACATGTGCCCCCTAACTGCACTTTCCAGAAACAATTGTGGGCATTTTTTGTTCCAGCAGTCTTCCCCAGCTGGATAAATGGGCCAGGAAAGCCTGTTTTGTATTGTTTTAATTTTGTTTTAAATGTGTTGGCTGATTCTTAAAAAAAAATATTAATTGAACTTTGCAGTTTTTATTGTATATCTCATAAATATGATTGTGCAGAACGTGATGATGGTGATGATGATGATGATATTTTCCCACTTTTTACTATGATGTAACTTTTCCCTCACAATGTTATGAGCATCTTCTCTGCAAGGGATGTCTTGAGTAGTTTAGCATTGTCGCATTCTTTTGTCAAATGCAATAATCTCCATTTGCCCTTATCAGCTGCCCAAGATTTGCAGGGTCTTTTATTTCTCGCGGCGTAAGTGCCAAACTCAATCAGTTCAAGCACTAGACTACCAGATGAATATGGGATGAATTTGCTGCTGTTGGTTCCTTGGCTGATGCTATTAGGTCAGATGCTCAGATTATGGAAGTGGGACCACATTTCTCCCCCAATCCATCCAAGAAGAGCTTTTAGAAATGGTACACAGCCCCCATGTCATATCCCAGAAGGAAATGTGGCCCTTGAGATGGAAAAGGTCCCACCATAACAAACACTAGTGCTGAGCTTAAATGGAAGGCATTTTAAGGAGATTTCCCTTTTCCCCATCACTGCTCCCCTCAAATCACTTTGCAGATTCCCCCCCCCCCCATAGCTCCATAGATGTTTTATTTCTTGCAGTGGTTTTCCTTCTACAGTGGGCCCAGGGCAATGTGAAAGATGCCAAACAGTGGCCAGGTTGCCAGCAGAGCTCCTATTGGTACTAAAAACCAACATTCGCTCTTTGTGAGAAGAGGAGGGAAAAGCTGTGCTATTGTCACTGCTGGTGGTGAGCTCCACCCTGGAAAAAACAGTTGAAGAATTCCCCCATGTTGGATAAATTTAGTGAAATTGTCTCCCCCGTTACTCTGCCTGCAAAGAGAGAATTTAGTGAAGTCGTTAAGATGCTAGACAGCATCTTAAAAGCAGAGACATCACCTTGCCAACAAAGGTCCGTATAGTTAAACCTATGGTTTTCCCAGTAGTGTTGTATGGAAGTGAGAGCTGGACCATAAAGAAGGCTGATCGCCGAAGAATTGATGCTTTTGAATTATGGTGCTGGAGGAGACTCTTGAGAGTCCCATGGACTGCAAGAAGATCAAACCTCTCCATTCTGAAGGAAATCAGCCCTGAGTGCTCACTGGAAGGACAGATTGTGAAGCTGAGGCTCCAATACTTTGGCCACCTCATGAGATGAGAAGACTCCCTGGAAAAGCCCCTGATGTTGGGAAAGATGGAGGGCACAAGGAGAAGGGGACGACAGAGGATGAGATGGTTGGACAGTGTTCTCGAAGCTAGTAACATGAGTCTGACCAAACTGCGGGAGGCAATGGAAGCCAGGAGTGCCTGGCTTGCTCTGGTCCATGGGGTCACGAAGAGTCGGACACGACTAAACAACAACAAGTGAAGTTGTTTGTGTACAGCTCTATCAGGGCTTAATTGAGCTCAGAGACAGAACATCTGTTTTGCATGCAAAAGGTCCCAGGTTCATTCCCCAGCTTCTCCAGCTTGAGCCGAGAGAGATCCCTGTGTGAAATCCTGGAGAGCCACTGCGAGTCAGTGTGGGCAATATGGGGCTAGATGGACTCAGTACAATGCAGTTTCCTATGTTCCAACGACCCACCTGATTATTATTTTTCTGCTTTGTTGTTAGATGCATCAAGAAAAAGAAGCGTTTGGCAAGTTTTCTCTTTGCCATGCCCTCCAGCAGTTCGTCAAGAGTATCAGCATTTGTGACATGTTGTTTTCTGGTGTCCATCATTATTGTAATATTCCTTTCAGTCGAGAAGTGACATTTTTCAAAACCAGTTCAGTAAAACAAGGCATCTTCTGAGGAGTGTTTTCCTCTCTCTCCTCCCAAGGGCTTCTCACACAGGATGCCAGTTCTTGTAGTTATATAGCTTTAAGCTTATTCAGAGTGAATCACAGCACTGATACAATTACCTGAGATTTCGGAAGGAAATGTAACTTGTTATATAAGCAAACAAAAGGTGCCTGGGGTCAGTTACTGGAGCTGACTCATGATTATATGCTACATTTATCTCTGCTCCACCTATATTAGATGTTTTCAAACTTTCAGGGTCTCCTTTCAATTGATGGCCAAGTTCCTCTGCTACAAAGACCCCGAATTGTTGCATGAGATTAGCGGGACGATTCGAACAAATATTCTCAATTTAAATGGCATAACTGCCAGGACTGTTTAGCTTCACCACCACTCCTGATGAAGTAAGAGCCCAAAAATACAGCCAGTACTGCAATTGTGCTTTATCAGGGAAGGCTGGTCATGGTAGACTAGTCTTTTCGGGAAGCAGGCCTAACATTGCCTATCTTTTCTCCAAGAAACTCCAGGGTTCTTTGGAACATAGAAAGAAAACCACTGAGCTACATTCAGGCTTGTTTTTGATAAGTATCCCTGAAGTTAGTTACTTTCATACTGTGCCACCAAAGTACATAGCACATTGCAGAGTGTCATAGAGAAAGAGAGAGAGAACAGATGCAGGTCCCTGAATTCAAGGCTTTCAATGTGTTGGGGGGAACCAATAATAGGAGGGGCAGACAAGAGTTGTGAACAACAACTCATAAGGCAGACTGCTGCATTGGATCCTGTTGTCAGTATCAGTATTTGACAACCAGTTCAGTTGGCTTGTACATGGAATGAGGTGGAGGAAGACATGGGGATGACATTTTCTCTTTTCCCCAACACAACAAAATGTCTTGTGCCAGCCCTGACCATACTTCCTGCAGTTTTGGAGCGTACCCAAAACCAGCAGCCATGTTAGGGGCATGGCAACTCTTTCTGGTCTGGTAGGAGAAAGACGACAATAGTAGAGCCAGCAATAGAAGCAGTTTCTAAGAAGCATGAAAATGTTACATCTGTTGGTTGGAATAGGCACTGTCAGAAAACACAATTGATGATAGGTGAAATATCTGTCCTTTTCGGGCAATTCAGTCCTCTCTTTTAAACTGAAATCATTTCTCCTCTACCTATAAAAATATATAATGCAATGCACTGCAGGCTTTAAATATTCTGCATGTGGCATAACCACCATGGACAGTTGCGGGTGCAGAGAAAACTTCTCAGCCCTGCCCCTGTCCATCATAATGAAGGGTTTCTGCCAGAGCACCTAGTTAGCTGGCAAGACGTAGCTGGCAAGAGCATGACCCTGTCATTTTCATACATCTCCTCTATCACCTTACCACCATGCCCAAGGTTGACACTGTCTATTGCATTTGATTGACTTATCTTTAGGAACATGCATGCATATGACTCATTTGCAAGATGGTTACGTTGCTTAAAAAAAAAAAGGCTGTAGCCTGGCATATTCTGAATTAAAGAATGAAAACTGCACGAAATTAAACAGGTGTGTGTGTGTAAGATTACTCAAATTGTGCATGATGATGATGATATATTTTATATGCCACCCATCTGACTAGGTTGCCCCAGCCACTCTGGACAGCTTTCAACATTTAAAACGTTTAGCACAGTAAAACATCAAATTTCCCTATACAGGGATGCATGTACACACTTGCATCTCTTGTTTAAACTGCCAGGCTCTTTATTTTGTAGGAAGTTGAATGTTTCCCCTTTCCTTTCCTAGTGTTGGAAGCATAGGAGAGTGGATTGACATCAACATAGGGACAGATTGACAAAAAGGGTATTGCTGTATTTTGGTTGATAATCAGTACAGAGAACTTCAGGGACCAACTGGCATGGAAAGGAGAAGTTACCCAATGCCACTCTCTCAAACTGACCCCACGGAACCTCCAACTCCACCAAACCAGTCCAGCAATATGCCATGGTTGATGGCATGAAAAGTCATTGAAAGTCCCAAAAGGTTCTACAGGGTTGCACCCACCTTGGAATCTCTAACCCTAGACAGGGTCATCCATCTGGCTGGCCATAGCCATTTCAGTACCATTCAGAGGTCTAAACCCAGACTGAAATGGGTGAAGGTTATCAGTTTCTCCAAAGGGCACCTGTAAGTCACCAGGGGTCACTCTCTCGAGCATCCTGCCCCCCCCCAAAGGGGAGATTGATGTCTGATCATTCTAACACTTTTGGTTCCAATGAAAGTGCATTATGGAGTGGTCAGACCACCACCTCTCTCACAAAGGCATATTAAGTAATTCTAGGACCCACCCAGTCAATATGCTGCGTCTAGATTTTATCAGCCACAATGGGTAAGCCTTCAAACTAGCGGACAACTACATGCATGTTTTCAACATCCGTGGACCTTAAGGATAAAACCGATCCCATGAATTCGAACTAGATGGCATGCTGAACACCTCCGCAGGCATCCAGATCCAAGTGTATCTGTGTGATTTGGTCTCAGCCTTGCAAATTTCTCACAGCAAGCTACCAAGGGTTCCAGTATTCATCTGTCTGGAATTGGCTCTGTCAATTCCAGGGTGAATTCCTTAAAATATCAGAAAGAATATATTTCATTTGTTTGTAACAGACGAATTATTTTTATACCAAAGGGCAGGGGTGGGGAAGGATGGAACCATGCAGAGCATCAAAATACATCTCTGTCCAAGTTGCTTTTGGCGATACCGACTTATTAATAATTCATTCCAAGCATCCCATTGTCCTCTTGGTCGAGGAGAAATGAAGTGACATTGTCATCATTTGCTATGTTTTTAAACCCAACATCTTGTCAAATTGTCCCAAAATAAACTCTGGACTGGGGCAGGTTCCCTGGGCAAAGCAATAAATTAAATCAAGATCTTTCACAATGGCTAAGCTAGAACATCACTATGCTAAGAACCAATTCACTCACTGACTGCCCAGATCTAACATGCATTATTATTATTATTATTATTATTATTATTATTATTAACCCTAACCCTAACCCTCCCCAGCTAAGGCCGGGCTCAGGGCGGCTAACAAGCAATAATAAAAATAAGTTGAATGAATACAGCTTAAAAACAAGATTAAAATACAACATAAAAATATTGAAACATTAAAATATTAAAATGAAGCCTCATCACAGGAGGAGGAAGGAAAAAGAAAAAAGAAAGTGGGGAAGGGAATCAAATTGGCTCCAAGCCAAAGGCCAGGTGAAACAACTCTGTCTTACAGGCCCTGCAGAAAGAAATCAGATCCTGCAGGGCCCTGGTCTCATGAGGCAGAGCGTTCCACCAGGCTGGAGCCAGTGTTGAAAAATTCCTGGCTCTGGTTGAGGCTAATCTAACTTCCTCAGAGCCAAGGACCACTAGGGTGTTGCTATTTATGGACCTTGAGGCTCTCTGTGGGGCATACCGGGAGAGGCGGTCCCGTAGGTACAAGGGTCCTCGGCCATCAAGGGCTTTAAAGGTCAAAACCAGCACCTTAAATCTGACCCTGTACTCCACTGGGAGCCAGTGCAGCTATAAGGCAGTGGCTTCCACATAAACCAACTCATGTGAATTTTATGTTACATTTATATGAAATACAAACACACGCGCAGCAGAAAACAAAAGCTTGACTTCGTTCATGTTTTTTTTAGGATGGCTGGATGACAGGAATCAGGTATGTGTATATGGTTTTACAACCTTTTGCTCCATTTCACCTTTTTCATCACATAGATGAGTCAGTGGGCACAGAGAATGCATCCAGGGCCCTGCTGCCATCTCTCTCCTGCATGCACAATATGTCCAGGTTACAAATGTGTGAACTGGCCCAAAGCTACTCCACACTCTACTATGAAGGCTGAGACATAAATCGTGGCATTTTGTCGTTCGTGAAACGGCCAAGGTTTCCAGCATGCTCAAGTGGCGTTTTTGACATTAATATCCTCACATGAAAAGAATGCAATGAGAAGTACTGGTAGCTTTCCTTGTGTTTCGGGTAAGGGAAACAGTCTGTGTTGACTGGAAGTGGAGAATGCCTCATTACAGTCATGCCAACTGCCTTGAAAGAGGTGGTGAAAGATGGATGGCGGCTAACTGATTGAGGTTGAATCCTGACAAAACAGAAGTACTGTTTTGGGGGGACAGGGGGTGGGCAGCTGTGGAGGACTCCCTGGTCCTGAATGGGGTAACTGTGCCCCTGAAGGACCAGGTGCACAGCCTGGGAGTCATTTTGGACTCACAGCTGTCCATGGAGGCGCAAGTCAATTCTGTGTCCAGGGCAGCTGTCTACCAGCTCCATCTGGTAGACAGATTGAGACCCTACTTGCCCGCAGACTGTCTTGTCAGAGTGGTGCATGCTCTAGTTATCTCTCGCTTGGACTACTGCAATGCCCTCTACATGGGGCTACCTTTGAAGGCGACCCAGAAACTACAACTAATCCAGAATGCGGCAGCTGGACTGGTGACTGGGAGTGGTCGCCGATACCATATAACACTGGTCCTGAAAGACCTACATTAGCTCCCAGTTCATTTCCGAGCACAATTCAAAGTGTTGGTGCTGACCTTTAAAGCCCTAAACAACCTCGGCCCAGTGTACCTGAAGGAGCGTCTCCACCCCCCATCATTCTGCCCGGACATGGAGGTCCAGCACCGAGGGCCTTCTGGCAGTTCCCTCACTGCAAGACGTGAGGTTACAGGGAACGAAGCAGAGGGCCTTCTCGGTGGTGGTGCCCACCCTGTGGAATGCCCTCCCATCAGATGTCAAGGAAATAATCAACTATCTGACTTTTAGAAGACATCTGAAGGCAGCCCTGTTTAGGGAAGTTTTTAATGTTTGATATTTTATTCTGTTTTTAATCTGTTGGGAGCTGCCCAGAAACCCAGCCAGATGGGCGGGGTATAAATAATAAATTATTATTATTATTATTATTATTATTATTATTATTATTATTATTAACCATAATAACAATGAACTTTACTCCTACCTTGAGCAATCTGCATAGCCTGGCAAATCGTTATGCATGGATTCAAGGACATTAAAAATATGTAGTACTAACTCAGTCCTTAGTTAAAGTTGAAGGGTACACATCCTTTGCAAGTATTCTTGTTAATGGTCTTCCTTTGATAGCATTGAAATATTCATAGATTTATTTGTTTCTTCATTTTACCTTCCTAAAGATACATGTTACTTCAGTTTATCCTCTTAGAATGGCACTATCCCAATTACCATTTATGTGGTATTTCTTTTCTATTTCAAAGCAAAAAAGCACAATACATGAAAACATAGGAATATCTCACTTATCCCTAATTAAAGAACATTCCCTCCAGCAAAACATTCAATCTGAAGTCTCTAATCCCCCCCCCCTTTCCAATTCAAAACTATGTTTTGAGAGTTATCATTTTCTCATTCAACATTTCAGGTCCTTTTGTTTTGAGACACACAATTTTCCGGCATCCTCTTTTATGACAATTCACTGTGATAAATTATGATACAATGTCACATTTCCTATCATTTTTCATGTTACATTGATTTCCTTCGTGAACACGGTTAGTCATTATTTTACCTAAGAGTCTTATTGCATTGCCATTCCAATAAAAAAATCTGCAGAAGCCAGTTACTGGCAGCACTTATGTGAGGAGGAAGCAGAGGTTTTGGAAGAGAGAACTAGGAAAACAATTTGAGCCAAGGGTTAGCCAAATGTTGGGAGTAAACAGGTTTCCTACACAGGAGAAGTGAACAGCACCAAGGCTACAAACAGAAGGGCAGTCAATATCTGCACATATAATGGGAACATTCCGTATGCAGTGAATTTCATGCAACTGGGTGCACATTTATCTGTGCGCATGCAGCTATCAGAACACAAGCATCATGGCATTGATAGTAAGTGCTGCTGCATTTTCTTTTAAAAGCAGTTACTAGATATGCAGATACACTATGGGGCAGTAAAATCTTCAAGATGATAGTAAAAGGTAAAGGACCCCTGGATGGTTAAGTCCAGTCAAACTTGACTGTCAGGGAACTGACATCGGAGCCCAGAGTGGAGGTAGGGCTCCCCAACGATGCAGGAGAAGGGACCAGCAGGGAGAGGGAGAACACTTCCCTTGGGGAAGGAAATCGGCGTGACACCAGGAAAGAAGGGGAGGAGGGAAGGTCTTCGGAGGGAGGGCTCCAAGACCCTTCCACAGGGTCCAGCGGGGAGAGCCCAGGACCTCCGCTGGCCACGCCCACTCTGCGCAGGAGACTTCCGCGCAGGGGGGCTAGGAGGAGACTTGGCGTCAAACAGCTTTTATGTTGGAAGAAGTTTAGGGAACGCCCACTGACGGATTCTGCCAGTGACTGAGACAGTCGCCTTGTAAGGGCTGTCAAATCAGGGAAAGGTTAGCTACCCCAACAGCTGGGAGCAGTTTGGAATTTACGCACAAGCAACCCCAATTCCCATTACATTGACTATGGGATTGCGCCACTCATCTCACTTCCAGGCCAAGGGAGCAGGCGTTTGTCCACAGATAGCTTTCCAGGTCATGTGACCAGCATGACTAAACCACGTCTGGTGCAAGGGGACACAGTGATGGAAACCAGAGCGCACAGAAATGCTGTTTACCTTCCCACCACAGCGGTACCTATTTATCTACTTGCACTGGTATGCTTTTGAACTGCTAGGTTGGCAGGGGCTGGGACAGAGCAACGGGAGCTCACTCTGTCGGGGGGATTTGAACTGCCGACCTTAACTTAATCTTTTTTATTAAGTTCTACATTGCAAATTAAAATTCAAACATTAAATGCCAACATCACCATTTAGGATTCCTTGAATCCTTCGACACCCCTCCACCCTTCCATGGTTACCATTATCACTCTTTTCCCAACTGCTTCTCTTATTTTCTCTATTTTTCTTAAATAATCTGTTTTTACCATATTTTTTTGATACATTACAAGCGATACTCAAAACCTGCCAAAGTTTTTAGTTGTTTACAGTGTTCTCTTAAATACATTGTAAATTTTCCCCACTCCTTCTTAAAGCTCTTCTCTTCCTGGATTCTGAATTTCCTGGTCAATTTCGCCGGCAATAGTTCATCATTTTCATCAACCATTCGTCTCTGGCCGGGACTTTGTCTTCTTTCCATCTCTGGGCCGGGACTTTGTCTTCTTTCCATCTCTGGGCCGGGACTTTGTCTTCTTTCCATCTCTGGGCCGGGACTTTGTCTTCTTTCCATCTTCTTTCCATCAGTAGTATCTGTGCTACTGTCATTGCATACATAAATAATCGTTTCTGCTCCTTTGGTATCTCTGCACCTAAAATTCCTAATAAAAAAGCCTCTGGGTTTTTCACAAACGTTATTTTAAACTTTTTTCCAACTCATTGTAAATCATTTCCCAGAATGCTTTTGTTATCTTGCACATCTACCACATGTGGTAAAACCTGCCTTCCTTCTCCTTACATTTCCAACAAACATTTGAAGCAGTCTTACACATCTTTGCTAATTTTATAGGTGTTAAATACCACCAATACATCATTTTCATATAGTGCTCCTTCAACACGCAGCATCCTTTAAATTTTAAGTCACTTTGTTGGTCTACACCAGGTGTCCTCAACCTTTTCAGACTCAGGACCCATCCGAACATGCATTTGGGGATAAATTTCTTTTTTTCTTTTTTTCCAGATATTGACATGGTCATGGCCGGCAGGGTGAGGCAGCTGCCTCAAGTGGTGGAAGACCAAGAAGTGGCACCCCCATGTGTGTCCCTCCCCCACTGCCAGCAGAGAAGTGGTCCTGGCAGCACTGCCAGTTCCCAGTGAGATCTCACAAGATCTTGCCAAAATCTCACTGGGTTTAACTAGAAGCCATCATTGCTTCATGGGTGCTGCCACATAGCCCAGGCAAGGGAGACTGCAGCAGAGTGAAATAGGATGCACAGCATCTGGACATGGTTTTAGTGTTCCTGTTGCAATCCACCTTGGATCATGCCCTGGCCCACTAATGAGTCTTGACCCACCAGTTTATGACCAGTGATCTACACTGATTGGTAATGGCTATCTGGGATTTCAGGCAGCAAGCTTTCTGAAGCTTGTGGTGCAAAAGATATTGATGTTTAACAACTTTAACCTGGTGCAGGATCTTAGTCAAACCCAGTTGAATATAGCAGAGCATACGCAGACTTCCAGAAGCAATCAGTTGCAGGCAGGATGGATGAAGCAGGAACAAGACGCTGCTACCAGTAACTTGGTTACTTATAGGTGTTTATTATTTACAGCACACTCACAAGTTACTATATGCAGGATACAGATACAGATCTTAACTCTCTCACTTAACAAACTCCAAACGACTCTCAGAACACCACACTGACCAAAAACTATCCAGTAAGGGAGGTCATGAGTCATCATGCCTAAGTGGAGACCTTGACCAATAGCAAAGTTGTATCCAAGGCTGCATATCTCTAGGCAGAATAACTCCCTCTGCTCACTCTTCTTGGCCTTCACCAGCTTCTTAATTGCTTTGTGGGAAGCTGAATCAAATAGCACGAAGGCAAAATTTCCTGGTCAAAGGATTGATCCCAGATGATGTTTTGTTTTGTTGTGTGTGTGTGTGTGTGTGTGTGTGTGTGTGTGTGTGTTAATTTAAATTTCCACATTCTCTTGTTTTATAATGCAGTGCCACTGGGGGGGGGGGGAATGAACAAATTCCTTTGCCCCACAAATAACCCAGAGATGCATTTTAAATAAAAGGACACATTCTACTCATGTAAAAACACCAGGCAGGCCCCACAAATAACCCAGAGATGCATTTTAAATAAAAGGACACATTCTACTCATGTAAAAACACACTGATTCCCGGACCATCCGTGGGCCGGATTTAGAAGGCGATTGGGCTGGATCTGGCCCCCGGGCCTTAGTTTGCCTACCCATGGTATAAACTTTACCACTGAATTATTGCCCTATTATTAGCCAATAATTCACTGGTCTCAATCCAACACAAAGTTAAGCCCGTTGAAATCAATGGATCAGGGTCAGTATACATAGTTGTTCACCATGACCTGTGACCCTACAGGTATTGTTGGACTACAACTCCCATCATCCCTGACTATTGACCATGGTGGTTGGGGCTCATGGGAGAGAAAGTCCAACAACTCTTGGAAGGTGACAAATTTCCCATCCCTCAACATGTCCATGGGCAGAATCAAGAAAGCAAGGAAACTGTCAACTTCATAATATGAGTTAGATAACTCAGCAATAGGAGCAGTAGCCTTATCATGATAAGAACTGACACCATCTGAAATAATTCTTTCACTAGTTCCCTACATAGCCATGTCCAATTTTTGTCCTTTTTTAGTGTTAACATTTAGCTGCTTCTTTCTTCTTCTCCTTCAGAAGAGGGCTATGTCTATTAAAAACCATCCTGCTAATTTATTATTCCCTTTTATCTGCTGCTCACCTAATATATTTTTGCTAGCGGATTAATAAAATCAGACTCAGGCTTCAGAGGGTGACAAAGCATGAGTCAGTTAGGATGATTTATATTTCAAGGGAAGAGCAGAAACTCTGCTTTAGATAAATATGCCAATCAAGGTAAAAGTCAGCTCCTAATGAGGTGGGTGAGTAGGCGCGATAACAGCGTATCACCTTATATTTTGTGGCACCTAAGTGTTAAAATCGCCAGCAGAGAGGCTATGATACTAAGGAGGTACACTGATTATATATTCTCACTGGGGACAATCATATTTTATGATCCCTGGTTTTTCCTTCCAAAGAGGTAAGAGGCATTAATTCTTTTCTTATGCATAGAGCTCAGAAATCCTTTTCGGAAAGCACACCTGATTTTCACGCTGTGTTCTTGGTGGATCCTGGGGTTTTTTCCGATGGTTACTTCTGCTTATAACCTTGTCTTCCCTCGAGCCAACTTTTTATCCTTGCTTGACATTTCCGTCTCCTACCTCCCTACCCCATGTCTGTTACAATAAAAGAGACTGGCTCTCAGTCACATAAAACAGTGAAATCCAGGATGTTTCAGAAAACCATTGTGCTCCTCAGAAGCTTATAGGAGCCCTCAGTGAGAAGACCAGCAATGAGGGAGAAGATAGCTTGACCACCATAGTCCCAGGAGAGTATTTAATGTGTTCTAGGTTGCCCTTCTTTATGGTCCAGCTCTCACTTCCATACATCACTACTGGGAAAACCATAGTGTCAGGGAACTGACATCGGAGGCAGAGGCGGAGGCAAGGCTCCCAAGCGATGCTGGAGAAGGGCCCAGCAGGGAGAGAGGCAGCTCATCAGCTGGGGAAGGAAATCAGTGTAACACCAGGGATAAAGGGGGGAAGATGGGGGAATCGGCGAGGGGGCTCCAGAACTCCTCGCCAGAGACCAGTGGGGAGAGCACAGGTCCTCCGCTACCCACACCCACCCTGCGCAGACGACTTCCGCGCAGGGAAAGTAGGCGTAGACTTGGCATCAAAGAACTTCTTTGCTGGAAGAAGTTCAAGAAACGCCCACTGACGGATTCTGCTAGCGACTGAAACAGCCACGAAGTGAAGGGCTGTCCAGCCAGAAAAGGCTTAACCAGGCAACCTAGCCAGGAGTGGCGGCAACTTACGCACGAGCAACCCCTATAATCATTACACATAGCTTTTACTATACGGACCTTTGTTGGCAAGGTGATGTCTCTGCTTTTTAAGATGCTATCTAGGTTTGACATTGCTTTTCTCCCAAGAAGCAGGCGTCTTTTAATTTCGTGGCTGCTGTTACCATCTGCAGTGATCATGGAGCCCAAGAAAGTAAAATCTCTCACTGCCTCCATTTCTTCCCCTTCTATTTGCCAGGGGGTGATGGGACCAGTGGCCATGATCTTGGTTTTTTTGATGTTGAGCTTCAGACCATATTTTGCACTCTCCTCTTTCACCCTCAATAAAAGGTTCTTTAATTCCTCCTCACTGGACCATAAAGAAGGCTGATAGCTGAAGAATTGATGCTTTTGAATTATAGTGCTGGAGGAGACTCTTGAGAGTCCCATGGACTGCAAGAAGATCAAACTTCTCCATTCTTAAGGAAATCAGCCCTGAGTGCTCACTGGAAGGACAGATCCTGAAGCTGAGGCTCCAATACTTTGGCCACCTCATGAGAAGAGTTGACTCCCTGGAAAAGACCCTGATGTTGGGAAAGATGGAGGGCACAAGGAGAAGGGGACGACAGAGGACGAGATGGTTGGACAGTGTTCTCGAAGCTACCAGCATGAGTTTGACCAAACTGCGGGAGGCAGCGGAAGACAGGAGTGCCTGGTGTGCTCTGGTCCATGGGGTCACGAAGAGTCGGACTGACTAAATGACTAGACAACAACAGGTTGTCCTTCATTAATATATTGCAGGATCTAGAACAGGGAGGCTCCAACTCCCAGCAGCCCCAACCAGGCATGGCCGATTGTCAAGGATTATGATGAGAATCACAGGTTGAGAATCACAGGTTCCATGTCCCTGAGATGCCTTCAAATCCTTTGCAGGGTCCTTGATAGATGCTGGGGTTCTTCAGGCCAATGAAAAGGTTTACGGAAGATAAATGGTTGTTGGATGGGGTGTGGGCAGCTAAATTTAAAGATTCTTTAATCTTCCAAAAGCTGTTATTCTCACCTTGTAATATCCCTGAATGCCGTTAAGGCAAAATAAGTCTGAGGAAGCAGTTAATGACTATGGGTATATTCCTCTTATAAACAGGAAGCTACAGTGAACATCTAATGTGCTGAGGGAAAATGACTCATACCACAGAACATGATGGCAATGAATGCCTGCAGACATGGACTTTCACCCAGCATCAGCGATTTTGTGAAGAATTGCTATTCATAGAAGCACAGAGCTGAACAGGTGCAAAAAAGACCATCTAGAGACCCAATGTGCAATGCAGGAACACACCTGTGCTTCCCACGTTTCTTTCTTGTTGCAATTGTCTGCATTTGTGCCTTCGATATTTCACCCTTAAGAAAATCCCATCCATCTTGGACCCCCTTCTCTAAGAATATACATCCTCAAGAAACAAAGGAAAGCCAAAATGATTGTTATCTATTTGTTACTATGTATATATCTCACCTTATCTACAAGGAATTAAGTAGCGTACATGGTTCTCCTCCTCCCTATGTTATCATCACAACAACTATGTGAGGTAGGTTAGACCAGTGTTCCCAACATTTTTATTGTTTTCCTTACAAATTCTTTTCCAACAAATTGTAATAGCACCATACATTCCCTTTGACTCTGCCGAGTCGCAACCCCCTTCCCTCCCCACAACTGGTATATTTATCCTTTTTCCATCACGCACATCATTCTCATATTAGTACTGTTATACATTGGAGGTATCAATCCTGCTAGTGTCTTGACCTCTTTACAATTCTTCTTTAAATATTCAATAAATTTACTCCAGTTATTTTGGTATCTTTGATCTCCCTGGTCCCGGATCCTCCCTGACAGTTTGGCAAGTTCTGCATATTCTGTCAACTTTGCCTGCCACTCCTGAATAGTTGGTATATCTTGTACTTTCCATCTTTGGGCCAGAAGGGTCCTCGCGGCAGCTGTAGCATACATGAACAAATTTTGATCTTCTATTTTAATTTCTGTTCCTATTAAGCCTAATAGACATGCTTCCGGTCTTTTGGGGAAAGTATATCTAAATATTTTTTTGAGTTCATTATAAATTGATTCCCAAATTTTTTTTTACCTTATCGCAGGTCCACCACATATGGAAATAGTCCCCATCTGCCTTTTTACATTTCCAACATTTTCTTTCTTTTTTCCTATACATTTTAGCTAATTTTACTGGCGTCAAATGACATCTATACATCATTTTTAGCAAGTTTTCCTTTAAAACCATGCATCCTGTAAATCTCAAACCCTCCTTCCATAATCTTTTCCATGCATCCAATTCAATGTTATGCCCAATATCAATTGCCCATTTTATCATTGATTTCTTTACTTCTTCGTCTTTTGTATACCATTCTAGCAATAAACTATACATTATTGATAAAATTTTATCTTTACAGTCTATTAACTCGACTTGGAATTTCGATTTTTTATCTTCGAACCCATTTCTCTTTTTATCTTCCTTTAATAAGTCACTGATCTGGTGGTATTGCAGCCAGCCTGTTAACATATTTTCAATTTGGTCATATGGTTTGAGCTTTATCCCTTGGTCTGTTTTCCTAGTAATATCCTCATATGTTACTCTTTCCCCTTCCATGTTTACTTTTTTTGTTGTCAACACCTCAATTGGTGATATCCACCACGGTGTCTTTCTTTCCAGGAGGTTTTTATTCTGATCCCATACTTCATATAAAGATTTCCTAATCACATGGTTTAGAAAACCTTTATGTACCTTTACTTTGTTGTACCATAGGTACGAATGCCAACCGTATCTATTGTCGTGGCCCTCTAGATCTAAATGGTCAGTGTTTTCTAAAGTCAGCCAATCTTTTAACCATACCAAGCACGAAGCTTCATAATATAAAGTCAGGTCTGGTAAATCAAAACCTCCTCTCTCTTTCTTATCTACTAGTATCTTCATTTTTATCCTTGGCCTTTTCCCCTGCCAGACAAATTTCGCTATTTTTTTTTGCCAATCCTTAAATTGTCTTATCCCTTTTACCACTGGTATTGCTTGAAATAAAAATAACAGTCTAGGTAGTATATTCATTTTTATCACAGAGATTCTGCCTAATGATGACGATTTTAGTCTGCTCCATATATCCATATCTTTCTTAATTTCTTTCCATACCACCTCATAGTTGTCCTTGTACAGATTTATATTTTTTGTTGTCATCCAAATTCCTAAATATTTTAATTTTTTACCTATCGCGATTCCTGAGTCTACTTGTAATTCTTCCATCTCTTCTTTCTTCAGATTTTTTGCTAGCATTTTCGTCTTGTTTTTGTTGAGTTTAAACCCTGATACCTTCCCAAACTCTTCCATTCTTTTTATTGCCTCTTTCACACTTTGTCTTGGTTCTTCCAACGTTAAGACTAGATCATCTGCGAAGGCTCTTAACTTAAATTCTTTTCGTCCCACCTTAATGCCTCTGACTTCTGATGATTCTCTTAGCTTCTTGTTCAAGACCTCTAGGACTGTAATAAATAGCAAGGGAGACAAAGGACATCCCTGCCTAGTACCTTTAGTTATCTCAAAGTTATCTGATATGTTGTTATTAATTATTAACTTTGCTTTTTGGTCCAAATAAATCGTGTCAATACCTCTCAAAAAATTTTCACCAATTCCTAATACTTTTAAGTTTTCTTTCATGAAATGCCAAGAAACATTATCAAACGCTTTTTCCGCGTCTATGAACATTAGTACTGCCTGTTTCTCATTTCTGACTTCAAGGTATTCAATTATATTTATCAGGTTTCTTACGTTGTCCCTTAGTTGCCTCCCTGGCAGAAAGCCTGTTTGGTCCTTGTGTATCACCTTATTTAACACCATTTTTAGTCTATTCGCTAGTATATCTGCAAATAGCTTATAGTCGTTATTCAATAACGAAATTGGTCTGAATTTTTTTACATCTAATATATCCACCTCTTTCTTCGGGATCAGTGTAATGTAGGCTTCTTTCCAGGTGTTTGGCATCCTTCCTTCTCTTAAGACTTTATTCATTACTTCACTTAGAACAGGTGTCAGGTATTGCGATAGTGTTTTATAATACTTTGCTGAGATACCGTCCGGTCCTGGGGCCTTCCCTATTTTCATTCTTTT
Organism: Podarcis filfolensis; assembly: GCF_964270895.1. NCBI lineage: Eukaryota > Metazoa > Chordata > Lepidosauria > Squamata > Lacertidae > Podarcis > Podarcis filfolensis. The sequence continues at coordinate 17,582,108 of NC_139609.1, read as the reverse complement.
TATTGCCTTCGTGACCTCTTGTCCTGTTATCTCCTGGTTAAGCATTCTTTTTTCTTCTTCTGAGATTTGATGCAATTTATGGTCATGGATATACTTTTCTATTCTCTTATTGTCTTCTTTATCTTTCCTATAAAGATCTCTATAGAATCTCTGAAATACTTTTCTAATTTCTTTCGGGTCCTCAATCATTTTATCCCCATCTTTTATTTTACAAATTGTGTTCTGTTTTTGTCTTGCTTTTATTTGCCACGCCAAGAATCTCCCAACTTTGTTGGCTGACTCAAAATTTTTTTGTCTCATGGCTTTTATTTTCCATTTGATCTCCTGTCCCACCACCATGGAGAACTGAGACTGCAACATTTTTATATTTCGTTTTATTATTTCATCTTTAGGTTTTGTTATAAGCTGTTTTTCGTTCTCCATGAGCTGGGTCAGGATCTCTTCTTTCTTCTCTCTCCCTCTTTTCTGGAAGCTGTTTTTTTTGAATCAGGAAACCCCTTATCACTGCTTTGCTCGCGTCCCAGACTGTTTCAATTGGTGTTTCTTTGTTTAGGTTCCATTTAAAATAGTCTGTTATTGTCTCTTTTGCAGTTTCCACTACTCTCTGGTCATTAAATAAGCTCTCATTCATTCTCCATCTATGTGTAGAAGGGTCCTTTCCTTTTAATTCCATATATAGCGGATTATGATCTGACAGGGTTCTTGGGAGGATTTCAATTCTAGTTACTCTCGGTGTTAGAATCTTAGAAACCCAGATCTGATCTATTCTGCTCAGTGTTCCCAACATTTTTCCAACTGTGGCCCCCTTCTGACCTTGTTTCCTTCCTGTGCCCCCCCCATGGACGTAGCCAAGGAGGAGGCAACTGCCCCCAATAAGTAAAAATCAATACAAATCTGAGGTTCTGCCCTGCACCCCTCAGCAACATCTGATGGCCCTGATCTGCTAGGTACTGGGGTGGATTGCACCCTGCACCTTGCAGAGTCAGGCCCAGGAGACCACCGGGCCTAGCACTGGTAGCAGCAACAAGCAGCTCTAGCTTGCCCAGCCCTACCCATTGCCACCTCACCACCACACTTACCTGACCTGAGGGTTCTGGATTGCGGGCTCTGCTGGTCAAATGGGAGCCTCAGCGATTGCCCTTTCCCACCAGAAACGAACTAGGACTGCTCCAAGAAAACGCCTGTGGCCAAAAGGAGCGCTGGGCCCTGGTGGGCTACCCCTTGCCCGCTTTTGATTGGCCCAGTGGGTAGCAAGCCAATCTGGATTTTTTAAAGAAAAAAATGATTCCCTCACTTTTCAATTTCCTCTGTGGCCCCCTAGCCTCGAGCTGTGCCCCCCCCATTTATGCAATTTGTTGGGAATCTGAATACGTGCAGCTACTCACACAGAGTCGATTAGGGTTTGGCAGACAGCCAAGGCAATGTGAAGGAGTAAATCTGCCTGGTGATACAGAGGCATGGAGACAGCTCCATGATTGGTCAAGCTCTCTCACGGGAATAACGATTAATGGCCTACTAACTGTTAGTTCAGTGGTTCAGTATGTCAGTGTAGGAGTTGTGAGTAAAGATCTGTGTTCTGTTCCTGTAAATAGTCCACTGTATATAATAAACACCTAACTACAAGTTCCTGGTTCCTGCTTCGTCCATCCTGTCTGCAGCCAAGTTGCCAATTGCTTTCGTGGATTCTGCGTTTACTCTACTAGGTCTGGCTAAGGTCCTGCAACTAGTCAGAAAGTTGTGAAACACCAATAGGTTTTGCCAATACAATTTTCACCTGTGGCCCCCTTGGAATATCCTGGGATCCGCCAGTTGGGAAACACTGGGTTAGACTATTAACTCTGACTGCTATGTTCCACGTCCACTGATGGGGACAGTGTATGTTTTGGAAAGCCAGGAGGGGAGAGTATTGTAGAGCTCATAGGAATCCCATGGGTCTCTGGTTGGCGACCGTGAGACTAGAATGCTGGATATAAATATTACAGTGCATATCAGCTGAAATCCCTTTTACATTTGTAATTGTATCCACATTGTTTCATTTCATTTTTCCAGTTTATGACAGATGTACTGTCTGATTTGATTTCCACCTACTGGTGCTTTTCTCCCCGTCGCAAAGCCAGCTCCAACACAACTTCACTAAAGAGAAAGAGAGGCTCTTGTTGGCTTGGGGAGCAGGGGGGGGGAGGGGGAGAGAAAAGGATGATTGACAGCAACCTCTTCCGATCTAAGGCAGTGGGTATTGCTATGCAAGGGAACACAAGAAAATTACTGACAACTCTTCTGTACTCACAGGGTCTGTTTCTGTAGATTTGAAGCTCGGCTGCCTATTGCATTTGAAAATTAATTTCACACATTTGAATCAGAACAAGCATTACAGGCAGGTCTGCTGTGATCAGAACTCCCTTGCAATAAAAATTCAGAATCACAGAAGCCTATTATTGCAAATTGAAGGCACAATAATGCAAACCAGGAACAGTGTATTAAAAATAATACTTTCTTTTTACTTGAGTACTGTGCTTATTGTAGGTAGCTTGCTATAAGTAGTTTCTCGATATTAAAGAATTAATCCCTCTTCTTGAAGTTTTCCAAAACTACAGTGCTCATGGTATAGCAAATCAGCATCAAAACCAGAGTTGCCAGACCACAGCCTCCTTAACTAGAGATAACACAGTAGGAGACATTTCTTCCTGCCTTTGTGGATTCTCTCCCATCCTAGAAAAGACGCAGAAAATGTCAACCGAAATTATCACTGGGGTAAAGCATCTTCCCTAGAAGGGCTGAATTATTTGGTCTTGTTGGTTTAGAGCAACACCTGGGTCTCCAGCTGCTGTTGAAGTACCAGCATCCCTAGCTAGCAGAACCAGTGATCATGGATGACTGGAATTGTAGTCCAAAAATCAGCTGGAGACCCAGGTTTGGGAAACCTGCTTTAGAGCAAGGTCAGCTAAATGGGAAGAAGGCAGAGGTTTATTAAAGCATTCACAAGACAAGGCACTTAATTTTATTTATATATATATATATATACATATATATATATATATATATATATATATATATATATATATTAGTTTTACATAAAAGTTATACACCATAACCATAACATTTTCACACATTAAAAAAGAAAAGAAAATGGTTCTTGAGACCTCCTTCCTTCCCTCCATGGGTTCCAATTCTAAATTTTATTTCTGCATCTTTTACTGTAATCTATCTGTTATATAATCATAGTATCCAAAATCCATGTTACATTACAAGTGTCATTGTATTCCTGCCAATGATTTCAGCTGTTACAGTGATCTCTCAAATATGTTAGAAAGTTATTCCAGACTTTTAAAAATACTTGGTCTCCCTGATTTCCAATCTTTCCCGTCAGTCTTGCCATTTCTGCATATTCCATCACCTTGGTCTTCTCTGGTCCATACTTCTTCTTCTTCCCATATCTGGGCAAGAAGCAGCCTTGCTCCTGTCATTGCATACATAAACAGTCTTTTATATATATATTTGGTAGTTCTACACCTATAATACCTAACAACAAAGCCTCTGGTTTTTTTAACAAAAGTTAGCTTAAACATTTTTTTCATTATATATCATTTCCCAGAAAGCTTTTACCACCCCACATAACCACCACATAAAACTTACCCTCTTTCCTTTTACATTTCCAGCACACATTTGAACTGGTTCTATACATTTTCACAATTTTACTAGGTGTCAGATACCAACGGCACATCATTTTCATATAATTAAGACAAGGCATTTAAGATGATGCTACTACCTCCATGCCCTTCGTAGCCAGTGGGGATAGATTGGGTAGATCAAAAGTGTGGTCAATGCATCTTTGCAGGAAGGCTGCGTTCATGTGGTCCTTAAGGAGGCTGTAGTGCACCCACTCCTCATTGATTTCAGAAATTGTCAATATCTCCCTTTCAGGGAAAGTGCTTGAGAGGGTAGTGGCTATCTAGCTTCATATGTTCTTGGATGAAGCTGGTTATTTAGACCCATTGCAATTTTGGTTCAGGCTTGAGACTGAGTCAACATTGAACACCCCTTGATTCAACAACAACTCCTTGATTCTCCTTGATCTTTTAGCAGCCTTTTATACCAATGACTATGGCATCCAGCTGGAATGGGTCTGTGGGTTGGAAGCTGGTGGTGTGGCACTACTTCTGTTTTCAAGGCTGCGTGGTAGCCCCATGGCTGGGGTCCCATATCTTCCCAGTGCTGTTTACTAGACAGATGCATGAAGACATTGGGAGTGGCAGCCACAAGGTTGTCCAAGTTGCCCAAACAGATGTTTGAGGCACAAAGTGGCTCCAGTGGGAAGGGGAGTTTGATGGATGCCGCCTGCCTCCCTTCTGCTAATGGGAATATCATGTAAGTGGAACTCCATTCACAGCTGAACTTTAATTAGTATCTAAGACTGCAATTGTAACCATGTATCCTCAAAAGAACTTTGGAATTTAGTTGGCCTTACTCCCGGGTAGGGATGTGGGTGGTGCTGTGGGTTAAACCACAGAGCCTAGGGCTTGCCAATCAGAAGGTCCGCGGTTCAAATCCCCGTGACGGGGTGAGCTCCTGTTGTTTGGTCCCTGCTCCTGTCAACCTAGCAGTTTGAAAGTACACAGTACAAGTAGATAAATAGGTACCGCTCTGGCGGGAAGGTAAACGGTGTTTCCGTACGCTGCTCTGGTTCGCCAGAAGTGGCTTAGTCATGGTGGCTGTACTCCGGCTCCCTTGGCCAATAAAGCAAGATGAGCACTGCAACCCCAGAGTCAGCCACAACTGGACCTCATGGTCAGGGGGTCTCTTTACCTTTAAACAAGAGGGACACAGGTGGCGCTGTGGTCTCTTGGGCTTGCCAACTGGAAGGTTGGCTGTTTGAATCCCCGCGGCGGAGTGAGCTCCCGTTGCTCTGTTCCAGCTCCTGCACTTCCTTCAAACCAGTTTTGAAACACACAATATTCAACATCCACTGGAAGTCTTCAAGAGTTATTCCCATGGATTCAGATTTGTGAAAATGTATCACTGGAATAGGTTGTGCTGGTAATTTAGCCAAAGACAATTCAACTGAAATATATCCTCAGGGCAGTTTATAGTTAATGACATCTGAAAATAGTCAAATAACTACGTAAGAGCAATGCTAATTCAGTTATTCTACAGCTTCATGAAAATCAGTTGGCAAGGAAAGATAGAGCTTGTTATCAATGGTGGTTTCATGTAGATCTTAGCATAAAACATACTTCTATAGATGCGCTTTCTGATGGAAGATTTCCACATTGTTGGATCCATGGGAATTGTTCCAAAAATAATCCAACAATTGAAACTATCTCATTAGAAGAGACTGTTGGGTATTGGTGAATCCTTCCTCAGAAACTAAATATTTTAATGAGTTGAGCATTAATTAAACTGTGCAGTTTACATGACAGGAATTAAAATCCCCACCCCTGGCATATGAGAAATTCTAATTTTACTGAGGTTTACTGGGCTATATAGTTTATTCAACAGATTAAAAACCTATTATATCCCTTCATCATAAAAGGATATTAATTGCAGCATTGTTAAAGAATGACTTCTGGTTTGACCATGCTTAATGATTCCTCAGAAATCAACACAATGCCGTAATATTTACAATAAAATTAAAGGCTGCTGGACAGCAAATGTCATGTCCCAGCATTATACAACACAAAAAGGGTTTCTGTTTATAGATTTCATTATCAACCGGATTTATGTTCAAAATGTCTAATCTGTCCTTTTTATGGGAAACCCCGCGTTGACCTTCATTATCTGCAGGCGGATTTAAACTGTGTACAATGCTGCTGTTTAATCAGCTTTATTTTAGCTTCTCTGAAAGCAGTCCAGAGGCTTAGAGAGCCCCCATTAAAATCCAAATTCAACCCAGACAAATGTCCTACTCATTCCTTTGCTGTTCTTACAAGGCTGGCTAGAGTGACAGAGGTCAGTTACTAATAGATCTATTGCTACAGCCCTTCACTTGTGATGGACCCAAAGGAGAACTGTGTGCTTTAAAAGGCTCCAGGGTCATTCCCTTTTGCCTCACACTCCATGCCACATAGCTCTTGCTGGCCCCACCTCCATCATCCATGAGTTAATGTGGACATCTGGGACAGGGAAGCCTTTGAACGTAGCACTCTATGTACAGAAGCTCTCCCAAGATCCTGGCATAATTCTTGGGACCCAAGTAGCTAAAAGAGTGCCTTTCCACAGTATCAAGCATCTTGGGCCCTATGTGAGGCCTTGGTGGTGGTACTACCATTTTGGGCTGCCTGGTTGGTGTAGGTTCATGATAGGGCCTTTTTAGTGCTGGGTTCTCCTTGTGTAGATGCTCTCCCTACGAGGAGCTTATATCTCCGTCATTACTGACGTTCAGGAGCAATCTGAACACATTCCTGTTTACCCAGGCTGAGAAGTTCTGGCAACCATCAAACTATTCCTGGCAACCCTGAGGTGACTGGATGTAAGTCCTATTGAATTCAATGGGGCTTACTCTGAGGCAAGTGGGGTTATGTTCACAGGCTTAGTCAGGGTCCAACCAATTTTGAATACTTCTTCCCTTCTTCTAGAATGCAGCAGCTAGACTGGTGACTGGGAGTGGCTGCCGGGACCACATAACACCGGTCCTGAGAGATCTGCATTGGCTCCCAGTACGTTTCTGAGCACAATTCAAAGTGTTGGTGCTGACCTTTAAAGCCCTAAATGGCCTTGGTCCTGTATACCTGAAGGAGTGTCTCCACCCCCATCGTTCAGCCCAGACACTGAGATCCAGCACTGAGGGCCTTCTGGCGGTTCCCTCATTGCGAGAAGTGAGTTTACAGGGAACCGGACAGAGGGCCTTCTCGGTAGTGGCACCCACCCTGTGGAATGCCCTCCCTTCAGATGTGAAGGAAATAAGCAGCTATCTTATCTTTAAAAGACATCTGAAGGCAGCCCTGTTTAGGGAAGTTTTTAATATTTAATGCTGTATTGTTTTTAACACTCGATTGTAAGCCGTCCAGAGTGACTGGGGAAACTCAGCCAGATGGGCGGGGTATAAATAATAAATTCTTCTTCTTCTTCTTCTTCTTCTTCTTCTTCTTCTTCTTCTTCTTCTTCTTCTTCTTCTCCTCCTCCTCCTCCTCCTCCCCCTCCTCCTCCTCCTCCTCCTCCTCCTCCTCCTCCCTTCTTTTTTCCCTTCTTCGTTTTCTTCTTCTTCCTCTTCTATTTCTGCTCTGTGATTCTATTTAGATCAGGTTTTTAGTCTTGATAAAAAGATATCTCATATTAATATTTGCATTTCACCCCAGATTTTAATAAAATGCATTCAAAAGAGAGAGTGCGTCTCAGCTGGTTAGAGCGTGATGCTGACAATGTCAAGGTTGCATGTTTGATCCCTGTATGAGCAGCTGCATATTCCTGCATTGCAGGGAGTTGGACTAGATCACTGTTTCCCAACCTTGTGTCTCCAGCTGTTGTTGGACTAGAACTCCCATCATGCCTAGCTGGCAAGACCAGTGGTCAGGAATGATGGGAATTGTAGTCTGAAAACAGCTGGAGACACAAGGTTGGGTAACACTGGACTAGATGATCCTCAGGGTGCCTTCCAACTCTACAATTCTATGTTTCTATTTCTATTAATGTGTGCAAGAAACAAGATTGGCTGCACATCCACGCATATTCAGCTCTGGAGACGGGTGCCTAACCTTTGCCCCTCCAGATGTGATACAGTTTGGGAATTACAGCAGCAGGCCATACAATATGCCCTTTGTGGGTCACACCTGGAGATCTAGAGCAGGCATCCCCAAACTCGGCCCTCCAGATGTTTTGGGACTACAACCCCCAGCATCCCTGACCACTGGTCCTGTTAGCTAGGGATGATGGGAGTTGTAGTCCTAAAACAGCTGGATGGTCGAGTTTGGGGATGCCTGATCTAGAGACAAGGGAGAGACCTGAATGAATGAACAGTGCTGGCTCCTGGATTTCATGGGCCTTTGAACAAGGCACCCCAGTGGAAGAGGCATTACATGTCTCTGAACATCTTGTGTGCTGCATGCTCATCTAAGTGAGAAGTGTTGCACTGTTTGGGTGCTCTTTTACCATTCTTGCAGTCTTCCCAAATGACCAGCCTTTCCATTCCTCTGGAGCCAGCTCTGATAAATAACCCTTTCCGCTGCACAGACTTTTAACACGGTGCATCAAAACATTTCTAAAACTTCTCCCAAAAGACAAAATGAGGAGAGCGGGCGATTTATCAAGGACAGGTCCCAGAATACTGGAGCTCCTCTTCAGCCAGCCGCACACCAAAGGAACTTTTTCTGCAACACAGTGACACTGCACTGCTGGTTTTGCAGCTTATTTATTTTATTCACTAGAGGTCAGAGTTGTGCTGGTAGATTCATAGCAGCTCCATTGCAAATAACTTAAAACTAATTAATCATATCCTGACATGGAGACAGAAAAGAAAGAGTGATATTTTAGAAATGGTCTGGAAAACCCCTGTGACACAGCTGTTTGCAATGCAATTAAGAAGAAGTGTGTCCAGGAAAGGGAGGGAGGGAGGGAGGGAGAGGAATCCACAAAAATACTAAGTTTCTTCTGCTCTATAATATCCTCACAAGGCCACTATCAAGAGTGAAATATAGAGAGGTCTTAAAGAAAACCCATACTGGTGGGCAGAAATGCATCTGTTGCTACTTTAATTATATTATTTATTTGTATTTACAGCTGCCAATTTATTCTTAAATTTTAATCTGGAATTTGATTTGAGGATTTAACGATGATTAATGAATTTGATCTGGAGCCTCTCAAAGTGCTCAATGGAAGTGTCAGGTAAAAGCCTTTTTGCTTCCCGAAAGCATACTGCCCTGCCAAAGGGGACCTGGAGGACTGCATGAGATTTCCTGCCACTGGAATATAAGGATACTTAACGAATCCCCCCCCCAATAATTATTATATAAATTAAATTTATATACATCTCCCAGGCTAACGCACAGATTGAAACATAGATATCCAATGGTCTCTACATTTCCAACATGTTCTGAAATAGTTCTTGGCACAAAAACTGTTTTAAAATGTGTGTGCTTTGAGAGAAAGTGCAATTGGGAATGAGTATTTTGACTGAAAATATGTTTAGAAGTTTGTATTTTGAGGGAAAATATGTGAAAACGTGCATTTCATATGCAAGTTTTTTTAAAAAAAATAAAATAAAACATAGATAAATGCAGAAAGTGACGCAGCCTGGAAATAAAATGACTCACCCCTCCTTACCAGAACATCTCATATTAACTAAGCAACGAGGGAAGGCAGCAAAAATGTCTACACAACATCCTGGACACAGGGAATATGTGGTCCTCCAGATATTGCTAGACTATAGCTCACACCATCTCTGGCTATTGACCATGTGGAGGGGGAATTGATGGGAGCTGGAGTGTAGAGTCTGGGGGGACATGGGTTCCCTGCTCCTACCAGAGATCATGGCACAAAAATAGTGATTTTTGGCCTCCTGGTGGCACTGTGGGTTAAACCACAGAGGCTAGGACTTGCCGATCAGAAGGTCGGCAGTTCAAATCCCCATGACGGGGTGAGCTCCCGTTGCTCGGTCCCTGCTCCTGCCAACCTAGCAGTTCGAAAGCACGTCAAAGTGCAAGTAGATAAATAGGTACCGCTCCGGCGGGAAGGTAAACGGCGTTTCCGTGCGTTGCTCTGGTTTGCCAGAAGCGGCTTAGTCATGCTGGCCACATGACCCGGAAGCTGTACGCCGGCTCCCTCGGCCAATAAAGCGAGATGTGCGCCGCAACACCAGAGTCAGCCATGACTGGACCTATTGGTTAGGGGTCCCTTTACCTTTATCGCCTTCCAGGGCACATTTCAATAAATGAAAGTAGTTTCCACACTGTTATACTCATCATGTTCATTCAGAAGTAACTCCTATTGTTTCTGGTGGAACATCCTTCCCAGAAAGATTGCTGTGTTTACTAATTTTTTAAAAAAGAAAAAGAATCTAAAGATCATTTTAGAAAATATTTACCTCTAACCAATAAAATTTCTCCCATTGATACCATTTTCAAAGCCTGCATTGCAAGAGCAAAGTTGTGTTTACAGTTTCCTGAATTCCGTGATAAAGCATATCATATCTCTACCTCTTAAAAAAGCTCAAATAGCCATAGGGAAGACTAAGAGATATGTAAGACAGATAGTACATTAGGAACCAACTGGGAAGGTCAAAATTTGTACATAGCTTTTTGATGATCAGAATCTATTCTGGCCTTCCATTCTCTTATCTAGAGCTGGAAAATATTTTCCATCATATCTCTCTCCTTCCCCATAAATAGCACATAAGACTCCTGAATTTACTTCTGCCTGAAAGAAGACACACAACATTCTGAAACCTCAGCAGAGTATGTGGCTTACATTATAATAATAAAATCTGTAGCCTCTAGTTACTAAAAGGTACATGATGACTTAAAATGAAAATTCCTGGAATTAATATTACTCTGATTTCCTGGAATTAATAATGTTTAGCGCTGATAAGGCACTTTAGTTATTTTATATATGTTATCTTACAGACCTCTCTCTTTCTCTCTCTCTCTATATATGGGAAGTATTAGCTTGCAGGGTTGCAAAAGACATCTCCACTTGAGATCCAGGAGGGCCACCGAGAGTGAAAACAGGCAGTAGATGGACACCCAATGGACTGATTGTTTGGTTCACTGTAAGGCAACTACATACATTGAAATATAGTTATATGTTTTTGCAAGTTTGCGCAAATTTCAAACAGGTTTGTCACACAAGATGAAATGATTTTATTCATAACAAAAATGTCAAACCCATTGGGTGGGATAAAGCTATGCACTCGTGTGTGGCACTGTGGTCTAAACCACTGAGTCTCTTGGGCTTGCCGATCAGAAGGTCACCAGTTCGAATCCCCGCAACAGAGTGAGCTCCTGTTGCTCTGTTCCAGCTCCTGCCACCTTAGCAGTTAGAAAACAGGCCAGTGCAAGTAGATAAATAGGTACCCCTGCAGCGGGAAGGTAAACGGCGTTTCCGTGCACTCTGGCTTCTGTCATCGTGTTCCGTTGTGCCAGAAGTGGTTTAGTCATGATGACCACATGACCTGGAAAGCTGTCTGTGGACAAACGCTGGCTCCCTCAGCCTGAAAGTGAGATGAGGGCCACAACCCAATAGTCGCCTTTGACTGGACTTAACCGTCCAGGGGTCCTTTACCTTCACCTACCTTTATTCAATCACCACCAAAGACATTGTTCACATCTAGTTCTTTTTTTTTTATAATGATATTTATTAAAGTTTCAGAAAAGGTTACAAAAATAAGAAAGAAAAAGAAAAAAGAAGCAAAAAATACAAAATACAGAAAAATAAAAACAATTAAAAATAAATCAATCTTTCCATGTCTTGTCTTTCATTTACTTGTTTCCCTGACCTCCTCACACCTCCCTTTTTTGTATTCCAGTTCAGTTAGTTAGTTCAGCAAATCCTTTCCCTCTTTATTTTTATCTTAATCCTTTATCTTAATATGTTATAACTTTACATTCTCACCTATTAACAATCCATTTTTTCCAAACTCCTTTGTAACATTACTGCTAAAACCACTTAACTTCATTCCGACATCATTTTAACATTCATTAATTTTACAGTATTTCTGTAGGTAGTCTTTAAATTTCTTCCAATCTTCTTCCACCGCCTCCTCTCCCTGGTCTCGGATTCTGCCAGTCATTTCCACCAGTTCCATATAGTCCATCACCTTCATCTGCCATTCTTCCAGGGTGGGTAGATCTTGTGTCTTCCAATACTTTGCAATAAGTATTCTTGGTGCTGTTGTAGCATACATAAAGAAAGTTCTATCCTTCTTTAACACCGATTGGCCGACCATGCCCAGGAGAAAGGCCTCTGGTTTCTTCAGGAAGGTATATTTAAATACCTTTTTCATTTCATTATAGATCATCTCCCAGAAAGCCTTAATCCTTGGGCACGTCCACCAAAGGTGAAAGAATGTACCTTCGTTATCTTTACATTTCCAACATTTATTATCGGGCAAATGATAGATTTTTGCAAGCTTGACTGGTGTCATGTACCACCTGTATATCATTTTCATAATATTCTCTCTTAAGGCATTACATGCCGTAAATTTCATACCTGTGGTCCATAACTGTTCCCAGTCAGTTCACATCTAGTTCTTGTGTCATAAAAAGGTAGTAGGAAAGAGGGGGATCTGGACTGAGACCATAGTGTTGGTAGCTTAAACCCTTTGTTCTCAGAGTGGTCCAGGTCTTGATCAGATCCATTGATGACAGTGGGAGATTTCTTCCCAATGCAAATAGCTGTCATGAGAGGTCCTGGTCCAGATGATTGTGGTTCCTTTTTATCACATACACAGAACAATAGGACAATGACCTATCCCCCACAACAGCATGCAAATCAATTTGGCTAATGTGACCCAACAACTTACTCCCTGCGCACACATACAAACAGGCCACACTGCTACCAATTAAGCTCTGGACCCCCTAAACTCTTGCAATGTCTACACACACACACACACACACACACACACACGTGGCCTATCCACATAATGCTGACTAAACTCCTACACTAACACTACACAAAAGAAGAAAAGAACATCAAACCTATCTCTCTCCCTCCTACTCTCTCTTCCCTCTCCTTCCCCCCAATCTCAGGATGTCCCTGCAAAAGCGTCTCTCACTACATGTAAACAAACAGTGAAAAAGACTCTATGAATTGATAGTGGAGACAAAAGATGTACTTTCCCCCGTTTATTGCTTCGTTTGTAGCACAATGAAATTGTTAATAAAAACTAATAAAAAAAAAGCTCCCCCCATGTATACCACAATTTGAATTAGTCTTCATGCCTGCTATTTTAAAAAATGCAATTAGCAATTGTATGAATAATGTCACAGCAAGCTTGACCTTTACTCTTTTTTTTTAGATTGTGGATTGTCAATTTTCTCATACTTTTTGACAGTTCTAGAAGAATGCAGAGTGTTTCTCTGCAGGGCTTTTCTAGAGCTCCGTCTAGAAAAGTACTGCCCTTTGTTTCCAATGCAGCCGGATCCTACATTTATTTACTCAGATGTCCATCCTATTTAATTCAGTGGTACCCAAGTAATAATGCATAATAGGACTGCAGCCTATGAAACATTCAAGTGTGTGTGTGTTCCAAATAACTAACGGCTGGTGACAAAAAGTTTTTAAATGGCTCATTTTCCAAGGTTCACAAAATGCCAGACTTTCAATAAATATATATTTAATGCAAAGTATGGCTCTCCTCACTGTCAAGTACAGATCAGAGCCTTGATTCACAGAAGACATGACCTTTTCCAGTAGGAGTAAGAGAGATATGCCATGAAAAATGTAACAGGTTGTCTACAGCTGATCTATTTGGTTATGCTCAAATAACAACAATTGTTTTCACATTGTATGAGAATAGTCAAACATTCCCATACCTACATACATACAACACTAAAGGTTGTGTATATTTCATATTCAGAAAATGCATGTAGTATTCCTGTAAGTAGCACAGCACTCAAGAGAGTTGTTTGACATGCTTTCTCTACAAGGCTGTGTCTTGCTATGTAGCTCAAGGTAGAGTGTATATATTTAATATAGGAGGTCACAGGTTCAGTCCCCAGGATCTCCAGTTAAGATTGGATACATCACCTCTCTGAAACCATAGATAGCTGCTGCCAATCTGTGCAGATGGATTAATTATATGGTTCAGTATAAGACAACTTCCTATGTTCCTATGATGCAAGGCAAAGCAAACATGTTTGGTGGTGGTGCCTGATGGGTGCAGGAAGACGTGTGCACTGGCGGAGGAATGGGGGGTTGGGGAGCGCACCACTCCCGGCACCATCGGGGAGGGGGGTACCATCGCGGCCGCCCCTGGACATGCACTGTGCACCCCCCACTGCGCCGGGCGCCATGCCCCCACAGATGGCATGCCACACCCCTGGGACGCACATCAAGCCCCCATGGGTGGCATGCCATGCCCCCGGAATGCATGCCACACCCCCACGGGTGACGTGCCACACTCCCGGGACGTGCGCCAGCCACACCACCTGCCTGCTCTCCGCCACCAGTGCCAGAGCATGCAGCTTCGCCACTGGACATGTGGATGGACAGAATAGATTCCTGACTTCTGGAATGCTCCTCTATCGTACCTCTTGATTTATCCTTCAAACCCAATTACTCTTTGGCAACAAATCTGGGCTCTTGACTCAACTCAGGCCACTGCTCAGTCCCGGCAAAAATGAATGACTTGGCTCTAGTCTGACTTTCAGATATTTAGCTTCTTGGGACATGGCCATGTGGCTTTAAACCAGAGATGGAGACCTTCCAAATACAATATAAATTTCTCCCATTCTTTATTAAAATTTTGGTCTTCCTGATTTCCCCAGTCATTCTTGCCATTTCTGCATAGTCCAGCAATTTATTCTGCCATTCCATTCTGGTAGGGACCTTGCCGTCTTTCCAGCTCTGGGCTACCAGCATCCTGGCGGCTGTCATTGCATGCATTTGAACTCTTTAGCAGGTTCAAAATAACTCTTGTAAGGTAACAAAGGCTTTGAATATAATGGATAAGTGTAAAAATGGAGTGACGTATGGTATGCAGCAAAAAAGGTTAAGCAAATAACCCATGGAGGGGTAGAGGGAGGTCTAAGGGTTCAGAAGAATCTTGTTTATTTGTTTTTTAATCTATGGTTGTGAATGTAAACATTAATTTGTATTCAATTCAAAAAAATTTAAAAAATAAATAAACCAGAAATGGAGAACCTCTGGTCTGTGGGCTTGAACAGACCCACTAGTATGTTTCCGAGCACAATTCAAAGTGTTGGTGTTGACCTTTAAAGCCCTAAACGGCCTCGGCCCAGTATACCTGAAGGAGCGTCTCCACCCCCATCGTTCTTCCTTGACGCTGAGGTCCAGCGCCGAGGGCCTTCTGGCGGTTCCCTCATTGCGAGAAGCAAAACTACAGGGAACCAGGCAGAGGGCCTTCTCGGTAGTGGCGCCCGCCCTGTGGAACGCCCTCCCATCAGATGTCAAAGTGATAAACAACTACCTGACATTCAGAAGACATCTTAAGGCAGCCGTGTTCAGGGAAGTTTTTAATGTGTGACATTTTAGTGTATTTTTGGTCTCCGTGGAAGCCGCCCAGAGTGGCTGGGGAAACCCAGCCAGATGGGTGGGGTACAAATAAATTATTATTATTATTATTATTATTATTATTATTATTATTATTACTCTTCATCTGGTCCACGAGTCTGTTTTGGAAAAGCCACACCTACCTGCCCTACAACTATAAACAAAGACTGGGCTGAAATTTCTTCCTCTGCCTTAACATATTATTCCCCTGTGAAAATGAGGGCATTTTTTTTTAACTGCTTTAGAGATTTATTTTTTTAAAAAAATAGGAAGGTGGTTGATACGTACCTACTGGGCCACACAGTCTATATCCCCTGCCCATTTATCCCACATGCTTTACGAATGATGTGATGCAATGTGGCAAACTTTCCTACCTGAGGCATTCCAGAAACTGTGGTGGTAGATAGAGCCTTGAACCCCTGTGAGTTTGAATTTTAAAAAAACAATGATAAACTGGAAAAACCTCACCTGCTTTGTAAATTTAAGCAAGGAAATCAAAAACCCACTCCTAAAAAAATATAGGTGACATTTCTTTTCTCATCCCTCTTCCCCATACAGTGGTACCTCAGGTTACATACGCTTCAGGTTACATACGCTTCAGGTTACAGAATCCGCTAACCCAGAAATAGTACCTCGGGTTAAGAACTCTGCTTCAGGATGAGAACAGAAATCATGCTCCGGCGGCGCAGCGGCAGTGGGAGGCCCCATTAGCTAAAGTGGTGCTTCAGGTTAAGAACAGTTTCAGGTTAAGTACGGACCTCCGGAACGAATTAAGTACTTAACCCGAGGTACCACTGTAATAATATTTTGTGGTGGTTTTGTTTCTACTCCACCCACCCAAGGAATGGTCAAAAAGAGAATTATTGACAGCTCTGGAAGGAGCTTGAAGAACTCTTGTTCCCACATATCAATAAAAATATAAAAAATAAAACAAAACCTCAAAAAACGAATTCATGCTGTTCTCTAATTAGAGAAATAGAATGAAACTGATAAGGCATCTTGTAGCTTTTATAAATTCCAACTATATCTGTTAAAATGTGCTGTCAGTGACGATAACTCTTTTAGGCGGAGTGGGATAAAACTAGGAATAAACAAATAAAGCATTGCTGTAGACCTATTTCCAGGGGGAGAGAAATCCAATCTGATAATCTGACTGTTCATCTGGTTTGAAGAATAGCATTTCTTGTAATTAATTAGCTGCAAGTTTGTTAATTCATAGCTACTTTCACACATTTTAAAATCAACATTAATTGGCATCAGTGTGCTCTTCGGAGCTGAAAACAAAAACACATTTATTTCCAAAGAAACACTTCTGGTGCTCTTTTCTTGCTCCACCATTGTAGGATGGAGGATAATAGTCAGGTCATGGTTCCTCCCTGTGTCTATGCATGAAGGGACTGTCATTAGACCCAACAGAAGATGAGCTGCATCTAAAAGAAGGGAAGAGGAGGAGGAGGAGGAGGAGGAGGAGGAGGAGGAGGAGGAGTTTGGACTTGATATCCTGCCTTTCACTCCCCTTAAGGAGTCTCAAAGCGGCTAACAATCTCCTTTCCCTTCTTCCCCCACAACAAACACTCTGTGAGGTGAGTGGGGCTGAGAGACTTCGGAGTGTGACTAGCCCAAGGTTACCCAGCAGCTCCATGTGGAGGAGCGGGGAAGCGAACCCGGTTCACCAGATTACAAGACTACCGCTCGCTCTTAACCACTACACCAAACTGGCACCACTGGGAAGCTAACTCATAGACCACAGGCTGTATGCACCTCTACAAAGCAATATATAGTGCCCCCCACAAAAGCTGCTAACAATCTGGCTTCTGGTTTCCAGCTCAGTCATGTGACCTGACAATCTGGTGGAACTTACAGCTGCAAAACAGGTGGTGTAAGTCAAACTCTGTTTTAAAGACTTGCTTTCCCTCTGCCAGGCTTAGGTTGGCTCAGCTGGCAGTAGCCCTGATCCTGAACAGCATAAGTTCTGCAGGCTTCCTACAGAACTTTAGGATTGGTCTGTTAGCCAGGGCCGTCTTTACTCGGGGGTGCAAGGGGTACGGGGCACCCGGGTGCCAAATTCTGGGGGGCGTCAAGTGCCCACCGCTCTTAACTATCTACATGTTATGAAATAATAAATAATTTTGATCAAGCTAGAAAAACAAAATACATATCTACCTAGGCATTACCAAAATGTATACCTACTGTTTCACTAAAGGACTTTCGACTTTGTGCGCTCATTTACCAAAGACGCGCCGCGCCAGCAGCAGCGCTTGTCATTCACAATGGTGTGTTTTAATTTAATCATTTACAGTTTAAATTCGTTTAGAGAACATTAAAGAAATAATGTTTATTTTCGCTAATTGTCGGCATTTTCTTTGACTAACTACTTAGTACTTAGGGCTTTAATACACATGTGTTTCAGCACGCGATTTTAGTTTTTGGGGCTGCTGGGTGGATCTCTTTGCACTGCAAAAGATGGCAGTGGTCTGTTTTCTCAAGCTGTCTATTTAGTTCCCCTCATGTTCAGTGCTTGAATTACGTGGAGGCAGAGAGGGCTTAACCCACTTTTGTAATGCCCAACCTTTTTTTTTAGAAGGCTATGGAGAGGGCACAATTCAGGAGTCTGGGCAGGATTTGTTGATTCTGTTGCCTTTCCTCCCATGACTGAAACGTGTCATTACATGGATAGTACTTTCTCATCATAAGGCTGCTGCATCCTGCTTTGCTGGTACAGTGGTACCTCGGGTTAAGTACTTAATTCGTTCCGGAGGTCCGTTCTTAACCTGAAACTGTTCTTAACCTGAAGCACCACTTTAGCTAATGAGGCCTCCTGCTGCCACCGTGCCGCCAGAGCACGATTTCTGTTCTCATCCTGAAGCAAAGTTCTTAACCTGAAGCACCTATTTCTGGGTTAGCAGAGTCTGTAACCTGAAGCGTATGTAACCCGAGGTACCACTGTATTGCTAATAAAGGATGTTGGTATATGTTGTGCAGGATTCACAAAGCTGGATGAAAAATGCCCCAACTGAAGCCCAGCTTTTCGTTAGAGGCAATTAGCATCAGAAATTCACTTATTTTGAAATGTAATCTCTAGATCCACTTTCAGGCACCAACACACAAAATAAAAATGTGCTCAAAGGCTTCCTTTCTAAGCAAGTTACTCCAAATGACCCCAACCTGAATCTTGGCTGGCAGATGCTTGGGTTGATCAGCAGTCTAAGGAAGGAGGAGGAGGAGAAGAAGAAGAAGAAGAAGAAGAAGAAGAAGAAGAAGAAGAAGAAGAAGAAGAAGAAGAAGAAGAAGTTACTTGTATCAGCTTTTGCTGAAGCATTTACTGATGCTTGTATCCTGTGCTCTACAGGCAAGTCTAATGTGTGTTTATGCTTCTGAATCTAATAACTCAAAGCGGCATGAATTAGCCATTTCTATACCACTATAGAAATGAATCATTAAATCTAGTAGATCCCAGTTAACTCATCGCACCACGCACCTCCACACCCCAATAGATGAGCAGCATCCAAATAAAGGGCGTTATTTTAGATTGGAGTGGGGAAGATTTCAGCAAGGGAAGGGCAGGACTCAAAATGGGAAGACTCATCAAACTTTCCCTTTAAGTAGAATTCAGTGGGGATCTAAATATATGCAATGTGTACCTTGTGCCTAAATGCAGGGCCAACTCTCATTGGCTTCTCTCTACAGCAGCAGCATCGAGCATTTCTGATAAGCCGGGTGCTTATCAGAAAGGAACTCCAAAGTCCTGAACTTCTAATGAAGTTGTTTGAGGATGGAGCCTCCTAGCCTCTTCAATTATCTGGAGGAGTTTTTTCCACTTGGCTAAATTGGCCCGGCCTCTTGGTCTTTTTCACCTACCTCGTAGCAACCGTCACAACTTTTGTGGTATTTGGCGGTTAGGCATTGGAATGTGTTGTTGGTGTTTTGGGGGGCAAGGTGTGGCCATTGCCTACCCATTCAATTTTGGGTGTTCCGCTAAAGGAATCCGGCGGTCGTGGATCCTGTCCGATGCCCGTGTGGTGGGGGGCCATGGCACGTGTCTTTATTCCCCAAGCGGGGATCGGGTCCTCGAATCACAACTGTGTGAGTTCAGGCAACAGGGCCATTTTTCAGGCACAGAAAGTATGATGCCTTGTGCCCTGTGGTTGGTAGGCAATCTGCAGTGGTAGAACTACTACAAGCCAAGGTCTTTTGCTGGTTATCTTCACTTCTCCATGGATATGAAGTATCACCACCGCCCTCTTAACATGTGAGACTTCTTCTGAGGAACAGGATTCCTAGCCTTAACATGTAAACATCTCATCTGGCTTGGTTACTGAGATTTGGTAGGTAGTTGGGCACTTCTACAGCTTGCTTGGAAATAATAATAATAATAATAATAATAATAATAATAATAATAATAAAATTTATTTATACCCCGCCCTCCCCAGCCGAAGCCGGGCTCAGGGCGGCTAACAACAATAAAATAATACAACATTCTAAAATCATTTCATTATAAAATTAATTCAAATCAAATTGATGGCAACCATTGGGCTAGAGTTCTGTGAAGATTGCCAAAGCAGGGAGTCAGGCTGTGCCCCGGCCAAAGGCCTGGTGGAACAGCTCTGTCTTGCAGGCCCTGAGGAAAGATGTCACGTCCCGCAGGGCCTTAGTCTCTTGTGACAGAGCGTTCCACCAGATCAGAGCCACAGCCAAAAAAGCCCTGGCTCTAGTTGAGGCCAGCCTAACCTCTCTGTGGCCTGGGACCTTCAAAATGTTTTTGTTTGAAGACCATAAGTTCCTCTGTGGGACATACCAGGAGAGGCGGTCCCATAGGTACGAGGCTCCTAGGCCGTATAGGGCTTTAAAGGTTAAAACCAGCACTTTAAACCTGATCCTGTACTCCACCAGGAGCCAGTGCAGCTGGTATAGCACTGGGTGAATGTGATCTCGCAGCGAGGATCCCGTAAGGAGTCTCGCCGCGGCATTCTGCACCCGCTGGAGTTTCTGGGTCAGTCTCAAGGGCAGCCCCACGTAGAGTGAGTTACAATAATCCAGTCTGGAGGTGACCGTCGTGTGGATCACAGTGGCTAAGTCAGGGCGAGAGAGGTAAGGAGCCAAATGCTTAGCTTGGCGGAGATGAAAAAATGCCGCCTTTGTTATAGCTGCAATCTGTGCCTCCATGAAAAGGAGCTGGACATCTCCCAAGCTTCACTGGTCAGAAGAGAATCTAGGGAATGGTGGCAATATCGGGATGCTCAGCTCCAGCAGTAGCTACAACTCCAGACCTAGCTCTGGCTCTGGCTCAAGCCCCAATTCAATCCCTCATTTCCATCAACTGACCTCAGAGGCTCTGGTCTGCTGAATCTGAACATGGCCACATGCTGTGAAAAACACACCGAGAAGGTCTTGGGTGTTTCCTTCAAGCAAAACTCATTTCTGATCAGCTTTCTCTGAGGCAACGTAGGAATAGCAGCAACATGCAATGTTCTCTTCCCCTGGTCCATGATAAAACCCACAAAGAACCCACAACAATACTGAGTTGTGTGCATTCTCAGTGCATTGCAGTTGTGATTCAAGACTGGCCTGCATGCACCAGGGCAAACATGAGCTTGGGATCTGTATTTTGTGAGGCACCAGTTTGCCTTTTCCATATCACAATTGACAAAAATGGCTGAGATTTCCCTCAGGGTCCTCTGGCAAGTCATTAGTCACAGTGGGATTAGGATTCTAGTCTCCTATGTGTAAGCCGTGCAGGTTCATAGACACTCTCTCTGGAATTTTCCTCTCTTTGTACAGTCCCTGTACTTGTATTTTATTTTTTTTAAAAGAAGTATGCCTGTGGTTTCCAAATTGGGTAGAAAAAAAATCAATGAGACAAGCCAGTTCAGCCTTAAGGGCAAGTCATGGGTTGCCAAGAGTGCAACATTTCTTGGGACATGAAGTTTGATGAGCACTGAGCCCCTATTACCAATGTCGTCTTGTTCCGTTCAATTAACTGTCCTGCTTTTGTTCTGCCTCCAAGGCTACAAGATCACTAAGAATCTGTGATCTGAAACAGGGTTGAAGAAAGAAACCCCTATTCATCCTATCCTGTAACAGATAAAGCTGAACATGCTGGAATAAATATCTCCTTTGCCATCATGACAATGAACTGGACTGATCTGTAAAAAGGAAAAGGAAAAAAAAATCCTCAAAGAGAAGCTGATATTGAAGGAGTTGACTGCATAAGTGGGAGGAACAATTAAAGGACTATGGGTGTAGTCTTAAGATAATTAAAATTCTGCACCCAGGCAATCCAGATTCTGTGGTAAAGAAAACTGGTTTCTGTGACCTACGTATGCATTATGACAATTGAGCCAATTAGCATAATTCATTTTGGGTAATATATTTTGCAGTTTTTAATATTTGGCTTAATTAATTCAGGATTTGTTAGCCATTGAAATTGGGAAAGAGCTATACAGCGCACAGAAACATTGCCTCTAAGAATGGGGGGTTTTACATAACAAGCCTTTTTACTTCTGAAATTTAAGCAAGTATTGCTCATGCACATTGGAGCATTTAAAAAAACCCCAGCACTTAGAACTAGAAGCTTGCCTTTTCTTTTCTTTTAATAAAAAACATATATTCAAAAGTTACAATACAGCATTTTCAATGAATATATCCCCTCCACAGACACCTCTGTGACAGAAGCTCGCCTTTTGTCAAATAACAATAACTCTGAAATTCTCAGGAAGGTAAAATCTATGCTTAGGTATTGAAATATGGGTCAAAAATCCCCTGCACTTTTGTGAAACTTTTCATCTCCCGATGAAGGAATGGGTTTCTGTGCAGTCAGTTTGAAACTGACTCAAAACCCCCCTTTTCTTCTTCTCCAAGAGAGCATTTCTAAAATGAGCTGTTGAGCAAATGCATAACAAGAACACAGCTGTATAAACAAAGCTCTCTCCTTTATCAGTCATGGCAATGGATGACCTTGGCTGTTCCAGTGGAGTAGGGATGACATGTCTAGGTCTTATCTTACTTCCTGACCACACTCTGATGCACAGACCTCGTCCGGGAACAGTGCCAGAGTGTGTTCTTGGAGTTGGTGACCTCTTGCTCCAAGATAAGAGTATAGGAAGGAAAACCCTTTTATGGTCAGGAGTACAGGAAGGAAAACCCTTTTATGGTTAAGAATGCCGGAGCAGGAACATCTGTGATGTCAAACTGCGTGTATAAGCTGATGTGGCTGGATTCCTGGGGGAGGGGGGAGAGGGTGCCTGGAGGATATATATACTGCATGAAATTCCTCATTTCTTTGGACTTGCTGTGGACTGACCACGCAAGTATCTTTCTGCTGCTCCAGAGAGCAGAAATAAAGAACTCTTTCTCTGAACCAACCCTCGGTGTCATTTGATTTCCTTCCTCCCGACCGAGAGCAACGCAGAGCCCACCAATCGGTAAAGTCTAAAAAGGCTACACCACGAACACCGTGGTAGTGGGAGGTTCTCTTCTGCTTTGGTGTGTGTGAGAGAGATTCTGTGGAAATTGGGTTTATGTTAGGCAGGGTGGCTGAAGGGTTTTTATATATGGTTTTGATTGTGTGTTTTTTTAAAGGATGGCAGGTGGCGCTGTGGTCTAAACCACTGAGCCTCTTGGGCTTGCTGATCAGAAGGTCGGTGGATCGAATCCCGTGATGGAGTGAGCTCCCATTGCTCTGTACCAGCCCCTGCCAACCTAGCAGTTCAAAAGCACACCAGTTCAAATAGATAAATAGGTACCACTGTGGTGGGAAGGTAAAGAGCATTTCCATGCTCTCTGGTTTCCATCATGGTGTTCCGTTGTGCCAGAAGCGGTTTAATCCTGTGGCCACATGACCCGGAAAGCTGTCTGTGAACAAATGCCGGCTCCCTCGGCCTGAAAGCGAGATGAGCGCCGCAACCCCATAGTCGCCTTTGACTAGACTTAACCGTCCAGGGGTCCTTCACCTTTTTTTACCTTCAAGGGTAGCTACCTGAAGCAGCTGTGTGACTTGCAACAGCATATGCACATCCTTTAGGCTGCAGTGGGATGCTCACTTACCTAGGAGAAATGAGCAGCACTGAATAGAGCAGGACCTTCTTCTGAGTAAAACACACATTTCTGATGCAGCCCTTGAGAAACATGCAGAGAGCCTTGAATGTTGTATAGCTGCTTCAAGCCTCCACACTGTTGTTGTTTTTTAAAGTAAAAAAAGAATTTTAAGAACCCTCAGCAATCTCATCTAACTAAACTGAATAAAACCCACCCACTAATTTCACAGATTTGTTCTATCACTATTACACAGTTTGGGGGGCCATTTCTGTTTATGTTAACGCACACATAAACAAGAGAGAGAGAGAGAGAGAGATGCCAGATCTATTTCAGATCTCATTCTCTACTGACTATTTCTTTTTGTATAAAGCCCTTAAAAACTTCTAGTTGTTTGTCTTAAGTCTATCATGGAGTCAGAAGAGAGACCAGTTGTTTCCACAGGACAAAATAACCTCTGACGGCATGTCTTCAGCCAGTCAAAGGGATGTGTTAAAATAATTTGAATTAAAGCTCCATTTGCTGCTTAGTTGTGGGTTTGTTTGATGAGTGGGGCGGGGCACACGTACATTACTCACTGACCACATTGATCAACTTTCCTAGCCTGGCTCTTATTTATTTGTTTTTGAGTCAGTGACTCTGTCAGAGAAAATGACAGCAGTTGCCCAGATCATTTCAAGATCAACTTTTATTGCTTCAGAGCCAATTTAGCCCTTTCAACATGCTGGTTAATCTGAAAGAACGCATAAAATGAAGGCAGCTCTCGGAAATTTGTGTCAAAGGCCCAGCCCCGATGTCAGTTCAGGTAATTCGCCCCTTATAGAAAGTAACATGAAGCAGGAACTGAACAAGCCAACAACATTATACAGCAGTCCTCTGACAGCTGGCTATTGATCATCAGTGGAGGGCCATTACTTTTCAGACATTGACCTGCTGCCAACATCAATCCAGGAACAACATCAAAATGTTCTTGGCACCATTTACTGTTCCGAAGATGAGTGCTTTGGTGGGGAAGAAGAAATCCATGAAATCATAAGTATTCAGGCCTTGGGAGTGGGGGAAGATACATAAGTTTAGGTTATAGAACTCTGTTTTTCACTTTTTATCTAATAATATACTAAAGGGATGCTCAGAAAACAGTGAGAATATAGAAAGAGTTCTGCTAGATCAGACCAGAAACCCATTTAGTTTGAATTTTTCCCCCTCAGCTCTCTACGGGAAGCCCACAAGCAAGATCTGGGCACAACAGCACTCTCCTCTCCTGCAGTTTGCAGCAAAACTGGTATTCAGAGCCATTCTGCCTCTGACAGTATTTTGCCATCACAGTACCCACATGCCAATCAACTGACATCACTGGGTGATGTCAGCTGATGGGTGGAGAGGATCAGAATTCAGAACTGCTGGGGGATGCTTTTCCAGCTCATTCTCTGAGGAGAACAGGCTGGTGAAGACCCCAGGAGGAAACAGGATTGAATCTTCCAGACTTCAGCTGGTCAGCCTTTTTGGTGCTGTTTCACCAGTGTGTTTGATGCAGGTCTAAACCACAGAGCCTAGGGCTTGCCGATCAGAAGGTCGGCGGTTCGAATCCCCGCAACAGGGTGAGCTCCCGTTGTTCGGTCCCACTTCCGGCCAACCTAGCAGTTCAAAAGCACGAAGTGCAAGTAGATAAGTAGGTACTGCTCTGGCGGGAAGGTAAACGGCATTTCCGTGCGCTGCTCTGATTCACCAGAAGCTGCTTAGTCATGCTGGCCACACGACCCGGAAGCTGTACACCGGCTCCCTCGGCCAATAAAGCAAGATGAACACCACAACCCCAGAGTTGTCTGTGACTGGACTTAACGGTCAGGGGTCCTTTAGCTTTTTTGCACTGGTGAAGCAGACCTCACCCCCCTCCAGAGGTCAGCATTGGCAAGTGGGGAGGGGGCTAACCACCTATCAGTTATTTATCATCATCATGCCAACAATGACTGGCACTTTACTAGCTGTGCCCACCTGCAAAAGCTGGACTGCATGGTGAGGGGAAATATAGATCTGGCCCACTAGGCCAAAAATGTTCTGCATCCATTCCCTAATCTATTGAATCAGGAGGCTTATGCCCATAACACAGGAGGGGAATCATAGAATTGTAGAAGTGTATTGTTGATAGGGACCCTCAGGACCATCTAGTCCAGAGTTTCCCAAACTTGGGTCTCCAGCTGTTTTTGGCCTGCAAAAGGAGATTAGGTCTGAGTCAATGACATAGCTAGGCTTCTATGCTCCTGTTAGAAGGTGCCACAGGTACCCTGTAACTCTTCCCCCACACTATGACCAGATGGTCCACTAATCTCCTGTTTGAGGGCAGAATCTCAACAACAAATATGTTTCTTTAAACACAGAGCTCAAGCAGCACTTATCCCATTCCTTGAAAGTCCCCCATCCAAGCATTGACCAGATGGAGCCCTGCTTAGCTTGCGCAACATGGCTGCATCAAGTGCTTTCAGACTATTTCCTTGGCCTACCACCAACTTTCAGGTAGGCAGACAGGCCTGGCCTATTGAGCGTGAGGCTTAAATGGCAAAGCAGTGGGGGGACAACTTGCCACTGACATAAAAGCTTTGCAGTATACTGAAACATTAGAAGAATTGTTTTAATAATCTGGGCTCTCCAAGGCAGTAAAAGACAGGCAATGCAAGCTCTGTATTGAGGAGATGTTTGCAATGCAAGCCCTTCGATAACTGCTGTCTTTTAGCAGCAGGATATTATTCTATTGTATCATTTTGCTGACCGTTCTTCTAAACTAATAAGATGGTGACATTCCTTAGTGGAGTGGAAAGGTCACGCCAACCCGGCAGCTGTAGTTAAAAACCACAAACACGTTTTGTCATGAACTGTTTTGCCCTGTATGTGTTTAGTCTTAGGGTAATTCTAAGGAACCGACAGCACCAAATCACACAGAACCTGAACTGCTTTTCATGCTCTCATCCTTTCAGTCCTTTGGTTTGTTTGTCATCCTTGTTTCTTTCCCTTGAACAAAAGGCATGTGACAATGGCATGAGGAATGCATTCAGTTATCCCAGCATCTTCTGAAGCAACCCCGGTGCTATATATAATTTCTATGCATTTTCTTTCTTTCTTTCTGGTAGGCATGTTGGCAGCCTTGCATTCTGTCTGAAGAGAGCCACTTCATTTCTCGACACTAATATTCAATGCAGATCATAATGGGTAGCAATTATCTGACAGTGGCTGATTTGGGCTTGCTTCACAGAATATTTCAGAAGTGTTCTGTCTGAAAAGAACCTCTCTTCTGGTCACATTTTAAGGGACAGGCTAAAGAAAGATTTGTGAAAGGTTGTTCAGTTGTCACAGGAGGTGTTTTAGAGTAGCTTTCCCATGCCAGGTGACCACCAGATGTTCAGGACTACAATTCTCATTATCCCTGATGCTGGTTGGGAATTATAGGAGCTGAAAACATATGGAGAACATCAGGTTTGGGAAGGCTGTTTTAGAGAAGGCACAACCTGTGTGGAGTTGCCATCTCTCTCAGAAAAATGACTATTACTCACCTTATTTATTTAACATGGTTGTGTGTGTGTGTTTGTACTTAATCATAAAAGCCTCTGATCAGTTTATGTAAAGCAATATAAAATGCACATCTAAAACTACCAATAAAATCTTATTATTTCAGGGGTGGCTAATCTGTGTCCCTACAGGTGTTGTTTGATTGCCTAACTCCCATCAGCCCCAACCTGCATGGTCAGTGATCAAGGATGATGAAAAGTGTAGTTCAGCATCATTTGGAGTGGCACAGATTAACCGCTCCTGGTTAAGTTAAACTAAGGGTGTGTAGGCCATGGTCCCCCAGCTGTTGTTGAAATGCAGCTTGTATTTTGTTGTTTAGTCATTTAGTCGTGTCCGACTCTTCGTGACCCCATGGACCAGAACACACCAGGGACTCCTGTCTTCCACGGCTTCCCGCAGTTTGGTCAAACTCATGCTGGTAGCTTCGAGAACACTGTCCAACCATCTCATCCTCTCTCATCCCCTTCTCCTTGTGCCCTCCATCTTTCCCAACATCAGGGTCTTTTCCAGGGAGTCTTCTCTTCTCATGAGGTGGCCAAAGTATTGGAGCCTCAGCTTCAGGATCTGTCCTTCCAGTGAGCACTCAGGGTTGATTTCCTTAAGAATGGGTAGGTTTGATCTTCTTGCAGTCCATGGGACTCTCAGCAGCTCCTATTAGCCCTATAATTTGTGTTCAACAACAAACAGAATTGTGAAAGGGATTGATCAGCCCTGATTAGTGGTGTTCTTCTGTGTCACCTCTCCTCAGTCTTTCTTCTTGCCATGGACTGGTTGGGCACAGAATAATGGTGGAAGGAACCATCTGGGGAACCACCAAGGAAGAAGGCTAAGAGCCCAGGGAGTAGTGGTGGGACATTGATGAATGGTCAGAGGGAGAAGACTGGGAGGAGGAGGTGTCAGAAGCTGAAGAGGTAACAGGATATAGAGAGCTGGAAGAGTCTGTGGCAGAGAGAATCAGAGGCAGAAGTTGAAGGGAGGAGGGAGGCCAAGTGGCAGAGACTAGTCAGGTTGGTGAAGAGTTATGGGTGTCTCCCCATCCTGCTGTGGAAAGCTCCCCTCCTCCCTGGTCTCCAAGAACCGGAAGATGCATGAAAAGCGTGGAGGTGAGGTTGGCTGCACAGAGGCGCAGCCTTCGATTGCTTGGGGAAAGCCCTGAAAGGGGGGAGGGGACTTAGACAGCTATGAGGAGGTGGGAACTTTCCATCATGGCAACTGATTTTCATGGAGAAAGACCACTAGGAATGGACTAATCTGCTTATTAGGCCAGGTGCTCAACCAAGTCTATAGAGGTCATGTTTTTGCTAAACATGGAGTTGCCTCCATCTTTGAACTGTGTGATTACTGATTGGCACACTCCTATCATACCTCTTAATTTCCTGCTTCCATTCATAGCAAAGAATCTTCTGAAGCATGTGTCTCCCACTCATCAGTGCAGAAATATCAGAAGGCCAAGGCCATGTGAAGACCTCATGCCATGACTTCTTGCCACAAGGGGTAAAGCTGACAGGGAAGGGAGCCATGTTCTGGACTCCTCCCCCAGGGCCCAGGTTTTCTGATACTTCTAGAGAAGACAGCTGTGGTCACTCCCCTGTAGGGATGGGAGGAATCCAATTAGGTATGCATTTAAAACTGCACCTATCTCATTCTCCCTT
Source organism: Podarcis filfolensis (assembly GCF_964270895.1). NCBI lineage: Eukaryota > Metazoa > Chordata > Lepidosauria > Squamata > Lacertidae > Podarcis > Podarcis filfolensis. Next base: position 17,553,708 of record NC_139609.1, on the reverse strand, counting down.
TCCCAAACAATATGCAAAGCAAAACACAGCTATCTTTTTCAAAGTTCACACTAATCTGAATTTTTCAATGCAGTTCTCCAACTTATGTTTCAAAAATGCATATATTATGGGAAAGTGTGCGTAAAAATGAATATATTAGTGGAAACAGGAGACAAAAATGCATTCCTTTGGCAGGGGCGTGTTTGCATATATGCTTACCTTATTCAAAAACTGCAGATAGAAATGTGTTTCTTAGGGAAAATGCACACCAAAATGTTGATTTAGGGTTTGCAAAGTTTTTGTTTTTAAAAATAGCAAATTGCTGCAAAAGGTGGTGAACTGAATTTAAGCTTGAGAACCAAAATTGACAGATCCCCTCATTCCTACTTCCATGTTATTATTTACACCAGAAAGAGTCCTTAAGAAGGGTTCCCAGAATGAACTGAGCGAAACTTACTGATTTTAAAAAGAGCGCTTGCATAAATAAATTGGTTCCAAATATGTCTAGGCTGGAGCAATACTGCTAAATAAATCTGTTGAAAGACTATGTGAAGCTTACGCACCCCCTCATCTTACCAGCACTGCTAATGCAGACCTATGTGTTTAACATAACATTAGTCAATGTGTAACTGATTGGGTAACTCACTATGGTTAATTTCATTTTTAGCTAGTTAACAAAAATTGTGTAAGTCATCAAGGTTAAATTCTTATTCACATGAAATGCCCTATTGCGTTCTGTTCTACCTCACTTCATTAAATCAAATTTCTCAGCAAAGATGGACCATTAACCTACAAATTATTGCCCATCCTTCCCCAATGCATATAAATGCTATATAAAACAGGATGCAGATTGTATGCTTCAATAAAGGTGCATATATAGAAGTCTGTACTCGCACGTATTTAACTTTCTCAGTTAGCTATGTCTCAAGATTGTGGCCAGGTGCCATGCTTATGAGGCATTCTTTGTAAAGTTTTCTCTTGATGATAAATTGGATCAAGAAAAAAGACACCTTGTTCATATATTGGCAAAAATGGATTTTGGCAACATCAAACAAATATCCTCTCATCAGAAAAAAGGGGGGAAATAAGGATGCTGGACTGAGTTTGGCTGATGATTTTATGTTAAATGCTTAACTTCTCATTTTTGTCTACTTGGTGGTAGATTGCTGGCTTGTTGTTTATTTCTGTTTTCTGTATGACATTCCAAACCACCCTCAGATCGTAATCCAACAAACATTGGTATAAAAGTTGACTGAATAAACAAATAAATATACAGCAAAGCGTGTCTGAATTTAAAGGCAACAATATCAAAAATGCATTGAGATGAACCGCTTAGTTATCTGGAACATTTTCAGGTATGTTTCAGATGCTGTTTTTGGGAGCAAAACTGCCTTGGTTACCCTAATGAATTACACGTTCTGGAGGCAGATGTGATCAGATCCATACCGTATATGTTAAGTTGTGGGTGAACATATCAGATGACACAGGCAATTCTCCAAACAGCTCTTGTTTATTCACAGGTCAGAACAGAACTGAACTGAAGGGTTCAGCCAGCCTGCTTATATAGAGCTCCAGTACAACGTAACTGTAACAACTTTCTGTAACTATCCAATCACTGAACGTAACTTTCAATCCCTTATTTGCATATGTGGACCTGACCTATCTACAGTATCCACCTGCTGGCCCAGGGTGAGAACATCAGTACATAACAGTACACATCCAACGGACATCATTATTTCCCCAAAGGAATTCTTGGAATTAATCGTGCTTGGACCTGTAGCTCTTGGAGTGAAACTGCAGTTCCAAAGGTTCTGTACGCTGGCTCCCTCAGCCAATAAAGCGAGATGAGTGCCGCAACCCCAGAGTCGTCCATGACTGAACCTAATGGTTAGGGGTCCCTTTACCTTCACAGTGGTACCTCGGGTTACAGATGCTTCAGGTTACAGACTCTGCTAACCCATAGTACCTTGGGTTAAGAACTTTACTTCAGGATGAGAACAGAAATCGCGCAGCGGGGGCGTGGCAGCAGCGGGAGGCCCTATTAGCTATATGGTGCCTCAGGTTAAGAACAGTTTCAGGTTAAGAATGGACCTCCAGAACAAATTAAGTTCTTAACCAGAGGTACCACTGTACCTTTACTGACTGTATTGACAGTCCACAACAGTTTTTCTGTGACTGATTTCACATATTTGTTTTTTATAACTTACCTCAGTTCCTATTATTGCTTTGTTGGTTGGATCCCTGGGTTTATTTTAGTGATTTAATATTTGAGATACATGTTCTGGTACAAAAATACTTTGCAATAGAAATTTAATTTAATATTTTTTTTAAAAAAAAAACCTAACAAAGTTAAATGTTCTCCTGCGAGCCAGCTTTGACACCCAAGCAACATAAATATCTTAATACTTTGATTCAGCTCTATGTGGACTGTAGCACTTGCTGTTTGAGGATCACAATACAAAATTCTCAGTACCCACAAAACTGGCGCAGCACAGCCAAGGGTCCAGAGGTTCTCAACTAGCCTTCTTCCTGACTGGATGTGAACCTGGCCATGTAAGCAGGGTGTGTGTGTGTTTAAATTCTGGGCCATGCAACTTCCCATCAAATGCTGCAAAAAGGTTAAACCGGTTATGTACCAATAAAGCCAAACAGTGTGACCTGTAGGAATTGGAGATGTTCCTGAATTCTGCATGCTGGGATTTGGGAAGGAAAACTCAGTGTCAGAAGCATTTTTGGAGCAGGATGCCCTCACACATACCACACAGTGGGTGGAGTTTTTACTAACTACACGAGTCTCAGAATGTCTTACATATTCTAAGATTGTCTGGTGAGAATATTGCCCACTCATCACACTGGAAGCTCAGTGGATAGAAAGTGGCTTCCAAATGTACCTCATGACATCCTCAAGACAATCTTCCTCTTGCACACAAGGTGGCCAGAATGCATCATAAGGACTCAAAGCCATAAGATCTAGTCTAGCATTCTGCTTTCACAGTCGGTCAACCAAATGCCCATGGGAAGCCTCTAAGCAGAACATGAGTGAAGTGGCACAAATCCCCTAATTTAACTATGAGCCGTGTGAAAAGGTACTTTGTTTTGTCTGTTCTTGTCAAGGATCGTGCTGAGGAGGGCTGCACTGGTGGGAGCCTCCCCCTCCCCCTGCTCCTGATCCGGATCCTGAATCTTCCCAGGAGCAGGAGGACAGTATAGATTTGGAACAGTGGTTTGCAGAGGGGCATAGTTCAGAAGGCAGAAGCTGGGAAATACTGGATGGGGAACAGCTAGGAGAAGAAACGCTGGAAGGGAGAGTGTTAACAGATTCACAGTTGTTTGACAGCATTCCTCCACTCTCCCCAAGGTCAAGAAGAGCTCAGAAAGTCTCAGAACAGAATGCACAGAGGGTACAAGCTCAGATTACAAAACATAGGAGAGACGTAGATTAATAGGGACAAAGGGGGTGTGAGCCTTAACTGGGAGCATCACCAATCTAGGAGATGTGTTCTTTGTTCTCTCACTGTGATTATTACAGTTTCAACTGGTAAGACTTCCTTTCATTTCATCTTTTGTTTACTGCCACGGGGGAGGAAGCCTGTCAGTTCTGAATCTTTGAACATTCAACTTCATTGGATTCAGGGCTTTATTTTTCAGGGGGAACTCAGCAGAACTCAGTTCCAGCACCTCTCAGGTGGGTTCCAGAATCTCTCAGGTGAGTGCTATTGCCATTCTAAGCAAAAAAAAAAAAAAAAAAGTGAACTCACAGTGAGTTCCGGCACCTCTTTTTCTAGAAAAATAACACCGATGGGATGTCTTCTAGTACTATGAGGGAGGGAGAAAAGCTGTTCTCTAGCTGCTTTCTGCATGTCACACAATACAAGGTGGCTTCCAAAATGCAGCCCAGTGATTTATTTCAACATTCCTCATGCCATCATTCATTAAAATGTCTCAGTAGCATACAGTATGTTAATGGAAACAGTAAATATAAAAAGCGCTAGGAAAACAAAATGGAGATAGACTACACCAAATTACATCAAAAGAGGTGCAAATTGCATGACATAATTCCTTCCCATTCTCTTGGGACAAAAGCCTGGAGGAATGAAGTCCCTGATGTTATCCAATGACTGAGTTCTTTGCAGACTTATTGCTGCCTATCTTCTCTGAGGTAGCAAGACCAGGATTGCCACATAGAATAGGTGAATGAATACACATCCAAAAATATTATTTCCCTTCTAGTCATTTCATATTAGAGTAGCTGATGGCATTTATTTATTTATTTTAATGGCAAACCATGTTATCCATTTTTGTTTTGGCATATAAAAAAAAAAGCACGAGGTGTCATGACGATCACAGTGTAAGGGAGGTTTTGCCCAAACACTTTTTAAAAACACATTTTTGCATCCCCTAAGGCAGAGCTTTCCAAATGGTGTGTCACGACATGTTAGTGTGTCGGCTGCAGTGTGTAGATGCATTGTGTGACCAGGCCGCGACAGCCCCAGCCCTCAGGGATCATAAGGAAGGAATAAAGACTCTGACAACATGTTATGGAGTTAAAATTAGGCCACAACTTTGTTAAACTTCGGAATGTAGGAAAACCTTGGCTTAGGCCTTGGGTGTGTATCCCTTCCAGCCCCCAGCTGGGGAAACTGGGGCACATCAGGGTAAATAGGATATGGGGATGCTCTGCGAGATGTAAGTGTAGCAGGCAGCCCAGCCCATATCCCCGCATGCAGGGTAGTTCACTGACAACCTTTCAGTGTATGGCCAGTGACACCCATTATATATCACCCCTTTAAGAGGGGACCCTGGAATCGCCGCCGCAGGGGGGTGAGTCACCACTTCACACACCCATCCATTATAGGGAAGAAAAGACTAAAGGATTCCACCCAAGGCCATAACCGCCAAAGTTGTGACGAATTGCTATGGGGAAGACAAATCCTGCCAGTGCAGGAAAATTTCTTCCTAGTCCCAATAGCAACCAGTGAAAGACCATAGCAGCTCCTGCTAAACAGAAAGAAAAGGTTAACCTGCAAACAAAAAAAATGTTAAACTAAGGGAGGGGAGGGTTGGTTAATCTCCAGAGCCAACTGCCTGGCTACTGTCAGCTCCACCCCCTATTTATAAATGGGACTGGCCCCACCTCCCAGCAAGAAACTTGATTACTGAGGCTGGGCGTGAACCTCCAAAAATTAACCCTGAGAGGCAAGCCAGCCCCTGTTTGCCAGTAAACTCCCTGGGAACTGTAGCACCGCATGCGATCCCACAAAGGGCACCCACAATGTAAAGTGTGAGTTCTCATTATGAGAACAGCCCTGTGCTCCTCCAAGAGTTTAGTTTAACCTCTGACTTGCTGGTAAAACTGAATTACTGTGTCACAAAATGATGCTTGTCTAAAAAGCGTGTCACCAACATGAAAAATTTGGAAAGCTCTGCCCTAAATGGTAGAAACTTGTTTTTAATTAAAAGCCTGGTCTCTCAGGAAACTGATATCTTTACAGAGTGCTCAAGTCGTAGCATTTTCTGTGTTTTGCAGAATCACCACAGTCCATTGCTATCGCAGAAATCCGATTTATGGGATCAAACTGTAAAACTGTAATCATATGCTCAGTTCCTTGAAAAGAACTACTAGTGAAATTAATAGATTACATTTTCACATTACTGAGGGCTGTGTGTGTGTGTATTCAATTCAATTAAACTGCAGGAAGATAATGGAGAAATGGTACCAATGAAAGCCACAATGAACACTTAATAAAACCAACTTTACAGAAATAAATATTTTGAAAGAAAACAGCATTGTGGGGGGAAAAAGACTCTTTCTCAAGCTCAAAGAAATAATTAGAAGGCACAACTTAACAAAGAGAAAAGCTAATAGAAAACCTTCCCTTCACACAATCTGTAATTATAGGAAATAAAGACACACACACACACACACACACACACACACACACACACATATATATATACACACACACAGAGAGAGAGAGAGAGAGTATATATATAGTCAGACACAGCTAAACAACAAAACACACACACACACACACATATGTTGTTAATTTCTCTAGGCTGTGTGACAAGGATGAAATGGAAAAAATGATCTACACAATCAATGGGCTGGCTGAGGCATTTGTACCACACACACAACGCGACAGACTGTATGCAATTATATGAATTCTTTTTTAAAAAAATTCTTATTTAATTCTTTTTTAAAATACAATTCAACATGTCATATCAAAATATGTGGTTCTGTAGACCAATTTATCATATAAACAAAGCATATTATGAGAAATTAGAGTCCAGCAGATTGACCAGGAAATACAATCTATTCAGTTCTTATGTTAGCAATATCCACAATGTGGAATTCTTATATCAACCTTGTAATATTCCACGTGAAGATGCTTTAAAGAATTCTAGCGTTCTTTGTATGCAGGTTTCAGACAAAACACTTAGAACAATGGCACATGCAGAAAATAAGACAAGGATTCCAGGATAATACCTTGCTTCGCCCAACTGGGCTTTGTCAGTCGTGCATGTGCCGTTGATATAAGAATTCCACATTGTGGATATTGCTAACATAAGAACTGAATAGATTGTATTTCCTGACAAAGGGTTTGGTAGTGTTTTGAGGCATTTGTATCAGCAATCAACTCTTATGGGTGCCAGTGGGTCACCCAAAGCATGCGGGTGGGGGTGGGGAGCAACAAAAGAAGATGCAATGATGAGAATGAGGCCAGAAAATTTGGCTCTGCTTTCTTCCTCCATGCAGTTATGGTCATGTAGAACAGGAATTGGGAACCTCCGATCCAGGACCCTCTACCTGGCCCTGGAGACACATTCCGGGCAAAGCCACTTCCGAGCTGGAGAGGACGTGGGGTTGCGGGCTTCACGCCCTCCCCACATGCGCGGGGGCTGGCTTACAGCCCCGCGAGACTGGAGGAATCCTCGGACGCGTCATCTCCTTTGCCAGCCAATCGGCTGGCCCAGGAGGCGTGGCCCGCACTATTTCGGGCTGGTGTGGCCAAGGGTTTCCCTCTTTCTCCGCTCCAGCTGCTCCGGTTTCCCACCCTCCCTCCCTTTAGGTTTGGCTCTCTGACATTGCTATGGACTTCGGTTGGTCGCCGTCAAGGGGCCTGGTAGGGATTTTTTCCACTTGGCAAAATGACACCAGCCATTTGGTTTTTTCACCTGCCTCGTAGCAAATCGTCACAACTTCATCGGCATTGGTGGTTAGGCATTGGTAAGGGTATTGTTATGCAGATGAGGGGGGAGGAAGCGTCATCACCTTCCCCCATATCGAAAGGTAGTCCGGTAAAGGATTCCGGGGGGCGTTGCCCTGTCCGAAACCTATGGAGGTGTGGGCCTAAGGCACTCCCCCGAGCAGTGACCCCGGGGGAGCTCCTAGTTGATGTGCATCAGCAGGACTCCCCCTACTGGTGGTTAACCCTTGCCAGTCTTCAAGCAACCAGGCTGAACCCGGTTAGTCAATAGGACCAATGCCTAAGCCAATACCGCTCAATTCCTGTAATCAATAAAAGTTGTGGCCTATTTTCGCCCATTAACCTAAAATATTGGTGTCTTGTGTCTTTATTTCCGATGGGGAGGTGGGAACTCGCCACACAACACCTCTTCCCCAGTCACACACCTTTGTTCCAAGTCACCCAACCTTTTCACTGTCCTTGGGTGGTATTTGCCTGACTAGAATGTGCCTTTGAATTCTCATAGAGCTTCTTGCTTGCCTAGCTGCAGAATGGAGAGGTATATTTCAGTAATTAACATGCCTTGCTCCATCTACGTTTGGTCCTGCCTCGGCCCATTGCTTCCATGTGGCCTTTGTAAGGTTGCCTAAAAGGGAATCTAGCACTCAGACTGGGGGGGGGAGGGGATTGTTCCCAACCCTGGTTGCAGAAGATTGTCCAAATATAGCTGTTGTGTGTTGATGTTATATAAAAGTGTGCCAGCTAGTTTTGGTTCTCTCAGTTTCCCATTTTCCCCATCTTAAATCCAGTTCTCTAAACTTCTGCAGGAATTTGCAATTTTTAATTTAAAAAAAAATCCTTGTGAAATTTCTTTAGCATTTTAGCAAAAAACCCACAATTTTTGATGCTGTTTTTTTTGGGGGGGGGGGTGAAGTAACATAAACAGTTTTGCAAGCAATTGTTTTAATATGATGCATTTTAATGTTATGTTCACAAATATCTTCGTTTTTATGCACACTTTCCCTTTAACTATGCATTTTGTTGCACATTGTTTGGAGAACTGCACCACAAAATTCAGATCGAGAATTTTGAAGCAGAGGTTGGATGGCCATCTGTCAGGGATGCTTTTCGTGTTCACACCCAAAAACCTCCTCCCTAAATAAATTCACACTTGACTCAAATTTTTGGTTTGGTTTTTGGCAGAATTTAGGCCACAACTTTATTGATTGCAGAAAGTGACAGGTTGCATAGGCTCTGTTCAACTAGCTCCCTGCCATGCAGGTAGCGCTGACCCAGGGCACCAGCATAGGTCAGCTGAGGGTGAACACCTAGATAAGTGGAAAGCCGGGAACGGGCTAACTCTGCCACCCAAATGTCCCCCTGGACTCAGGCACGGGCACAACCCATTCACAGGGGTTGACCAAACCATCGAGGTCCTGGATTCCTTTAACAGAATACCCTTCACATAGGGATGGCAAGAGCATTCTCCCATCCCTATCACCTGAACCAGAACCTATCCACAACCTTACAAGTTGTGACGATTTGCTACACGGTAGGCAAAACCCAAATGACACCAGCCAATGAGCCAAGTGGGACAAATTCCTGCCGTACCCCTGTCCCAACGACAGACGACACACGATGGCATAGCAAGGTCAACCACAACAAGCCCTAAAAGTAGGGAGAGGTGGGCAGGTGTTCTGAATGCACACGCTGAAAGAGGAAACTCTGGGTCACGTGCATAGGCATAAACAGGTCCCTCAAACCGTTTGGACTGTGTCCCATTGGTCAGATTGTACCCAGCTTCGAGGGACCTACCAATCGGGTGTTGTGGCTGACCAATTGTACCCACCCACAACACAGGGTGTCAGTTGTCCAGGTCTCACCGCAATATGTGCCTTCTTTAAGGGAGGACCCAATTTAGTTGAGATTCCTGCATTGCAAGGGGTTGGACTAAATGACCCTTGGGTCCCTTCCAATTCTACAATTCTATGAATGGCTGTTTTCTCATATTGTTTCAGAAAGTGCAAATTTGGTAGATCTGGCTTGAAATCTAAACCGAAATTAATTTCACTACGAACCCTGGTGCCTGCTTCAAACATTTGATACTGTGATGTGTGTGTGTTAAATTGATGTTCCTTCTAAGCTAGGCTGCACATTGAATTTTGTGTTTTAAAAACAGGAACTTCTATCTCATTTTGTTCCTGCCTTGTAAAATTGACTGCTACTTGGGCTAAAAGATCCAGCCTAACCATCCTGCAGACTCCAATCCCTGTAACCAGAAATTGCCTGCATTTCAAATGGATCCCATTTCAAGGTAAATAAAGAGCCATTTAGCAACTCTGGTCTTGGGCGAGTTTCACAATTCACTTCTCCACAGGTTACAACTTCTGCATTATGCTACAATGATAGCTTATCTGAGCCGCTTCCCCTCCATAAAATGGCATTTCACATTGAACAAAAAGACAAAACAACTTCATCGGTACAATGAATAGAAGCTGAAAAGCTTGCCATTAGCATTGGACAGAATACCGATTCCAAGGCAGAAGGCTCTTTAAAGTAGCTGCAGGAGACCACTGAAGATTTGCAGCACCCAGCCATTCCACTCCATCATCTAAAGAGGCAAGCCTCTAGAGGAGATGCCAAGAAACATTCATAGTTTGAGATCCTCATTAGTTTTACAAATGCACTGGCCAAACAGTACAGAACAAGAATAGATAAAATAAGGCATAGCTTTTATACACTTTGTGTGGGTGTGTTTTGCTGTTGTTTTGCCCTAAGGAAGCCAGACTATCCTCCACCAGGGCCAGGGCTTTTTCAGTGACGGCTCCGACCTGGTGAAATGCTCTGTCCCATGAGACTAGGGCCCTGCAGGACTTGATCTCCTTACGTAGGGTCTGTAAGACAGAGCTATTCCCCCTGGCCTTCAGTTTGAATTAGCCTGATCCTCTATTCCCTTTTCCCTTTCCTCTTCTATGAAGAAACCCTTTTTGGGACCCCACATTTAAATTCATCCCTGGTCTCCTTGCTGGCCCTCGTAGGACCAGCTTGGCCAGTTAGCCCTGGTGATCATTCAATGTCTACCGACTGGCATCCCCCCCCCCAAAGACCCCTGAATTTTTGAATTTTATTTATATTGATGCTGCATTTTATCCTGTTTTATGCTGTTTTTAAGTCGCATTTTAATGTTTTATATTTGCTGTTAGCCGCCCTGAGCCCAGTTTTTAAACTGGGAAGGGCGGGGTATTATTATTATTATTGTTATTATTATTATTATTATTACTATTATTTTCCTTGCCTTTCTCCTGCTCAGGAATTGGCAGCAACACTTGACTTTGGAAAGGCATTGTCATTGTCAATGTATTTATATACCACATTCCCCACAAGTAAATCTGTGCTCAAAGTGGTTCACACACAAATCAAAGTCTAAATACAGTGGTGTTTAAATAACAACACATATAACTGCAACTTCACACTGAAAATTACTAAAAAGGCAACTGAGTAATGAATGCCTGATTAGTACTGCTGCAGGATACTTCAAGAGTTGTTGTTTAGTCGTTTAGTCGTGTCCGACTCTTCATGACTCCATGGAACAGAACACACCAGGCATTCCTGTCTTCAACTGCCTCCCGCAGTTTGGTCAAACTCATGCTGGTAGCGTCGAGAACACTGTCCAACCATCTCATCCTCTGCCGTCCCCTTCTCCTTGTGCCCTCAATCTTTCCCAACATCAGGGTCATTTTCAGGGAGTCTTCTCTTCTCACGAAGTGGCCAAAGTACTGGAGCCTCAGCTTCAGGATCTGTCCTTCCAGTGAGCACCCAGGGCTGATTTCCTTAAGAATGGATAGATTTGATCTTCTTGCGGTCCATGGGACTCTCAAGAGCACCATAATTCAAAAGCATTAATTTTTTGGTGACCAGCCTTCTTTATGGTCCACCTCTCACTTCCATACATCACTACTGGGAAAACCATAGCTTTAACTATACGGACCTTTGTTGGCAAGGTGAATCTCTGCTTTTTATGATGCTCTCTAGGTTTGTCATTGCTTTTCTCCCCAAGAAGCAGGTGTCTTTTAATTTCGTGACTGCTGTCCCCATCTGCAGTGATCATGGAGCCCAAGAAAGTAAAATCTCTCACTGCCTCCATTTCTTCCCCTTCTATTTGCCAGGAGGTGATGGGACCAGTGGCCATGATCTTCGTTTTTTTTATGTTGAGCTTCAAACCATATTTTGTGCTCTCCTCTTTCACCCTCATTAAGAGGGTTAGCTTCCCACATTGCCATTTTCCTCCGCATATATTGTTTGCCATTTCAAAATAAATGTGTCCCTAGTTCAGTCCATTTATCCATGCCTCCCGCTAATTATTCCCAGGTTCTGGGTGCAAGCCTTTAATCATGTGACCTCCCACCTGCAGTCTGAAGCGTACGTTTCAGAAACAATAGCTTTCCCCCATGAAATTTTGACTGCCAGAGTTGCTGCTTGCAGATCACCCTCTGTGCCAAGTCCAGTTTTAGCCTCTTGCCCTACTTTGAACATCCGACACATTCCACAAGCCTAACGATCGTCTTAATCAACCAACTTGTCAACTGCTAAGGATCAAGCAGCACTGAGCATGTTGTTTGAAGAAGAGAGCATAGCTGTAATATTATAATTTCAATTCATTTTCCTTGATTAGGAATTGTTTTGATGTGATAGGGAGAGGGGAGCTCAATAAGACTAGATTCATCTCTTTCCACACTCTTCATTCCTTGCTGGCCCTCAGCTGGACGCAAACATGTGCCACAAAATTATTCATGCTCCAGGAATGTGTCACAACCCTGTATTTTTGGAGAGAGTTACCAGGGATCAACATACAGTGGTACCTTGGTTCTCAAACACCGTGGTACTCAAACAACTTGGAACCCAAGCACTGCAAACCCGGAAGTAAGTGAACTTTTTTTGGAAGTTGAACATGCTCCATTTTGAGTGCCACACTTCTGTTTTGACTGTTACGCTGAGGTCTGTCTGTTTTTGCTACAGTATTTATTTTGCATTTTTGTTTTTGCGGCTTTTTTGTTTTGTTTTTGTGACTGTATGGAACCCAGTTCAGCTACTGATTGATTGATTGTATGACTGCAGTACATTGTTTATTGCTTTCATTTTATGGAACGATGGTCTTGTTGGATAGTAAAATTCATGTTAAATTGCTGTTTTAGGGGTTATTTTTAAAAGTCTGGAACGGATTAATCCATTTTGCATTACTTTCTATGGGAAAGCATGCCTTGGTTTTGGAACACTTTGGTTTTGGAACGGACTTCCAGAATGGATTAAGTTTGAGAACCAAGGTACAACTTTAGTGTCCTGACAGGTGCTTGCCAATGACCACCCTTAAAAAAAATAAAACCACAAGCCCAATACTCTGAACTCATTCCAGCCACCATCTTAACTTACCACAATTAATGGACTGCTCACCATATTAATTTCCTACAAAATGCCACACAAAGCATAGTATAATTCCTGGGTGTTTATAACTGACCTTACTGCTGTCTCTCCTATGTTTGCAGGTGCATCTGTTTATGCAGGCATTCCCTTTATCTTTCAGCCTGAATCTCCTGTTTTAAAAGGGTTGTGCCCCCCATATTTTAATATTTAAATGGAGCTATTTTAATATTTAAATATTATGTATTTTTGTTGTGGATGTTTATATTTGTAATGCTTGTATAACTGGTTTTTATACTTGAAAACTGCTTAGGAGCCTATTTGGGCATTAAGTGGTATACAAATTATAGTAATAATGTTCGCCACTGTTCAGTTCTGCCAGTTAACATGCTGGGGGCCACTGTTGTGAGAATTTACTTTATCCAGGGGCCACTTCATACCTGGAAGCTGCTCAGCTCAGGTCCAAGCCCAGAAGAATAAAGGATTCCATTCACTCCTATGGGAATCCCCACTGAGGTTGATGGTTCATCCCTGCAGCTTTTACATCTTTCATTCAGTTCTCTTTGCTGCGTCTAGCACAGTAAAAATAGAAAACAATGTTCCAAATCTCATCCAGAGTAGCAAGGGGGCATGGGGAATGAAAAGCATGTTTCAATGATATTCACTAAAGGCTCAAGACCTCTGCTTGATTCCCTGATACCTGTATAAAAACAAACACATTAAATCAAACTTCCAGGTAATTTCCAGTGTTGATATATTAGCATAAGAGGAATGTTTTTCTGGCCAATTAGTAATCATATGTTGGTTGCAAAGGATTGATTTTATACAGCATGAATATCCAAAGAGTTAAAAGCACGAGTAAGTTTAATTGGCCATTTACAATAAATATATCCAGAGTCACACACATGTTTCTGCTAATGTTAATTGATGCCAACTGCCAGAGAAAATTTCCTTAGAAAAGATCACAGTTGTGCATTATTACTATGGATCTGATATCATCTTCTTGTACTACAAACATCCATAAATTAAACGAACACATCAATAACAGGGGCAGGTGGGGTGGAATATTATGAAATACAAATGGAGGGATTCTCTGAAACAGAATTTATTTCCACGGATACTAGGGTTGCCACTGATACTTTGTCTCAAGTAAAATCTGACAGTTCTTCCTTAACTAGGCATTTGTACCACCACTTCTCCACAAAACTGAAGTGGCCCAGAATGAAGGATGAGCAAATTAGTCTGATTCTGGTCCATGTCATGTATTTATTCATTCATTCATTCAATATTGCATGTATCCATTCATTCCATATCCTGTTCACATTAATGTACAAGAGCAAACAAATCTGCACAGCACTTTGCATGAAAACTAGCTTGCTCTCTCCTCCCAAATTATGCATTTCATTTTATTTAAAGAATTGATACCACTGCTTCATTGTTTTTTAAAATATTGTGTTTTAAAGAAAATAATAAATTATACATTAAAATTATAGATTAAATACTTTATAGGGTATGCTTACCCAAACATTTTTTTTAAAGCAGGCACCATATATACAGTTCAGTGAAAGTACCTGCCTAATGTAAGTGAGCACGGAGTTCCAAAAGTGTAGCTGCTGCCATGCTAAAGATCAATGGCTTACAATAGTGGAATGAACATTATGTATATATAATTTTGATTAAATTTTCTGTTTTTCAATTTAAAGCACTCATTTACACATCCTTAAGATATGAATGAGGGGCGCGGGTGGCGCTGTGGGTTAAACCATAGAGCCTAGGACTTGCCGATCAGAAGGTCGGTGGTTCGAATCCCCGTGACAGGGTGAGCTGCTCCTGCCAACCTAGCAGTTCGAAAGCACGTCAAAGTGCAGTAGATAAATAGGTACCGCTCCAGTGGGAAGGTAAACGGCATTTCCGTGCGCTGCTCTGGTTCTCCAGAAGTGGCTTAGTCATGCTGGCCACATGACCTGGAAGCTGTACGCTGGCTCCCTCGGCCAATAAAGCAAGTTGAGTGCCGCAAACCCAGCGTTGGCCACGACTGGACCTAATGGTCAGGGGTCCCTTTACCTTTAAGATATCAATGACTTCCCTTCTTCTCTTTCTATGGTTCGTTTTACATATCATAAATCCCTGCATATTTTATAGAAACTATACCATTCAAGATTCCATCATTACCTCCATCACAACCTATTTACACTGTTGAATTTATCTTAACGCTGCTAGCGTTTTCAGCTGTACACAGTTATTTCCCATATATTCAATAAACCTTTTCCAATCTTCTCTAAACGTATGTTCTTCTTGTTCTCTTTTTCTATATGTTAAGTCTGCAAGCTGTGCATATTCTATCAGTTTAAGTTGCCATTCTTCTTTAGTTGGGACCTCGCTCGTTTTCCATTTGGGGGCTAACAAAACATGGGCCGCAGTAGTGGCATACATAAATAACCTTTTTTTGACACCTGGGAATTTCAGTCTGAATTATCCCGAACAAAAAAGACTCTTTTTGTGGGGAGGGTAGTACTTTTAAACTTTTATTTCAATTCATTATGGATCATTTCCCAATACTCTTTTACCTTTTTACAAGTCCACCACATATGAAAGAACGTTCCCTCAACCTCTTTGTATCTCCAGCACTTATCTGATTCAGTCTTATACATCTTAGCGAGCCTACTCAGAGTTAAATACTATCTGCAAATCATTTCCAAGTAGTTCTCCTTTGAAGAATAGCATGCTTTGAACTTCAAATCACTTTCCCAGAGTTTTCCCCAGAGGTTAAAATCTATATTGTGACCTACCGTATATCTATTGCCCGATGTGGCACTTTTCTAAATGTGTTTACTCTCAACCTTTTAAGATAAATTTTGATACATGCTGGAGCTGAGATCTCCATCTGGAGGTGTGTGAAATCTGGATGGCTACATTTCAGCTTGTGAATTGGAACATCCAACTAAGGTAAACTCAGAGTAGACCTATTGAAATTACTGGGTCTGCCCTGTACTTCCATTTTGATTTCAGCTGACTTTTTCTTTTTAGTTAGTTAAGGTTTAAGCTTGTTGATTTATCTGGTATCTTCTCTCTCTTGCATCATGGATGTTGGCTTATGTTTTGGATATATGTTCTGTATTATTTTATTGATACTATTGCTACAAGCTTGTCATGGCCTTTGGCTAGAACAATAAATTTACGAACTAAACTGAAAAGGTTAAGGCCTTCTGGAGCATTTTTCTCACTGTTTGACTATTTGCTGTCTCATTGATTTTAATTTATTTTGCTGTTTCATGTTAAATATTTGCAAGTTGACTTGTAGGTGCATTGCATAGAAAGGCAGGGTGAACGTCTTGCAATAAATGAATTCCACCATGCAGAATTGGCAGGAGGCTAAAATGGAGTTGCTCACCCTGAGTTTCTTGGAGGAACTGGGAGGGGAAATACAAATATGATAAATAAGTGTTAATGAAAGAAAGCTTTGTACAAGCTACGGCATATGAGATTTCCTTGCCTTGCTATGCCAAGTCAGATGTCACCATTATTTTGACAGTGTATCTTCAGAGGCCTTTCAGCGGCAAGTGATTGTTTTATGATTAAGCTTCCTGCTGGCTTGCTAAAAAGTGAAAAAGAAGCAATATCCGATGCACATTATAAAAGCCAGTGGGAGATTAAACCCTGCTCATCACAGATATGTAAAATAAGTATCTGCCTGTCACTGCTGAGACGTTCTCTCTTGCACAAAGCCCAAGCGCTCCCCCACCCCCCAAATTTTAGTTCATCGCTCCGGAATGTTCCAATTGAGCTTGTCCTCTCACATGAAATGTGAAATGGGAGTGCTAAAAATAGTCTCATTAAAACAGCTCTTTCAAAAGTTGTGTTGTATTAAGAATTCTCTTACTAGAAAGAAAGAAAGAAAAAATCCCACTCTTTTCTGGTTCAGGAAAGAAAACTGTGCATGACAGCTTGGTCTGACTATAGCATTGTCGCTTTTCAAAGGATCATTTTCTAACGAGTGATGCTCAGCTCCTGCTCTCTCTGGTCAGGGAAAGCACTTTGTAGAGAAAGGGCAACTCCAAGTGTGTTTTTGGTGGATGAAGATCTCCGTGGCAAAGTGCCTTCTGGTGGGCAGCATCCTACCCTGGTGGGTCCCTTGTAGCAGCAGGTTTTTTTAAAAAATATTTATATATATCACCCTGTCCCAGAGTGACTCTATATCAGGACATTTGGGAAAACTAAAATGACCATCCAGTGCAGCTGCCCACAAAGTCAGGGACCCAGGGAAAAAGAGAAAGCAACCATGGGGCCTACTAGGGCACTGTAGTCCTCATGACTGCTTGAAGGTGCCAGATGTTGATGCTGGTGTTATTGCAGAGGGCATTACTTTCCTTTCCTCTACAATGTTGCCCTTAACCAAGCACTGTACTCCATACCAGCCGGCGGGGGGGGGGGAGAATTGCTCCCCAGCTCCCCAATGCTAAGTGTTGCTGCCAGTTCCCAAGAGAAGGGGCGGAGAGCACAGTGCAGGCACAGTGGTGAAGCCAATATGACACCCACACAATGTTGAGCTTCCCAGTGCCCCCGTCTCTTGATAACTGGCAGCAGCACTCAGCATTGTGAAGAGACGTGAGCAAATCACTGACAGACCCTACTGATCATACTACTGCATCTAAAGATGGTTTGATCAGTCAATCTCAGGTGAGTGTCATTTTGTTACACATTGCGTGACCAGGCGGTGACAGCCCCAGCCCCCAGGGGTCATAAGGAAGGAATAAAGACTCTGACAACGTATTATGGAGTTAAAATTAGGCCACAACTTTGTTAAACTTCCGAATGTAGGAAAACCTTGGCTTAGGCCTTGGGCGTGTATCCCTTCCAGCCCCCAGCTGGGGAAACTGGGGCACATCAGGGTAAATAGGATATGGGGATGCTCTGCGAGATGTAAGTGTAGCAGGCAGCCCAGCCCATATCCCCGCATGCAGGGTAGTTCACTGACAACCTTTCAGTGTATGGCCAGTGACACCCATTATATATCACCCCTTTAAGAGGGGTCCCTGGAATTGCTGCCACAGGGGAGTGAGTCACCACTTCACACACATCCCCATTATAGGGAAGAAAAGACTAAAGGATTCCACCCAAGGCCATAAACCGCCAAAGTTGTGATGAATTGTTACGGGGAAGACAAAACCTGCCAATGCAGGAACATTTCTTCCCGGTCCTTCAGCAGCAACCAGTCAAAGACCGTAGCAGTGCCAGCTAAACAGGAAGAAAAAGGTAACCTGCAAACGAGAAAACATTAAACTAAGGGAGGGTAGGGATGGTGAATCTCCAGAGCTGACTGCCTGGCTATTGTCAGCTCCACCCCCTATTTATAAATGGGGCTGGCTTCACCTCTCAGCAATGAAACTTGACTACTGAGGCTGGGCGTAAACCTCCAAAAATTAATACTGAGAGGCAGGCCAGCCCCTGTTTGCCAGTAAGTTCCCTGGGAACTGTAGCACCAAGCACAATCCCGTAAAGGGCACCCACAATGTACAGTGTGAGTGCTCATTAATCTTAGAAATCTACGCATACGTTTGTGTGTAAGAGCACACTGGAAATTGTACTAAAGTATTATTTTCTCATAAAATACATTTTGAAACTTTTCTTTAATTAAGTCTATGTTTCTAAATGTATATTGATCTTGGCATGTTTTCTTTTAGTTGAGAACTGCATTGCAAAACTTGGAGAAGTGTGTGAGCGGAAGGATCACTGCATTCGGATCTACAGTGGTACCTCGGGTTAAGTACTTAATTCATTCCGGAGGTCCGTTCTTAACCTGAAACTCTTCTTAACCTGAAGAACGACTTTAGCCAATGGGTCCTCCAGCTGCCGCCGCACCACCGGAGCACGATTTCTGTTCTCATCCTGAAGCAAAGTTCTTTTCTTAACCCGAGGTAATATTTCTGGGTTAGCGGAGTCTGTAACCTGAAGCGTATGTAACCTGAAGTGTATGTAACCTGAGGTACCACTGTACATATTAGCCCAGCACATAAGGATCTGTTAAATTGGTGTTTGAATTTGCAAAGGTTGAATTTCCCAAGCATCCTTAATTGTAGCAAGCATCGTTAGGCATGCCTTACATTCACAGAAGGCTGAGCCCCTTTACTGTTTCACTTGAGGCATCCATTTTGACTCATCATCCTTGGTCCCTTCCCTTCCATTTCCCCACCACCATATATGGACATTGTATTGATGTTTAATAAAATTGTGCAACAGATATAATCATTTATTTGAATGAGAAAACAGATTTACCAACAGGCAACTGATGCCGTTTCGAAATCGAAGCTTCCCTTTGGTTCAATTATATAGTCCTATGACAATGGAACAGAATTACCTGATATGCTGCAGAATCTGTAATGTGAATTTTCTTTGACACCCAGTTTCTCTTTTGTGGAGATACATTGGTACTTTAATCTTTTTTTTTTTTTGGCCTTTTGCAAAATTGTACATTGTTCAAATGTGCACTGGAGAGATGTTCATTTTTTTTATTTTAAATACATTGCATTTCAGTAAAGCCTCTGTGAAAGGAAGGGGTTTTAAAAAAATGACTAATACACACAAAAAGGAAATAATCATTCTCATATCCCCTGTCACTAAATGCCTGTTTTAATTAAAAGGTGTAACATCTTTCCCACACAACACCACATCTGATGGTTCCTAACAGGAACTGAAGTCTAAAGCTAAGCGGCAGCCACTGAAAATGTTGTGGATATTGCGAATATCCATAATATCTTAACTTTTGGTGTAAAAGCTGGGTGTGGAAAACTGTTTCACAAAGGCAGCGTCTTCAAGAACATCATCTCAGGATCTGTACTCCCCCCTAATAATAATAATAATAATAATAATAATAATAATAATAATGGTGATTATATGTATAAGGTGTTCCACAGTTAAACCAAAAGTGGATAACAACCTGATTAGAAATGTATATTGGCTTCTGAATGCAGAATATGATCCCCAGTAATACCACATGCATTATGCAGTACTTGGAATGAACTGGTTGATTATTATTTTTTAAATCTCTGAACTATGTGTGAAAGTAGTTTCAATAATGGCTGGGTGAGCTTAAGGTGAATTAAGTTCATTTGTGGGTACAACTTTGAATGATTTCATTTTTCTTTTTTCTCATTCGCCTCACATTCATTCTCTCCCTCCCCACCCAAATGTAGAACCAAATGTCTTAGCTCCCAGTTTTTTAAAAGGAAATCAATAATGAAAGGTAGAAAGCAAAACAAGGAGGGAATGTTCTAAGGCTTATTAGGCAGCTACGGAGGACACTGCTATTGCTAAGGTTGCTTATTCACTTAATCACTGTTGCTAAGCAATCAGAAGGAAGGAATGTAAGGAATTTCCTGTATCTATCATGCTGCACAAATTCATTCTCTGCCAACAGGAACAGCCAGCAGCAAGTAGTACAGGAACAAAATTCCTTGTGCCTTTAAAATCCCCTGTGTTAAATCAAACAAGGTAAGCCTTCGGAAATTCAATATGGAAATGCAGTTACTTGTTGTTCGTGGCCCCTGAATTATTTTTGCATCCTATGCTTCAGAACAGCAGCTTGTAACATGCAGAATGTCAATTCCCCCTGCCCTCGAGGATGATTTTGATATTAACTAAAAAGTTCATTTGGATGAGTTTCAGTTGAACTATTATGCAGCACATGATTGTAGACTCCTTTGGATAAGAGTTCCAAACATCCTAATATAGGTGATGGGAAGGATCAGGCCCAGGAACTCCTACAGTGTATTTCCAGAGTGCTTATTTAAATACTGTGATGAAGCAGTGTGATTTTATGAAATAGACTCCATTTTATGAAAGTAGGTTTCTGACAAGTTGGATTTATGGCTTATGTTTTAGAGTTTATGCATTAAATCACATTACGTGCATTATTCATAGAACCTATTACCCTGTTGGTACAAAGTAGAATAGTCCGTGCCTTTATATAATACACAAATTTCCAGTGCTTTGTATAAACAATAGGGATCAAAGCTATTAAAAACCCTGAATTTTCCATTCATCTCATCTTTCATCATGTGTTTTTTTACGTGTGTTGCATTCACTTGTAGTGATTAATATGCAGTTAAAATGTAGTGGGGGGGATGACATCACCTATTTATCTCTATGTAAATTTTCTGACACACTTAATAGTTTGAATCTTCCTGAGTAATTCCCAAATCCCAGACCTCCATGGATGCAAATGTGCAGGTGAAAAAAGAAAAGATTTGGGTGGTTACCTGGTTGCAAAGGTCACAGGAGCTTCCAATAAGAATGGAAACGGACTGTCTCATGCCATGCCCACGGAGATGCCCAATTGCTTGGAGAAGGGACAACCAATGTGTTGACCTCCAGATGTTTTTGGACTACAACTCCCATCAGCTGAAGCCAGCATAGCCTATGGCTGAAGTGATGGAAACTGTTGGCATCTGTCTTGGGAAACAATAGAGGAGTGCACCTTTGAATTATTATTATTATTATTATTTATTTATTTATTCTTTATACCCCACACTCTGGGTGGCTTCCAACAGAATATTAAAATACAATAGTCCATTAAACATTAAAAACTTCCCTAAACAGGGCTGCCTTCAGATGCCAAAAGTGAGGTTACAGGGAACCAGGCAGAGGGCTTTCTCGGTGGTGGCGCCTGCCCTGTGGAACGCCCTCCCATCAGATGTCAAGGAAATAAACAACTATCTGACTTTTAGAAGACATCTGAAGGCAGCCCTGTTTAGGGAAGTTTTTAATGTTTGATTTTTATTGCTTGATGATGATGATGATGATGATGATGATGATGTTGGGAGCTACCTATAGTGGCTGGGGAAACCCAGCCAGATGGACAGGGTATAAATAATAAAGTGTTGTTGTTGTTACTGATGATTGAGTTCAAAGCTTGCAGTGTGAAGGTGCAGTCTTGGCCCCTGGGGAAGATACTTGAGTTGTCAAAGGATACAGTCCAAACCCAGGTTTGAAATTTGAAAAATAAGGATGAAGAGAAAACAATTCCCATTTACAATGCTTCCCAGGAATAAGGGAAATTGCAGTACCAAAACATCTGGATGTCTCCCCTTTTGTAAGCAATACTTGGCTAATGTATCTGAAGTATTGCAAACACTCACAAAGTTCCATATAAATGCTAAACATTTTCATTTTCTTCTTCTTCCATCATTTTCACAGGGGAAGATTGTGCTGGGACTGGCATCCAAAACAGGTTTTGGTTTTTTTAAGTGCCTCCTGAAAAGGTATGTTTTTTTACTCAAGCCTCTTCTGACCCTGGGTAGGACTTTTCAGTTCTGTACTTCTGCAATTTTTTTTGTTTTGTTTATCGCTTTTAAGATGTTTGTGGTTGTTGTATATCATGTTGTGGGCCAAGTTGCAGCACCCTACCTCTCCTCAGTGTGAAGACGAAAGGACAATAGTTCTGTGTAAAGGAACAGACTTGGCAATACAACAATCTGGGATAAAAATGGCCACAACTTTATTGATTGCACACTGTAAGTAGACTTTGACTTGGGCATTCGGTGTAAATTCATTTGAGTCTCCTGTTGGAGGGCTGAAACTTGAACAGAGTCCTCCCAAGGATTATCGCTTCCCTAAGATGCTAATCTAGGGGATGCAGGTGGCACTGTGGGTTAAACCACTGAGCCTAGGGCTTGCCGATCAGAAGGTCGGCGGTTCGAATCCCCGCGACGGGGTGAGCTACTGTTGCTCAGTTCCAGCTCCTGCCAACCTAGCAGTTTGAAAGCACGGCAAAAGTGCAAGTAGATAAATAGGTTCCGCTCCGGCGGGAAGGTAAACGGCGTTTCCGTGCGGTGCTCTGGTTCGCTAAAAGCGGCTTAGACATGC
The DNA here is from genome assembly GCF_964270895.1 of Podarcis filfolensis. NCBI lineage: Eukaryota > Metazoa > Chordata > Lepidosauria > Squamata > Lacertidae > Podarcis > Podarcis filfolensis. Next base: position 17,531,266 of record NC_139609.1, on the reverse strand, counting down.
TGGCCACATGACCCGGAAGCTGTATGCCAGCTCCCTCGGCCAATAAAACAAGATGAGCGCTGCAACCCCAAAGTCATCCGCGACTGAACCTAATGGTCCGGGGTCCCTTTACCTTTTTAAGATGCTAATCTACTGAGGTGGCCACCCTCAGACTGCTGCTGGAAGCTCCATGGTGTGTCTGCCCCCAATTGGCTTCTGGACAGAGACTTCCACCTAGACCCCTCAAACGGGGCACACACAGTTTGCCTGCTTTAGGTTGAGATGATACCAATTCACCCATAACCTTGATAACTAGGCACAACACAAAACACAGGAGATTGATGCTGTCAGTGTCTATTCCATCACAGGGAATCCATTTGAGAACTGGGAGGGAGGCATGCAACGTATTTGCTGTACCCGGCACCTCCTGCATCTGTGCAGTGGCTTGCTTCTCCCACACAGACGCAAGACAACTCCAGCAGTAATTATCTCAGCTTTATTGCTCAAACTCATAAATCACTGTGGAGCTCAGTCTTCGGTGTGTTCATCCCAGCTTCCAGTCTGAGCTCCCACTTTCACTTTCTTTCTTTTCCCCTCTTCTCGCAGATTCTCTCGAGCCTATGATTTTTTGGACAGGCTATTTCCGGGTCTCTCCCCCCCCCCCCGGCTTCTCCTCTTCCTGCTCTTTGTTCTGTGAGATTAGGCTTCTACTGCAGCTTGGCTGCTCCTCCCCCCCTTCACATTCCAAGCCAATCACATCCCTTGCATTCTCATTCTCTGTCAGCGGAGGTACGAGTTTCACGGAGTTTCACGGAGCCGACAATCTGCCACCAGGACTGGGGCTGTGAGAAACATCATGTCCTGAACCCCGGCATACCCAGAGGTAAGTTCTGATAGCGGACACAGTCCCAAGGGCAACACTGGCAAGTAGTCACATAATCCCAATGGTCAAATACCTGTACAGGTTCAATGCAATCAGTAATGTCTTAAGTTAACCTGCAAGGTCGGATTCCCACCTCTGCAGAAGATTCAGGGTTGGAACACCTGGGGACATTCCAGAAGTCACAGTCCAGTGCAGTTCCTGAAGCAGCCAAGCCATGGTCCATCAACGGAGAAGGTTGAGCAGATACAGAGTCTCTGCCTGTTCATGACACATCAGTAGCAGCCACTCAGTGAAGACATCCTGGCCTGTTTGGGACTGGCATCTAACGTCTTCAAGAGCTGCAGAAGGGCATTTTCTGGGCCATCAGACAAGAAGAGGAGTGGGGACTTACACATACATTGTTGCTCTGCTGTTGTTGTTGTTTTAGTTGTTTAGTCATGTCCAACTCTTTGTGACCCCATGGACAAAATGAAGCAGGGCAAAGGCTAATAGAGTTCTGTCAAGAGAACAAGCTGGTCATCACAAACACTCTTTTCCAACAACACAAGAGACGGCTCTACACATGGACATCACCAGGTGGGCAGCATCAAAATCAGATTGATTATATTCTTTGCAGCCAAAGATGGAGAAGCTGTATACAATCAGCAAAAACAAGACCTGGAGCTGACTCATATCATTGGCTTCTTATAGCAAAATTCAAGCTTAGACTGAAGAAAGTAGGGAAGGCCACTGGGCCAGTAATATACAATCTAAATCAAATCCCTTATGAATACACAGTGGAAGTGAGGAACAGGTTTAAGGATTTAGATTTGATGGACAGAGTGCCTGAAGAACTATGGACAGAGGCTCATAACATTATACAGGAGGCAGCAACTAAAACCATCCCAATGAAAAGGAAATGCAAGAAAGTGAAGTGGCTGTCCAACGAGGCCTTACAAATAGCGGGGGAGAGAAGGCAAGCAAAATGCAAGGGAGATAGTGAAAGATACAGAAAATTGATTGCAGATTTCCAAAGAATAGCAAGGAGAGACAAGAGGGCCTTCTTAAACGGACAATGCAAAGAAATAGAGGAAAACAATAGAATGGGAAAAACCAGAGATCTGTTCAAGAAAACTGGGGATATGAAAGGAACATTTTGTGCAGATTACCATAATAAAGGACAAAAGTGGTAAGGACCTAACAGATGCAGAAGACATCAAGAAGAGGTGGCAAGAATACAAGGAGGAATTATACCAGAAAGATATGGATGTCTCGTACACCCCAGGTAGTGTGGTTGCTGACCTTGAGCCAGACATCCTGGAGAGTGAAGTCAAATGGGCCTTAGAAAGCACTGCTAATAACAAGGCCAGTGGAAGTGATGATATTCCAGCTGAACTATTTAAAATTTTAAAAGATGATGCTGATAAGGTGCTACACTCAGTATGCTCTGCTGTAGTGACTATTATATTCCCATCTATTTTAATTGCTACTTGAATATATAATGTAAGCCTCCTCTGGAACTTTGGTTAGTAGGTGGGGTATAAATACGCCTAAATATTTTTTTTAAAAAACAGATAGTGTTGCGTGATGGTGAACCTTTCTAATCAGATGTGCAGAAAATGACATTTGCTGTTGTATTTGGGTTTTCATTACATATTGGCGTATTTTTTTGGTGATTATAAAAGCTGCTCGGAGCACATAAACAGAAGGGTGGGTTATAAAATTTTAAAATCAAATCAAACAATTACTAAAGCACAGAACTCTTGTAGCCATCTATAGCCTTGGGATTTTTCTGCCAAATATTCCAGATGTCAATCAACGTCTCCAAAAGGATGCCTGCCAGAACCATGCACACATCAGTTTTTAATGCTTTTGTTCCTTCTGAATAGCAAATGTCCAATAAGGCTTTTGTTTGTACGGGGAAATTATATTGACTAATTCTCCTCTACTGAGTGTACATTGTTTCTACACTTTACTCATAAGTCAAGCAGAATGGGCACCAATTTGCAAACTTAAGTTTTAATGGTGGCATTTCTCCCTTCATTATTCATGGGTTTATAATTTCTCTACATCCACTTGTGTATAAAACTCCTGGCTATCTGGGTCATATCAGTCACATACTATCCAGCATTTCAAGATGAAATTTATATACTTGCATACTTTATATACTTGTATATTTTTAAAGCTATTATTGCACCAAGAATTGCTGTCTCTATTTGTGTGTACACACAGAGAAAATACACACACACATGCATGCACCCACCCACACCTGTCTACCTGCTTCCTTTGCTTGCTGTATACTGTGCAACAGCTTGTTCTGCACTTCCTTCTGGCGGTTTGTTAGTAAACTTTCCCTAATAGCTCCCTTCAAGGATATTTAAGAAAATGTTTAATTGGACATTTCAGGCTGCTATCCTCCTAACAACACATTTTAAGAAGCAAGACCTATTCAAAATAGTGTGATTTACTTCCAAGTAAATATGTGTAGCATTATACTTTTAATTAAATACTACTACTACTACTACTACTACTACTACTACTAATAATAATAATAATAATTTATTGCTACTAACATGAGTTTGACCAAACTGTGGGAGGCAGTGGAAGACAGGAGTGCCTGGTGTGCTCTGGTCCATGGGGTCACAAAGAGTCGGACACGACTAAACAACTGAACAGCAACAATAATTTATTGGAATAACAAAACAGTCATGCTATACTTGTGACAATTTTTTTAAACACACACACACACACACACACACACACACACACACACAAAACCACACACAGAGAGAGTATTGTATTGCTGGAACACCCCCTTGGATGATAGGTGGATAAGAAATCAAATAAATAATAACAACAGTAGCAAACACTTTACAAAATCCATATTATAATAAAAAAGATTAACAAAACAATGGACAATGGCAAAAAAAAAACCCACACTGAAAAATCAAACCAAATCTTTCTTGTAAATGGATTCAGATATGTTTAATTGAAATTAGAAACAGAGATGACATACCTCCAGGCTCCAAACATTATAGTGACATTTTATTTGACTACCCAGCCATGTGAGATTGAGTTGCAACATTTACTATTTGCAGTAGGCAGATATGGAGACGCAGAAGGCATATGCTATGAATGGACATTTTGCATTCATGCACGTCCACTGAAACGTTTTGTGCACTAGAACAAAGATGCATTCGGTCCTATACTCAAAAGATTTAACTTCTAGAGATTTAAAGGAAGCGGCTGAAGCCAGAAGAACTCTAGAACATAGATGTGCATACTTGAGGAGCATCCTCAAAAAGGGAACTATCGACAGATTTTTCTGAAGGGCAAATCCTAGAAAATAGGATCTGTCCCTGGGGAATAAGAACAGTTGGAGCATATGTGATCATGGCTATGCTCCTTTGTTGTGGCTCGAATCATCAAAGCAAAAGGCATAAGACTGACATTGTCAGAGTCTGCTCCACCACAAGGAACTCACTGAAGCAAAAGGCCATGAGAAAGTTGCATGTCATTTTCCACTTCTGTTCTTATGCAAAATGCATGTTGTGGAAGTGATGTAATGTACTATTATTCCAACTGGGCTACAGGGAGGGAGAGCTTTTGAAGAACAGTTAGTATGTTGCTGCTCATCTGGACCCTTGGACTGAGGTGAGCTGAGCTCTAAGTCAAAATGTGAAAAACAAACTTGGTTCACATATTGGAAAAACGCAGATGGCGGAAAGCATATAATCAGATATTCCTACTACTACCATATTGGTGGAGTCTTTTGCAATCCATTCAAAAGGACCTGTCTAATTAGGGCTGTTCGTTTTCAGTGATTCCATACACCAGATGTCCTTGCAGGTGCACTTCCATTTTAGCTGCCATAATGGTGACAAACAGCATCTGTAAATATGTGGGCAGAGGGAGAGATTTCATTTACCTTGCCTTTCCCCATCCGGCTATCTTCAGTCACTGTCTCCCTGCTCTAATTTCCCTGTGGTATAGTAGTTAAGAGCAGTAGACTCGTAATCAGGTGAACCGGGTTCGCTTCCCTGCTCCTCCACATGCAGCTGCTGGGTGACCTTGGGCTAGTCACACTTCTCTGAAGTCTCTCAGCCTCACTCACCTCACAGAGTGTTTGTTGTGGGGGAGGAAGGGAAAGGAGAATGTTAGCTGCTTTGAGACTCCTTCGGGTAGTGATAAAGCGGGATATCAAATCCAAACTCTTCTTCTTCTTCTACTGCCTGTCACTCATTCACCACTCACCTTCTCATAGCAATTCTGCTGCTTAACATTTCAAACTGAAGGGGGAAGGGAGGGTTGTTCCTTCCAAAAAGTTTAACAAGCAAATGGAGGGGAAAGGACAAAGGGGGCAAAGGACAGAGCCACTGTTGGGGGGGGGACAAGCAACAAAGTCCGGATGTGAAACACCAACCGCTCTCTCAGGCCAATAAGGGGCAAAACAAATCATCCCAGAGGGGACAAAGCAACAGAAACCCAAAGAAAATGCAAGGCAACCGCCCCACCCACCCTGCCAAGCCAGTCTCCAAACCTCATGGTTTGCAAACCGCTGATGATTCTGCTTCCTTTGAGGCACTCCACTCAGAAATCTGCTGCCAAGACAAAATACTTGAGCCCCTGCTTCCCTGCAGGAACTGCTCCTCCTGGCTCTTGCTGCCCACACTCCCAAACCAGCCAAAAAACAATAAGCTCCTCCAGAGGTCTTGATCCGATTAAAACCAGTAGTGGAATGAAAGAGAAGTGCTGCCACGGCCACGTTTGAGTGGCAAAACCCCACCCCCAAGCCTCCACCTGGTTGGTTGGCTACCTGGGGGCGTGGCACAGCAGCCAGGCCAGCTGGGTAGGGGGCTGGAACGCCCCCTGCCAACGCGGGAAATGGCTCCTGCTCACAGCTCCTCCCCTCTGTAAGGAGGAGAGGCTTTATCATTTCAAACGAAACACCTAAATTGTGCAGAAATTAATGTACAGGACTGGGAATAAAACAATTCCAACTGAATGCAAAATAAGGACACAAGCTAACTTCTGCAGGGTGGATGGAGAGTGTAAGTACAGTTATAAAGGTAAAGGTAAAGGACCCCTGGATGGTTAAGTCTATTCAAAGGCGACTATGGTGTTGCAGCGCTCATCTCGCTTTCAGGCTGAGGGAGCTGGCGTTTGTCCGCAGACAGCTTTCTGGGTCATGTGGCCAGCAGGACTAAACTACTTCTAGCACAACAGAACACCGTGACAGAAGCCAAGAGCACATGGAAATGCTGTTTACCTTCCCACCACAATGGTACCTATTTATCTACTTGCACTGGTGTGCTTTCGAACTGCTAGGGTGGCAGGAGCTGGGACAGAGCAACGGGGGCTCACTCCGTTGCTGAGATTCGAACCGCCAACCTTCTGATCGGCAAGCCCAAGAGTTTCAGTAGTTTAGACCACAGTGCCACCCATGTCCCTCAAGTACAGTTATAGCTTGACACCAAAACACAAAAAGATTCAAAACAGTCCAGCATAATACTCTGTAGCATGCATGATCTTTTGCATGTTCCGACCCAGAAACCTCGCCCCTAAAGAAATTCACACTTTACTCAAATTTTTGGTTTGGTTTTTGGCAGAATTTAGGCCACAACTTTATTGATTGCAGAAAGTGACAGGTTGCATAGGCTCTGTTCGACTAGCTCCCTGCCATGCAGGTAGCGCTGACCCAGGGCACCAACATAGGTCAGCCAATGGTGAACACCTAGATAAGTGGAAAGCCGGGAAGCAGCTAACTCCGCCACCCAAATCAGGCACAACCCCCTCTCAGGGGTTGACCAAACCATCGAGTCCCTGGATTCCTTTAACAGAATACCCTTCACATAGGGATGGCAAGAGCATTCTCCCATCCCTATCACCTGAACTAGAGCCTATCTGCAACCTTACAAGTTGTGACGATTTGCTACACGGCAGGCGAAACCCAAATGGCAACAGACAATCAGCCAAGTGGGGAAAATTCCTGCCGTGCCCCTGTCCCAATGACAGACGACACACGACGGCATAGCAAGGTCAACCACAACAAGCCCTAAAAGTAGGGAGAGGTGGGCAGGTGTTCCGAATGCACGCGCCGAAAGAAGAAACTCTGGGTCATGTACATGGGCATAAATAGGTCCCTCAAACCATTTGGACTACGTTCCATTGGTCAGATTGTACCCAGCTTTGAGGGACCTACCAATCGGGTGTTGTGGCTGACCAAATGTACCCACCCACAACACAGGGTGTCGGTTGTCCAGGTCTCACTGCAATACGTGCCCTTTTTAAGGGAGGACCCAATTTATGGCACATTGCATACATCACCATCTCCTTGAGTACCCATATTGTGATCAGGCATTCTTCAACCTGATCTCTGTGAAATCAGTGAATGGACAGCTTCCGTCTGTTATTCCATTTTTTGTCATTCTTTGCTTGCACCGTTAAGCCTTATATAGCAAGCTAAATATTTCTCATAGCAAGTCCTTCAACAGGCCGTTTTGCCACAAACCACAGCCATTCCTTGCACCTTCCTTCATACTTACTGAGGCACAGCAAAAGGCAGCTAAAAGAAAAATTCATTACATAAAGGGTTTTTCCTTTATTAAAATGGAATTCACCTTCACATCCAAACATATTCCAGACTTCCCTAATGTATTTAGACAGTGTGTGCTCCCAAACAGCCATAATCAGCACACCATCACTACAGCAAATGTTCGTACACAAACCTAGTTTTCGTGTTTAAGTAGTCGGTGTAAGAAAAAAAGAAAGAAAAAGAAAATATTCTTAGTGTAAGCCAGTGTTAACTCTATAATGAAAATGTAGGACTCAGCTACACTGGCAAAGAAAAAGCACTTTATATTTGTTGTTTATGCATTCTAACACTGACACCAGATGGCGCTGTGGAGTACCATTTTTGCTAACCAGATTTTTCATACAAACTTTCAAATGCATTTAACTGAAACGCTTCTTTGATGTGTCTAGATCCAGCTGAAGTCTTCCAAAGCTCTGCCCAGCAGCAGATTTTAGATGGAAATAAAATCTTTTAAATGCTAAGGCATGAGATTTTGAAGAGCTACTGCTCCAGAGATGAAATGGGAGGGGCCCGGTAATATTATGTAAGCATCGCATAACCTACAATGCAAACCAGCAAATATAATTTGTAACACATTCTACACACTGTAAACAAAGCTAAATTAAAATACGATATAACAAGCCAAGGAAGCTTTGGTAAACAAGATCCTTCAAAAGAGTGTATTTGCACTGCGTAAAGAGAGTATCCCAATTTGAAGCAGTTAAGTATGGAATATTATCAAAGGGATAATAACCACCTCATATTTATGCATGCAGCATAATGAAGAGAAAAGCACAATAGGGCAGATACATTAGATTAGCATAATTTTATCCCACTATTCAGATGTGTAAGTTGGAAACGGATTTTGTTTCAATTACTGCTTTTCTCTGTGGGGTTTAGACATTTTTATTCAAAATCCTCGCTCTGTTTTTATTTTGTCTTATTCATTATATCCCACCGACGTTTGCTCTGCCTCTTTTTATCAGTAGATGTGTTTCAGTAATCTGTCCCCAAACATTTGCACTGTACCAAACTATTGCTGAACTCCTGATTATTACATTTATCTTAGGGGTATTTCCAAAGTTTGACTGAACACCTAAGTTGACTGAATACTAACAGGGTCATTTCTTCACATCCTCCCTGTCCAAGATTGAAGAGTAAAGAAAATAGTAATGAAACCTAGAATGTTGTTGGCATTTTATGAAAGCTAACTAATGAAAGTTATTAATTAAAAAAATGTAATATAAAAGCAGGCTGTAAATGTGAACGACCCAAAAGGCTACTTCAATGAACGAGTGGAAGTGTTTGTCTATGTTCCCATATTCCAGCATACGCATTAAACCAGGCATCCCCAAACTTGGCCCTCCAGATGTTTTGGGACTACAACTCCCATCACCCCTGACCACTGGTCCTGTTAGCTAGGGATGATGGGAGTTGTAGTCCCAAAACATCTGGAAGGCCGAGTTTGGGGATGCCTTCATTAAACCATGCAGTTAACTAAACTACCACCCTAGAGTCTGTTTTATCAGCCCAAGGTAGCTAGGTCACCCGTGGACCCAATAAGACATGATGTTAAATACATCTTTACATTCAACATGCACATTTTCTGAAATTGTAAAATTCAAACAACAGCTTCTGGAGAAAGCATGATAATTAATCATATCACAGCATTAAGAGGTTGAGGGAAGAGTTCAAATCAGCCCTTTCCTCCCGAAGGACATTGACATACCCTCCAATTCTTCTCAGACGAAAATAAAAGAAGAAGAAGAGTTTGGATTTGATACCCCGCTTTATCACTACCCTAAGGAGTCTCAAACCTATCAATTCTTAAGGAAATCAGCTCTGAGTGCTCACTGGAAGGATAGATCATGAAGCTGAGGCTCCAATACTTTGGCCACCTCATGAGAAGAGAAGACTCCCTGGAAAAGACCCTGAGGTTGGGAAAGATTGAGGGCACAAGGAGAAGGGGACAACAGAGGATGAGATGGTTGGACAGTGTTCTCGAAGCTACCAGCATGAGTTTGACCAAACTGTGGGAGGCAGTGGAAGACAGGAGTGCCTGGCGTGCTCTGGTCCATGGGGTCACGAAGAGTCGGACACGACTAAACGACTAAACAACAACAACAAGGAGTCTTGAAGCAGCTAACATTCTCCTTTCCCTTCTTCCCCCACAACAAACACTCTGTGAGGTGAGTGGGGCTGAGAGACTTCAGAGAAGTGCGACTAGCCCAAGGTCACCCATGTGGAGGAGCAGGGACGCGAACCCGGTTCACCAGATTACGAGTCAAGGGGCAGCTTGAGGCAATTACAACCTCTCCGTCGAGCCTACCTCACAGAATTGTTGTAAAGGGAAAATATGTGAGGAAAGGGATCATGCACAACACTGTCAACAGATAAAGAGAATAAAACAATATTTTAGCTGTAAGCTGCCTTGAGTCCTTGTTAGGGGAAAAGGTGCTGGCCACCATTTGCATTTAAAACAAGAAGAACGTGCAATTAAATGCCAAGATGCATTTAATGACAAGTGTAGTTTGGCCCTGTATCATCCCACTAAGGAGAATCTACCCTTTACCAAGAGGGCTAAGTGGTAAAATCATGGTCTGCTTTAGGCTTAGTGCTGTTTTTTACAGGAACTGATTTTCCCAAAGGCAGGGGAACACAATGCATTTCTGTTTATCCCATTCATGTGTATTTTAAAGTGGAGCGAAGCTAAAACTGCAAACATTTACCCTTGGTGTGATGCGAGGGTGTTTTGTACTCAGGTATGCCAACTGAGTACAAAGTGTCAAGTGAAAGTCAGCCCCGATACAGAAGCAAGCAACAAATCTTCATATCTCAGCACGTAAAGCACATCTCGATTTGTCTGTGTATGATCGACAAAAGGAAAACCTCCGCCAGTCTGCCATGACTCTTAAACCCGGAGAACAATATTTCTTATTATATTAAAGGCTTTTAGATGACTCATTAAACTGAATCTATTTCTGCTTCCACACTCAAAAATCCCATTTATTGACTCCCAGATACCTCATAAAGGATTAATACCCACATCGTGATGCCACAAGGACGTCCTTAGGGTCATGTGAAGTGCAATATTATTCCTTCATTCCTGATTTTGCTTTACAATTTTACTGGGGTTGCTGGAAGCAGGTCCAGTGTTTGGCTCCAGTTTCCACATTGTTAGGCTGGTTTCCAAGTGGTCAGCAGATGGCTGGTGCTCTTTGTCTTTCTCATCCAGAGATTATTATATGCCAGCTGCTTTTTTGCAAACATTTGATCTATAGGGCGGCAGGACAATTTACTATCGGTGGCACAGCTAAATTAGATTCGGTCTCCCTAAATTTAAAAGGAACATTTTGGAACAATGGATATTTATATGAAATTGAGGGAGCCACTTATTTATGAACACAAGTGTTAGCTCTTGGGGTGATTCATTGTTTCACAGAATAACAAGGCTGATCTACAATCCAATTAAGGCAAATGCTGCTACTCGGATCAATTCTGTCCCAGTCAAGTCAAGTTGAAATGAGACTATATACAAAAACTGCAGCTCAGATCAAGGTGTGGTCCACAGTGGACAAATATCCAAGTGAAAAACAACAACAACCCTTTATTTATTTGAAAGGATATATACTCTAAGTGAAATCTGTTAGGGAAACAAACTTCTATAAATCCAGTTTAAGGCCCACAATTACTGATTACTCCCTTCCATTACAGTCAAACCTCGGCTGTCGAACGTAATCCGTTCCGGAAGGCCGTTCGACTTCCGAAACTTTTGACAACCGAGGTGCAGCTTCTGATTAGTTGCAAGAGCTTCTTGCACTCAAGCGGAAGCCACATCAGACATTCAATTTCCAGAAAATGTTTGAAAACCAGAGCATTTACTTACAGGTTCTCAGGGTTTGGGAGCCGAAACGTTCACAAAACTGAGCTGTTTGAGAACTGAGGTTTGACTATATTGAGCTCAGCAGAAGAATAATCAAATGCCATTCCAGAGATTCTGTCTGCCCCAACACAGGCAGAAGCTGTCTACAGGAGACCAACCTGGGAAACTTTTGACATGCTCAACAGCAGGTTCTTAAATTGGAGGAAAACGGTCTTATACTACCTGAATTTCTGAACTGCCTAATTTCCTTTATTGCTGTTTTCCAACCAAGGAAGCAGAATGTTTAGCCTGAGGATGGAGGCCAATATGAGCATCAACTGGATTTTCTGTTTCCAAAAATGAAGGATTCACCTTTTCTGTGTGTTTCTTCTTCCCGTCAGCCTTTGTACAACCTGAAACCTGAATAGAAGAAGAAGAGTTTGGATTTGATATCCCACTTTATCACTACCCTAAGGAGTCTCAAAGCGGCTAACATTCTCCTTTCCCTTCCTCCCCCACAACAAACACTCTGTGAGATGAGTGAGGCTGAGAGACTTCAGAGAAGTGTGACTAGCCCAAGGTCACCCAGCAGCTGCATGTGGAGGAGCGGAGACGCGAACCCAGTTCCCCAGATTGCAAGACTACCGCTCTTAACCACTACACCACACTGGCTCTCACCAGTGTGAGAGCATACAATATCGCACAATAGACTCCAATTTCAATGTCTGCTTCCACTTCCCACATTCCCTCTGAAGATTGCAAACAATTGCAGACTCTGTGGTTTCAGCATGTGCCCTTTTTTCGTCCTCTCCTTGCTATGTTTACCATCCAACCTGGTAAAGCGTTCTGGAGAACATGAGAGCTTGCACACTGCAGCTTTCAAAGCCAATTTGACACTCCTGCTGCTGCTCCCACACTGTACAAGTCTTCCCACTGCCTTGCCTTTCCTCTTCTCCCGTCTGGTAAGCACACCAGTGTGGCTGATGGGAGACCAATGCGCTGGTGGGAGTCTCTGCTGTTTTGTGACATTTTGGCTGTAATATTACAATGCTCTAGTTCAGATGTGCCAGGGATTTCAAAGGCAGAAAATAAAAATAATGGTAAATGCCACTGCGCTGTGATGCAAAAGCCACTTGGATTTCACACATCAGATGGCAAAATGTCTTGGTGAAATCTTGCCCTGTAATAACATTGCATGCATTGTTCTGGAGCATGAAAGCTTGTGACATAATAAACAAGTTGGTCTTTAAGGTAATTTTATTGTCTAACATGGCTATCCTGTCCACTCTGCAAAGTGTTTTTTTTAATGAATGAATGCTGACCTTTAGCAAACAAAAATGGAGTAACATGGGTAAACAAAAACTCTTGCACATCATCAAATGTACCCATGTTGCAACCTTATTATATTCTGTGCTTTCTTGGCTATGCCAGCAACTGGGCAGGAAAAATATGTGGTTTATCTGCAAGGGTGTTTCTATACATTATGGGGGAAATGTTGATAGAGGGATGTCATTTTTTTAGAGCAGCTTCATGCCAAGTATAACTTGTAGTTCTTCATGGCATATACTTCCTTAGTATATGGGCACCTATATTGCTCACAATACCATGGGTATTCACACGTAGTTGAAGAAAAAAACATATACACAACTCTTTAGAAAGGTCCTTGTTACCTTAGAGCCAGGAGGCTGCCTATAAATGAGATGTTCAGCCTTGCTAATCAAATTACTTATTGAAATCACTTACAATAATATAAAATAACTAGGCAGCAAGGGAGTAATAAAAACATTAAACCCATAAACATAAAAGCAAATAAAACGACAATTATTGCAATCATACACTAGTGTATTTCCCTAGATTACAGCATTACATTCCAGTCTAAACTAATACCTCCAGAACAGCTTCCTTGCAGGATGGGAAGAGATAATCTCAACTATTTCCTAAGGCAGTCAAAGGAACATGGTAATAGAGCAGAAATAGCCAATTATTTACCATGCTAAATAAGATTTCCTGTGCCAGTTGCTTGCTGTTTGAAACAAGCAGCACAGTAGGCTTTCATTAGGTAACTCCAAGCAATTGGTTATGTACTGTTTGGAACAATTAGAAACTGCAGCAATTTTTCCAGGCCAGAACCCAGCCAAATCCTTTTGCCACAGTGCATTTTTGCATGGGATTCATGTCCTAGTACAGTGCTTTTGGTTTGGTAAGAGTGCAAAAGAAATCAAGTTCAAAAGAGTGCTGCTTTAGTATATATACACTTTAATTGGGGAGGCCCTGGCATTAGGAAATCATCTAAGGCAACTGTTTCTGGGTATCATGGAAAGACAGCAAATTGATAGTCAATGTCCTTTTTTAACTTCCAGAATAAGGGACTAGCATTTGTGACATTTTCTGCCGCAAGTGTCAAAATAACCAAGGCAATACAGTGGTACCTTGGTTTCCGAACGGCTTAGTTGTCAAACAAATCAACTCCCGAATGCCGCAAACCCGGAAATGAGCTGTTTTGCGAATGTTTTTCGGAAGCCGAATGTCTGACAAAGCTTCTGAATTAGTGAAAGAAGCGCCTGCAGCCAATCAGAAGCCGCGCCTTGGTTTTCAAATGGTTTCGGGAGTCAAACGGACTCCCGGAACGGATTAAATTCGAGAACCAAGGTACCACCTTATTGGGCACACTCACTATACATCTTTACTTGGAAGGGAATGCCATTTGCCTATTAGCAACACTTTATGGAGGGCTGAAGGACCCTGTGTGCAGGGATGAAGTTAGGGTGGTGATAGTGATGCGCCAAAATTTGGAGAAGGAGGCATTCCTCTCCTCAACCGTTGGAGCTAAACCATTTTAGTCAGAGGTTAGCAAAGCTGAGCCAGCATTTCATCACAACTTGCTGCTGTTAAAGCAGGATAGTGCCAAAAAGATGTTACATATACTTTTTATAGTTTGAAATTTCAACAGGATAAATGTGTCTTTGAAATCTTAGCCTAATGTGAAATTTAAATACCAGCTGCTGCAGTAGAATACGAAAATAGATATATATATATATATATATATATATATATATATATATATATATATATCACCTCTAAATGAAATGAAACAATTGTTTCACAAGTGACAGCGTCAAGTTCCAGCGGCATGAGAAACTGATTGCTTTGGTAGGCGCATTATGTGGCTCAGAAGACAGGACACCAGGCGTTTGGATGAAAAACAAGTTAAATATTTATTGACTGCAGCAGGCAGGGTAAGGGCTGGCATGGGTCTAGCAAAGGCTGGCATGCTGGTGGAATAGAATCAGCTGAGGTTGGACCGTGCCAAACCTGTTCCTTGGGAGTCACCCAGTACTGAACATTGTCATGGTACAAGCCAAACCAGCTAAGTCTTGTTGAGTGACCGGGATAAGGATACCAACCAGGCAGAGACCCCCACCGCAGCTTGGGGGTGCCAGGGTCAGTTCCCACTTCTTATGGCCCCCATTTTACAATGTTGATCATGCCCAATGCCAGTTTCACCCTTATACAAAAAGTTATTCCACCAACAAAATGAAGCCGTAATTTTCACTGTGAGAAAGGCTTAAAAACAACAACAGCCAAGTGCCAATCAGGCTGGAAGACAAAAAAATATTTCCGGCTTAGTCAATCAGCGACCAGAAAATCCCAGCGAAGGTTCTAACCCGAGGGTGAGTGGGAAGTTCACAGTGTGAAAAGTCTTCTCCTCTCTCCTCCTCTCGTGAGAGTTTATTCCCATGGTTCCCCTGTGCTCTTTTGATGGACTTCGAAACAAAAAGAAGAAGAAAGGGAAACCTATTTAATTATTACTTTCCGAAAAGATACGTACTTGAACCCAAACACAATCTCTTCTCTGAATTTTGCAATGCAATGTGTACAAGGCACGGAAGGTCAGCACCCATACCAAGGCCTTAATATATATAAATAAGAAACTTAGGGCTGATGGGACTGGCAGAAATGACTGGCAGAATCCGCGACCAGGGAGAAAAGTCAGCAGAAGAAGATTGGAAGAAATTCAAGGAATATCTACAGAAATACTATAAAATTAATGAACTTTGAAAAGATGTTGATTTGAACTTTGGTGGTCTCTAGCTGTTATGATAAAGATAATGGGGATTATAATTGTTTTTGTTATTAAATTTAAAAAAAAAGTTGAGTGGAAAATAAGGTGATATTCTAAAAGGAATGTTAAGAGATTAGGATTTGCTGAATTAACAAATTGAACTAGAGAACAAGAAGGGGAGGTATGAGGAAGTCAAAGAAACATGTGACCGAAAAACTGTTATTGAAACCGAATTGTTTTTAATATTTTTCTTTTTCTTTTTCTTTTTGTGTTTATATAAAATTGGAAAATTCAATAAATATTCATTTAAAAAAAAATATTTGAGGGGGCCAGACCCCTCCCCAAAGTTAAAAAAAAGAAAAGAAACTTAGGGCTGAGTGGTAATGGCTATACAGCCTAAACAGGGTTAGTGAGAAAAGAGAAAGGTACCTTTAGTTGAGGAGGGGACTCAAAGGAGGTGACAAAAGCCCCCAACACCCCATGTTTAGTGGTCATAGAAGATTGTGTGTCTGTTGCTGGGGTGAAGGGGGCAGGAAGGGCAGAAAATCAGAGGGCAGGGAGCATAGAATGGAATGGCTTAGAAATGGCTGACTGGCACCCTGAACAGGTGCATGCACATTGCAAGTGTTTTGTGTTAGGCCCCGAGTATAACCAAGTTTCACAGACACGGGTGGCACTGTGGGTTAAACCACAGAGCCAAGGGCTTGCCAATCAGAAGGTCGGCGGTTCGAATCCCCGCGACAGGGTGAGCTCCTGTTGCTCGGTCCCTGCTCCTGCCAACCTAGCAGTTCGAAAACACGTCAAAGTGCAAGTAGATAAATAGGTACCGCTCTGGCAGGAAGGTAAACAGCGTTTCCATGCGCTGCTCTGGTTCGCCAGAAGCAGCTTAGTCATGCTGGCCACATGACCCGGAAGCTGTACGCCGGCTCCCTCAGCCAATAAAGTGAGATGAGCGCCGCAACCCCAGAGTCGGCCACGACTGGACCTAATGGTCAGGGGTCCCTTTACCTTAACCTTATAATCAAAATCTTGGAGTACTTTGGAAGTCAAGGTAAAGGGAAATGTTCTAGTTAACGCCACAGGAAGCAAGTTAGAATAGGAAAAGGTCACTGAAGGTTTATAAACAGAGGTTGGGTGGCCATCTATCAGGGATTCTTTCGCTGCAATTCCTGCATTGCATGGGGTTGTACTAGACTTTTGGAGACCCTTCCAACTTGCTGATTCTATAAAGCCATTACATGAAGTCAGAAATCAATTTTCAGACGTGTCTTACAATTTTTTAATGCAATTAACTTTTTCGCTTTTGCTATAATCGTGCACGATAACTAAATTGTCTCTTTTAAGGTGGCGGGGGGCCAAGCCTGTGTGATCTCTGCTAACTTGAAAATATCTGGCGAAGCTACGCTAACCAAAAAGCTAGAAAGGGAATGGGGGAAAAAACCCTTTTATACGGCATGTCTTTCTAATTGTGTTAAGCTCAGCAGGTGTCTCAAGAGTTGGATCTTTGCTTTAGTAAAATCAGGGAAGAAACAGCAAGGAAGTGATCTGGGGGCAGTGAAGACTCTGTGGTCTTAAGAGATAATGGGGAGTTGAAATAGTTGATAAATCCCAATAATTCATGTGACAGACACAACTGGGATGTAAAAGTCCTTGCCAGTAGTATTATTAGCATGAGATCTAGTAACTCGAAATCTCAGCTTGTCTAGAATTCCACTCATCAGTTTGAACTGGGTGTGCACAAGGCATTTTGCTATAGAGAGCATCAAATATATTCCAAACAGGTGTGGTGGTTTTCAGGAAAAACAAAAGCAAAATTAAAGGTCCAGTTCACCCCTAGGCAGGGATGTGGGTGGTGCTGTGGGTTAAACCACAGAGCCTAGGACTTGCCGATCAGAAGGTTGGTGGTTCGAATCCCCGCGACGGGGTGAGCTCCCGTTGCTCAGTCCCTGTTCCTGCCAATCTAGCAGTTCGAAAGCACATCAAAGTGCAAGTAGATAAATAGGTACCACTCCGGTGGGAAGGTAAATGGCGTTTCCGTGTGCTGCTCTGGTTCGCCAGAAGTGGCTTAGTCATGCTGGCCACATGACCCGGAAGCTGTACGCCGGCTCCCTCGGCCAATAAAGCGAGATGAGCACCGCAACCCCAGAGTCAGTCACAACTGGACCTAATGGTCAGGGGTCCCTTTTCCTTTATCACCCCTAGGCAGGATGTATTGATTCAGGAACATACACACAGAGGTTCTTTAGTGAACACTGAAATGTGTCTATTGCCAAACGGCTTTCAAAAGTCGTGGTTCCCCATGTCTTTGCTGAATATACGTCGCCTATCATTGCCAAAAGCAAATGCAAAATAAGATTATTACAAAAGGGTTTAGAGCACTGGCTCTAGTTATTTCAATAAATGGAGGCAAGTCAATTTCTTCCTAGAATACAGATATCAAGAATTAATAGTTTCATATCAAAGAAAAAGAGTCTTGTTTCTTCGCAATGAGGTTTCTAATGAAATGCAAATTTTGGTCTGGGCTTTAAAGATTTGTTCTTCCTTATCCAATTCAAGTTTATTGATATTGAGATTGTAGGTCTTGTGGTTTATTTGGCCTATATACTGTAAAACTGGTCAAGTAATAAGAAATGACATTTAAAGTTCCAAAGTATAGTATGAAGATACAAGATTCACTCCTAGTACAGAAAAAAATTTAAGCAGATCTGATTCAGAGCACTGCCAAGATGGGAGAACAAATGAAATCCATTCTGTAGCCTATGGAGAACTGTCATGTTAAAATGAACAAGCAAGCAAGCAAGCAAAAAAACCAAACAGGTAGTTGTGAGATAATCAAATGAGATATAACCATGCAAATATATGTAAGATATAGTCCAGTGACCTTCATGGAAATATATGTAATCTAAGTTACTGGTATGCATTCTCAATATATTTTTGTTTCGTTTCTATACTGTATTTTAAATTATAAATAGTGCTGGACATGCTTTCATAAGGAAATGGCACGAGGACCTTACTTTACTGCCAGGTCAGCATGGGTGCTGCTGGGGGGCGGTATGCCACCCCCAAGATCTCATCCCCTAGTTCCCTCTCCCTGATTGCTAGACTCTGTCATTAACATATTTGTGATTTTTCTTTCAAGGATCTGAACATGTGAGACACAGCTCACCCACCTAGGCATATACATTTTTTTATGGTGTCACCACTGCATGTCAGACCCTGAAGTCTGTAGGAAAGGCTTGTCTAACAGTTACATCAGTGAACATGACCCTCAGTTTGTACAACTCTCTATCTCTGTTTCTCTCACTTAAAACACATCATATCATACTGGCATTTGGGGGAATGTCTGCGAGTAGGCCTGGTGATTTTGATGCTTCCGATTTTATCCGTGTTATGCTCGAATTAAACTCTAAAGGAACTGCTCTACAATTTTATCTTGTGTTTTCACTGTCCTGGCTCCCTATGGGAGGAAGGGTGGTTTATAAACATAAATAAATAAATAAATAAATAAATAAATAAATAAATAGGGTTATACTATAGGGCAGGCGCACCAACTCTAGGGGGCGGAGGTGTCATCAGCCCCCTCAATGTTCCTTAGCAGTGGTTTCAGCCCCATCCCACCCCAATATTTAGGGAGTGAGGGAGACTGAGCTGCTGAGCCAAGAGCAGCGTGGCATCAAACGCAGGCTCCTCGTGAGTGCAAGAGTTGAGGAGAAGTTGTGCATCACTGGGCAAGGCCTCCCACTGACGACCTGCACGCCACGCACCATGCGCATTACATCACAGGCACATGATGCACTGCTGCCCAAGCTTTTTAAAAAATCATTTTTATTAATTTTCCAATAAAAAACATCCAATTAACATATCCAATCATAATCCAATTAAAATAGAAAACTAAAATAAAAAAGACCAAATTACCATCCAAATTATAATTATTGATTTTTGGGGGCTCCCCATAGTCTGGACCTCTGAAGCATATCTCCAAATCTCAGTCCTGCCTCTCCTCGTTATTTCCATATTTTACACATCTTGATTTTAATGCTTTAAAGTTCTCCATCTCTGGTTCTACGGTTCTCAATCATGTCAGACATCATATATATCCAATACAGTTTTATTTGTGTATATTTGTGACCCAAGGCTGCACCTCTGCTATAGGCTTCTTCAGCTCTCCTTCTCTAAGCATGAGAACACAGAGTTCCACCCTTGTAAAGACCCCATAAGTTAAAGATAAAGGTGTATGGAAGTGAGAGCTGGACCATAAAGAAGGCTGATCGCCAAAGAATTGATGCTTTTGAATTATGGTGCTGGAGGAGACTCTTGAGAGTCCCATGGACTCCAAAAAGATCAAACCTATCCATTCTTAAGGAAATCAGCCTTGAGTGCTCACTGGAAGGACAGATCCTGAAGCTGAGGCTCCAGTACTTTGGCCACCTCATGAGAAGAGAAGACTCCCTGCAAAAGACCCTGATGTTGGGAAAGATGGAGGGCACAAGGAGAAGGGGACGACAGAGGACGAGATGGTTGGATGGTGTTCTTGAAGCTACCAGCATGAGTTTGACCAAACTGCGGGAGGCAGTGGAAGACAGAAGTGCATGGCATTCTCTGGTCCATGGGGTCACGAAGAGTCGGACACGACTAAACGACTAAACAACAACAGCCCCTGGATGGTTAAGTCCAGTCAAAGGCGACTGTGGGGTTGCAGCGCTCATCTCACTTTCAGGCCGAGGGAGCCATCATTTGTCTGCAGACAGCTTTCTGGATCATGTGGCCAGCATGACTAAACCGCTTTTGGTGCAACAGGACACCGTGACGGAAACCAGAGCGCACGAAAACGCCGTTTACCTTCCCGCCACAGGGGTACCTATTTATCTACTTGCACTGGCGTGCTTTCAAACTGCTAGGTTGACAGGAGCTGGGACAGAGAAACGGGAGGTCATTCCATCACGGGGATTCGAACCTCCAACCTTCTGATCGGCAAGCCCTAGGCTCTGTGGTTTAGACCACAACGCCACCCACGTCCACAACCCCTAAGACCACTCCCTGCCACTGCAGAAATCTCTGACACTCTTCCCTTACCCACAGTGAAGTTCCAGCATTGGCAGTGGGGAAAAGGCAGCGTGCTGGAGCAGATCAGTGGAAGTTGACGGATGCAGTCTCCCAACACTCCCCTAAAATGGATGCATACACATACCAGCCCTGAAACAGGTGTATCTGTTTTCCCTCCCACTGGAAAACGGTATTAAAAAAAGAAAGGTTAAGGCTCTTTCTTCCACCCTGTCAGCACAAGCCTGGCAGGGCCCTGCAAAAGGTGGATCATCCATCTTGGGTTCCGACTCCTGCTACCTTTTGGATTGTTCTGCCCATAAATTAATTAGCCAACTAAAGTGTTAATTGTGTAATTGGCGGTAGGTCAACTTTAATAGGTAGGGCTGTGAGTTACAGACATACCTATTTGTTACCAGAAGCTATTATGGCTGGGGAAAGTTACAGTAATAGGAAATGAAGCAGAAAATGTCTTTCCTTGTAACAGTGAGCAGGAATTGGGTCATAGCTCAGAGGTACGGAAGATGCCCTTGCATGCAAAATGTCTGTAGTTCACTCCCTGACATCTGGAGGAGGGGCCAAGAAAGGCAGAAAGAGATGAACTGCAGTTTCCTACAGTATGTGTTTTAAGAACTACAAGTTATCATACGCTTCCTTCAATATCTCAAAAAGAGACTCATATCCAGAGAGGTATTGATGATATTCAAATTAATGAAAATCTGGTTATTAATCAGCAAAAGACAGCAGATTCTTCCACTTGAAAAATAAGGTTTGAGATGAGAACCCTAGAATTTATCAGTCTGATTAAAACCACATTTCATATTTTATCAATGGATTGTGCTGTTTGTGCTTGTTTCCAATGCAATTTAAACTAATTCATAAACAGCCTTGTGCTTTCACGTTGGTCTCCTTTATTAAAGAGGGGATGTCATTTGAATGCTTAATTGTGTTATTTATTGGAGCTTGGGATGTTTTGATTAGCTCACCATGGAATGGAACTAAGGACAATTTGGGCTTATAAAATATAATCAGATTTTTTTAAAATAAAAAAAACATGCTGGCAAGTGCAATGATGGTAGATTAAATGCTTACTAAAACAGACTAGGTAGAAATGTATTAATTCAACAGAGCTAATATTCACACACACACACACACACACACACACACACACAGGTTCTTAGCATCATTCACCTTAATTATTTCAGATATTTCCATATAAAATGGGAACTTTCTAGACACACAGCACAGATCACAAGCGGTGTGATTAAAATCTTACTGCCACACTCATCATTTTAGTTTACAAGGTCATGAGGCAATACCTATTTTACATTGCTTTACAGTAG
Organism: Podarcis filfolensis; assembly: GCF_964270895.1. NCBI lineage: Eukaryota > Metazoa > Chordata > Lepidosauria > Squamata > Lacertidae > Podarcis > Podarcis filfolensis. The sequence continues at coordinate 17,509,543 of NC_139609.1, read as the reverse complement.
AGTTAAAGGACAGAATTCAAGATGAAGACAAGCTGTGTGTGTCCCAGTCTCCTCCCTAATTAAAGGCTGACAGCAGTTTCTACACCATTCTGTATGTCCTAGAAATGTCAGCATGTGCTTGGAAGAAGACTGATAAATGAGGCCTGTGGCTTTATTCCCTCCCCACAATAGTATGTTGAAAACCATCATGTACTACCAAAGCACTTAGGTTATAGGAAATAACCTATTTTTCACTTTCACTCCCAGGATGGGACCTGATATTCAACACTTGTCTCATCAACCGAGTTATATATACACTGCAGTGTAGAACTTTTCACAAGTGCGTCAAGGAAATTTCATTTGGAAGGTCTGTACTCTCAGATTATGCCTATAAGATGTGTCCCACAAAGGTAAGCACAGCCATTCAGCTACATGCGAGGCCATTGCTCCATGTAATCCAACATTGGCCAAAGCACAGTCCTTTGGTAATCCTCATAGATCTCTAGCCCAATAGTTGCCATTAATTTGATTTTGAATTGATTTTAGAATGAATTGATTTTAGAATGTTGTGTTACTTTTATTGTTGTTAGCCGCTCTGAGCCCGGCTTTGGCTGGGGAGGGCAGGATATAAATGAAATTTTTTTATTATTTATTTTATTATTATTTATTAACACTGCTTAGTCTAATTAACAGAAGGCTTGTTCAAGCATTGCACTGGACACAGGCACTGTTAAGTAGCATAACTGATTTAATTGACACAGAAATGGAAAACGTATGTGTATTCATGATAGCTCAGTTGGTTAGAGGATGGTGCTGATAACGCCAGAGTTGCAGGTTTGATCCCCGTATGGGACAGTTGTGTATTTTTGTATTGCAGGAAGTTGGTCTAGAACAGGTGGCCGACTCCCAAGAGACTGTGATCTACTCACAGAATTAAAAACTGGCAGTGATCAGGGTTCAGGTCAAAGAAGTTGTTGAGCTTTTTTTAGGAAGGAGGAAAGCCCCATTTTGGGGGAGTTCAAGGCTGAGCTGTTGGCCATTTTTAGGGAGAAAGAGGAACCCGCACTCACCAACAGATCACTCAGGAAACAATAAGTATACTCTGTCTGCCGTTCTGCAGATCATGCAACAATGGAGGGCAGGGCGAAGGGCCGGGGCTGGGCCCTATTTTAACAATAAGGAAAGGGACCCAATGATCGACCGCAATCTACCAAAATCTCCTGGGGATGTACCAGTAGATCACGATCGACCTGTTGGACTAGATGATCCTCAGGGTCCCTTCCAACTCTACAGTTCTATGATTCTAAATGGAAGGATTTTTCCACAGTAGTTTTTTAAGGGACTCTATGCTCCTAAATGGATTAATGACTCCCTGTTGATTGTTTTCTGTTACTCACTGCTGTACCCTTAGATCAGGTGACAAAGGTATTGAGTTTCAGGTTCGCCATCTTGAAAGGGTACTGGCTGTTAGTCTTTCTTTGAACATGACTGAGAGCAGAAGGATGTGAATGAAGATCTCGAGGCAAACAGCTCCAGGGAAATGGATAGTGTTAAAGAGAGAGAGAGACCTTTCTTAATAGGTCTGCTTAGGGTTATCTTTCATTTCTAAGATGTTGAGCCTGTGCTGGACAGCACAATACATCGTATGCATGTTTTGGATGTATCATTTACTGTATTTTGTTTTGCTTCTGAAGAGTTCTGCTAGTAAAAGCTGAATGCTCTTTTTATGAGCCTGGACAATGATTCCCTCCAAAGGGAGTCGGTCCTTATGCTTCCGGTTGTTTCAAACTGTGCAATAGTAATATCTGCAACAGGTACTAGCTGTGTAGAAGTGTTTGTGTGAATGAGTGTCCACTTGTTGATTTGTCCAGCTGAATTATATGTCTACCCAGGTACACAGATTGTACAGTGGTACCTTGGGTTACATACGCTTCAGGTTACATACGCTTCAGGTTACAGACTCCGCTAACCCAGAAATATTACCTCGGGTTAAGAACTTTGCTTCAGGTTGAGTTCAGAAATCGTGCTCCGGCGGCGCGGCGGCAGCAGGAGGCCCCATTAGCTAAAGTGGTGCTTCAAGTTAAGAACAGTTTCAGGTTAAGAACAGACCTCTGGAACGAATTAAGTACTTAACCTGAGGTACCACTGTGCACTTGTTGAGTGCAATCTGTTAATACCCCTAGTTACAGCAGTGTTCTGCTACAGAGCCAGAACTTTGCTACATTCTAAGCTATTCATCCCATCAGATCTTGCCATAGATTGCCTCCTTATAAGTCAAACTCTAGCATGCCCCTGTTGTCTGCCTCCATGCCCACTCCTGACTGATTATTCTGCACTTCCTGTATAAGGGACTTCCTTGATGGCTACTCATGGGACCCCATACCTTCACAACAGCCTTTGCTTTTCGCAAAAGTAATGTGCAAAATGGTCTAAACAAACTCATTTAGTATTCATTTTGTTTATCTAATTTAGAGATGCTGCGGTGTTACCAGGCACTAATTTATCTCTAGGTTCATTGCTAGACTAAACTGTATGAGATTGCTCTTGCATATTTATGGGAAGGGATTTTTTTTTTTTTACTGCCCCAACAATCTATTAAGCACAGCATAAATACTGGAAATAAATCAAGAGTAAATAGAGTCTGCTGTTGATTTACTAAGCTTATAACTTCTTCAAGTATCTCCTGCTAAACAGGGCAAATGAGTTCAAAATTTCCTACAATCCATTAAATGCTATTTCAGTATTTTTTTGGCTGGACATGCCTATAAACCTTGCATTAGGGAGTCCAGTAGGATAAGAAATCATACTTCTAATAATCCAATCCATGCCATGATTACTCAAAGGTAATCTCATTCCTTTCAGTGGAATTTACTTCCAAGAAAGTTTGCTTAGGATGTAATGTGAGCCTGTTTTACTAAAAATAAGTCTCACTGAGTTGAATAGAGCTTACTCAAATTAGCATTTAAAAACCTGCAGCAGCCTAATATAATCCCAAATCCAATACATAAAAGTTTATAAATTTTCTAAATCAAAAGAAAAAGAAGCTACTCTGTGAGTTTCACCTGGTCATTGGTTGACTTGCTATAATGGCAGGAAATCTCCAAAATATCCTCACAGTGGAGGTGAATGGTGCTCCGTAAATTAAATGTTGACAAACCTATAAGAGAAGTGAACGGTTAGTTTCCCTGGGATATAAACCTCATATAGGGACTAAGTACAAGACAAACAATTTGCTGTAGAGGGAAATGGCTTGGAATCTGAGCAGGAACATGAAGAGGTCTAAGAAGACAGAGGACCCAAAGAACAGAAACAAGAGGGCTGGAGGAAATGTGGGGCAGGTAAGAAGAAAGTGAACTGAGACTAGAAAGAAGGATGGATGAAAGAGGTATATGGGGACAGAGGGGTAGGACAGTGTGTGGCAACCAGATCCAAGAAATGAATTGTTGAGAGGAACATTGAGACCAGATAGGTTGTGATTTGTTGATTGGTAGGTTGCCCACCTAGCAGTTCGAAAGCACGTCAAAGTGCAAGTAGATAAATAGGCACCGCTCCGGCGGGAAGGTAAACGGCGTTTCCGTGCACTGCTCTGGTTCGCCAGAAGTGGCTTAGTCATGCTGGCCACATGACCCGGAAGCTGTACGCCGGCTCCCTTGGTCAATAAAGTGAGATGAGTGCCACAACCCCAGAGTCGGTCACAACTGGACCTAATGGTCAGGGGTCCCTTTACCTTTACCTTAGCGGGTTGACAGGCAAGCCACAGAGACAGTGTGATAGTTAGCAAGGATAAGGCAGAGCTGACAAATGATTTCCTGTTTGCACTAACTTGCTGCTTGCTAATATGACCAGTAGGGTAGCTAGATGAAAAAGACAACAGAGCTCCTGAGCCTTTAGTATTTATGTGAAAGAGGGAACTTTAACTGCTGAAATTCTTCCTTCTGTACAGATATTGAAGACTGAATTGCTGTCTCTCTGATACATACTGAAATATTTCAGCTATTCACATTTAACCTCCCTTGCATATCGTTAATTTGCTTGGGCTTCTGAACTCTTGATTGGCACCACAAATTCATAGAATCAATGATCAATCAGGTCTGGTACTAATGTGTGTACAGTCGTACCTTGGTTTTCGAACGGAATCCATTTCGGAAGTCCGTTCAATTTCCGAAAATGTTCGAAAACCAAGGCGCAGCTTCTAATTGGCTGCAGGAGCTTCTTGCACTCAACCGGAAGCTACGGACGCCACATCAGATTTTTGGCTTCCCAAAAAAGTTCTCAAACCAGAACACTCACTTCCGAGTTTGCGGCATTCAGGAGCCAAAACGTTCGAGTCACAAGGCGTTCAAAAACCAAGGTATGACTCTATTAGATTGTATCAACAGTCACATGTGTGCAATTGTAAGGAAACTTCTTGTTTTGGAAACGCCTCTTAATTTCAGAAATTGTTAACTGGTGTATAGTGATGTGTTGGAAAATGTGAAAGATATGTTACCACAAGGAGAGAGACACACATCCATCAGGCTATCTCTCTGATGTTTTATGCAGAGCCTCTATAGTGACCTGAAACTGCTTAGCTAATCCAGAATGCGGCAGCTAGACTGGTGACTGGGGGCGGCCGCCGAGACCATATAACACCGGTCTTGAAAGACCTACATTGGCTCCCAGTACATTTCTGAGCACAATTCAAAGTGTTGGTGCTGACCTTTAAAGCCCTAAACGGCCTCGGTCCAGTATACCTGAAGGAGCGTCTCCACCCCCATCATTCTGCCCGGACGCTGAGGTCCAGCGCCGAGGGCCTTCTGGCGGTTCCCTCCTTGCGAGAAGCAAAGCTACAGGGAACCAGGCAGAGGGCCTTCTCGGTAGTGGCGCCCGCCCTGTGGAACGCCCTTCCAGCAGATGTCAAAGCGATAAACAACTACCTGACATTCAGAAGACATCTTAAGGCAGCCCTGTTCAGGGAAGTTTTTAACGTGTGATATTTTACTGTATTTTTGGTTTTTATGGAAGCCGCCCAGAGTGGCTGGGGAGGCCCAGCCAGATGGGCGGGGTATAAATAATAAATTATTATTATTATTATTATTATTATTATTATTATTATTATTATTATTAGCTAATAGAATCCTTTTTGGCTGTGTATTTTAAGGAATTGGATCTAGAATTGTGTATGATGTCACAAGAAAGTGCTTCAAGCAAGTCCACAGTGTGAGACAGTACAGATATAGGGGAGTGGGCTTCCCTAAAGGCCATCATAAGTCCTTGGACAGCTGCCCAAGCATCGTAGATGCATGAGGTTTGCATGGGAGTAATGAGCTATCTCCCTTGGCTACTAACCATTCCTTTGAAATGACCCAGCCATAAGAGCAATAGTGGAATGTGGGTGACTTCATTTTAAGATACTATAAATATTATAAAGCTCAGTAATGCCCCTGCTTAGTAGAAGATTTGGAGACCATCTGTGAGAGACTGGAGGAAAGAAAGGATGTGCTTTGCTCAGGAAGAAATTATCCAGCAACTCAAAGGAACATGAGAAATCTGCTTTATTTGTTTTGTGCTTTGTATTGTTGTTGCTTAGTCGTTTAGTCGTGTCCGACTCTTCGTGACCCCATGGACCAGAGCACGCCAGGCACTTCTGTCTTCCACTGCCTCCCACAGTTTGGTCAAACTCATGCTGGTAGCTTCGGGAACACTATCCAACCATCTCGTCCTCTGTCGTCCCCTTCTCCTTGTGCCCTCCATCTTTCCCAACATCAGGGTCTTTTCCAGGGAGTCTTCTCTTCTCATGAGGTGGCCAAAGTATTGGAGCCTCAGCTTCACGATCTGTCCTTCCAGTGAGCACTCAGGGTCGATTTCCTTAAGAATGGATAGGTTTGATCTTCTTGCAGTCCATGGGACTCTCAAGAGTCTTCTCCAGCACCATAATTCAAAAGCATCAATTCTTTGGCGATCAGCCTTCTTTATGGTCCAGCTTTTACTTCCATACATCACTACTGGGAAAACCATAGCCTTTGTTGGTAAGGTGATGTCTCTTAAAAAGTAGAGGGGGGGGGAGTGCTTTGTATTATTAGCTTGCAAATAAGCCTGCTAAAGTGCAACTTGGTGTTTCATTCATTGTCTACCTGAATCCAAAAAGAACTCCTTGGCAAGGCGGTGGTCAGGACAGTACCAAAGAGCATGAGTCCAAGCTTCACGGAGTGCATGAAACCTGGGGCATAGCATTTTGGACATCATCTTTAATGAAGCTTCTGACAGTTCCAATGTTTCAGTTCTGTGACCAAACTCATAAAATGTGGGGAGGGAAGTTGGTTGAGACATTTCTTCAAAGCTTTCAGTGGCCCAGATGTAATCTGTCCATGGTACTGAACTGAATGGGGAAATTTCAAAAACTAACTGATAATTATTGCTTCAATTGCCAGAAACATATCCTTTATATTGTACCTTTTCTAAAATGGCAGTTATGGCATTTTCTGTCTCTTCTGCAGATTGTATTCAATTTTGCAAAAAATGCAAACATTAAGGGGGGGGGTCATATTGGTTATGCAATGATCAGTTCATGGAGGAGGGTGAGCTAGTGCTGGAATGAAGGGAGAAGGGGCCACATCTCTCACTAAGAATAATAAATTGTCTAGGTTGGATTGAAGGAATGGGTTTCCCAAACCCAAAACTGACTGTGCAGGCAGTTTGAAACAGGCACCAAAATCCCTATTTTTCCTTAGCTAAAATCCATTAACTTGAGCTCTGAGTCAATGTATAAACAAAAACCCGGCTGAATAAACAAGTGCTCAGAGCCCTCTCCTTTATCAGTTCATGATGGCAAGGATGGCCTTGACTGTTCCAGTAGAACAGGGGTGACACGTCTAGGGCTTATCTTACATGCTGACGCACAGACCTAGTCCGGGAACAGCGCCAGAGTGTGTTCTTGGAGATGGTGACCTCTTGCTCCAAGATAAGAGTAGGAACAGGAATATCCTTTTATGGTCAGAAGTACAGGAAGGAATACCCTTTTATGGTTAAGAATACCGGAGTAGGAACATCTGTGATGTCAACCTCCATGCACAAGCTGACGTGCTTGGATTCCTGGGGAAGGGGGAGAGGGTGCCTGGAGGATATATATACTGTATGAAATTTCTCATTTCTTTGGACTTGCTGTGGACTGACCACGCAAGTGCCTTTCTGCTGCTCTGGAGAGCAGAAATAAAGAACTCTTTCTCTGAACCAACCCTCGGTGTCATTTGACTTCCTTCCTCCCGTCTGGGAGCAACGCAGAGCCCACCAATCGGTAAAGTCTAATAAGGCTACAGGATGAATTCAGGGTCCTGTCCCAAACTGCAGCACTTCTACTTTGTAGCATGGTTAACCATTCCCTTGCTTACTCGCGTGGGATGCTTGAGATCATTGTATGGGCAATCTATCCGGAAGATAAATTGTATCGAGAAGTTAGTGATCTAACATGCTTGCCCTTCCTGCCTCTGTTCCTTCCTCTTCTTATCTCTTGTTAAATTCTTTGATGGCATGAGAACAGCCTTTAATGTCCCAATCCAGGGGTCAGCAACCTTTTTCAGCCAAAGGCTGGTCCACTGTCCCTCATACTATGTGGTGGGCCGGACTATATTTTTTTTTGGGGGGGGGGGAATGAGCAAATTCCTATGCCTCACAAATAACACAGAGATGCATTTTAAATAAAAGCACACATTCTACTCATGTAAAAACACCAGGCAGACCCCACAAATAACCCAGAGATGCATTTTAAATAAAAGGGCACATTCTACTCATGTAAAAACACACTGATTCCTGGACTGTTCTCAGGCCGGATTTAGAAGACGATTGGGCTGGATCTGGCCCCCGGGCCTTAGGTTGCCTACCCCTGCCCTAATCTGTTGAAAGGAAGTGCTAGGGCTAGGTACCTTCTTTGATGTTAGTTAGATAGATAATTTATTACGGTCGGAGACCAGCTTATAAAACACACTTGGGGGTACTGTCACAGAAGGAAAACAAACAATTAAAACAATGTACAGCAATAAATGTAAAAACCATGTACAACAATAAACTACCGCAGGGAGCTGACCCAGAGTCACCCATAGAACCAAGTTTGGGGATTTTCTTAGCGAACTAGTTTGAATTGGGAGATGGTCTGCACCTACAGTTCTGTACACAGAATCTGGCGACCATCCGGGTCGTCTTCTGATCTTTGCCTAACAGGAAAAGGTCAAATTTTTGCTTTTCTGGGAGGTCAGCGAGCCTCACCAGTAGGGCATCAATGGTCTTACTATGCGCCTCTTCATAAAAGGGCATCTAAAGAACAAGTGCTCTGGGCTTCCTATCTCCCCCAATGAACAGGCGCAAAGTCTTTGAGCATATGGGACTCTTTTAAAGGCTCCTTCCAGGACCGGCAAGGGCAGGGCCAAACTTCTGGCGAGTGTAAAGGCCCTTCTTGCATTTTTAGATATGAGAAAGAAGAGATATGCTGCCGGTGCAGCTATCTCTCTCTCGATATTCTTTGATGTTGGACATTGTTTGGAGAAAGTGAGGCATTGGGGGAGGGTGACTAATGAACAATCTACATGTAACTAGTGATCTGCACCTAGTCAGTCGGGCAAACCACACAGGTTAGCTATCTATAAATCGGATGGTTTTGGGCATAGTTTAGAGAGAAACTTGTCACAGACTGAGGGCCGTGCAACTTGAGGCTATCGGGAATAATAATAATAATTTATTATTTATACCCCACCCATCTGGCTGGGCTTCCCCAGACACTCTGGGTGGCTTCCAACAAAATATAAAAATACAGTAATGCATCAAACGTTAAAAGCATCCCTAAACAGGGCTGCCTTCAGATGGGAAGTCACTTTGCTGATTCTTGAGGGCTTCCAAGTAGCAGATTGAGGTGCTGGCTTGGTATGTATATATTGCTTGCTGTTTAGAATAAAATTGCTGCTTAGAATAAAATCTTTAATCTTCTCACTCACTTGTGTTTTGTATCACTTCTGAATCTCATTTTAAAAGAACTACCTTGCATTTGGCAAGACAATCATGGAGGTGGGAGAGGACTTAAACCTTTGCCCAGTGCTGCATTCCAGTTACAGATTGCCCCCCCCACACACACTGGTACTTTTTAAGAGCTACTCACACAGGTGTTAATTGTGTGAATTGCACTCTTGACACCAAGGTCATCTTTATTTATGTATTTGTAGTATTTGAAGAAGAAAAAGCCATTAAAAGCAAGTAGGAGAGAACAAGCCAGTTTTATCTCTCCATGGAAGGGCATTCATTAAATACCTGGGTCTCCTATGTAATTGTCATTTAAAAAGAAAAAAAAAATGAAATGCAGACTATGGGACATATCTTTAATGGCATGCGTTGGGAGAGCTTTGCAACAAATAACCAGTAAGACCATGCAGGGAATGCACAGAGATAAGAGTGGAAATCAAGCCAAAGAAGTGTCAAGACGGACATGAGCAGTGTACACACTGGACAGCATGCAAAGCTCAGATTGTGGGAGAAACTTGGCTGATAAATATAAACCTTGGCTCCAGATTTATAAGCCTGTCAGTCTATATGTACAGAGTCGCAGCCGAACCACGCCAGAAGGCAGTTTTAAAATGTAATTTGACTGATACTCCAAATGAGTTAAGTCTTAGCTAACTAGCATTTAAATTAGCATAATGTGTATGAAAAACAGGAGCACGTCCATGACTCACGTAATAAATGCTAAGTTGTTGTTGATTTCTAAATTCTACAGAGCAAAGCGCTCAGAATGCAAGGGATTTGTGTACCTGTGTTCAGACAACAGAATTTCAGGCTGTGTACACAACACACATTTAAAGGACTACCCCCCCCCCCCAATAATAATGCTGGAAACCATAGTTTGGTAAGGGTGCTGGGAATTATGGTTCTATAAGAAGAAATCTACATTTCTCGGGATACTTGAGAAGTGTAAGCTTTAAATGCATGGTGTATATACAGCCTCTCCCTCTCCATTCTCTCTAATATGCTTCGTAATTAAATAAAGGCAAGTTTAAAGGGCACCTAATTATAAATTCAGCATGTTGAGATTTTCTCATCCAACTTGTAAGACCACTCGGTTATAAATAGCGTCTATCTCCAGCTGAAGAATGCTCACCGCAAATACCATACATTTGTCTTTGTCTATGCAGTGTGTGTGTGTGTGTGTGTGTGTGTGTGTGTGTGTGTTTGTGGACACAGCACATGCATATTCACTAAAACTCTTTCCCTATTGTGTCAATGTATGCAATGCACAGCCAGTGTAATGTGAAGGGAAAAGCATGTCCTGCGCTGTCATGCCTTGATAAGGAGGGGATTGCGGAGGTGACCCTCATCATTTTGCTGAGTGCATTTGGCCACAGTGCCCATGTGTGTGTGTTCATTTCCTCACTATTGTTGAGGTATATCTTCCCTTCAGCAGAGTACTTGGTTGCCATCGCAGACTCTGTTGGAATCTAGACACATATAAAAGACGCTGTGAAAATGTGTGGTGTTGTTTTTTTAAAGCGTTTTGAAAAATATATTGAATTTCCCATAAGCTCACCATCTCCACCTAGTGTCACATTTGCATAATGCACTTAAAAGTGCACTTAAAATGTTATATTTGCAGCTGTATAGCTGAGTCCTCTTTATTGGGTTGTTGGAGGTGGGGGCACTGCCATCTAGGCAGGCAGGCAGGTAGATAGATAGATAGCATCCTCCATAAAGTCTCCATAAAGTATGTGAGGAAGCATCTCTTTCCCAAAGGAAAGACACATTGTGCATGCTCTAGGGAACTTATCCAGCACAGTGGTACCTGAACTTGCGCCCTAGAACAGAAGCCTCTCCAGCATATTCCTTAGCAGACATATTAATGTGGAAAATACAGTGGTACCTCGGGTTAAGTACTTAATTTGTTCCGGAGGTCCATTCTTAACCTGAAACTGTTCTTAACCTGAAGCACCACTTTAGCTAATGAGGCCTCCTGCTGCCGCCGCACTGCCGAAGCACGATTTCTGTTCTCATCCTGAAGCAAAGTTCTTAACCTGAAGCACTATTTCTGGGTTAGAGGAGTCTGTAACCTGAAGCATATGTAACCTGAAGTGTATGTAATTTGAGGTACCACTGTATGCCTGATTTATTGTGAAGATGAAATGGCAGTCATACATGCACAGGACAGCTCAGCTCTCCCCCCAATATGTGGGAACGTGGCTGAGACTCCCAATCTTGAGGGGCCAGGCCCTGCCAGGCCTCCGTGCAGTGCCACCCCATGGTGGTGGAGTGCCTCATGGCCTGACACCATGATGTCACACATGTGATGTCACACTTGTGATGTCACACACAAGTGACAAGGAAATCGGCACCTCTGATAGCAATCATATCTGCCTGACTATTAAAAAGCACAGCAGTCCTGTCTGTTTGTGCCAATATATTTTCTCTTACTAGCATGAGACCAGGGTACCAAGAAAAACCTTCCAGCTTGTGCACTGGAAACAAGAACCATCAAGGTATGCTAGCTGAGCTTTGGGGCATGTAGTTTTTCAGCTATGAGAAAAATAACACAGACTCACCAAGCCACAAGGCTCCACAAGGTTTAAATATGGAGTCAATACTTATTCAGAGATTGATTCAGCAGAGGGGAAAGAAATGGCCTACAATTACACGACAGCATCAATGTTTTGCTCTTTAATTCCTCTCCTCCCTTCCTTTTCTTTTGGCTCACCAAGAAATAAGAATCCAATGAAATGCGTTTCCTCACAACCAGCATAAGAGCAATTTAGATTGCCCTGCTTAATGGACCAAATCAAATGGCATTGCCTTCCTATGAACAAGCCTCTAATAATATGTCGAGGTTGAGGCTTTCATCTCAATTTCTTACAGTTCTTTTTTTTTTTTCCTACTTAAACAAATGTTTCAGCAGTAGGGAAATCCTTTCCTCACACTTTCAGTATTCAGTGTCTAGAAGTTGCACTTATTTTGTGTGCTTGGCAAAAGAGTTCACATGGCTGTATTGGAGTCAGTTCTGAAGGCCCTTGATTCAATTCCTAGAATTCAGCTGCAACCAAAACCTGGATGAGAGCGGTAGGAATAATAATGCTTAAGATTTCTATAAAGCTTTGGAATATCCAAAGCAATTCTGATCTAGTAGCCCCGTTAGCCTTCTGACAACTCTGTAAGATATATCACTATTTTTAACCTCATAGGGAGAGGGAACAAAACAAGATGGCTTCACTTATTATTGACTCTAGCTCCACCAGACATTTTCTTTGTTCCTCTTGTGTTGATCTCTCTGCATTCCACCTTACTATTTTCAGTGGGAACCAGACTCCCCTGACTGTACAGGTATTGCTCCTTCCAGAATCAGGACCTGAGATAATTTATCCACTTCTAATATTAGGATGTTGCTTCAAAAGAAAATTCACCCATTTTATTAACCTGATGAGATACCGGGAGCTAAAGCTTTGCTCGGATCATAACACAGAACAGTCTGTAGTCTATTGTTAGCATTTCATTCCGAAAGATCAAAAGTTGAGCATCTTCAGAGACTGAAGTACCCTTTTATCTCCATAGGTGCTGGTCTCTGTAGGTTAGGTAGCGGTCGCAACTTCTGATAGTTGGCCAGTGAGTCTGCAAGACTCTTGTTCCTGTGGGTGTGGAAGAAAAATCCATTAATGTAAGTAAAATAAAAGTGGAATGTACATTATAGCTTTGCCCCTTGGCTTTCAAGCAGGAGAATGAAAGCCACACACCCAGAGATTTCTCATTTTCTTTTCCCTTTCATATCAACAAATACCTGCTATGCTGCTTCTTTTTGATATACTTCTATATTCTCAGTAACAATTTGTATGCCATAAGGTGTGGTATTTTTTTTCTGTATGTGGGAGCATTCAAACATTCAACCCATCCAACAGCAGCCAAAAATTGAGCAGCTCTGGAAAACTTTACCACTTGATTCTGCTGACTATAAAAACTGGTCCTCAGTAGATGAGAATTAATAAGGTGGTAGTGCTCTGGCGTGCTCTGGTCCATGGGGTCACGAAGAGTCGGACACGACTAAACGACTAAACAACAACAAAGGTATAAAATGTGTGGCCAGACACCAGGTCTGGTTCTGCCTACTTTGGGCTCCAGCACAACACAGAGATAACTCTGGACAAACCTACCCCCAGATGTGTGGACTCCAAAGATTTCACATGAAGGACTGAACTCAATATAAAATAGAGTTATCCATTTCCTACATAGCAGAGGATGATTCCCGTGTCTGAATGGTGAGCTGCCGAGAAGGCTCATAGGTGCCTTATGAGCTTACATATTCATTCAAACTGAAGGAGGCAAGGGCATAATGAGGAGAAACAGGTTGCCATGAAGGAGTTAAAGGCTGATAAGGCAGATTGTAAGCAGTCCTGAAAATTTGTAGATAACATATTTGAATGATTGATTTGGCCTGTTTAGCACTCTTCAGGTATTTGCTGGTAATAAAGGCTTGTCAAGGGTTCTTGAATGAGATTATGAGTGATGATGCACAGGCTCCACCACAGATCTTCCCCTAGAGTGCATCACTACTAGAAAAGGTTGGGCGTGTTTAACACAAACTGAGTTTATTATATGGAGTGAGAATAATCTAGAGAATCTTCCCATAGGAACTGAATTTACACCCTAGAACAGAAGCCTCTCCAGCATATTCCTCAGCAGACCTATTAATGTGGAAAGTATTGTTTACAGGTGGAAAGTTTAAAAACTTCTGATGTAGTAGATCAGAGATGGGGAACCTACAACCCTCCAAATGCTGTTGAACTCAAGCACCCATCAGCCCCACCCAGCAAGACCAAACGGCCTTGAGCCAGAATGATGGGATTCAGTGGTGTGTGGTCAGTGGACTAGGGGGACTAGGCTATGCCCTAGATATTCCCTTGACACCTCCTTCTCAAAACCTAGGAAGCTTTTGCCCGGCTTAAGGAGGAAGGTGCAATGCTCACAAGTGTGATGTCAGGACGTCACATGCATGACGTCCTGTCCCCCCAATTGCCCTTGCAAGTGGCCTTCTCTGGCCCTAACTGTTCCTCTATGGAAAAAAAATCACTGCACACCACTAAATTGGGATTTGTAGTCCAACAACATCTGAAGAGCCAGTGAGGTCTTGCGTCTAATGCTTGCTCAATACTTCTAGATGGCCCTGCAGAAGTCACTATCTTTTCATCCTTAGTTACCTCACAGGGATATTCTGAAGACAAAACGTAAAGGCAAAGGGACATGAGTGGCGCTGTGGTCTAAACCACTGAGGCTCTTGGGCTTGCCAACCAAAAGGTCGGCGGTTCGAATCCACACAATGGGGTGAGCTCCTGTTGCTCTGTCCTGTCAACCTAGCAGTTTGAAAGCACACCAGTGCAAGTAGATAAATAGGTACCGCTGCGGTGGGAAGGTAAACGATGTTTCCGTGTGCTCTGGCTTCTGTCACGGTGTCCCATTGCGCCAGAAGCGGTTTTGTCCTGCTGGCCACATGACCCGGAAAGCTGTCTGTGGACAACATAAATGCTGGCTCCCTCAGCCTGAAAAGCGAGATGAGCGCTGAAACCACATGGTCACTTTTGACTGGACTTAACCATCCAGGGGGTCTTTACCTTTATTCTGAAGAAAAAAATGGGGTGATCCTAACTATATGCCACCCCGAACTCCTCGTGCAATGGATGGATTCCAGATATGATAAATACATAAAAATGAATGGTGTCATAAGATTTCACATTTTTAAAAAAGTTGCCTGAAATACCTGATCTTTTCAAAATAATTTATCCCTACCAGCAATGTTCCTTGCAGCTGTTTTGATTTCAAATTTGCTTCAGATGTTGATTCTGGTGAAATAAGATAGAAATTCCACAGTGAAACTCATTGTGGCCATGAAGAGTCCTGTACTGTTCTATTGTTAAGACTTACTTAGCAAAATTAAATGAAATTTTGTAAGATTCAGGGGTTGCACATTGTTACCTTGCTTGCTCAGGCTGCACATCCAAAAATGTCTGTAGGTGCCTTTGTGTTAAGAGATTAAGACATTTCAGAACTTGAATGACTAGAGTAAATTCAACTCAAATGGAGAAATGATTCCCATTGTGACTTTGGCTCTGTCCCATTTGTCCAGTACAGCTAGTATGAAACTGTAATTCTAATTAAAATTCCCAAAGAAGCCATGAGTAAGTAACGTTTGGATCATTTATTCCCTGGGTGGGGAACCTCAAGCCCAGAGAGCTTTATATTTCCAGACAAAAAATGTAACCTTTTAGAGACAGTGAGATAAGGAACACAAAGAATGACAGTGCTCTCTGGCTACAGCATGTAGTCATGTGAAATTTTCATGGCCTATGTCAATTGCAAATGGGGTTGCCATCTTTCTTTTTCCGATGGGGCTCCTGTGCCTTTAATTACAGTGTGACATTCAACAATTGAAACTTTCCCCAGCTCTGAAAACTTCTACTGTATTTCTGCTTTTTGTGCAGCTGTTAAAGGCAGAGACCCCACTAGAGAATATTGTAGCAACTCCAAAGTCCCTCGTTTGGAATTTTGAAAGAATTTTTGTAATTGCCAATGGGTGAGGGAGAGGAGGAAAAATCACTTTAAATACTGAATAAACACCCTTTTGGGGAGTAAGGCAAAATAACATACAAGCAAATTCACCCTTAATAATTTCAGTGCCTTTCAGTATTCTTCATAAAAAGCCTCTCATCTCAGGGAAAGCTATCATTATCCTTTTCATTTACCTCATGTTTACCTCACCATAGGCAATTTCAGCTCCAGAGGCTGTTCTGAAAGATCCAACTACAATCTCTGGCTTTTTTTTTTTTTTTGGCTTTTTTTTTTTTTACCTCAGGCCAATATCCTATCAAGCTTTTGAGGCTCTTTTTTGGATGAGCAAATGGAGAAGGAAAAGAGCTCAAAAGCAGCTTTCAAACCTCTTTCATTATTAGGTGTAGTGAAAAATAAACATGGCTTCTCATGAAATGAAATGCCTCCAGGTATTATAATAATATTTGTAAACTTTTCGGTTTCTATCTTTGCTGTTATCTTGCTACTAGTTTATATATATATATATATATATATATATATATATATATATATATTCCCCTCAAACATATATGAATATATATTCAATAATATAAGGAACAAGAGGAAGACAAATGTAAGAGGAGTAGGTTCAATTTATAGAACTTCCATAACTTCCGCAGACCAAGATGGGAGCAGGATTCCTTGAGCACAATCTAAAGCTCAATCGTAGGATATTTGCATTGTGTGCAAAAGTTCCCAGGCCCAATTCCCAGCATCCCATATTTAAAAAGGGTCTCAGACATTGCTGTGTCCAAATCTTTATCAAAAGGTTTATTGAATACAGACGTAAGGAAGCAATACTTTCTGCCATATGCTGGGTTCATCGCAACTAGCGCTGTTTCTATGCTGCCACAGTTCAGCTTCCACTGAAATCCACACTATTAATCTCACCATCTGCTATCACTGAAACAAATGTAATTACAGTGGTACCTCGGGTTAAGAACTTAATTCATTCCAGAGGTCCGTTCTTAACCTGAAACCGTTCTTAACCTGAGGTACCACTTTAGCTAATGGGCCTCCCGCTGCTGCCGCGCCGCCGCCACACGATTTATGTTCTCACCCTGAAACAAAGTTCTTAACCCAAGGTACTATTTATGGGTTAGCGGAGTCTGTAACCTGAAGCGTCTGTGACCTGAGGTACCACTGTAATTCCAATGTGTTTTTCATGGAAGGGAAACACACACAAAATACAGAAAATTACATAACTATTTCTATAACATTTGCAGACTTAAAAACAACAGTGGTGATAACAAATATTGGATCATATTCGCTTGTGTGGTTTCTGTTCCTAACTCAGGTAGCAGCACTTGAAAACTGACCTACATAGGACCCCCCAAATGCATAACCACCCCCAGAACAGCCAGAGACAGAACAAGGATTCAGCTAAATATGAGGCAGCTTCCTGTGCCTATTGTTCTGCATGACTAGATGCAATTCAACAGCAAATAATAACCCCCGGTGCCTTTCAAATGGGACAACTACACCTGGTGAGTAGGTGGTATGAAAAGCCATGAGCTGAATCCTCAGTCTTATGCCTGTACCATGTGTAACCTCTATCTGGAGAGAAGATAAGAGACAACATAAACTGGGTCTGAGTTTTGCTGTATAGTGTGTCACTAGAGACCTGGATATAGAATATTTATTTCTAGAAGGTTAAGAGTCTGAAAAGAGGACGTTGCATAATTGTAGCAGTTAAGGAGCTATAAACAGACATCATTTGGTGTCTTCTGCAATAAATAAATACACCTGAAGCATCAAGCAGATTTACCGCAGCCAGCAAATAATTTAAATTTAGCACCGCTCGCTTCTAAAATGCAAATTCACACCATCGTAACTTCTGCATTTATTCAAAGTGCACAGCACTATCCAATTCCAGAAAAGTGGTATAAAGGGACGCCGCCTCCAACCTGGGTGTCTATGTTAGAATTCCTGCTCCATGATTGCAGTCATGGGATTGTTGTCTATCACATGACGGTATATGTTTTGACTCCACAGATTGAGAAGTGACAAAGACAGGATGTTTGTGTTACTGTGTTCTGTGAAGTTGGACTATTGTCCTTTGTTCTTTTTCTCTTTGCTATCTGATGCTAGAGAGAGAGGGAGCCATGTTGCAGTGCTCCGTGTGTATTTATATGTAAATAAAGTAGATTAGCCAAAATGCTGAGTTGCTTGGCATTCTGTCACGCAAGTTGCGAAGACTCTGCGGATCCCTAAGTGTGCTGATGTCTGTTGACATCGATTGCTGTGATGTTCAGGCTGAAGAAAACTTTTGAAGCTCCCGAACGATCGACCAGGAGGGAGTGAACATTCCAGTCGGGCATGTGTCTCTGCCAGGGTCTTCCTCGAGTGTTGTCCGAGCTCCTGACAGTCTATAGCTCTGGTGGATGTCAACCCCCAGTATTCCTGATCATTGCCATGCGGGATAGATTTTGACAAATTCATGAAGGATCTCAAGGGCTACCACTCATGATAACCGTGTACCACCTCCAGTATTAGAGACTGTAGGTGTCTGAATATCAGTTGCTAGGAATCACAAGTGGAAAATGATTCCACTCATGTTTTATTTGCAGACTTCCCATAGGCATCTGGTTGGCCACTGTGAGAAAAGGATGCTTAACTAGACAAGTCTCTTATGTTCTCATATAAAAGAAACTAACAAGAGCCCTGTCCTCTTTTGTATCTGACCATCCTAAAGGGAAGGTTCTGCATATTTCAAAGGATTCAGCAACACTCTTATTTTTTTCCCCCAGAGATGAAAGCTGTCAGTTAACCCTGAGTCAGGATAAACACATAAGCTTGGGGCTTGCACAGAATTTGCTGAGACTCAGGCCTCTTACAAAAGAGGAGAGGCCCATATATCTTTGCTGAACTTAAGGTTTATTAACATAGATCTTTCTTTCTTTTAAATGCTGCAATAGACTTCAACTCTTTCAGACCCACCTGTGACTCAATAGATGTATTTGCGGGTACACTTTTTGATTCTTTTGCAGCTCACTTTAGATCAGGCTGCAGCCCAACACTGGATCCCAACACACCAGTTGAAGACCAGTGGCATAAGCGTTACAGAATGTTCACTCTCAATAAAGCCAGAGAGGCTTCATGCATGGAATGTTGGCTTGTATTTTACTACGCCTGTTTCTATGAATTTCAACATTATCCACCACTTAAACCAGGGATGAAGAACAACCCTCCTGATAACATTGGACTCCCAACTCCCATCAATCCTAGCCAGAATGTTAGGTGTGATGGAAGTTGTTGTTCAACAACCAAACCCAATTTAAATGCACAAAAGTTTATAGCCCCATATAAAATACAACCTTTGCACATTCATGTAGCCACTGGAAACTATAAAAAACGTAAGTGAACAGCTGTTCTCAATAGTATTTCCTGCACTGAATACCAGTTGACTTTTTTCCTTTCTTTAATGGATTCTATATATTTTTAAACTATTTTATTCTTTTAATGATGGTGGGATTCCTGCTTCTGGAAATAATCAAGCAACAACAGATACTAACTACTAGTATTATTTTATTAGTAAACTCTTACTTTCTGGGGGCATAATGATTGAAGCAACTAATTGCAAAATGTGATTGAAATAATGGTATTTTTCCCCAATAGAACAAGTTCCAAATTTCCATAAATTGTGTAATATAGATCAGAAAATTGATTCCATCATTTTCTTTCTAGAGGGAAAAGAAATAAAATATATATTTTAAAATAGTCTATCAGATCTAATTCAATGATATAAATCTCTTCAAGCAATTAGTGTGTTATCTTAATGTGGAATGTGTGAACGACATTAGCTTCTAATACAAACAAATAATACAGGGTGTATTTACTGGCATTTTAGTTCAGGTTAATCAAAATGTAACAGAAATATGCATTGTAATAGGGTCCTTGGGAATGAACTCATATGATTAATAAGAAATGAGTGTTGCATAAGAAATTAGGATGAACAGAATAGAGTTGCTTATGAGGAAGGGATAGCCAAATTTGTCAATTTCAGTATCTCTGTTTCTCATTTGTCCAATCTTAAGTTCACCTTACCCGGTTGCCTCATCAATTTGCAAACAAACAAACAAATGTTGTTGTTTAAAGCTGATGAGAAATTGCATATACATTGCTGTGTCCATTTCTTCTAACACATGCATTTTTACTTGCAAACAGCAGTACTGCCTAATATTATGCATTTTGTGCTTCAATTTGACTAATATACACATTCTCATGCATATTTTATCCTAAGAATTACCTTTTCTTGTACACATTTTTAGTTGGTAAACAGTATCAGAAAATTTTGGTGAAGGATGAATTTTGAAGGATATCTGCATCTCAATTTGCATATTAGTTCAGGAAGTGCGGATTTGATAGGTAACGAACGGGACAAATTTCTTTCCCTTTGTTTTGGGTATATATGGATGTATGAAGACTTCATGAGAATATCAGAAAATTCAGGGGTATAGCTGATCCACACATTATCCCTTGAAGTATGGATTGGTCATTTTGTACAGGAATTGCCTAAGATTGAATTCCTCAAGCATTGCTAGCCTTTTGCCACAACCCTGTTTATTCCTTCAAGCATTTTTTGTACCTGGATTTAGGACATATGCACATGACTAGTGTTAGCAAAATATCTTTTGTACCTCTTGAAATTGAATGTTCCTCTTTGGAAAGAAGATCCGTATTTGTTTTTTAAAAGTTGCTCTAGATCCGTGGTTCCCAGCATGGGGCACGTGCCCCACAAAGGGGCAATTTGATTTTTAAGGGGGGAAATTCAAGAATGAGTTATTAACAGTTAATGGTCCTTTAGGCTTCCTCCAAGTGAATATGAGTTCACTTTTTGAATAATAAAAATTATATGTCATGGGGGGGGAGCATCAGGATTTTAGAGATGCTTAAATATGGCATGGCAAAAAAAAAAAGAAGAAGAAGAAAGGTTGGGAACAACTGCTCTAGATGAAATTCAGTGGAAACTGTAGTTCCAGGTCTAATCAGCTTTAGTTCCTCTGTGGACATCTTTTACAAAGCCCTGGACTCACGAGTTATCCACATGGCACCTGCACTCATCTGGAGACCTTGTCCAGAAAGATTTATGTCCTAAGTATAAGTATAAGTAGGGACACGGGTAGTGCTGTGGGTTAAACCACAGAGCCTAGGACTTGCTGATCAGATGGTTGGCGGTTCAAATCCCCGCGACGGGGTGAGCTCCCATTGTTCGGTCCCTGCTCCTGCCAACTTAGCAGTTTGAAAGCATGTCAAAGTGCAAGTAGATAAATAGGTACCACTCCGGCGGGAAGGTAAACAGCATTTCCGTGCGCTGCTCTGGTTCGCCAGATGCAGCTTAGTCATGCTGGCCACATGACTCGGAAACTGTACGCCGGCTCCCTCAGCCAATAAAGCAAGATGAGCGCCACAACCCAAAGTCGTCCACAACTGGACCTAATGGTCAGGGGTCCCTTTACCCTTTACCCTTTACCTATAAGTGTGCCTCCTACACCAAGAAATTTCACAAGGCCATTGGGAATGGTTGAATTTAGACACAGCCAAATACGATTGTACATTTAGAATAGAGCCACTGACACTAAAGGGTATAACTAGTTTAGGACTTTTAATTTCAATGGGTTTAGGCTGAGTAGAACTTAGTTGGATACAACCCATCATCTCAAATAAAGGAAAACCTTAAGAATTAATTAAATCCTAATTTTCTGATGCAGTTTGCATTCCACAGAACCAAAACGCAGGTCTCTCCTTTCAGAACCCAACGCCCAGATATCAAAGCGAAAAGGCGATAGATCAAAACTGGGGAATAGCCATCATCTCCCACAACACATACAATATTTTCATGTCCTTTGTGTCTCGGTTTTTGAATTCTGGTTAGTCTTTTTAAATAATTTGTTTCAGCTCTAATGCTAACAAGTGAGCTCAGTATTCCTCTTCACACCAGTCAACAATTTGTTTCCATGGTGAGCTATCCATTTAGCTTCTTAATGCTGCACAAAGAGGCTGCTCTCGACGTGAAGCAGATAAATCAGCACAGTCAAAATGAGCAATCATGGTTCAGTTCTCTCATGAAGACACGCTGAATACTATCCATGGATTTGTTCAACTAATCAAATTTAATAAACTCCCTCCCACTCTTTTGAGTGGGCACAGAAATCTTCTGTGGAGTGCAATGGATAACTTGGGAAACAGCTTTCCATCCTCATTAGGTGAGAATGATTATAAATCAGTGTTATTCCGCCAAACTAAATTAAGTAATGGTGATTTGCTGAGGGCTTGGATGTTTTTGACCATTATCTCTGCAAAGTTAATGATTTACTGCAAAGGCTGTGGTCATTATTTCCATGTTTTCTATATTCAGTAAAAATGTGTTTATATAGTTGTGCCTATTTAATTTACCCAGACTTCTTAATCCAAGACAGCATGGTACATTAAATCATTTTGGGAGTGGTTGATCTGCAGAGAAGTCATGGATAGGAGGAGCATTAGGCAAATATGTATCTGGGATCCCAGATTGGGGTGAGTGGGGAGGGAACAATTGGGACGAGTTACAGGGGGAAAGCCATGGATGGAAGTGGGGAGATAAGCATCCCTTTCCCCAACCACCATTGAAAAAATGTGTGAGAGGCATGTGGGGTCATGCTTTGTAGCTCCCCCCCCCCACACACTGGTTTTCTCAGCTACACATGCAGTAGCTGTATCAAGGTGCTACTAACATATGCACAAAAAACTCCTCAGCATGAGGATGTATCTTCACCCTTCGTAGCAGTAGCATAGCATGGGTTGCCAGTGCTTGGGGCCACATAGAGGCAGTTGGGAGAGAGGGAAATGGACAGACTATGAATGAACATTCAACTGCCTGGTGCCCCCCACATCACCCAGGAGATTGCAGGTGCAGAGATAAGAAAAGAAGAGTCATTCCATTGTCTGGAGAGGCCACTTTCTCGTTTGCATGGAGAAGCCATTTGCAACATAGCTCAGCAAGGGAAGCACACAGCTCTATTGAGGCAACACCAGGTGTTGAAATTTTGCATCCCTAACAATTTTGCACCCGAGGGAACCATCCCTGTGGCACCCCCCATGCTATGCTACTGCTGTGCAGGGCCTCTTCACTGAACTGTAGAATGCACAGCTGTTGGGGCATGGCTGATTTGCACAAGGCTTGTTCAGATTAATTCTTCTGGTGCTGATTTATACAGTGAAGAAGCAACAGCCTCAGTCTGGAAACATACCTTTCCAAGCCCAAAAGTCATTTGCTAAAATCAGCACTATTTGTAGCCGTAAAACTCCTATTCAGAGAGGGCTTCCAACAGCAAGTCCCATTGATTACACTAGAGCTGGCTTCTGAGTAAACATGCACAGGATTGCAGTTCATACTGATTAGAGAGACTGTTGCCCTAACTACTTGTATGCTGCTCAGAGGGGAGCCCAAAGGATCCAAATTTCAAAGTGGCAATTTGCATCTTGTTTTCTTTAAGCTTAAATGCTAGTGCATGCTATCTAGAACCAGAAAACACACACCACAGGCAATTTAGAAATGTATATAATTATGATTTACTTTCTATACCATTTCTGATTATTGCATTTATGTTAATATCTCCTTGTCAAGAATTCAGAACTCGGTTGTTTAGTAGATGTATTCATAGCTTGGGTGCTCAAGAGAGGCTTTGCCAGACAATTTGGGATTCGCTGCTGTGCAATATGGTTTGACTGGCTAGCCAGGAGGTTCCCTATGGCAAAAGTCCTTTATAAGGCTGTTAAATCACTCACAAAAAATATAGATTTCCAAGACTACGCATTCATAAATAATAGTTCTGGAAAATGCATGTTCTCTAAGCTGAGGGATTGAGGACGGTTTTAGGATGGCTATATTTCAAAACAGGCCAGGGGTTCTCGCCCCGTTAAAATCCTTAAGAAAGATCAAAGTTTTTTATGTGCAGCAACTGCCATCACAGTGTGCCTGATGCCCTTGACAACCATAGCAGTAGCTTTGCCAGCTCTTGAAATAAAAGATAGAAATCTGTTCCTGGGGTTGTCCTCAGAAGTGAAGTCCAGAGTGGGCTGAGGAGTGGTGCTGGGGTTAAACAGCATAAAAATTCAAAATCTGTCATTTGCCCGATAATAAATGTTGGAAATGTAAAGAAAATGAAGGTACATTCTTTCACCTTTGGTGGACGTGCCCAAAGATTAAGGCTTTCTGGGAGATGATATATAATGAAATGAAAAAGGTATTTAAATATACCTTCCTGAAGAAACCAGAGGCCTTTCTCCTGGGCATAGTCGGCCAATTGGTGCCAAAGAAGGATAGAACCTTCTTTATGCATGCAACAACAGCAGCAAGAATACTTATTGCAAAGTATTGGAAGACACAAGAGTTACCCACCCTGGAAGAGTGGCAGATGAAGGTGATGGAGTATATGGAACTGGCGGAAATGACTGGCAGAATCCGAGACCTGGGAGAAGAGTTGGTGGAAGAAGACTGGAAGAAATTTAAAGACTACCTTCAGAAACACTGTAAAATTAATGAATGTTAAAATGATGTTGGACTGAAAATAAGTGGCATTAGCAACAAAGTTAACAAGAATATGCAAAAATGAATTGATAAGTGGATGAAAATATAGAGTTATAAAATGTTAAGATATAGAGTTAAGATAAACGAAAGAGGGTAAGGATTTGCTGATTTGATTATTTAAATGGGAATACAAAAAGGGGAGGTGTGAGGAGGCCAAGGAAACAAGCTAATGAGTTTAAAGTTACTAAAAACGGATTTGTTTTTTTAATTCTTTTTTACCTATTTGTTTTTTTTTTTGTATTTTGTATTTTTCTTCTTTTTTCTCTTTTATGTATTTTTCTATGTCTTCTTTTTTGTATATTTTTCTTTCTATGTGACTTTTTTCTATTTTGTAAACTTATGTTTTTGTAAAATCTTAATAAATATCTTTTAAAAAAAATTCAATGAATGACAGCAAAAAAAAAAAAACAAAAAACCCGAATGAACAAAATCCCTATGAAAACATTGACTTGCATCCAAAGAAACACAAGGAGAATGGTGAGCTTGCACAATGGGCCTTCCTTACCTCTGTAGCCCCATGCTTTTGCTGCAATGACACTCCTGAAGCTAGAAACCTTTCAAAGGGCTGCCATTTGCAGTTAGACTCACGGGGGCTTGTAAACCACTTAATCTCCATCTTAAAATATTGGAGGTGGAGCATGAGCTCAAATTTTGTCAAGGGCAAACTCTGACCACTGCATCCAGCTTGAAGTGGGGTTGCTTCTGAATCTGCTCAATTCAACACCACCAGTTCTAATACTCAGCCCCATACTTCACACATTCCACCCATACAATCTGTTCACATTCTTGTGCCTGTGGCGGAGAGACCATAACTCCGTGGTATATACGGATGGGGGAGAAATGCAATTCAATGTGAATGTATCTGAAAGAAAACACAAACAACCTTTAACATTTTCATTCCTCTGAATTTTGCAATACAGTTTGCCAGCCAAGCAATTTGTATAAAAAATAGATAAATGGGCTGGGAAATATATAAGTGGGGTGTGAAGGGGAAGAACTGGGGGTTAATGTGAGGGAAATGGAGGGGGTGACTCGGGGAAGCAGGAGCACAGGCCCTAGTATCTTATAGTTTTAAAGAAATCTGTAGAATGTACACAGTAAAATTCCAGCATGTTTCCTTTAGGAAAGTGATCAGTTATCCTGTGCAACTCAAGTTATTTCCCATGACACACACCAGACAGATTTCAACCCATCTTCGCCAGAAATTACTGATGTTCACATTTATCTGTATTTTCACTAAGAGTGCAGCTGGGATGTAGCCACATTATAAGTAACTCAAACACAAAACAAGTGGATTTCTCTAGTTCCTACATATTACATTATTGTAATACATGGGGTATTATGTGGGGTGGTAGGAATGACTGGTAAGAAATACAGAGAGATGGCATGCCTTCTAGAGCTTCTGCTTCTATCTCAAAACAGTTTGAGTTTTATCTTGAATTCATTTAAAGTAACTAGTTCTTCCCTTACCACCTCTATTCTGATGTATGAATTGCTTCAAAAAGGATAAAATTCTTCAAAATATAAAATACAGTCATACCTCAGAAGTCAAACAGAATCCATTTTGGAAGTCCTTTCCAATTCTGAAACATTTGACTTTCAAAGCACAGCTTCTGATTGGCTGCAGGAAGTTCTTGCAGCCAATCAGAAGCCACAGAAGCTCCATTGGACGTTCGGCTTCTGAAAGAATGTTGAAAAACTGGAACACTCACTTCCGGTTTTTGATTGTTCGGGAGCCATAATGTTTGACTCCCAAGGCGTTTGGGAGCTGAGGTATGACTGTAACAGTAAAATATCGTCAGGTATTTTATAAGTTCTAACAAAAACTAATCTGTCTAAAACTGTGCCCCACAAATGTCAGCACTGTGCCCCTCAGAGGTCCACACCCTAGGCAGCTGTTTAGTTGGCCAAATGATAACACCCTGGTCAGGCAGGCCACTTCCCTGTCAGATGGGAGGGGAGTTCCACAGCACAGATGGAGCTGTTGGGGAAGGAGGAAAATTATGCACTGTCTTCAAGGCAATTGCAGCACATCAAGAGGCCCAGCCACCAACAAGGTGTGCCTCACTTCAGCCCAGGAACTCTTAGTGGGGTAGGGGACGCAGGTGGTGCTGTGGTCTAAATCACTGAGCCTCTTGGGCTTGCCGATCAGAAGGTCGGCAGTTCAAATCCCCACGACGGGGTGAGTTCCCATTGCTCTGTCCCAGCTCCTGCCAACCTAGCAGTTCACAAACATGGCAGTGCAAGCAGATAAATAGGTAGTGCTGCGACGGGAAGGTAAATGGCATTTCCATGCGCTCTGGTTTCCGTCACTGTGTTCTGGTGTGCCAGAAGTAGTTTAGTCATGCTGGCTACATGATCCAGAAAGCTGTCTGTGGACAAACGGTGGCTCCCTCGGCTTGAAAGCAAGATGAGTGCCACAACCTCATAGTCGCCTTTGACTGGACTTAACCAGCCAGGGGTCCTTTACATTTTTACCTTTACCTTAGTGAGGTAGGCATTCCCATGAATAGCTGATACAGCTTCTTGCCAGGGGCACTGATATAGCTCCTTACCAAGACTACAATACATCCTAGGTATGTCTCTGCCTAGAATCCTGACCCCTGGCCTTGTCCCTCAACTATGTTTCCTTGCTGCATCCCAGGCACCTAAGGGCATCAGAACTAATTCCATCTCTTCTCTTGTGCTGAGTTTACACTGCCAGTGTGCTAGAGTAAACCTTGGCTTCTTTCCTTACAAGAAAGGGCATCCATTGTTGTTCTTGGGCAGCAGCCAGGACAGACTGTAGGAGACCTACAGTTAATCCTAATTTGCTTAGTACCTGCAGTGGTGTGGTAGCTATTGGAACCATAGTCACTCCCAGGGTATACTCTGGGTAACATCTATAGCAAAAGAGGTTAGGGTGGAGCATGTGGCTGTGTACTATATGAATGGCACCTGTCAATAAATGGCAAGTTTTTTTTAATAGAGTATTTTTATCAAACAATTTCAACATAACAAGATATCAAACCACATAATCAATCACATTATTTCCCCCCCCTCCCCAAGGACTTCCCTCAGCTCCTCTCTCTGATTTCTTTGCACATATTGTTCTCTGCATATTATAAAATTATACATATCCTTGCTTTATCTATCATGTGTTCAACTAATAAATTTGTGGATGTTTATTCAAAACCTGCCAAGGAGTCCAGATCATTTTGTTGTCTTTTTAAGTAATTTGTTAAAGGTTCCCATTCTTCCTTGAAGTCACTGTTGTCCTTTTCATGCAGTTTATATGTCAATTTGGCCAATTCCACATACCGGTAACTCATCATTTTTTCTTGCTACTGTTCTTTCGTTGGGATTTCCTCATTCTTCCATCCTTGTGCTAACAAGACTCTTGCTGCTGTTGTAGCATACATGAATAAGTTCTTTATTTTTCTTGGAAGGTCTTGTCCTACAATCCCTAAAAAAAATGCTTCTGGTTTTTTTTTTGTTTTTTTTTACAAATGTCACTTTAAACATTTTTTTTCCAATTCATTATATATCATTTCCCAATTTTTTTTTAACTTCTCTGCATTCCCATCACATATGATAAAAAGTCCCTTCTTTTTCTTTACATTTCCAACTTGTGTTTGACCCGGTTTTATACATTTTTGCTATCTGTATTGGTGTTATATACCATCTATACATCATTTTCATATAATTTTCTTTCAATTCAAATAAATGGCAAGTTGATGGATAGGCCGTAACCCTGTGGTCCTTGTGAACAGAACAGAACAGAACAGAACACCACACCACACCACACAGAGACAGACATTAATTCCTGGGAACAGTGCCCATAAAGTTTGCCACAACTGGTAAAATGTATAATAAAATCATATAAATCACTAGTATTTCCTAGAGATGTGTTGTTTATTTCCCTTTTGAGATCATCTACAAGACAACTGATAAAAGACCACAAAAGTTTATTTTCCTCTGGAGAGCATATACAAGACAACTGGGATTGGAATACTGATCAGCATTCAGAAGTATTATACAGCAGAACTCTCATTATGTGAATTGTGGGTGTCTGATGCATCTTATCTGAATTTCTCAAACGTCTTCCCACAGTGTATGATATCTGTGTATCCCGTTGTGAATTGCAGTATTTTTCGAACTGCGCTTCTGATTATCTAAACCTTTAAGCAGCAGCCGTGATACTATAAATCATATCCACCCACTCCCCATGGCTTTGGGGTAAAGCAGATTGCACTGTATATAGGAACAGTGACTTGCCTGACCCATATTTCTTAAAATATTCCTCGGAGCACACAGATGGACTTCTCCTTCAATATGTGCAACATCTGTGAGAAGTTGTCTCAAATCAAAAGTTGTTACTGGCCCAAAGTGTCTATCCCCTGTCTATCCTTCATTCAGACAAGCAAGAGATACTATAGAGGGGCAAAAATATGCAAGGTTCAAAGCAAATCTAGTGAGGGATGTGGGCCTGTGGAGAAGAGGAATGGCCTGGGAAGAATTTCAAGGCCCAGATATAGAGACTTAGATGTCTATATTTTGCCCTGTGGCCCGAGATTTCCCAGTCTACTGCATCTCTGTTAAGAATTATGATAGACTGAATTCCCCTCACAATTCTTACCTTTCCTATCTTGTTGTTATCTACTTCATTATTTATGTTTATTTGTGAATTTAACTATGCAGATTTGTTTCTTCAATTATGCTACTGGATGAAGTATGGAGACACACATAAATTGTTTTAATATTGTGGCTCATCTGATATTTCCACACCAGGACAGAGGAGAGGAGTAAATATTTGAAACTGTTGTAATTTGAAAGAAGGAACAAGAGCAAAAGTTTGAAAAAAGGAATGCTACATTAAATCACTCGTATTCTGTGCTGATGGTATATAGCGATGCATTAAATTATTGGAGCAGCCCAGCTACCAAAGGAAGAAAGTTCAGTTTAATAAAAAGGAAAGTAATTCAGATTCTGTGCACAAGATAGACAATCTCTTACTTCAGTTCCCCAAAATTGTTTATTGGATTGTTGCTTCACTGGAGCTGCAAGATCCAATGTGGACTGACATATCTGTGACAGAATGCGCCTGTATGGAAGGAAGCTTTGTGCTAAATGACAACTCACATACTCATGACAACCAACCGAGTACAAAGCTGAGTGAAATGTTTTAATATCATTTCCCCCTGAACTTTCCTGTTTCCTTAGAACTTGTTTGTGATTTCCCATTTCTTTTTACACTGCACTGGATCTGTGGTCATGGTGGTGATCATAGTATGAGGTCCACTTCACTTCACACATGGCCACTCATCTAGAAAAGGAGATGCCTGCAGACAGACAGCGGAAATGCTCTTCTGGTCTCCACCAGACTTCATGGATGTGTCTGCTGATGTTGTGTGTCCCAATCCATGACCATTACTCACAGGAAACACATGAACTGAACAGATTTCTACAT
Organism: Podarcis filfolensis; assembly: GCF_964270895.1. NCBI lineage: Eukaryota > Metazoa > Chordata > Lepidosauria > Squamata > Lacertidae > Podarcis > Podarcis filfolensis. The sequence continues at coordinate 17,479,979 of NC_139609.1, read as the reverse complement.
AACTGTACACAGCTGGGCCCATCACCTCCTGGCAAATAGAAGGGGAAGAAATGGAGGCACTGAGCGATTTTACATTCTTGGGCTCCATGATCACTGCAGATGGTGACAGCAGCCATGAAATTAAAAGACGCCTGCTTCTTGGGAGAAAAGCAATGACAAACCTAGACAGCATCTTAAAAAGCAGAGACATCACCTTGCCAACAAAGGTCCGTATAGTTAAAGCTATGGTTTTCCCAGTAGTGATGTATGGAAGTGAGAGCTGGACCATAAGGTAGGCTGATCGCCAAAGAATTGATGCTTTTGAATTATGGTGCTGGAGGAGACTCTTGAGAGTCCCATGGACTGCAAGAAGATCAAACCTATCCATTCTGAAGGAAATCAGCCCTGAGTGCTCACTGGAAGGACAGATCCTGAAGCTGAGGCTCCAATATTTTGGCCACCTCATGAGAAGAGAAGACTCCCTGGAAAAAACCCTGATGTTGGGAAAGATGTTGGCACAAGGAGAAGGGGACGACAGAGGACGAGATGGTTGGATAGTGTTCTCAAAGCTACCAGCATGAGTTTGACTAAACTGTGGGAGGCAGTGGAAGACAGGAGTGCCTGGCGTGCTCTGGTCCATGGGGTCACGAAGAGTCGGACACGACTAAACGACCAAGCAACAACGTACACAGCTGGCGGAAACAACAGAGCTACTTTTGACATCCCAAGTGGGATTTTTTAATCTTTCCGCCTTTAAACTCCAGATATCCCATCCCACTGCTTTCGAAAGTCTCTTCAGATTCAGAAACAATTTTCTGTGTGGCATTACGACAACATGCCATTTCTTATTGTTTAAGGAACATTAGCATAAGATCTCTTGGGTCCATGGAGTAAGCTGTGTATGTTTCTGGATCCTAGCCATTACATACTTCACTGTGAGGGGTAAAAAATCACACCTGTTTTGCACACAGCAAAATTTATATCCATGTAATTTTCATACATTACAGTGGACATGGATATCTTTATCTATCTATGGATACACTATATGTTTTGGAAAGTGGTTTGTCTGCTTATCCATTTGCCTGTTTGTCTGTTCTCTGTTGGTTTGGATGCCTCTCAACATATCATTACCAAACTCAGTTCAAGGGTTCATGAGTTGGGGGGTGGGGGTGGTCTTTGTTGACCCTGGGATGCTGGGTGTATTTAAAATCAAGATGGTGGGCTGAAATGTGACTTTGCATGGCTTCACCCAGTTTTTGGGCTTCACCCAAACTGTGCCAGTTTGGATGCCACTGAAGATATCATTGTCACCCCATTTGGCGGGACTTCACCAAATTTGGCATCCAGATTCCAACCTGTTCTGATTTAGAAGCTTCTAAAGACACCATTGTCTAACTCAACAGGAGTGTTCCCAAGGGGAATTGGTGTTTGTCTACGTTTGAAGACCTGGTACCATTCTGAATCAAGATGGTGGACAAAAACATGACCATGGTAAGTTTTCTTATATGCAACTGCTGCGGCCAGAATTATTATAGCAAAAAATGGGAAGGGAGAAAAAACTCCCTCAATAAGAGAATGGCAAAAAAGATTTTGTGAATATATAGAATCAGCAAGACTTACAGCAGTGGTAAGAGGCCAATCAGACCAAAAACTGATAGAGGAGTGGACTTGCGTGAAGGAATACACCAAAAAACATTGTTCTGGTATTAATATACTGATATGCAATGAATGAAACTTATAGAGTAAAACATTAAGAAGAAATGGGTATAAGATGAGATAGTCAAAAATAATATTGGTAACACAGTGAGAAGAAGAAAAGAAACAAAGGAATCCACATATAGGTGGAGGGAAGTCAAGATTTATGTCTGTATGTTTAGTTTGTATGTTTGTTTTCTTTTTTGTAATCTAAGTTGAGAGGTGTATGTATCTATGTAGAATAAGTTTGTTTAGTGTTCTGGTTTGTGTTTGTAAGTATTGCATTTATCAATAAAAGTTAAAAAGGAGAAAAAGGCGGGGGGAGAAATGTGACCTTGGTGTGCCTTCACCCAGTTTGGTGCCATAGGTCCAAACTGTGCCTATTTGGATTACTCTTAATATATTATTGCCCAAGTTTTGGCATGAAGGTTTGCAACTGTGCTCATTTGGATGCCTCTCAATATATCGTCTCTGAACTCAACACAAGCATTCCTGAGGTGGAGATCTTCCTCAATATTTGAATGCCGGGTGCTTTTTTGAGTCCAGTTAGTGGACCAAAATGTGTCTTGGCATGACTTTATTCAATTTGGCACGGCTCAAAACTCATAAATCACACTACCCATTTAAAAATCACAATATTTTTCCATTTCCCAAAATTCCTTGGCAGTGCCGGGCACTTTCTGCTATACCTCCCTGTTTCCCATGTAGGAAAAATGATACATGAAGCATCCCCCAAGAACACTAGCTGTACATCAATACAAGCCGGAGCCCTATTTCATCAGCAGTCAGAATAAAGATAGCACAGGTGCAAAATGGAGATCACCTTTGCAACTGATTGGGAATGACACTTCCTTCTGGCACACATAATATTCTTCCTGATTCCTCTGGCCATCTGACAGAATGGCCTGTAATGCTAGATTTTTGCACAGGGAAAAGCCAGAGAGGCAAACATATTGTGTGAGTTATTACGGACATTTCACTCCATGACAGAATGCTGAAATGCAAAATCACTGTATGCTGCATGTGCATCTTGGGATGCTACTGCATGCATTACAAATTAATACAGGATGCTGGATATTCAAAAATGCATGTGAGAAGCCATCCCTACTGTCTAGGGTATTGATGGAAAGGAAATAATATTCATCGTGAATGACATCCATTGCTTGATTCCAGCCAAGTAACACTTTGCCCATTTAAATTCTAGTGTATGCAGTATCCTGAGCATGGTGTATATATATATTACTTTGCTCTGTACATTAGGTGTGGAACTTGAGATATTACAAATGAATTCTGAACAATTCTCCCCCAATTTTAAAAATTCTAGCCATGTTCCATACAGTTCAGGTTGGTGTACTTGAGGTCTGTCTCACTGTGTACTCAAACTGTGCTGTGTTGGACCGCCATATCATTTCCTGAAGGCCACCCAATGTTATGTTTCAGGAATCTGAACTCATATATTTCTGGGAATGCACCATATTGATTCTCCTTTGAGTTTGTCACAGTGGAGAGGGAGGGAAGGTTTAGCGGGCTTATTTAGCCTGTCTTTTCTCCTTGCTTCCGTGAGTTCAAATGTTTGTGTGTGTGATCTGAGTGTTGCTCACTCCAGATCATATATCTGAAACTGGTTAGCTTTTGGAGCAATGACAACATAAGAAGATTCCTGCTGGAATCTGACTAAGGAACCTTCTGGTGCAGCATCCCACATCAGCTATGGAGAGCCAGATGCCTTCTAAAAAGTATATACAGCATGAACATAGAAGCCTTTCCCTGTTGCTTGTTTTCAACATCTGACGTTCAGAAATATACAGCATTTGAAATTTGAAGTATCTTGGTGTTATGTACTGAGTTGAATAGGATCCAAAATGCATCAGTCTGATTGGCCCTAGAACAATAGGATTCAGAATGCAGCAGTCTGATTGGTGCACAGGAGCCACCCAATCCAGCTCCAGGTGGAAGGGAATCCGCAACCTGATTGGCCTACAGGAGAATCCCGGAATTAGCCAATCACGTAGGGCCCATTGTGTAAATAATGCACCGTATTTTTCGCTCTATAAGATGCATCAGACCACAAGATGCACCTAGTTTTTGGAGGAGGAAAACAAACAAAAAAAAAAAAATTCTGAATCTCAGAAGCCAGAACAGCAAGAGGGATCGCTGCGCAGTGAAAGCAGCAATCCCTCTTGCTGTTCTGGCTTCTGGGATAGCTGCGCAGCCTGCATATGCTCCATAAGACGCACACACATTTCCCCTTACTTTTTAGGAGGGAAAAAGTGAGTCTTATAGAGCAAAAAATACGGTATATAAAGCAGACATTCTGGAGGAACTTCCATTCCTCCTCACCACTATGAGCTGAATAAAGAGCATGAAATCCACTCTCGACTCCGAATATATTTCACTTGGCATAGCTAAAGAGTGGGACCTGCTGAAGAGTGGGACCTGCAGCAAAATGTTGCAATGTTGAGTGTTCCTCTTCAGGGTGAGTTTTCTATGCCCCCCCTTTTTTGCTACTTCAACGGGTCTTGAGGTTCGCCCCCCCCCAATATCCCTGTTGTGTGTGGATGGTGCTGTTTTGATTTCATAAGATTCAGCACCTTTTTCAAGAGCTCCACTCAAGTGCTTGCATAAATCTCTGTAGCCTCACTTCCATTGTCACTCCCCCTGCCTCCTGCAAGTGAAACCTTACTTACCACAGGGGAAGAGAGCAATAGGTATGGCTGCCCCACTTAAAATAACTGTTAGTTTCATAGACATTTGGAAGGAATTGGACCTTACCTATATGGACTTGTGTTTTGTATGGGAATGCATATTTTTTCTGTCTGTTTCCTGGGGATTTTAGGGTTAACCGGTGTAGCTTGCTGGGAAGAACCAGTGATGTAAAGGGCTTTTTTAAAAGGCAGCTACTCTGGAAGTGGGCAAATCAAGGTGGATCTCAGCTTAATAAGGAAAGGCTTTTCTACACTTGGGAGAGAAAGGCAGAAAAGGAGGACTGTGTGAGAAGAACAAAGGAGCTTGCATAAAAAACTGTCTTGAGAGAAGGCACTGAGAGATGGTGCAGAGGACTGCATTTAATCTTTGTTTGTTCTTCTGCTCTGTTGGGGAATCTGCTGGTTTTCTGCAACTTTTTGCATACAATATCATTTTCTTAAAACTCGGAATCTTGGACAACATGTTTCATAAATCTTTGTGGTCTCCTTTTAATATAAAGGCCCTCACGACTGGAAGGCATAACCTCTGCTACTTGGAGAAGTTTCAGGAAGACTCCCCAGGGAAGCATTTAGGCCATTTGATAGGGAGCAGCCTGGTAGAGATAATTCCCCCCTTTATCTGGTGGCAATGAGTTCTTAAAGTGGGAATGGGAAGGTCAACCAAAATGGTCAAGGGCCTGGAAACGATGCCTTATGAGGAACGGCTAAGGGAGCTGGGCATGTTTAGCCTGGAGAAGAGGAGGTTAAGGGGTGATATGATAGCCATGTTCAAATGTATAAAAGGATGTCACATAGAGGAGGGAGAAAGGTTGTTTTCTGCTGCTCCAGAGAAGCGGACACGGAGCAATGGATCCAAACTACAAGAAAGAAGATTCCACCTAAACATTAGGAAGAACTTCCTGACAGTAAGAGCTGTTCGACAGTGGAATTTGCTGCCAAGGAGTGTGGTGGAGTCTCCTTCTTTGGAGGTCTTTAAGCAGAGGCTTGACAACCATATGTCAGGAGTGCTCTGATGGTGTTTCCTGCTTGGCAGGGGGTTGGACTCGATGGCCCTTGTGGTCTCTTCCAACTCTATGATTCTATGATTCTATGATTCTATGATTCTATGATTCTAGGTGCAAGCAGAAGGGAATACACTGTTGTGACCTGGATCTCTCTTTCACAGGCAACACCAGACCCAGGGTGGCTGGGAAGTGGCTGTCACAGATATCAAGGAAATGTATGTCTTTTTATTTTTTTCATTACAAGCCATTATTCTTTATAGTGGGGCAGGGGGTGGGGTGGAATACTCAAAGCCCGTTACTTGGTGAATCCATCTCCTACACTCACCTTGTACGTTTCCTGTCTTCAGTGTCACTGTTTGTTTTTAGAATTATTTCAAGGACATTTCATGTTATCCTAGATTCCACAGCCAGCCAGAAGAAAGAGAAATTTGGAGTCATGGCCTGAAACAGAATCTCATCACATTTTGGAATGCTGTATGTGGCACAGACAGACAGACATTTGCTTATGGAGAAAAATAATGCATGCAATGGTTTTCTAACGGTTTTCAGTAGCATTGGAATATATCTCCTATTAGAAATTGTTACAGGGGCGGCTGAATTGCACCATAGGTGGAATTTGATGGCAGATAAATAATTCAGTGCGCAGTCCTACTGCTGTGTCACACAGGGAAATAACTCATCCATGCACATGAGCAAAATGCATCTTTGCCATAACTGCCTCTCCGTTCTGTGGGAAGAAGAGATAGCAACAATGGAGTCTGAGACTCAACATAACAAAGGCAGATGTGGTCCGGCTTTTTAAAGGGGGGGCAGTTGTGGAAAATGAGGAGCCTGGTGGTTTCTTGGGGGTGATCATTAGGCAAGGAGCTGCACATGTTCTTTCTATGTAGTAGGAAAAATACTTGGAGAGTGTGCATGTGGAAAGCATACTTTCAATACTGTGTAATGGTAAGAGCTTTCTGTACAGACAATGCAGCCCAGTTTTGTTTATTCTGAGCTGGCAACAGCTCTCCATCAAGAGCTGCACCAAAGTTTTACTCATTTTGAGGCGTGAGTTTCAGGTCAAAACAGTTGCCTTGAGTATTATTTTTGAAGGGTGTCAGGACCTAATATTGAGAACAACTGCTTTTTGTTGTTGTTCATGGCCATGTTTTCCCCATTCTGTAGCTGTTTTAGCACCATTATATCATTTATTTACTGAGCTGAAAGAAAACATGGGCTTTCATTTCAGTGAGTAAAGAATTTTGCTGTCCTTTGAGACAACGTTCCTTCAAAAGTCATCGCCCAAAGATGAGGGGACTGTTTTCTGAAAGTACTCCAACTCAGCCCTAGACCTTGATATCTGTGAGAGCTTTATGTATTGTATTGTATTGTATTGTATCGTATTACATTGCTTTGCATTGTCTTTATGCAACACCTTTTTATCCAAAGAGCTCAAAGTGGCATAGATAGTTCTTCCCCTCCTCCTTTAATCCCCACAACAACCCTGTGAGGTAAATTAGGCTGAGAGGCAATGATTGGCCTTAGGTCATCCAGGGAGCTTCATGGCCAATTGGGGATTCAAACCCTGGTCTTCCAGATCCTAGTTGGACACTCTAATTTCTACACCACACTGCTTCTCTCTTGTAGTGGTGCGGGTGGTGCTGTGGTCTAAACTACTGAGCCTCTTGGTCTTGGCAATCATAAGGTTGGTGGATCGAATCCCCACGATGGGGTGAGCTCCCGTCGCTCTGTCCCAGCTCCTGCCAACCTAGCAGTTCATGCAAGTAGATAAATAGGTGCCGCTGCAGCAGGAAGGTAAATAGCATTTCCATGCACTCTGGTTTCTGTCACGGTGTTCCGTTGCGCCAGAAGTGGTTTAGTCCTGCTGGCCACGTGACCCGGAAAGCTGTCTCTGGACAAATGCTGGCTCCCTCAGCCTGAAAGCGAGATGAGCGCTGCAACCCTATAGTCACCTTTGACTGGACTTAACCATCCAGGGGTCCTTTACCATTTACCTTACTGGTTCCCTCATTGTGCTCTCATGCAATCTATTGTTTTAAATTGAAAACTTAGACTGTTAGAGCTACTTGCACACATCTGCTCTAACACTGATCTTTGGGCCCTTCCGTATCAAGAAAGTGATGTTTTGTACATTGCCATTCATGAATATCCACATGCTGATAAAACTAGGTATAATTACATTTCCTCCCCACATAACATAATATTTACAAATACATTCATGAGTATATGTCTGGATATACATGTGGAATTCAGGAAGAAAATTGGGGAGCACAAGAAATGCTGGAAAAGGTTGGTTTGGGCTTTTGTTTTCTTTTTGGCTGTCATAGAAGGCGCAGGGACTTAGCTTGATTCTATTTTTCCTCCAAGCAAGTAATTTGTTTCTTATGCCTTCAAGGAGGCAGAGTGTTCTTCCTCTCCTTTGAGCTAGCTGAAGAACTTGTGGCTGTTCAAGGTAGCAACAGTCGCTTTGAAACTGGGACACTGTATAGTGCAAATGCTCCCCAGAGGGATTTGAACCTTGAAGAAATCTAGATCCGCCTTCAGACAGCATTGGCCTTTTATGTCATTGAAACACACAGCTGATTGATGCCACCTGGCCTATCCACATCTTTTAGCACAATGTTCTTCAGAGAGTAACCTTCAGGTGTCACCCAAATAGCAGAAAAGAAAAAGAAAGATAACGGAGTCGCCATCAATATGCTCCCCCCCCCAGCATGGTAGAGTAATAAAATCATGCAGAATTGGCCCTGTAAAATAAATAAAAGCAATAATACTTAAGCACGAGATATATTGCATTGCCACATTTATCAAAAGCCCACACAAGAAATGTAAAATCATTAACATAACTAATATTGCCTAAAGACTGAGGGAAGCAAGGAGGAGTGAGCATGAATCAGACATTTTGGTGCCTTATCTTCTTCAAGCAGGGAAGTAATTTTAGAAGGTTTCAGCAAAACATTTGAAATTTTCAGTCATTTAACATTCTTCAGACTATTAAACATTAGGGAAAAAAAACAATTAACTGCAGCAGAAAAGGGGAAAATGAAACCAAGTGAAATATGCACCAGCTGACTGGCTTCTCGCAAGCCTCAGTGCAAGGTTTCCATGGGAACCAAACTAGGACATCCATTTCCAAATAGACAAATACAGTGGTACCTCGGGTTACGGACACTTCAGGTTACGCATTTTCAGGTTGTGCACCACGCCAAACCCAGAAGTTACTTCTGGGTTTTGGCGCTCGTGCATGCGCAGAAGTGCTGAATCGCGCTTTGCGCATGTGCAGAAGCGCCAAATCACGACCCGTGTGTGCGCAGATGCGACGCTGCAGGTTGCGAACGCTGCGGGTTGCGAACGTGCCTCCCGCACGGATCACGTTCACAACCTGAGGTTCCGCTGTAAGTAACCCAGTCCTGCAAGGACCTCTATGGAGATGTATTCTTTAAACTTGAACAACTCCCTGAACTTCAGCAATGAGCCTATTGTGGCCTACAATTACCAACAGAATATTAAAAGGAAAGTTATATTTTAAAGCAACCACATTCTACTGGAACATTTATATATCCACGTTGTTTTAGTCTTGTGTTGATTTCATTAATGGATCTCAGACTAGGACCCCACCTATACTATGGATTTAAAGTATCATTATACCACTTTAAACAGTCCTGGCTATCCCCAAAGAATCCTGGGAACTGTAGTTTGTTAAGGGTTCTGAGAGATGTTTGATGACCATCACAGAACTACAATTCTGATTGGGTGGTTTGGCACTTAATCCCCTTTCCAGGGAACTCTGGGAATTGTAGTTCTGTTTAAGGGAATAGGAGGTCTCCTAAGAACTCTCAGCACCCTTAACAAACTACAGTTCCCTGGATTCTTTGGGGGAAACCAAGTGGTATGATGCTGCTCTAAATGTGTAGTATGGATGGGGCCTTGCTATTGCAAGATTATATAAAGAAAATACCAGCAACGATAAAGGAATATCACCCATTCCAATTGCAGCTGATAATTACAAAGAAACAGGATGCCATCAAAAATACTATGTAAAAATGACATGTGAATAGAAAGGTCACATTTCCACTTCCCGGTCTTCTTCTTCTTCTTCTTCTTCTTCTTCTTCTTCTTCTTCTTCTTCTTCTTCTTCTTCTTCTTCCTATTGTTGCTGTTGTTGTTTAGTCATTTAGTCGTGTCCGACTCTTCGTGACCCCATGGACCAGAGCACATCAGGCACTCCTGTCTTCCACTGCCTCCCGCAGTTTGGTCAAACTCATGTTAGTAGCTTCGAGAACACTGTCCAACCATCTCGTCCTCTGTCGTCCCCTTTTCCTTGTGCCCTCATTCTTTCCCAACATCAGGGTCTTTTCCAGGGAGTCTTCTCTTCTCACGAGGTGGCCAAAGTATTGGAGCCTCAGCTTCACGATCTGTCCTTCCAGTGAGCACTCAGGGCTGATTTCCTTCAGAATGGATAGGTTTCATCTTCTTGCAGTCCATGGGACTCTCAAGAGCGTCCTCCAGCACCATAATTCAAAAGCATCAATTCTTCGGCGATCAGCCTTCTTGATGGTCCAGCTCTCACTTCCATACATCACTACTGGGAAAACCACAGATTTAAGTATAAGGACCTTTGTCGACAAGGTGATGTCTCGCTTTTTAAGATGCTGTCTTAAAAATTGGAGATGTTCCATGAGGGATTGAAGAGACTCTTTTTGTCTCAAGTGTAAGTAGGATTTCTAATTCTTTCTGCATTCTGCTTCTTTCACTATCCCTCAAGATTTAGAAACATAGGGTAGGTTTAGCTGCCAGGTGCCCCAAATTCAGCACAGAGATATAATCAATGAAGTATCTAGAACTCATTTCCTTATTATTTTCCTTCTTCTTCCCTAGGTTTCGAAGGCTCTGAAGGATCTGTGGGCTGCTGGTCTCCTGCTGTCACAAGCCGAAGATCCACCCCCTGGTCTGGAATGAGGAGGTGGATGTAATAAACAACGACAAGCTGGAGAAGGTGGAAATAAGAAGGATATTCGTAAGACCATGCAACCAGGGAATGGATGCCACCGATACCAACATGGATGCTGAGTGCTGATCTTTGTTCATCAGGAACAGGGAGGCCAGAGAGAATTTGGATGACTGGGGGGGGGGGCTCCCTGATTCAAGAAGAGTTCAGGAATGGGATGAGGAAAAGAGAAAGGTAGAATAATGTAAGCCACCTTGAGATTGTTGTAGAAAGGTAATATTAAGAATCGTTTCTCTTCTTTTGTTCAACAGTTGTGGGCATGGGAGGAGGCCCGGGACTTGCTGCAGGAGTCTATGGTTTGGCTCCTTCCCTTGTGGATACTTTCCCCAAAAAGGAAAGAAGAAGAAGCCCTAGTGAAAGAAGAATGGATACCAAATCCTATGGAAGATGCAGAAATGGTGAAGCCTACCGGAAAAACAATAAATCAAGATAAACTGATTAATTCTGTTTATAAATTCTGTTAATAAAAGATAAATTCTGTTTATAAAAGAGTGGAAAGGGTTTATTGAATATTTACAAATAAACTGTAAACGGAAAAGAACATTGCAATAACTTGCAGTTTTATAAAAGTATATATATATTTACAGTAGATGAATAAATGAGCAAATTTGGATATGCAGAAAATTTATAAAAAATAAAATTTAAGGAACAGTAGAAAGAGGGGGATGGAAGTCAAATTTTGAAATGTTAAAATGATTGAAAAACAATTGAAATGTATAAAATTGAAAATCGTAAGTACTGGTAATAAAAAAAGAATGTCCTCCTGGACTTTTTGGTCTTCCAGGAAAAAAGCCACAAGTGGGGTGCCACAGGGTTATGTCCTGGGCGCATCGCTGTTCAATGGCTTTACAAATATAAGGTTTTGCATTTAGGCAAAAAGAACCAGATTCACAAATATGGGGGGGGGACACCTTGCTTACTAGCAGTACAAGTGAAAAGGATCTAAGGGTCTTGGTGGACCACAAGCTTAACATCAGTCAACAGTGTGATGCAGCAGCAAAAAAAAGCTAATGCTATTCTAGGCTGCATCAACAGAAGTACAGTGGTACCTCAGTTTACACACACTTTGGGTTACAGACTCCACTAACCCAGAAGTAGTACCTTGGGTTAATAACTTTACCTCAGGATGAGAACAGAAATCGCGCGCCGGTGGCATGGTGGCAGTGGGAGGCCCCATTAGCTAAAGTGGCACCTCAAATTAAGAACAGTTTCAGGTTAAGAACGGACCTCCAGAACAAATTAAGTTCATAACCAGTATAGTAACTGTATAGTGTCCAGATCAAGGGAAGCAATAGTGCCACTCGATTTAGCCTTGGTCAGACCACACCTGGAATACTGTGTCCAATTCTGGACACCAAAATTTAAGATGGATGCTGTCAACCTGGAACATGTGCAGAGGAGGGTGACCAAGATGATCAAGGGTGTGGAAACTAAGGCTTACGATGAACGCTTGAAGGATCTGGGTATGTTCAGCCTGGAAAAGAGGAGACTGAGAGGAGAGCTTCAAATATCCTAAGGGCTGTCACATGGAAGAGGGAGGATGCTTGTTTTATCCTGCTCCGGATGGTAGGATTCGAACAAATGGCTACAAGTAAAAAGAAAGGAGATTCTGACTAATCATTCGTAAAAAACTTTCTGACAGTAAGGGCTGTTTGGCAGTCGAACAGACTCCCACGAGAGGTGGTGGGCTCTCCACCCTTGGAGGTTTTTAAGCAGAGGTTGGATAGACATCAGTCATGGATGGTTTCACTGAGATTCCTGTGTTGCAGGGGGTTAGACTAGATGACCCTTGGGTCCTTTCCAACTCAAAGATTCTATGATTCTCAAAAACCAAAAGATATTGTAGACCAGATCTGATAGTTAAGTGAGGAAGGATGAATTGAGTTAAGCTTACAAGAGTTGCCCTCTTTTCTGCAGCATAATCCACCATCATTAAGCCATGGATGCAAGCATTATGGGAGATAATATTTTATTATTATCCCCCAGCCCCCAAGTACAATAGGATGAGTTGCAAATGGTACAGATGTCTTACATCTATCTTAAAGACATTGGCAAAATTCTTTTGACATGTTACTCCTAATCAGAAGTAAAGTTTTTGAAATGTACCGTATTTTGCGCTCTTTAAGATGCACCAGACCACAAGACGCACCTAGTTTTTGGAGGAGGAAAACAAGAAAAAAAATATTCTGAATCTCAGAAGCCAGAACAGCAAGAGGGATCGCTGCGCAGTGAAAGCAGCAATCCCTCTTGCTGTTCTGGCTTCTGTGATAGCTGCGCAGCCTGCATTCGCTCCATAAGACGCACACACATTTCCCCTTACTTTTTAGGAGGGAAAAGGTGAGTCTTATAGAGCAAAAAATACGGTACTTCATTCTTTTCTTTCTAGCATTATGGTCCTTCTATCATAAGACAAGGCACACCTTAACAATTATAAAATTATAAATAGTGCTATAATAATAAATTTCTTCTCACACAAAAATGCAATTTCCCTAAGATTATTCCACAAATGTCCTCCACAACTATGATTCCAACCACTAAAGTAAAGTGAAGTATCACATTTTTTACATGGTGTTTCTCAGAGTATAAGTAAGATGCTGAAATTAAGTGGCTGGAAGTTATTAAACATTCTACATACTTGCTTTGTTTGTTTTGTTTTTGTACTACCCTTTCAGGCAGAGAAAGCTCGGCAGAGAAAAGCAAAAAGATAAATTGACATCGGTATGTTCTTTTTTCTCTGTAGGTTTTAGAGTTCATTAAAGTAGCATTTTAACAGTATGCTGCTGTATTTATACCTTTTTATGCCTCTTTGGTTCCCTTCTGTTGACACCAAGATAAATGGATCAGTGGAAATTGCAATCATCATTAACATTTTCATGGAAAAAAATGGTGCTGAAGTTGCAGTTAAGATGATTACTTGGAATTGATTTTGCCCTATTAAAAGACACTCTAATTACTGAGAAACAGGAAAAGCTGAAACACGCTTCATGCTAATAGCCCTGATTAGAATAGATTTGCAACAAGCTTTAACTACACAGATTAATAACTTGAACCATCATATATAAGAAAACCATTCCTGGAATTTCTGAAGTCACGGAATTCAAGCATGACTCAGGAATAGAACTCTATGTGAGCAGATGAAGAGGCTCATTTCAACATGTTGAGTCAGGCTTGATTTTCATTGGCTTTGATTGGCAATCTTGATTTTCATTGGCTTTGATGGCAATCTTGGGGCACATTTGGTGCAAAAGGCAGAGCTTGCTTGGCCTCCACTTTTTCTGGGCTTGGCTGTGCCTTGTGAGCCACTTTGAGAGGACTTTTTGTACAGAGCAGCAGCATAAAAGTTGCAGTATCACCACCCTCATCGATGTAAGCACAGAGCACCCAGGTGCACCCTGGAGTCCTCCAAAATATACACCCTTCCTCTGCTTGCAGGCAAAATCATGGGCATTCTGATAAATAAGTTGTTGCTTATTTTATCCATTCATACTATGCAACCATGCTAGACCTGCTCTCAGTACTGTCTCCAACTCCTCTCCCCTCCCCTCTCCAGCATCCTTTCCCCACTACATCTTTTGTCACCTTGTGATGGCAGCCATTTTGCTCCCACAGTGCCCTGGGATGTCTGGGACATGTTGAGGTCCTAAAACATGTCAGCACATGCTGTCAGAAAAGATTGGTCCTCTTATTGCCACTGCCCAATTTGACAAAGAAGAAAAGGCGTACCCTCCATTAATGAGGCAAGCAGTTCTCCCGGGCTTTTCTATGCCAATGGCAAATTCACCAAAGTAGGAATGTCAGAGACTTTAAATGAAAACAGAACTGGGAGTAGAAATTGCCAGAGTTAGCATGTCCAGAACAGAAATCAGTCTGGAGAATATGATAAGTGTTCACTGTTGCTACTTTCAGTCAACAGACAATGTGTAATTGATGATCCCCCAGCCAATTTGCAATTTGTTTCCTTTGCATTGGAGTGAATGGTGTGAAATGACATGATTATAATGTAATTAAATATGCAAAATCTCATCATTGTGAACAGCAAGGCAAATAATGTGTTTTTTGCTGAAAGCTGGACTGCAGTGAAACAGAAACAGTGTTGAACTTGGTGAGCATAGGGTTGAATGAAAATCAATACCTTCTTACATCCTTACCACAAGGATCACTATAATGATATTTTGGCAAACCTCATTTCAGTCCTACTATGCTTGTCTGAGTAGTATATTCAGGCAGCAGACAGATGACCACCTTCATGATTAGTGCCTTATGGGTGTTGATGATCATCACTGGGATCAATTAAGACACTCCAGAGTTTTTGCTTCCTTAAGGGTAGAGTTGTGAGCAGGAAAAATAAACCTTGAGATATTTCACTAATCTTAACCAAATCCTATTATTTTTGCTCAAAGTGGCTGTGGATAGTTTACCTGAGCAGGATGTTCCAAATTCATTTTGAGTTTTGCTCAGGGAGTGTGCTGTGGCCCAATGGCCCAAAGGCAAACTCCTTGCTTTTCTTCTGTATGTCCCTGAGCAAACAAACAAAAAAACCCTCTGAATAACTGCAAGGTTTACCATTTGCCTTTGTTTTCCCCAGTTGCACTCGTGAAAGCCTGAACATTTGTTTCTTTGCCTTCAGGCACGAGGAAAGGTGCTGTTTGTACCAGTTCTCAGGTACTGCCATAGAGCAGACAGTTTCTGAAAAGAAATACATTTCACAGAGCTGAGAGCGGCAGGCAGCACACATTTTTAAAATAGTGAATGTAAAGTTTCCCTTTGTGTGTCTGGCCAAGCAAGGTTATGCAGGGTGACATAGGGCTCCCAATTTAGGGACAGAGACTCTGTTGACTCATTACCTTTGTAGTATGGAAGCCCCTGGTGCTGTAGAATGGAAGCCAGTGGAAGTTGAGCTCTTTTCTCATGCTGCAAAGATAATGTGGGAAGCTTCAGGTCACAACCATACAGTTCCTTCAGCCATGGCTTGTGCACCTTAGGACCAGCAGGGTGAGAGGCAAGGAGGTCAACAGTACCTGGAGCCATTGGAAGGCAAAGGCAACTAAATTATAGTTATGTCCCCATCCATCTCTCTACAGAGTTCTACAAGAGCAACACTGAGACTAAGAAGGAGGAAGCTGACAGCCAGTGCCACCCCCATGGCTGAACATACCGTATTTTTTGCTCTATAAGACTCACTTTTTCCCTCCTAAAAAGTAAGGGGAAATGTGTGTGCGTCTTATGGAGTGAATGCAGCTATCCCAGAAGCCAGAACAGCAAGAGGGATTGCTGCTTTCGCTGTGCAGCGATCCCTCTTGCTGTTCTGGCTTCTGAGATTCAGAATATTTTTTTCTTGTTTTCCTCCTCCAAAAAGTAGGTGTGTCTTGTGGTCTGGTGCGTCTTATAGAGCGAAAAATACGGTAAGTAGGAAATTATTATCATTATTATTTATTGAGTTTATATATCGCCCTATACCTGGGGGTTTCAGGGCGGTTCACAGAATAAAATCAAGATATAAAACCACAAAATACATAATAAAAAAGCAACAACAACCAAACATCCCCCCTCCCCCCCAAAAAAACCTCCCACATTTTAAAAGGGCATAGCATGTAAATCAGATCAAACGAAGGCCTGGTTAAAAAGGAAAATTTTTGCCTGGCGCCTACAGGTGTATAATGAAGGCGCCAGGCAAACTTCCCGGGGGAGAGCATTCCACAGATGGGGAGCCACTACAGACAAGGCCTGTTCTCATGTTGCCACCCTCCAGATCTCTCAAGGAGGAGGCACATGAAGAAGGGCCTCAGAAGATGATCTCAGGGTCTGGGTAGGTTCATATGAAAAGAGGTGGTCCTTGAGGCACTGCAGTTCTGAGCCACTGGTTGAGGACAGACTGAGATTGGTGGGGCATGACTACATTCATCCTAATGGACTAGCCTCCTTCCCACACTGGTATTGCCCCTCTTGGAAACCAAAGCAATGGTGCCATGGAAAGAACATGAATCTACCACCAAATCAGCCATGTAGGAACTATTTAGTAATGCTTTCCAGCATGCAAGGGAGAGTCCTGCGCCCAACTGTTGATAAAACAAACCCAATTTCCATGCTAAGTTCAAACTAGATGGTTATGTATATGTGCCTTAAACAGCTCTTGGCTCTCCAAGTTGAACACAGCCCACCACCCATGGTTGGCAGCCCAACAGGAGCTCAGTAAAGCAGTTTCCCCTGCTTACATGGACTGCCAAAGCAGAAGGACAATAATCACTTGGTAGGCAAAATATGTGGCTCGAAAGATTTGCATGATTCAGTGGGCCTCAGGTGGCGCCGGTCCACTTTGCACACTTCAGAATTAAATATTCTGTTGGGCTTTGAAATGAATTTCAATTTATCCTAGCATGCCTTGGGATTGAGTCCGAATGCTTTAAGGGCTTTAGCCTGATCCCAGGTAGGCTGGAGGACTTTACCGTCACACAGGTGCCTATTGATTTTTAAGGTTCCATGTATTTTAATGTTCATAGCTTTCACAGGACTGAGCAGCTAGTTTCTTTCAGAATCTTCCCAGGCACATCAAATGAAGTTGGATTCATACAAATGGACACAAAAGCACTGGGATTTTGTAGCATCAACTACCAAAGAGAGAATGTTAGTAGACAGTCAGTCCCAAGAGGCTGTTGGTGATGGCTTGTTTGGCTTTGTGAAAATCAGAACTAGGATCACAGGGGGAGCTCAGTTTTTAGAAGGGGATAGCAGCTGCATGATTTGGCTTAAAGTTGAAGGAGTTGTGGGGAGCTTAGATTTTATTGTCTCTTCTACCTCCCCACTTCCAAATAAGTCAAGTACTGGTGGAAATAAATGGTGAATGGCTGGTGAATGATAACTGTGAAATCAGGACTTATCTGAAAATCCTTATCTGTTTCCCTTTATTTTATATCTTCTTTGAGATGCTAAATGAAGCTAGATGCCTATTTAACAACTTCATTAGGATAATCAAAACTATACACAGGACAAAAAGCAGCATGCCAGGAGAAAAAAAAGATCAGTTTAGAAATAAAAATGGGATGGTTGTTTCTTGTATTCAGTTAAAGAAGCAAACCAAGACCACTTTAGATGATATTTCCAGGCCTACTTTATACAGAAGAATGAGGGGGGTGCGCCATGGCATCAATTCAACAATGCCTGCATATGCAAAATTCAGTGTACACATTTGCTGGTAACATCATCAGTTTACCCAGGAAAAAAAACAAAACTGGCTGAGGAGGGGAGGCTTCGTTCAGTCTGCACCCTGTGCTGAGCCAAATATCTGCCCCTGCCTCCCCGCCAAGTGTATGAACTGGCCTGCAAGAGATGAGAAAAATTCCTCATCATCTTTCCCTCCCCATTCAGGTTTATGAAGGCTGAAGCAGAGGCGTAGCTCATGGGGGCAGGGCACACTGGGTACCACATTGTGGGGGTGGCACTCTGGGGGCCTGCAGCACGCCCACGCCATGTGTCTCTCCACCCTACAGCTGAGGGGGTAGCGGTGGGTGGAGTCCATGGAGGCTCTGCGCAGTGTGCCCCGCCCTGGCTCACCCCGCACTGTGGGCAACATGCCCTGCCGCCGGGTGCCCGAGCGGCTAGCTACACCGCTGGGCTGAAGGCAAGTTATAGACGTGTTAAATAAAACAAACCCATAACTTGAATTAAGCCTTCACAATGAAATGATAAATACAAATACTGTTCTTGTTGGCATCCGTTTGTCTTGAGTGTGCCTCCAGGGGTTAAGTCAAACTACTCTGTTTACAGCACAAGCCTTGGCAGTGGGTGGGTATGGAGGTCCTGGGCTGCCCAGATGACAAGACCCTACTCTTGGCATTGCTTATGTGGTTCGAAGGAAAGCACAACAATATGTTTGGCACCAGGAGTTGCCTGGAGGCGGCTTACAAGGCCCCATCCAAATATCTAAGGGACTCCACTAGGATTTGTGTAGGGTTTACTCTTTAGCCTTTTATCTCCCAAAGATATTTTGCAAGGCAGTGGAGTTTTAGGATCAGAATTTCTCTTCTCCAAATGGGCTACCTTTCCAGGTTGATGGTCCTCATCTACCCCTCACTTCCCTCTAGCCTATAGCATTCTTGACCGTTGGACTCACTATTGTCTTTCAAAAGACACAGAGTACAAAAAAATGTTTGAAGACTCCATAACTGCATCCTATTAATACATACTGTAGGATGGGATCCGCCCCCTTGATTGTGATGATACATGCTCAGTATATAAGCATGGAGAGCCCCCACAGAATTCTTGGAAATGACAAAGAGAGAATGATGAAAGTCTGTTCCTGTGGCATGGTGATTTCACTTTGGAAGCACTGAACCATGGCTGGCACGAGAGGAAAGCCATTTCTTATTCAAAATGATGAATGTCACTGTGTGAACATGCTTAGAAAATTCAGCTCCTCAAGCTAGCGCTAGCAATTAATATCACATATTTAACATTCCAGTCAAATCTTTAGCCCTTCTGGCCATTTCTGACTGGACACATTTTGTCAGCCCCTCACCAAGCAAAATAACTTCCTTGGAATTTCACCTATTTGACGATTTGTTCTTGACAGTAGTTCATCGACATCCCTGCCACCAAATTTGTAATTTATTTCTATATGTTTGTTTTTATTTTGAGTGTTTGTGTTTCAATGAATATATAATAGTGAATGTATAAATTCTCTCTGTGTGTGTTAGTTATAGTCAGTAAACTTATTTCACAGTATATACATAGCTGCAGTGCTTTCTTTTCTGGGGGAACGCTGGGGTACATATACCCCTAAACATTTTGTGAATCTTTGTACTTTGTACTTTTATCCATTTACTGTATTTATTTTCCTGAATTCAGCTATAAAATGGTGATTTTCTTGAATCAAAATGAGAGTACCCCTAAACATTTTTTAGGGGGGAAAGCACCGCATAGCTGCCTTATAAAATAGTTTTATGTTTCTGTATATTTCAATGTTTCTGCATGTTTTAATGTGTGGGGGCCTTGTAAGAAGCAAAGCTATACAAAATGTTTGCCTGTGGAGGACTAAAGGGTTCTGGGTTGTTTTGTTGTTGTTGAAGCATAGCAACAGAGAGGCTTTAAAAAAAAAAGTTTAAAGCTTCATTTAAGGTTTTTTTTTATTACTATTCTACATTGTTCTGCTTTAACAAAACAAACAAATAAACTCAAAGCTCTACAGAACTCCACAGGCCCCCAGACAGGCTCATGTTGTAAGGCCTCTTGGAGGCCTGAAGGCAACTCAGAAGACACAGACAAGCACTGGAAATGTTTTTAAAATGTACAATAAAAAATACCCATCACTTGACCATCTCATAATTATTTCAAGGTAACAAAGAGCAAGAGAGAAACGCTAGCTCCTGCTTTAAAATATATGGAACTAATATGGATTTTGGAGTTTTAGTTGGCTTAGTAAAACTATTGCCCTAATGTTAATTATAGAAGAAAGTTCTCCTGCAAAGGTCCCTGGACCTATTTGTCTACAATTTGACAGGTTTAATCCACTCTGCAGGGACCCCCATGCTTGTAAATTTCATCCGCTTTGGCCAAAAGGGGGGAAATATTGATGTTTTTAGATTTCCTGTTGTAATGAGTGGGGAGTACAGAGCTTTCTTTTATACAGAGTGGATCATAACCCCAGATTGGAGTGGAGAGAGCAAATCAGAAACAGGCCAGAATTGGTTATGGCATACTCTCCAACATTTCTCCAATTAAACAGGGACGTCATAGTTGTTGTTGTTATTGTTGTTGTTGTTGTTAATCTGACTGGGTTGTCTCAGCCACTTTGGGTTGCTTCCAACACATATAAAAACAATAAATCATTAAACATTTTAAAACTTTCATATACGGTGCTGCCTTCAGATAGCTTGGGATTGGATAACTCCATACCCTCCAACATTTCTCCAATGAAAATAGGGATTTCCTAAGGAAAAGTGGGATATTCCAGGATCAAATCAGAAACCAGGACAGCTTCTGTAAATCCAGAACTGTCCCTGGAAAATAGGGACACTTGGAGGGTCTGCTAGTGATACAAGACAAATCTTGGGACCAGTGCACAGCCCTAACATGTAATAATAATAATATGTATTCTAACAATTATCAGCAATTAGAATACCAAATCCTTTTTAAGCATATTTTGTCATTGTTATTCATCACAGAGATACAGAATGTCAGAGTTTATATGCTGCTCTAAGCCTACAAAGCTTTGACTCTCTTGGCGAAATGATATTAGAAAAGGAAAGATGAGCATTAGCATTCTAAAGTAGGATTTTATAAAGATTGGGGTGAATGTTGTTATGTTAATAAAAATGTGAATACAAATGGAAGGTATTAAGAAGAAAGTGGCTAAATGGGAATATTTATCTTGCTTATATCACTACCTGCGGCTGGTTATTATTATTTTTTCCACTGCAACTTATTTTGACATTTAGGATCAAGGTTCATTCCCAGCCAGCCTTCGCAGTTTGAAGAGCCACAGATTGTTTAAGTAGCCAAAGGCCAGCGAGAAGAGGAATTTTTTCTGCCTGGTGCCCTAAAATATGTAATGAAGGCCCTAGCCAAGCCTCCCTGGCATTTTGCAAACAGGGAGCCATTGCAGAAAAAGCTTTCTCTCATGTCGCCACCCTCTGGACTTCTCATGAAGGAGGGTCACAAAGAAGGGCCTCAGATGATGATTGCATGATCTGGGTTGGTTTATACGGGAAGAGGCGGGCTGAAGTTAAAATAAGTTTTTAAATGCCAGTACTTTGTATGGACCTGGGAACTAACTGGCTGCCAGTGCAGTTGGGCAAGGATTGGTGTTATATCCTCAAACCTGGCTGCTGAATTCTGCACCAGCTGAAGTTTCCAGACCATCTTCAGAGGTAGCCCCATGTATAATGCATCAGAGTAATCTAACCTAGAGGTTACCAGACAGTGGCAATCATACAGGGCAACCAAAGCAGTTTCTGTGTCCAGACTTGGTCTAAACTCTGTTTGAAAATGGCAGTTTCCTCTGAGAGTGTCTGGATCTCTACCCTAAGGGGAGTCATCGAGGTGAATGAATGAATGGGAATCTGCAAATTTGTGCAGCTGTACACTCTTATCGCTGCCTGCTTCAACAATATCAGTTAAACAGTAAAGCTGATATATCAATGCACAGATGAGAGCAAGCAGAATCTCATTTACTCAAAGAACCAACATCTACCCTCTGACTACAAATTACTGCATATTATCCCTCCAGAACCCCATGTTTGATTAAGGGAGATTAGATAAAAACTTGTGCTTTCAAGGGAAGGCAATAACTTATAAAATATTCCAAGAAACTGTTTACTCTCTTTGTAGAGCACTTGGATATGTCATAACTCTGTCGAGAGTGCATCAGGTTTAGGAAAGACTGGAGTACGTAATTAAATCAGAGCAAGCCTAATGTGGCATTCTTCAGCTAATGTTGGGCTCCATCTCCCATCAGCCTTAGCCAGTGTGACCAATGGCCAGGAATGATGGGAATACAGCAGCATGTGAAGGGCATCACATTGGAGACCCTTGGTTTTTTTGGGGTTTGTTTGTTTGTTTTGAAAAATAATGTTGTGTATAACATTCTCCTTCTGCTGCACCCAGAATGTACTGACACCGCCTTCTGATAGCTGCATTTATCCAATTTCCTAAGAGAATCAGTGATATGTTTTCAGATTTGGTAAGATTGCTGGGCTAAGTTTGCATGCTTGCTCCTATCTCATTGTCACTTGCTAAAGCTAATGAGAGTTGACGGGAACTGAAGGTGTCTGGGGTCTTAAGAACCCTGCACATGATGTTTTGTTTTGGGTTTTTTTTGGCTCTTTTTTTTTTTGCTATTGTCAGGGGTTCAGGAGCAGAGGGAACGGATGGCGAGGAATCGGAAGGAGAGGTTAGCGATGATAGCCGTCCGAGATCTCTAAGTCTGTCCAGCGAATCGGAGGATTCACAGAAAGGGGCTCCCGTGGGCAGAGCTGGGGGGTTACCAAGAGGGGCACCCCAGGAAGAAGGGACCAGAGGGGATTCAGAGAGCAGCAGCTGGAAATCCGGACCAGCTACTCCACCAGAGAGCAGCAGGGGGGAGGAGTTCCAGGCACCAGCGACAGGCAGCTCTCCGGCAACAGCCACGCCTGCGTCAGAGAGCGAGGAAACGGTAGAGAGGAGGGTCGGAGACAGCGCGCGCGCGCCAAGTTCAAATGTACCAGAGGGAGGCGCAATGAGCAGCCCGGAAAGGGAGCCAGGTCCTAAAGCCCGCCGAAGGGAGGGGGAGGAATCCGAAGGGTCCGCATCCGAGGCATCCAGGAAGGAAGGAACCCCGGGGGGTGGTAGGACCCAGAGGCGAAAGGAGAGACGCAAAAGGTGGAGCAAGGCTAGGGTCTTGAACTGGTGTACAGGAGGCGGAGATTCAGATGGGACTTCGCCGATCTAGGGAATAGACGTAGAGACGCACGCTAAGATGTGGAAATGGAAACTATACTTCAATAAAGACTTTATTCCGTTCTACCGGCTAGCGTTGGTCCTTTGTGAGCCGGGACCTAGAGGCAGTCTCTGACAGCTATAGTAAGTACTTTTCAATGGTGAAGTTTCTTTTTCTCCCTTGCTGTATGATGATCACAGTCCCTCTTCCTATGTCAATCTTAGCTTAAGTGAAGGGAATTTACAGTCCTTGTGTCTTTAGAATGCATTCCAGCCAAAGGAGGCAATGTCAGGCCCTGAGAAACTATGGGCTAAGTATAAGGAGTAGTGACATCTTTTATCAATGATGACAACAGGTTGGGGGGGGGGAAACCAACGCAGGACTCTCTCCCCTCCCCCAAAGAATCTCTGGTGCATGTTGTAATTAAGTATGACAGACAAAATCCCCAAGCTGCGATTGACCTTTCTCTTCTCTAAGAAGCTCGAAAGTAAGTAAAAGTGGTGTAGGGCTTTGCTTTAGTGCTTGCAAGCCAATTGGTGGCTTGTTTTTTGTTTATTTTCATGGTTGTGTGTTGTTGTTTTTTTATAGAGGCATTAGCAAAGCTGCGTGAACTAACTGCTGAAGCAATAAAAATCGTGTGTGAGAAGAACCCAAAATCTATGACAACAAAACAGGGATTCTGCAGCCCATAAAGAATATGCAAATCTACATGCTCTCTCCTATTTTAAATCATTTATTCTGAATTGTTATTAATGTGATTTTCAGTGTGCTTCCCTTGTCTTCAACTTGAGGAGGGACAGAAAGCTTTTTTTTAAAAAAAATGCTTACTGTATTTAGCTATTTTTCTCTTCTCCAAGATACATATAATGCTTCTTAAAGCATATGTTTGCAACCTGCTTGGAAAGTTGGTCTGCTTAAACAAACAAACAAACAAAAAACCACAAGATTTTTCAGGAAGTTAAAAAGGAATTAGACCAACCTTCACCAGTCTGGCAGTCTCCAGATGTTGTAGATGGCATTGCCCATCATCCTGAGCCAGGATGGTTCTGCTGGCTGGGGCTGTTGGGGTTGGGTGCCATAGCCATTCCAAGAGAAATAGGAAGAGGTTCATGGTGAGCTCTGACACCTAATTTTCTGGGAAAATAGCTCTGTGTACACAGATATGCACAAATGATGAATTTCTTGCAGCCTTTGTTGTAATTTGAAACAGGTTGGTGCAGGCTGGATTGGATTAATTCATGGAAGATGAAGTCTGTCAATGGCTATTAGTAACGATGGCCAGTGCTTTTTTTCTCGGGGGGGGGGGGTCCGTAGGGGTCCACACACCCCTAAACATTTTGTGAATGCAAGTTTGGCCTCGTTGAGGGCCAGTATTTCAATATGAGTAGGAAAATGAGAGTACCCCTTAACATTTTTTTTAAGGAAAAAAAGCACGGACAATGACTGCTGATGTTATTATTATAAGTGTTAATAATTGCAATACAGTGGTACCTCGGGTTACAGACGCTTTAGGTTACAGATGCTTCAGGTTACAGACTCCGCTATCCCAGAAATAGTACTTCAGGTTAAGAACTTTGCTTCAGGATGAGAACAGAAATCACATGGCAGCAGTGCGGCGGCAGCGGGAGGCCCCATTAGCTAAAGTGGTACCTCAGGTTAAGAACAGTTTCAGGTTAAGAACAGACCTCCAGAATGAATTAAGTTCTTAACCCCAGGTACCACTGTATTAATATCGTTGTGATTTGGGGATAGGCTGCATGATGAACGAGTCCCTTCAAATTCCTGTATCAAACAAGGCTTAACGTCTAATGGAAGATTCCATTGTTGAATTAGCCAAGCAAGGGCCATAGTTATGACCTAAATATGGTCCTTATTCTGGCAAAGCAAACTGCTCTGTGCTCAGAGATTGGTGCGCCATGCAACAATAGGTTTGTGCATGTCACACCTTACTACGTATAGCACCCAAGGCAGCTTACAGCTGCAGTGGAGGCTGGTGTTAGTTTCTGTTTGCCACTGTGCAGCGCTTTGGAGTCACAAGACTCTGTTTACATTCCACACATTCCATACTGTTGGAAGTCTCACGGGAGACGGATGTGACGTTACTGGTTTCCTGTTCCTTTGTTTGTTCAGTTGCTCTCTGCTTTCACAGAGAGAGGATGTGTTTTCTGTCTGCGTAGTAAGAAATAAAGCATAGCGATGTAGCCATAAATCTCATCACTTCCGCGTGCTGCTTTGATTCTCTGCTGAATGGGAATGTGGCTGGAGCCTCTTTAAGGGCTCAGGTCGTTAATCATTGTCAGAGGGCAATTCCGGAAGATGAGCTTGATCAGCTCGGTCGAACGGAGATTCCGACAGCTGGTTTATTAGGGCACATGAAGCTCTACTCATCAACCTCAGTTTGTTCTCAACCACCCCTACCAGCCTGCCTTCTTACTTACAATTCCAAGGCATGGCATGCTCTGTCTGCTTCCTTCTCCTCCTTACCGTTGCTGTTGCAGAACTCATCAAGGGAGAGGATGGGGTTGACAATGGAATTAGTTGGCCCAACTGTCATTGGTGTTGTCTCTGCCTGTCACCGCCACCACCACCTTCAACCCTACCAGATCCAATGGGCACTTGCCACCACAAAATGGTTATAATAATAAACTAATGAACCATTTTTGAAAGAAAAAGCCAACGATTTTCAAGAAGTCTATAACAATAAGGTAAAACAAATAAAAAATGCCAACATCAGCCACATTAAAACATATTAAGATAAACAGTAAATGGGGAGGGGGGGTCAGCTCAACTCAAAACCTGTTTGAATTATTTTTAATAATATTGCTGCTACTACTACTATTAATAATAATGATAATAATAATTTGTCCATCAACTGAAGAATATCAGAGACAGGGCTAAGCGGGATCTGTTAATGAGTGCTGAATTTTGCAGCTTAAAGAAAAATATCTGCAACATTGTGACATACACATAAGCCTGAACATAAGAATTTGCTTTGCTGGATTTAACCAGCGCTATGTTTCCAAGAGCACCTAGCTTCTGAAAACTCCTAGGAAGGGCATTATTGTGATAGCTAATCTCTGTGCTTTGTTTCCATCATAATGAGATCTACAATGGACCTGAACATGGAGATTCCATTTAGCTATCATGAGCTTCGGACACTAATAGACCTCCATAAATTTATCTAATCCTTATTAAAATGCCATTTAACCTAGTGGCTATAATCACATTTGGTAGTAATTGAATTCCATACTGTTCATTGCTGTTTGGGAGTGCACATGATGCTTCAACTTTTATCCTTTTCTGTAGATGCTAAAATCCATTTGGACATCAAAACACAATTGCTTCTCTGTGAATTCTGCTGGTTTGTTGGTTTGTTGGTCATCCCAGGCCAGCAGTAGAAACAGGAGGTTTATTAAACTCCTGGCTATCCAGCATAGAGTGTGCTGTGGTCAACTTTGTGAGTTACAAGTTGCGGACACATGATATGCATTGTACCACTATCATCTCAAGTAAGTTTGTGAGTTTTTGAAGTATTGAAGAAGCGGGTGGGGGAAAGTAATGAATGTACACAATGAAAGCTCAAGTGGTTTGCTATTCACAAAAGTCGATATGAGGCACCTCTTTTCCTTTATATCAGGTATGAAGAAGGAGACTGCCACCCTCCAAATGACTTTCATCATCCCTGATCATTAGCCATGCCCACTGAGGCTCATGGGAAGTGGAGTCCAGCAACATTTGAAGGGCCACAAGTTTCTCATCCCTAGCTTATATTGAAAAGAAAAGACTGTTCACTATTAGGGAAGAAGAAGTTTGACTATTTATGCTTTGCCATTTAAAATGGTAACAGGCCTGCTGTTACAGTTCTGGTCTCCCGCTGTCCAAGGTACTGGCAACATTGGCGCTGTGGTCTAAACCACTGAGCCTCTTGGGCTTGCCGATCAGAAGGTTGGCGGTTCGAATCCCTGTGATGGGGTGAGCTCTCTTTGCTCTGTCCCAGCTCCTGCCAACCTAGCTGTTTGAAAGCATGCCAGTGCAAGTAGGTAAATGGGTACCGCTGCAGCAGGAAGGTAAACAGCATTGCCATGCACTCTGGTTTCCGTCACGGTGTCCCATTGCACCAGAAGGAGTTTAGTCATGCTGGCCACATGACCTAGAAAGCTGTCTGTGGACAAATGCCAGCTCCCTCGACCTGAAAGCAAGATGAGCGCCACACCCCATAGTTGCCTTGGACTGGGCTTAACTGTCCAGGGGTCCTGTATCTTTTTTACTTTTACATGTAAGATGCCAGCTGTTTTGATCAACAAATGGTTGATTGGTTGATTTACCTCTTTGAGAGATATTTGTAGCACATTTACTGTTGTGTGTGCCATTATTACTCCTTAAAACAAAAATTATAGTTCTTGAATTCCCAGCTTTTTCTGCTTGAAACCACAAAACAGAGTGTCTGAAAACTCACATGTAAGTTGTGCTCAGGTGAATAGGATAATAGCCTTATTGTCAAACTACATGTCATGTCTTAATGTGTAGCGTTCAGCCTGCCTCCATGTACATATCTCTATCTCTATCTCTCTATCTATATTAATAGAAATGGGAGGATTCCTTTCTGGACCACAGCATGGCAGGGAGGGGAAGTTGATTTTCTCTCTCACCCTACCCTGGAGCTGCAGTCAGGGTGAAAGTCACACATATACAGAGCTGGAAGAAAAGCTACCTTTGTGAGAATTATTTCTGAAACATCTTAGCTGCAGAGGGGGGTGTTTTTCATCATGATAACTAGCTAGGGAGGAGAGATACCCCACTACCAACTGTGGTCCAGATAAAAATAACCCTCAAACACCTGTAATTAAAGAAAGACCAGCAATGTAATTGCATGGTACACATTAAATGTCGTGAGTAGTTTGACACACACAGTAATATTATGGCAAAGACGAACTTCTCCTGGGGTCTAGAATATGGAAGCAATTGAATGATGGCGGCAGCTGGAGGGCGAATCCTGACATTCTCACATAGTTCTGAAGAAATGAGAACAATTGTCAGAGAGAATCAGCAAGGCAAGATCCAATTTGAGGTTTCAGAAAGTGAGTGCTGTGCACTGACAAGGAATATTAATGTGGATGTGAAAGAAGTGTTTACAGTCAACTTAATTTAATTGTGAGTGAAGCACCAGTGAGGCAGGTGGTAATGGAAGAGTTCATTTCTGAAATTCCATCAGTTCAGTCTGGCATATTCTTTGCACCATAGCACATTAACTCTTTGGGTCTCGTGCCTAGGTCTCTACCATTCTTAACCTTCAAATACCTCATTTAGCTCCATAGGCTTGTTCATACATGATGACAATCCCAAAATGAACACCTTGAGAAAGTGTGGAACTGTTATGGGGTTCCATGTTGGGTAATTCCCAATGGGACACATCCCATTGGGTAATCTGTTTGATACTGAAGTTGAAATAGAGAGAGCATGAACAGCATGCTCATCATTTCAACTTCTATATCAAAGAGAATATACCCAGTATGTCAACTGCTGAACTGCTATATTTCCTAAAAATAAATTAAGATGCATTTTTGTACAGACACACAACAGTTTTTGTTCTGACCTGTACCACAGTAACATACTGATTCAAGTCTAAGTCCTACTTAGATCAGTGGAACTTCCTCACAGGAAAGTAGGTGTAAGATTGCAGCCTCAGAATATCTGTGCAGTACTACTTCTTTAGCTCTAGTTTGGAATGTGTCAAGGCAATCCCAGATCACTCCAGGCTGGTTCCACCTGGAGTCATCTATGGCTACCAAAGAGGGAGGAGAGACTTTTGCCTACACCATCTCCTACATCCCCCAGACTCACCATCAACCACATATTTAATTTGGGTTTAAAGCTCTGATTCAACATGCATGTTGGGTGGAGTGGGCAGATGATGCCACCTACTACATGTTTAATTGGGGTTTGAAATATTCATTTTATATTGGGGACTGTGCAAGTCCCCCTATTCATTTCAAGCCTCTCGTCAAGATCAGGCTGGGTCAAGAGCAGTTCAGGTCTGACTGGGCCTAACTGGGATCACCAAATTGGGTCCCACATTGAATCAGAAGTGGTCTGCACAGCCCTACTTCACATGTTCAATCTGTGCCACCAATGCATGGGTTATAGAAATGAATATTTTCTCTTATATGGGACCCAGCCTCTTCTGCTCCTTCATCTAACTGATGCTTACAGATTCAGTAGCAGTCGAGTTAGATTGCTATAAAGTGAATGAAGAAGAAAAAATAAAACTGGTATAAGATGAATTCAGTGGGGCAAATGTCATTCTCACTCTACCAACACAACTTCCACACATGGCTAATTTTCTTCTCTGTTCCTTGTTTGAGCTTTTCTATACAATTCCCCACCCCACTGCTGAAGGCAAAACAATAATGTTTTTCTTAGGTCCAACTTTAAAATATAAAATGAAAGTGACAGGTGTAAGATTACTACGAGTCTGGGAGAATTAGCCTGAACAGATTTGTTTGTAAGAAGATGGATGATAAGTACCTTGAAATCCCATTATCACTCCAATAGTCATAACCTGCAGAAACATCATTTATTGATGCAGCCTTCCTTAGAGGCTTTGAAATATTTGCATGGCTAGCAGTTGTGAATGAAAATGTATTATGATTTCACCAACCCATGCTCACACCTGTTTAGTAGCCAGTTTGGGGCTTTGTTTTCCATCCTCCCGATTTTATCAGTGCTCTTATTTTTATCACCATCTCATCTAAATGCACAGTTGACTGTGCAGTAAAGTCCCATGTGGATCAAATGAGACTTAACTATAGTTATTTATTTCCTTTCTTCCCTGCCTCCCTCAAGATCGTGGACCCAAGGGAAGTTATAAATTCAGTACAGTGGTACCTCTGGTTAAGAACTTAATTCGTTTTGAAGGTCCGTTCTTAACCTGAAACTGTTCTTAACATGAGGTACCACTTTAGCTAATGAGGCCTCCCACTGCCGCCACCGCACAATTTCTGTTCTCATCCTGAAGCAAAGTTCTTAACCCGAGGTACTATTTCTGGGTTAGCAGAGTCTGTAACCTGAAGCGTCTGTAACCCGAGGTACCACTGTAATGTGATCCATCAGTTTATATAGTAAACAAAAACAATCACTGACAAAACCATCATAAAAAGACATTGCAGAAACACAAATTAAAGCCATCCTTCACCCTGCTCCAAACACTTTCTGGGGGAGAAAAGGAAGCATCCATGTCATTCCAGGTGGTTTTTAAAGAGTGAATCACATTGACCTGAGAAAGTGAGTTCAATAACTGTTGAGTCACCACAGATAAGATCATACTCTTGGAAGCAACCAACTTAACTTCAAAAAGGGATGCTTCAAGGAATACGCTTCTCCTAAAAGATCCAGGGAGACTAGGATATTCATATGACACAGAACTTTTTCCTGGAGAGCATAGCTAGATAGTTTTCTCCCCACATCTCCTCACTGGATCTTATGCTGCAGGAGGTAATTGCCAGTGGTCTTGTTATTGCCAATAGAAGGGGAATGTTAAGGAACATACCTTGTACATGGACTGAGGAAAATGGTTAGAGGAAGCCACATTTGGCTTGTTGGCTAGTTTCATTTAAACATAAATAAAAGGTGCTTGCTTTACCCAAACCTCCAATTTAACGAGACTTGATTTCCTTGTGAAGGAGGCTCCCACACACCCCTGTCACCTTGAAAGCAAGGTACGCACAACAAAAACCCCACCCATGACTATTTTGTATTTTCTCTCTGTGTGCTTTGATAATTTCCAAGTGAAATTTCTTTCCCCATTAATTGATGAAGAATGGGGAAAGCATGGATTAAATTTTCAGCACAGTACTGTAGAAAATGCCTCATGGGGCATTAGAACTCCTGCCAGATCAGCTAATAAACAAGAGGATTTTGCAGTACAAAAACCTCCTACTTTGTGCTTGTTGTTGTTGTTTTGGAAGCCCAGCAAAGCATTCTGGTATTTGAGGCAACTAGGGACGGGCAATTCTGTCAGTTTCAGTTTTTCTATTTTCCAATCTAAAGTTCAATTCTTCACATTTTCTTTTTTAAAAAAAGCTCATCAAAATTCATCATCAAATTTATCCTGGTCTACACATTTTTACATGCAACTTTTCCTAATCTACACAAATATAATGCATTTTTATTTGTGGTGTTTTCAAGAAGTTATACATTACTGTACCCACTTCATCCTCGTATATGCATTTTTGTGTACATTCTTTGACTGAATGGACTACATTGCAAAATTCAGAAAAGTGCAAATTTTGAAGGGTGTCTGTAATTCAGTTCAGTTTCATGTATTGTTCCGGGAAGCAGGCCCACCCTTAAATATGAACTGAAAGATATCCTCCTCCTCTGCCACCAGCCCGGGCAACAAGAAAACCATTCTATGAGCTCCATGTAGGATTCCCTGTGCCCAAGGAATGTTTGTGATGCTTTCAGAAATCGTTTCATTTTCCTCAGCTGCTTTGCCTGAGGTGGAACCCAGAGATTTGTCTTTAGTTTCACCAAATACAGCTCCACCAGTTGCCAAGGCTGCTGTTCTACACTGAAGCTCTTCTTAAAAAATATCTTGAACAGGAAATCTACAAGCCATTACAAAGGCCATTTTACTGCTGAGAGGTATATGGACCTCCCCTGCCAACCTAGCAGTTCAAAAGCACACCAGTGCAAGTAGATAAATAGGTACTGCTGTGGCAGGAAGGTAAACGGCATTTCGTGTGCTATGGTTTTTGTCACGGTGTTCCATTGCACCAGAAGTGATTTCGTCTAAGCTGGAAAGCTGTTTGTGATCAAACGCCAGCTCCCTTGGCCTGAAAGCGAGATAACAATAACAATAACAATAACAACAACAATAACAACAACAACAATAACAATAACAATAACAATAACAATAACAATAACAATAACAATAACAATAACAATTTATTATTTGTACCCCGCCCATCTGGCTGGGTTTCCCCAGCCACTCTGGGCAGCTTCCAACAAAGATTAAAAATACATTAAAATGTCACACATTAAAAACTTCCCTGAACAGGGGTCCCTTCAGATGTCTTCTAAATGAGCACCACAACCCCATAGTCGCCTTTGACTGGACTTAAGCGTCCAGGGGTCCTTTACCTTTTTTACATGCACCTAGAAGGAGCATGTCTGTGAGGGCTCAAGAAGCTGTGTGGCAGTAGAATAGTGGGTGGAAGATTTTTAAACAAAGCTTCCCATTGAGATTTTGACATGTCTCGGAGAATCACGAACCACTTTGCTCTTGATCTATTCGTAACTGTGAACTAACTCTGCAGTTTAATTAGCTGCAAAAAAGTACCAAATCTTCCCTGAAGCTAAGGAAGATGCAGAACATCCTCCAGCCTCAACTTCACCAACTTTGGTGACGTGGAAGGCACTCATTGGAAGCATCGCAGGGGCCGAAAAGCAGATCCGTTGATTATCAGCACAGGGATTCCTTTTTAAAGAAAATCTTGTGAAATCATCCTGAAATTGCAGGGGCTGCAGGAAACTGGCGTGAATCACGGAAAAGAGATGCTGTGCAAGATGAATGGATTTATGATGTTTTCCTTTGTGCGTCTTACTGCTCCGATTCACCTGGATTTCTCCATCGCTGTTCAAATCACAGCTTATGCTTGGTCTTAGCCAATGGTAATTTAACAGCCCCGTTAAATTGCTTTGTTCATGTATTTAAGGAAAAGAAATAAAGTGGTCAATTAATGAGCTGGGACTAAACAGTTTTGCAGCACATCCCCTCTAGATTTGTATTAATGCAGATCCAAATTAGGGGCAGGGATGAGGGGAATATTGTCAGTTTCTATTAATCCCCATTGTCCTAGCCGCTGTTCTCCAGTGCCATGAAACTTCACTTGTGCAGGCTTTAAAAAAATGAGGGTTAGGGGAAATAACCAAATGTGAGTGTAAAGCACCTGCTTTGCATACAAGAAGCTCCAAGTGCAATCCAAAGTATCTCCAATTAAAAGGATTCAGGTACCAAAGTAAGAAAAAGGAAGAGGTCATAGACCCTGAAGAGTCACTGCACCAACCCCAATGTATTTGTTGTACCTGGTGAAAGATATACACCTCCCAGACTAGACTGTAGATCTGAATTTAACTAATCCACCATGCAGTGACCAATTTGCATTCTTTTACGCATCTTTATTTCCACCTACATCCTACAACATAGCAAAGGAAATGATGTTGTAAATATGACACCATTTGTTGCTGTTCTTTAGTCGTTTAGTCATGTCCGACTCTTTGTGACCCCATGGACCAGAGCATGCCAGGCACTCCTGTCTTCCACTGCCTCCCGCAGTTTGGTCAAACTCATGTTAGTAGCTTTGAGTACACTGTCCAACCATTTCATCCTCTGTCGTCCTCTTCTCCTTGTGCCCTCCATCTTTCCCAACATCAGGGTCATTTCCAGGGAGTATTATCTTCTCACGAGGTGGCCAAAGTATTGGAGCATCTGCTTCATGATCTGTCCTTCCAGTGAGCATTCAGGGCTGAATTCCTTAAGAATGGATACGTTTGATCTTCTTGAGAGTCCATGGGACTCTCAAGAGTCTCCTCCAGCATCATTCAAAAGCATAAATTCAAAGGCATCAATTCTTTGGTGATCAGCCTTCTTTATGGTCCACCTCTCACTTCCATACATCACTACTGGGAAAACCATAGCTTTAACTCTATGGACTTTTGCCAGCAAGGTGATTTCTCTGCTTTTTAATATGCTGTCTAGGTTTGTCATTGCTTTTCTCCCAAGAAGCAGGTGTCTTTTAATTTCATGACTGCTGTTACCATCTGCAGTGATCATGGAGCCCAAGAAAGTAAAATCTCTCACTGCCTCCATTTCTTCCCCTTCTATTTGCCAGGAGGTGATGGGATCAGTGGCCATGATCTTAGTTTTTTTGATGTTGAGCTTCAGACCATATTTTGTTTTTGTCCACTGAATTTTCTTGGCAGGGATACTTGAGTGGCTTGCTGGTTGCTGCTCCAGGTGGAACATGATTAGTCAAAACTCTCCACTATGACCTGTCCATCTTGGGTGGCCCTGCACGGCATAGCTCATAGCTTCTCTGAGTTATTCAATCCCCTTCGCCTTGAGAAGGCAGTGATCCATGAAGAAGAAATATGACACCATAGTAATATTCAAATTACATACAGGGTTCACCCAAGTGCAGGAAAACCCCTCGCCTCCAGCATGACTGCCAGATCCTGGGGAGGCGTTGTCGTTGTCCTGCAACAGTGCCCAAGCGGGTGGTAAGCATCATTACACAACAGATGAAACATATTTCAGTGGTTTTCCAAAAGTAATAATAATAATAATAATAATAATAATAATAATAATAATAATAATTTATTATTTGTATCCTGCTCATCTGGCTGGGTTTCCCCAGCCACTCTGGGCGTCTTCCAACAAAGATTAAATATACATTAAAATGTCACACATTAGAAACTTCCCTGAACAGGGCTGCCTTCAGATGTCTTCTAAATATCAGGTAGTTTTTTATCTATTTGACATCTGATGGGAGGGCATTCCACAGGGCGGGCGCCACTACCGAGAAGGCCCTCTGTCTGGTTCCCTGTAACCTCACTTCTCGCAGTGAGGGAACTGCCAGAAGGCCCTTGGAGATGGACCTCAGTGTCCGGGCAGAATGATGGGGGTGGAGATGCTCCTTCAGGTATACTGGGCCGAGGCCGTTTAGGGCTTTAAATGTCAGTACCAACACTTTGAACTGTGCTCAGAAACGTACTGGGAGCCAATGTAGGTTTTTCAAGACTGGTGTTATGTGGTCTGGGCGACCACTCCCAGTCAGCAGTCTAGCTGCCACGTTCTGGATGAGTTGTTGTTTCCAGGCCACCTTCAAAAGTAGCCCCACAGAGAGCGCATTGCAGTAGTCCAAGCAGGAGATGAGCTGAGTAGGCTCCACTCTGGCGAGACAGCCTGCGGGCAGGGTGGGTCTCAGCCTGCGTACCAGATGGAGCTGGTAGACAGCTGCCCTGGATACAGAATTGTTTCTTGGAATTGTTTCCTGGATACAGAAAGTTTCCTCTTTTTTATGCTTCCACTGCCTCCTTATTTTTATTCAATGCCTCCCAATTGCAACTGAGGCTAATACTGCTCCCCAAGGTGGTGGTATTGCCCATTTTGGGAAACACTGGCCCATACCTGCATAGTACCTAATTTTTTGAACGTTGGTGTGCTTGTGCATTCTTATGGTCACTTTGAATAAGACCTTCCCTAGGGTAACCAGCTTCCCCTTACAGCCTGTGCCTTTCTTCTTTCCATCACAGAACGAAGGAATAGCTATGCAAGGTACTATTTGTAATGCTAAAGAGAAATGGATTAGAATGTGCTTGAAAACCATTGTTCTTCTTGTTTAGGCTGTATCAAATTTGGAATGCAGAAATAAATTACTGAATCTCAGAGTAAGCAATGGTACCTAGCACATTTCCAGGCAGTGCAGTACTATTTCAGTTTCAAAGTTCAGCAAATGTATTTTCCAGCAGAGACAGGTAAATCAGTCAGGTTCCTGTTCATAGCAGTTTCCTGCGTGTTCACTCACAAATCTGTTCCATTCCTGCATCAGTGTGATAATTATTTATTGTTCAAGTCTACACACAAATCACGTATAAATATGGGCTTTAAACTAATTTTCTCCCGAAACGAACTTTTCTAAACAGCTTGCTTTTGCATTTGGCTACCTTTTTGCCCGGCGTGCTCTGGTCCATGGGGTCACGAAGAGTCGGACACGACTAAATGACTAAACAACAACACCAACACCTTTTTGTTGCTAGCCAAGATCTCTAATGGAATATTAGGAAGTGTAGTACCAGGATGATCTAAGAAAGCATCTGTGGAGGCACAGATCAGAATTCAAAAGAATGAATTCCTCGAGCATCCTTAATTCACAAGAAGATTTATATATGAAGATTTGCAGTTTTATAGCCCTATTCAAAGGGTTCCAGATGTGTAACAGCTGAATTGACTCCTTCATCACCAGTGAACTTTCCATCTTCAGTCAAATAAGTTAAAACAATGTAGGAAGAACAGAAATGTTAACTGTGGAAAATGAAAGTTGCCCCATCTCCTCTCCCTCATATTCTGTAGTCCTATTAATTTTCTTTATGCAACCCAGGTGAGTCAAGAGAATCCATTAGCTGTGGGCACAAAGTACTCTAGCACAAACAAACAAATCACATAACGCGCACATAAAAGTGAAAGACTGCCTTTGTGTCCCATTCACTTATATCACATGCAACACAAATCACAACCAAACACCATTTGAGCTATTTTCCTACTGAAAGGAAGCATTCTACAGAAAACCAAATGGTGGAACAGGCTTCAACTATTATAGGCTTAGTACTGCCCCACCCCCTCCAGCAATATGTCTTTATGGCAATATATCTCCTTTTACTTACAACAACTTTACCTCAATGTTGCAGCATTTGGATTCTCTACATCAATTACAAGCAGAGGAAACACGGAGGCAGCAATCTAGGGAATTGGTTCAGCCTGGACACTGAGTTCCAGCTTCAAGGGCTTTCTGGCGGTTCCCTCATTGCGAGAAGTGAAGTTACAGGGAACCAAGCAAAGGGGCCTTCTCACCTTGTGGAACACCCTCCCATCAGATGTCAAAGAAATAAACAATTACCTGACTTTCAGAAGATATCTGAAGGCAGCCCTGTATAGGGAAGTTTTTAATGTTTGATGCTTTGTTGTGCTTAATTTTCTTCATCATTTAACAGCTGAAAAAGTTACATGGCCCAGCCTCACAACTAAGTTTTGACAAGACCAATGCCCAACTATTGGAATGAAATTCTTCTATAAACTGCCTGTCTCTTAATCCTGAGCTTTTGTTTGATATCCCTGTTTGTTCGTTAGACTTCTTAAAACAATTTCCCCTCAATTATTGCAAGGTGGGGAGCTCCTTTTCCTATTTAAAAGACTAGCAGAGAATGTGAAGTACAGAATCTGTTGCAAGAGACCTTAAAAAAAAATAAAAATCTGGATGCATCCAGGCAGATTTCCTTTTCTCTGTCGGGATGGTATCCAAAGAAAATGATTAAAAATAAATGGCCATCAAGATCCAACCCAGGTAATTCTTCTTTTCAGTGAGAGCAAAACCTCAGACGTAAAGATAGATACAAATCTCTGAAGGGTTGTCATAGTAATCGACGCACCAAAAGTAATATTTCTTCAGCTGGAACTTTTTTCTTCCTTTTTTTACAAGAGAAGAAGAAAAATGATTTGAGTTTCTAATCACAGCAGGAGACTTGGATGGAATGGGAGGTTGACTGTCTTCCTCCACAACCACCTGCTTTTGAGACAAGAAGAGAAAATCTTGCACAATGCGGATGATTTCAGAAAGCATTTCAGTGTGGTTCTTGGGTGCTGGCTTTACCTGTGATGTTAAAAGAGATAGAAAATCTTTTATTTCCTGGCGGGGCACCTTACTTTTCTTTTATGCCACCCAAAGTGAATGGAGCGAAAGAGTGCTGGAGAGACTGGGACACAATTTTTCAATCACTCACGAGTTTATCTGGTGACTTTGAGCTAGCCACTCTCCATTGTTCTAGCCTACCTCACAGGGCTTGTTGTTGTTTAGTCGTTTAGTCGTGTCCGACGCAGTTTGGTCAGACTCATGCTGGTAGCTTCGAGAACACTATCCAACCATCTTGTCCTCTGCCTTCCCCTTCTCCTTGTGCCCTCCATCTTTTCCAACATCAGGGTCTTTTCCAGGGAGTCTTCTCTTCTCATGAGGTGGCCAAAGTATTGGAGTCTCAGCTTCAGGATCTGTCCTTCCAGTGAGCACTCAGGGCTGATTTCCTTCAGAATGGATAGGTTTCATCTTCTTGCAGTCCATGGGACTCTCAAGAGTCTCCTCCAGCACCATAATTCAAAAGCATCAATTCTTCGGCATACTGAGAGAATAAATAAGGTAAGTCCCATGGACTTCTTTGGTGAAATTGTTAGAAAGTTAATATGATTTACATTTTTAATCTGTTTGCCATCAATGAATGTCTGTGCAATGGAAAGCACAGAGGTTTGTGTGAGGTGTCACCTGATGACTAAGATTGGGAGGAAAAAAGTGTATATCTCCAGTTCAAACTAGGAATGTACAAACTTTCCCCAATCCATTCTAACTATCGTTTGTATCCAGTACTTTTAGTTCTGCTGCAATTGTATTATTTTGCACAAGCTTTTGTTCCGTTTCAACATACACTGATGTGGAACTATACCTATTTTTTATGTAACATAGCACCCAATGCACACATATTTCTCAGTTGTCAACAAATATTTACAGATCACTTACCTTGCTTGTGTGTTTCCTTTTCCAGTTCATAAATTTGCAGTTCGCAGGCCTTGTTAGTCTTTGGTAGCAAAAGCAACAGAGTCCTGTGGTGCCCTAAAGACAAAGTGAATGAAGGGGTTAATGGACCATCACAAAGCCATCCATCCAAAGTAATCCTAACTATGTCTACTCAGCTGTCAGTCCCATTGAATTAAAGAGGGCCAAGGTAAGTCTTGTTAGGATTGCAACCTATCTGGGTGGCTTGATTTCATTCCTTCCTTCATTTTCATTGTAGGCTGCTTTTCTACAAAGAAATCATGCTCAAAGCAGCTTACAACAAAGAAACAGGGATGTATTAAAACATCATCATCATCATTTATTATTTATACCATCTGGCTTGGTTTCCCAACAGAATATTCATAGAATCAATCATTAAAAACTTCCCCAAAGAGGGCTGCCTTCAGATGTCTCCTAAAAGTTGGATAGTTGTTTATTTCCTTGACATCTGATGGGAGAGCATTCCACAGGGGGGTGTCACCACCGAGAAGGCCCTCTGCCTTGTTCCCTGTAACCTCACGTCTCACAGGGAGGGAACCGCCAGAAGGCCCTCACCGCTGGACCTCAGTGTCTGGGCTAAACAATGGGGGTTTATGACCAGGGTTGCTGTGCGTAAGAGAAACCTGGTGGACAAGCAGCGGCAAGATCTGGCCCATCTGCTTCATCCAACCAAGTCTCTGTTACACATGCCAGATCAAGTCCTCCATCCACGATCAAGTCACGGATGGCAGTGATCTTATGAATAATTGACGTGGCATTGCACAGCAGCACCTTGAGGTGATTCCAGTATCTTTCCGGTCAAAACCAGACCCAGAGGCAGGGATAGTCTTCAAACAATGACTAAACCTGCCTCCTCGGTAATGACATGGTCTGGTCTTAGCGTAACTCCTCCTCCTGCCCGTGATCACTGAAATCGGGTGTCCCAGTGCATTCTCCCCCTGTGGAACCTGCCCCAGGCAGCTCTGACCACCTCTTCTTCAGAACAAAGTATAAACAATAGAATAGCCAACAAAACAGTGGGGGGAAGGGGAATACAATTATACCCAAACTGTCAGGAGTCTAGGTTCTCAGCTGGATAACATAGTAAGCGTAGGTCAGGCACGTCCAACTCCCAAGGGACTGTGATCTACTCCCAGTATTAAAAAATTGGCAGTGATCTACCCATTGTCATTGCCCAGAGTTCTTGAGCTTTTTTTGGGGGGGTGCAAAACAATTTCTAAGCTTCTTTTAGGGATCACCACAGAACACCCCGCAATCAACCTGTTGCATCCACACAATCGACCAGTAAATCATGATCGTCCTGTTGTACACGCCTGGTGTAGGTAATTAAAAAGGAGCATTATTGCCAAAAACAACAGGTAGCTCCGGATGGTTTAAACAAAGCATCCGGCATCATTACTCAGATGATCCTTCTAAAAAGTCATTCTGGGATCTACAGAAGATATTCAACTTACGACTCTCATGTCTTTGGTTTTTCTTCCTGTCTAGCAAACCCCCCCCCCCATTTGCTGGCTTTTGTGACTTATTGGCTTAGCTCCAACCTGATCTGGTTCCGACAGACTATCTCCTTGCCTGTTCGTGCCTAATTGATCTTCCAGAGAGCTTTGGCTGCATTCCAGGCCGCTCTCCGTCGTTCCCTCGGCAACCGGCATTCCAATGCCCGTGGCAGTTGCACTGGGCACTGGCCGCTGTTCAGCTGGCTGCAGATCTAACTCTCTCTGTTCTGCAGCTGGCTGTGGAGTTTCACTAGGAGCTGGCTCATTCCCGACAAAAACTAAACCAACCCGGAGCCCCAACCAAACATCCAACCCACCAGGAACAGAGCAAAAAAAGAAAAATGCCACCGACTGCATAAGAACATTTCTAAACACATGGACAGTTGGAGCAGGGAAGCAACAGCAGAACACCCACCCACCCCTATCACTTCCCCAGGATTTCACTCCAGTGAGTCCAGCAATGGGCCCTGCAGTCTTCTCTGCAGCAGATGGTTCCTTGGCTTCCCAGGGTAAGTAAGTACCTGGAAGTGTGAGGGTCTGGGCCCCACCCCCTAGGCCGGCTGGTGAAAGCCTTGGAAGGGAGCAGGCCCTGCAGTCCTCCCCGCTGCAGATAGCATTGTAAATCAACCGGAAATGGAACATCTGAAAAAAATACTGTACTTTTCCATGTACAGTGGTACCTCGGGTTAAGTACTTAATTCGTTCCAGAGGTCCGTACTTAACCTGAAACTGTTCTTAACCTGAAGCACCATGTTAGCTAATAGGGCCTCTTGCTGCTGCCGTGCCACCGGAGCACGGTTTCTGATCTCATCCTGAAGCAAAGTTCTTAACCTGAAGCACTATTTCTGGGTTAGTGGAGTCTGTAACCTGAAGCGTATGTAACCTGAAGCATATGTAACCCGAGGTACCACTGTATAAGACTAGGTGGTTTTTTTACTCAAAAATAATATTAATAAACGGGGGTCATCTTATACACGGGCAGTACGTTGTGGGGATGGGTGATTGGTTGTAGCTGCGAGCCACAGCATGTCAGTGGTGATTTGGTGGGTGATTGGTTGCTGCGGCAAGGGCTGCCGTGGATTGGGTGCCACTGCGGCAGTTGGGCATTCGAATTCCGGCTGCTGTTGGCGAGTGGACAGACGGCAGTTGGCTTCTGCGACACGAGCGATTCTGAGCGTTTGTCATCCGGGTTAGTGATTTTCTGCATCCCCCCAAAAAAATAGAAGCTCAACAACTCTATTTTCTTAAATTTGAGTCCCCCCAAATATACATGAAGGCGTGTTATACACGGAAAAATATGGTACATTCCAATACTATAAATATAACAAGATTACAGTGGTACCTCGGGTTAAGAACTTAATTAGTTCTGGAGGTCCGTTCTTAACCTGAAACTGTTCTTAACCTGAGGTATCACTTTAGCTAATGGGGCCTCCTGCTGCCGCCGCACTGCCACCACCCAATTTCTGTACTCATCCTGAAGCAAAGTTCTTAACCTGAGGTACTATTTCTGGGTTAGTGGAGTCTGTAACCTGAAGCGTCTGTAACATGAAGCATCTGTAACCTGAAGCGTCTGTAACCCAAGGTACTATTGTCCTTAAAAAGCATGTAGTACCCAACAGCAAAAATAACAAGGGAATTTCTTTTTAGTCCTAGAAACACCCCTCCCTTGATGTTCCCCATTGTCCGTCTCCTTCAGCAGATTCTTATAAGGCTTCCAAAGCAAAGGGGGGGGGGGGGAGCTAAAAACACCCATCACAAGATGTTGCTTCATGAGGTTTTCAGTGCAAGCTTGCCGTCCTCTCGCATTCTCTTTACTCAAGCATCAGGGAGGGACCACTTAGCACTCAAAATTTTGCTCGATGGCCTGGATTATATGGATTCCTGTGGGCAAATCACACTTTTTACAGACGCTTTCCTTTGCTCCCTGTACTGCCACTGAACCACATATAAATCCTTCTTTTAATTGTGCATTTTATTCCGGAAATGCATATTCTATACAGGAAATGGTCGTGTGTGTTCATCTGCTGAAGTATAACATTCATGTTAATTTATGTTGAAATGTTTGTAGTAAAGGGGTGGAATTCAGCACTGTGCTATTTTAAAGCAGGTGGGTGGAGGCACAAGCTATGATCATGTTGCTACACGATTTGATAGAACAAATCCCAGTTTTTCTCTCCCCCCCCCCCCCGGTTCCATGGCACATCTTTAAAATTATGCAATAGAACAATTTTGTGATAATCTTTGGAAAAAACATATATTTCTTTCCTGACCATTCATTTTCAGATAAGACGTTTGCATGAGAATTATGTTGCACATTTGATATACATATCTTCTCCAGAGACGAGTTTAATCCAGGGCTGCCAGAACTGCACAAATGTAGGTTAGTCACAAATATCTGAAATAATTTGAATGAAAAATTGATGGCTGTCTGGTAAAGAGTTATAGAAATAACGGAAAAAGAAATATAGGTTAGCCTAGACTGATAAACAATCTACTTTTTCTCCTCCACAATGACCCCCCCCCAAAAAAAAATAACATAAAAATGCTTACATTGGGAAAGAAAGAAAAAGTTTCCTGATTCCCAAAAGTAAAGCCACCCTTTCGTAGGAACAACTTCCAGAGAAAACTGGCAACGAACATGGTGCCAGCAGAGATTCATAGATGACCTATGTGTATGTAAAAGAGTTTGCATGCATGCTTTTCCAAAGCAGGAGTTCATACCACCAAAGATATGAGGAAAGCCACCTTTAAAAACGAACAGCAGCTTCTCTCACCGGCAATAAGCTTTCCATGCTGTTTTTACTGCAGAAGTCTTGCATGAAGTGACACACAAAGTTCTGATGGCACATGCCATCCTCCCATGGAGGACCTTAAGGTCCATAAATAGCAACACCCCAGAGGTCCTGGGCCCTAAGGAAGTTAGATTAGCCTCAACCAGAGCCAGGGCCTTTTCAACACTGGCTCCGGCCTGGTGGAACGCTCTGCCTCATGAGACCAGGACCCTGCAGGATCTGATTTCTTTCCCCAGGGCCTGTAAGACGGAGTTGTTCCACCTGGCCTTTGGCTTAGAATCAGTTTGATTCCCTCCTAATGTTTTAATATTGTACTTTAATCTTGTTTTTTAAATTGTATTTTAATCAACATGTTTTTATTATTGGTTGTTAGCTGCCCTGAGCCCGGTCTTGGCTGGGGAGGGCAGGGTATAAAAGAAATATATTATTATTGTTGTTGTTGTTGTTGTTGTTTTGTTGTTGTTGTTGTTGTTGTTGTTATTATTATTATTATTATTATTATTATTATTATTATTATTCTACTGTAACATAATCCCACTTAACCTAAGGTTACCAGACGTCCCTGTTTCCTGGGGACAGACCCCGGATTTACAAATTAGTCCCCTGACAAAATCCATCTATTTAGTAGGAAGTCGAAAAGTGTCCCTGGATTCATTGGAAAAAATCTGGTAACCTTACCCCCCCCCCCCCGCCAAAGAAGCTGCATTCTAGGCCAAATTAGGTCCTGGAACCCCTTTGCCCACGGCTGGTGAGGAGCAATGGTGGGCAAGAGTTTTTGCACATGTCATGATCTCCATGGAGCCCCATGGGAGTGGGAGGGAGTAGAGGCTTCCCACACTGGAGTTCAGGAGCATTTTGCCCCATGAGCTTCCCACCCACCCTTAAGTTAGCCTTCACTGTGCTATTTGGGTCACTGGTAGACTAGGGCTGGAAACGATTCCTCTCCTCCCAACCAGGTTTGCACTAGGTTTGGGTTTCCTTGCCTTTCCCCCAGTGAAAATTATGAATTTCTTTCGTTGGGTGGAAGATTGTTGTCTTTGTACAGTTGCTGGATACATATTCCCTCATTCCCTTTCATTGCTGCCGCCACCATGTGAACATGGGGCATTAGTGTTTT
Organism: Podarcis filfolensis; assembly: GCF_964270895.1. Classification (NCBI taxonomy): domain Eukaryota; kingdom Metazoa; phylum Chordata; class Lepidosauria; order Squamata; family Lacertidae; genus Podarcis; species Podarcis filfolensis. The sequence goes on along the minus strand of NC_139609.1, from coordinate 17,436,397 downwards.
GAAGAAAACTGTAGATTCATTTCAGTGTTTGCGAAGAGCAGCTTCCATTCTTCTGTCTCTTGATTATGGATCTGTATGTAGATCACTTGGGGCATGTTGGAAATAATAATAATAATAATAATAATAATAATAATAATAATAATAATAATAATAATTTATTATTTATACCCCGCCCAGCTGGCTGGGCCTCCCCAGCCACTCTTGGCAGCTTCCATAGAAACCAAAAATACAGTAAAATATCACACGTTAAAAACTTCCTTGAACAGGGCTGCCTTAAGATGTCTTCTGAATGTCAGGTAGTTGTTTATCGCTTTGACATCTGCTGGAAGGGCGTTCAACAGGGCGGGCGCCACTACCGAGAAGGCCCTCTGCCTGGTTCCCTGTAGCTTTGCTTCTCGCAATGAGGGAACCGCCAGAAGGCCCTCGGCGCTGGACCTCAGTGTCCGGGCAGAACGATGGGGGTGGAGACACTCCTTCAGGTATACTGGACCGAGGCCGTTTAGGGCTTTAAAGGTCAGCACCAACACTTTGAATTGTGCTCGGAAACGTACTGGGAGCCAATGTAGGTCTTTCAAGATCGGTGTTATATGGACCCGGCGGCCGCCCCCAGTCACCAGTCTAGCTGCCACATTCTGGATTAGTTGTAGTTTCCGAGTCACCTTCAAAGGTAGCGCCACGTAGAGTGCATTGCAGTAGTCCAAGCGGGAGATAACCAGAGCATGTACCACTCGTCTCAGCCTACGTACCAGATGGAGCTGGTAAACAGCTGCCCTGGACACAGATTTGACCTGTGCCTCCATGGACAGCTGTGAGTCCAAAATGACTCCCAGGCTGCGCACCTGGTCCTTCAGGGGCACAGGACCATTCAGGACCAGGGAATCCTCCACACCGGCTCGCCTCCTGTCCCCCCAAAACAGTACTTCTGTCTTGTCAGGATTCAACCTCAATCTGTTAGCCGCCATCCATCCTCCAACCGCCTCCAGACACTCACACAGGACCTTCACCGCCTTCACTGGTTCTGATTTAAAAGAGAGGTAGAGCTGGGTATCATCCGCATACTGATGAACACCCAGCCCAAACCTCCTGATGATCTCTCCCAGCGGCTGCATGAAAATGTTCAAAAGCATGGGGGAGAGGACAGAACCCTGAGGCACCCCACAAGTGAGAGCCCAGGGGTCTGAACACTCATCCCCCACCACCACTTTCTGAACACGGCCCAGGAGGAAGGAGCGGAACCACTGTATGACAGTGCCCCCAGCTCCCAGCCCCTCAAGGAGGTCCAGAAGGATGTTATGGTCGATGGTATCAAACGCCGCTGAGAGATCCAGCAGAACTAGGAAACAGCTCTCACCTTTGTCCCTAGCCCGCCGGAGATCATCAACCGGTGCGACCAAGGCAGTTTCAGTCCCATGATGAGGCCTGAATCCCGACTGGAAGGGATGCAAATGGTCCGCTTCTTCCAGGCGTGCCTGGAGTTGTTCAGCAACCGCTCGCTCATTCACCTTGCCCAAGAATGGAAGATTTGAGACTGGGCAATAGTTGGTCGTGGCCGCATCTAAAGATGGTTTTATAAGAAGCGGTTTAATAACCGCCTCTTTCAGCGGGTCTGGGAAGGCTCCCTCATGGAGGGAAGCATTCACCACCCCACAAAGCCCATCGCCCAGTCCTTCCCGGCTAGCTTTTATAAGCCAGGATGGGCAAGGATCCAGGAGACAGGTGGTTGGTTTCACTCGTCCAAGCAGCCTGTCCACATCCTCGGAGGTAACAGATTGGAATTGATCCCACTCAACTTAACTAGACAAAACTCTAGCACTCTCCTGCCCTGGCCCTGCTCCCACGATGGAGTCTACTTCTTCCCGAATCTGAGCGATTTTATCTGCAAAAAACTTTGCAAAATCATTGCAGGAGAACATGTGGCCCGTACTGGGCCCCGATGTTGCAGGTGGTTCCGCTAAATTGTGAACCACCTGAAAAAGTCTCCTGCTGCTGTTTTCTGCAGATGCAATAGAGGCGGTGAAGAAATTCTTCTTCGCTGTCGCTATCGCCACTTGGTAGGCTCGACGTTGAGCTCTAACCTGTGTCCGGTCAGATTCGGAATGAGTTATCCGCCACCGGCGCTCTAGCCGTCTCAACGATTGTTTCATTGCCCTCAGATCCGTGGAAAACCATGGGGCTGTCCGGGCTCCATGCAATCGGAGAGGGCGCTTCGGAGCCAAACAGTCAATAGCCCTGGTTAACTCCACATTCCAGCGGGCCACCAGGGAATCAGCTGAAAGGCCATCAACATGGGATAAAGCATCCCCTACCACTCTCTGGAAACCATTTGGATCCATTAAGTGGCGGGGGCGGACCATCCAAATTGGTCCCACCTCCCTGCAGAGGGGATGGGTCGCAGAGAAGTCCAGTTGCACCAGGAAGTGATCTGACCATGGCACTTCTTTCATTTCGCTTTTACTTAGTGTCAGATCACCAACATCCATAGAGGTAAACACCAGGTCCAAGGCATGTCCACGGCTATGGGTTGGGCCAGACTTATTCAGGGACAGCCCCATGGAGGCCATGCTTTCCACGAAGTCCCGAGCGGCCCCTTGTAAGGTCGTGTCGGCATGCATGTTAAAATCCCCTAGGACGACCAAGCTAGGTGTTTCCAGGAGAACATCCGCCACGACCTGAAGCAGCTCGGGCAGGGAATCCTTGGTGCAGCGGGGAGGTCGATACACCAAAAGGAATCCTGTACTGCCCCTATTGCCCAACTTCCAGAACATGCACTCGGAAAACTGGGTCTTCCCAATAGGACGCCTGGTGCAAACTAATGACTTCCTAAAAATCACTGCAACCCCCCTCCCCGCCAACATGACCTGGGTTGCTGTGCGTAAGAGAAACCTGGTGGACAAGCAGCGGCAAGGACAGGCCCATCTGCTTCATCCAACCAAGTCTCTGTTACACATGCCAGGTCAAGTCCTCCATCCATGATCAAGTCATGGATGGCAGTGGTCTTATGAATCATTGACCTGGCATTGCACAGCAGCACCTTCAGGTCATGTGGGCATCCCTTGCTGATTCTAGTATCCATCCGGTCAGGACCAGACCCGGAGGCAGGAATAGTCCTCAGACAACGACTAAACCTGCCCCCTCTGTAATGACATTTAAAGCATTAAAATCTATACCATGTGGGGATAAGGCCGTTCAGAAAATAGCTACCCTCCTCTCTCAATATCACCCTAAGACACAGTAATAAATTGTTTACTTCTCCTTTTTCCCTGATGCCTGTCTGATGCTTTCCTTCCTCTTTGCTAGCTTCTCCTCCTTCCCCGCCAGTTACTTCCCTTTGCTCTGTTTTCTTTCCCCCGTCACCCCTTCCCCCTCCCACATCCTTACCCAAGCAAGTGATGATACTTCTATATGGGAGCCACTCAACTCTCATCCTTTTGAGGCGACAGCCATTTTAGAATCCTCCTCAAATGCATTGCCCAGCATCAAGTTGGACTTCTGAATTTTTGGGATTCCAAAATAACCACTGCCTCATGGGGCTAGAAGTAGAGCTCATATAGAAGCACAAGTGGCACTGTGGTCTAAACCACTGAGCCTCTTGGGCTTGCCGATCAGAAGGTCGGCAGTTCGAATCCCCATGTCGGGGTGAGCTCCCATTGCTCTGTCCGAGCTCCTGCCAACCTAGCAGTTCGAAAGCACGCCAGTGCAAGCAGATAAATAGATACCACTGTGACGGGAAGGTAAATGGCATTTCCATGTGCTCTGGTTTCCGTCGCGGTGTCCCGTTATATCAGAAGCTGGCCACATGACCCAAAAAGCTGTCTGTGGACAAACGGCAGCTCGCTCGGCCTGAATGCGAGATGAGCCCAACCCCATAGTCACCTTTGACTGGACTTAACCATCCATGGGTCCTTTACCTTTACTAGAATTGCCATCATCCACTTGAGTGACAAACATGCAGTAAAATCCCATTTTACAGTAAGTCTTTTAAAAAAAGAAATGCAAAAGGACCCGTGCGGATAAAACCAATCTAAAAGAATGTAGGGTGGGAACATTTATTTGTGTTTTTATTTTGAGCATGCATGTGTAACGACTGATGGTCCAGTGCAAGCATAGCTCGGCAATTCAATTAAAGTGCCATTTCTAGAAACTCACACACCTGCTGATTTCTATTTATATTTAGGGATAATTAATAAACTACCCTGCAGAGAGTGTCTGTCGCAGATGGGAAGTAAGGAAAGGCCACGTTTTCACTAGAATGGCAAAGCCATACCCGACATTCCCCTTTGATGCTGAAACCAGGTCTGCTGCCAGGGCAGAGGTTGCAGATGAGGAAATATGTTCCCCATTTCCCTTGCTGTCAGTGATTAATCTTACTGTGGGCAGTACTGCTTTGCCCCTATTATATTCTGAAAGGTTACAGTGAGTTTAATAAGTCTTCTATCAAATGAAAGCGGTTTCAAAACAGGAGAAAATACTCAAATATTCTCAACACAAAGAACAAGCAACCACTCCCACCCCCAATTTACACGGGGTTATGTTCTGAGCTACTGCAAGAGCCATTGAGACAACCTTCAAACACCCTGTTCCACCCCTTTTCTGTGATGTTTTTGTGACATTTTCGGGTCACTTCTGTGTAAATTGGGTGACTGAATCATCACAAATGATAATTGTTTGCATGGGCTCGCCACCTTAGCAAAGAGGATTTTGGAGCCCTCACAGCCTGAACAAGACTAGTCCAGCCAAGCTTATTACAGGGATGTGAATATCAGGCTTTTCTCTTTCCTTCTAACATGTGCTACTGTGAATGGAACAATGAGACAGGCCCAAGCCGATTTTTCTCAGATGCAGGAAATTGTTTTCCGGTTGCACTGCTCATTTTTTCCATGAGTGTGCTGCTTCTGCTGCCACCACCAGGACCACTACCCCTTCCTCCAGGCCTCACTCTAGCAAAAGCCAAGGGAGTGCTTCCTCAGAACAACGTGCTCGTGAGAGTGCCTGTGGCACTGTCGGTTTCCACAACCACTAGTTTAAATTTAAGGGAGGCGGGGAGTTGAAAGTCACTGACTAACTTAGTAGTTCCAGTTACAGATAGGTAGCCGTGTTGGTCTGCCATAGTCAAAAAAAAAAAAAAAAATTAGAAAAAATTTTTTTTACTTACCAAAGAATAAACGGACATAAATCGGACATCAAGAATCACAAGACAGAGAAACCAGTAGGAGAACACTTCAATCTCCCAGGACATTCTATACAAAGTAGCTGTATTACTACAAAGGAATTTCAGAAATAGACTGGAAAGAGAAGCTGCTGAATTGCAACTCATTACCAAACTTAAAACCATGGAGACACCTGGTCTGAACAAAGACATTGGATTCTTATCTCATTATACATGACAAAGCCATTTTTCACCTTCTCACCCCTTGCTTTTTCCTGTAAGACCTATTGCAGTCGTTAAGAGTCGTCAACAGGCTCATCACAGCTATCTGCCAATCACCCATTCCCACCACCCTTCTGAGTAATACCCCTCCCCACCTTCTCACTATATAGAAGGATCTGGCAACTTCTGTTTCAGTGTATCTGAAGAAGTGTGCATGCACACGAAAGCTCATACCAAGAACTAACTTAGTTGGTCTTTAAGGTGCTACTGGAAGAAAAAATTTTTTTTGTTTGTTTTAACTTAGTAGTGTTAAGCTTACTTTCTAAATCTATAGCATTTTCATTGCTAAGGCAAACCACACCAGGGCACGGGGGGATCTCTCAGCTATCTTACCCAGAATGCCTCACTCTGAGGGAGACCGCAGCTTCTTCAAAGGCCATCATCACTTGCTTCAGAAACGGTGACAGCAGAAACAAGGGACAGAACCCCCACATGCACTCGCCGCATGTTGGCTTAGGGCAGGCATCCCCAACCTTTGGCCCTCCAGATGTTTTGGCCTATAACTCCCATGATCCCTAGCTAACAGGACCAGTCAGGGATAATGGGAATTGTAGTCCAAAACATCTGGAGGGCCAGAGGTTAGGGCTTATAGTAAGTAGCATGGGGAGAGTGGTTCTGGTTTGCATACATTTTACTGGCTGAAACTTTATATACTGAGCTGTACCCTAACCATTGTTTTCTCCCTTGTCATTTTTAATGGCATACACATTGGCACCTTTGGAGCCCCTGTGTTAAGCCCTGAATGAATTCTCAAAAGCTTGTCTGTGGTGCAGAGTGTCCATCCATAGACTCAATAAAGCAGACTCCATTAATCTTATCAAATTGGTTCATGTGGAATTGTACTCTGAAGTGTTTGTTTAAAACAGTGGAGTGTGGCAGGGGGAGAAACCTCTGAATGCCTCAGTTTCTGTGGAGAGATATCTTTATCGTCAAGCCACTTTCTCTAGAGTAATCCTGTTGAACTCAGTAATGCTACCCTTACGTAAGCAATCTGGAGGTTGCAGCCTACAGTGTCTGCTTCCACTCTTTATTAGGCCAGGGTCCCTCATCAGTATTCCTTCCTGTGCTCGTTCCTCCTTTTAAGACAGTTTCTTGGAAGTCTTCACAAAGGACAGTTACACAGTGTGCAGGCAGCTTGTTCATCTTTGGATTCTGTCCACCTGGCCTGCCCCCCTTCCCGCCCACAGAAGCACAATGGGAACTGCACAAGTTCGGCTTTTTTCAAAGCCATTCTCCTACCTGTGAAAGAGAAAGTCGGATTTGCCAATGTTCCTTTTCAGTCTCCATCACAACTGCCTTGCCTCTCCATCCCCCCTCCTTTTATTGTGGCTGCCTCTGACACTTAGCCACATCGTTCTGAAGTTGTTCCTCTTCTTCCTCTGCCTTGTTGTATTCGACACTTTTGGCTTTTCGAGATAAGGGCATCTTCTGAGCTGCAGCAGCATCCCATTTGCAGGAGAGAGCCTTGCGGAAGTGTGTGCAGTGCGGAAATCATATCCACTCAGCTCTGCACTCAGAAATGGAGAGACTTTGCTGGGTCACTCAACAAAGCTGATCTCCACCCCCCTGGCAAAAAATGCACTCTCCCCCCCCCCTTCATCCTTTGTTTGCAGGAGTGTGGGGCGTGGGGGTGATTGTACATGTTCTATTTTCCTTGCTACCACTTGGTTCAATTGATCCACCTAACAACAATGGAGAGAATGCTATTCTTATGTTTCTTTTTTTGGATCAAGAGAACCAGTGTTGTATAGTGGTTAGAGCAGAGCTTTCCCAACAGTGTGTTGTGACATGTTAGTGTATTGGCTGCAGCGCATGAATGTGTTGCATGATTGCTCCCTGTACTCCTCCTGAGGCTGGAAAGGGCGCTGTGGTCTAAACCACAGAGCCTAGGGCTTGCTGATTGGAAGGTCGGCAGTTCGAATCCCCACGAAGGGGTGAGCTCCCGTTGCTCGGTCCCTGCTCCTGCCAACCTAGCAGTTCGAAAACACGTCAAAGTGCAAGTAGATAAATAGGAACCACTCCGGTGGGAAGGTAAACAGTGTTTCCGTGCGCTGTTCTGGTTCACCAGAAGCGGCTTAGTCATGCTAGCCACATGACCCAGAAGCTGTACTGGGCCAGTAAAGCGAGATGAGTGCCACAACCAGAGTTGTCCGTGACTGGACCTAATGGATAGGGGTCCCTTTACCTTCACCTTTATGCTAGTAAAACTGAATTACTGTGTCGTGAAATGATGCATATCTAAAAAGTGTGTGCATTGCCATGATCTCAAGGTAGCTTACATTATTCTCCCTTCCTCCCTTTCTCCCTTCCTCATCCCATCCCTGAACTCTTCTTGAATCAGGGAACTGCCTCCCCCCCCCCCCAGATCCAGATTCTCTCTGGCCTCCCTGTTCTTCATGAACAAAGATCAACACTCCCCATTGGTAGAAGCACTGGTGGCATCCATCCCATGCTGTGAGAAACAGCAGCCGTCATCTAGGCCAGAAGTGTTTTCCCTTGGTGACCCCTCCATGTGTTTGCAAGGTGTTTCTTGTCCTGTCCAGAAATGCACCATGTTGGATGAAGTCAACTCTAGACCTTTTCAACATAAATTGAATAAAACCACTTAACCCACTGAAAGATAGATATATTTGAAAAATAAATATTAAGGGGAACAATGCCCATTGTTAAGCAAGGTAGCTAAAGTAACCGTGTCATGTCCTCCATTGTGACACATCCCCCTGCTGAGTGACTTGGCTGAGAACTTTGGGTAGAGCAACTATTTGAGGTTATTGAGTGAGAAACAAGTTGGATTGGGTGAATTGTGTTTGCTGAAAAAAAATGCAGATTTCTTCATCACGCTTGTAAGTAGGATCTCTTATTCTTTCCACAGTCTGTTTCTTTTGCTATCCCTTAAGATTTAGAAACATAGGGAACCAGGTCATGGTTAGAATTATTTTTAAAGATTGTCCTCAGGGCCCCCTTAGATGCTTTGAGGGAAATGGCTTGCAGTGCAGAGATAGAGTATCGAGGAAATAACTACAATCCATTTCCTGACCTTCTTCCTTTTCTTCCCTAGATGTTCCAGTCTGCACAGGATGAGAGAGCTGCTGGCCTCCAGTTGCAGCTCCATCAAAATCCATCCCCTGGACTGTATGAGGGAAGAAAGCGTCATAGTAGATGGAAGGAGGATTAAATTAAGAACGATTTATGTGAGACCGAGGGACCAGGGGATGGAAGCCACCAGTGTTTCCACCAGTGGTGAGTGTTGATCTTTGTTCACGAAGAACAGGGAGGCCAGAGAGAACCTGCCTGGCTGGGGGGTGGCGGGGGGGGGGAGGCAGCTCCCTGATTTAAGAAAAGTTTAGGGATTGGATGAGGAAGGGAGAATAATGTGGGCCACTTGGAGATCCTTGCAGCAATAATAAATGAAAATATTAAGAATCTTTTCTGTTCTTTTCTCTTCCAGGAAGCGGCAACAGTGAGGCCAGCAGCTCAAGCTGAGCTTTCCCCACCAAGGCCCGGTTCCCCCTTCCCCAATTAAATATTTTTCCTTCTATTCTAATGAAGGTTGTATTACAAATATGCTAGTCTTTTGTCATGTTAATGGAAAGAAGAGGAAGAAGTCCCAGCAAAAGAAGAATGGATACAAAAGCTTATGGAATATGCAGAAATGGCAAATCTTACCGGAAAAATAAAAAAATCAAGATAACAAACTTTTTAGATATTTCTTATTAAAATGAGAGAGGAAGTATCAATTAAAAGAATTTAAGGAATTATCATGCTGTTTTACAACATGGATACCATATCATCATTTGGACCAAGTATTTAAGAAAGATATGATATGAGGGTTTGGGGAACAAATATCACAACTGGAGAGAGATCTGTTAGAATGTAATGTAAAAGTGCTGTCTAAAATGTATAAGATATTATTGGAATGGGAGACCAAGGATGAGCAAGTAAATTCCTCAATGATACATTAGGCAATAGATACTGGTTATAATATAGATATGGGAGCATGGGAATGATTGTGGAATATGGATATAAAACTTACAGCATGATAGAAAATTATATGAAAATGTTATATCAATGGTACCTAACACCGAGTAAATGGCAAAAATGTATAAATCAAAATCAAATAAGTGTTGGAAGTGTAAAGAGAAAGAAGATTCTTTTAATCATATGTGGTGGTCTTGCAGTAAGGTTAAAGCTTACTGGAAAATGATATATAATGAATGGAAAAGGATATACAAAATAACTTTTATTTTTTTAAAAAACCCAGAAGGTTTTCTTTTAGGAATTATAGGGACAGAACTACCTAAATTGTATAGAAATTTATTCATGTATGCAAATGGTTTATTGAATATCTAGAAATAAACTGTAAACAGATAAGAAGATTGGCAGGATTATTGTAATAACCTGCAGTTTTATAAGAGTATTTAAAGTAGCTGAATAAATGAGCAAATAAAGATAATTTGGATATGCAGAAAATATAAAAAACAAATTTAAGGAATTGCAGAAAGAGGGGGAAGGAAGTCAAGTTTTGAAATGTTAAGATGATTGTAAAATTATTGAAATGTATCAAATTGAAAATCATAAAAAATAAAAAAGGAATGAGGCACAACAGAGACTGCAGTTTCTTCTCGATGTATGGTTTGTATAAAACTGAAAACCATAAATAAAATATATATAAAAAAGAGAAAGGCAGGGCATTCCTATCAGCATTCACCTGCACAGTGCTGGCTGCCCCCACGCACCTTACCCCTTTTCCGGTAAGCTGCAGTGATGCTGCTGCCAGGAAACTTGCAGCTAAGGCACCTCTTCTATCAAGCTCTTTTATTACATTGTTGTTGCTGTTTTTTGCCCAGCTTTCTGTCCAAGGAGTTCAAGATGGCATATATGGTTCTCTTCCCCCTCCTCATTTAATCCCCATAACAACCCTTTGAAATAAGTTAGGTTAGATGCATCAGATTCCTAGAATCGTACAGCTGGAAGGGACCCATCCCATCTAGTCCAACCCCCTGCAATGGAGGAATCTCAGTGAAAGCATCCCTGACAGATGGCCAGCCAACCTCTGCTTAAAAACCTCTGAGGATGGAGAGCCCACCACCTCTCGTGGGAATCTGTTCGACTGCCAAACAGCTCTTACTGTCAGAAAGTTTTTTCTACAAATGTTTAGTTGGAATCTCCTTTCTTGTAACTTGAAGTCATTGGTTTGAGTCCTACCCTCCAGAGCAGGAGAAAATAAGCATCCTCCCTCTTCCATGTGACAGCCTTTAAGATATTTGAAGATGGCTATCAGATCTCCTCTCAGAATTCTCATTCCCAGGCTGAACATACTGTGATGGCCTGGGATTCGGACTCGGATGCTGAACCTGAGGGATCCCAGCCTGCACAGGATTCCCCACCTCCAGAACCAGCTGAGCTGGGGCTGGGGCATGAGCCTGAAGGGTCCTCACCTGTGCTGGATCCTCAGGTGCAGGCACCAGCTGAGTCTGCTCTGGCTTCTGAGGTGATGGAGGACCCATTGCCTGCAGGTGCTCCACTCTCAGCCCCGTCAGAGGAAGCTGAGGTTGCCTCTGGGTCCGGTAACCCTCCAATCTCTCCTGAGCTGCAGAGGCTCAGGGCAGGGAGGCGGAGGGAACTAAGTTCCCGCAGGAGGAGTGCTCGCCTCCAGGCCAGGAGAGGCGAGTCACCAGAGAATCGGGGCCACCCTATGCCTCAGGCCGATAAAAGCCGGCCAGCCCCGGTCCCAAATTGCTGGAGGAACATTGTTGATTGCTAGTTCCTGCCTGAACCCTGTCCTGCTTTCCTGCCTGAGCTACTGACACGCCCTGGCTCCCTGCTTGCATGTCTGTTCCTGACTTCACCCGACTCCCTGCTCTGCACCCAGTGTCAGCTACTACGGACTGCCTTCATGTTGCACCTTTAACCATGGACCAGACTTGGACCCCGCCTCTTGGGTAACCCACGGGACCAGCACACATACCCAGATCCTTCAAGCGTTCATCGTAAGGCTTAGTTTCCAGACCCTTGATCATCTTGGTCACCCTCTTCTGCACATGTTCCAGCTTGACAACATCCTTCTTAAACTGTGGTGCCCAGAATTGGACACAGTATTCCAGGTGTGGCCTGACCAAGGCAGAATCGAGTGGCACAATTACTTCCCTTCATCTGGACATGATACTTCTGTTGATGCAGCCAAGAATAGCATTACCTTTTTTTGCTGCTACATCACACTGTTGACTCATGTTAAGCTTGTGATCCACCAAGACCCTTAGATCCTTTTCACTTGTACTGCTAGTAAGCCAGGTGCCCCCCCATCCCATATTTGTGAATCTGGTTCTTTCTGCCTAAATGCAAAACCTTACATTTGTCCCTATTGAAATTCATTTTGTTAGCTTGTGCTTGTCCATTAAACTTTAATTGGTTTAATATTAAGTAAACGTCCAGTGCGCTTCCAACGCCATAAATCTTATCTCAGCAGAGAATTTTGTGCAGCGGTTGAAGAAGGCAGGAGAGTCAGTACCTTTCAATGAAGAATCCTGGAGCAAGCACTTTGGAACTCAGGAAAAAACTTTATTTACAAAAGAAAAACCCTGGCGATAAAGCACACATGCTTTTATCTCCCGCATAAAGAAACTTTACTCTAAACTTAACTCATATCAGCAAACACGCCCATGGCCACAAACTGAGTCTGCGAGTCAGGTCAAGGGGGGAAAACACACGGGTGAACTGACTATTTATACAAACTAACTCACATTCCTGGATGCTTAATGACTTCCAGCTGCTCAGTGATTAGAGTGACTTGTTACCTCTTAACCCTTTAGTACCAACAGTGCTCAGTTCTCCAATCTGTTAATGTCATTTTGAATTCTGATTCTGTCTTCTGCAGCATTAGCTCCCAGTTTAGTGTCATCTGAAAATTTGATGAACATCCCCTCAGCTCCTTCATCCAAGTCATTTGTAAAGCCATTGAACAGCGATGCGCCCAGGACATAACCCTGTGGCACCCCACTTGTGGCTTTCTTCCTAGAGGACAAAAATGTCCAGGAGGACATTCCTTTTTTATAATTTACGATTTTCAATTTTATACATTTCATAAATTTTACAATCATTTTAACATTTCAAAACTCGACTTTCTTCCCCCTCTTTCTGCTGTTCCTTAATTTACATATATATATTTTCTGCATACTCCAAAGTATCTTAATTTACTCATTTATTCATATAGCCTTGTTGACCAAAGTTCACTCCAATGTGCCCATCGGGTCAAAAGGTCCCCAGTACCCACAGGCCATGCCTGACAACAGTGACTAAAAGATGCCCACAACCCATCACTGTCATCATTTCTGAAATCTTCTCACCTGTCCAGACTACATACCAATTACCCAAATTGAAGGAACATCACTCCAACAGACCACATCACTCAACAGTGTGGAGTAGGTGAAAAAGAGAAAACCCAGAGCAAATTAGAGTTTCCCAAAAATATATCTACTCAGCCCCTGGAAAGCAGAAGACTAGCTTGTAGGCCCACACTGAAAAAGGACGAGAGGGTTGTTGCTGATTAAGAAGGGAGAGTGCAGGGCAGAACAGATTTACATAGTCTATCACCACCTTTCCCCATTGAGAAATATTGCCCTCAGGCCATAACATTCTCCCATAGGAAAATATTGCCTGTACTTTTTTTCTAGGAGAGGAGGAGTGTGACAAATTCACCCCACCCATAAATGGGGGAAAACACATCACCAGCTAATAATAATAATAATAATAATAATAATAATAATAATAATAATAATAATATTTATACCCCACCCATCCGGCTGGTTTTCCCCAGCCACTCTGGGTGGCTGCCAACAGATTAAAAACAGAATAAAAACCACACATTAAAAATTTCCCCAAACAGGGCTGCCTTCAGATGTCTTCTAAAAGTCAAATAGTTGTTTATGTCATTGACATCTGATGGGAGGGCGCCACTACCAAGAAGGCCCTTTGCCTGGTTCTAGGGGTACTCTCCTCAAATCCATTGGCTATGTAGCTACAAAATGATCACACAGCCCTCGAGGGGGGGGGATTGATTACTTTTATCCCTTATCCTTCATCCTGCAATCCCTTCCCTCCAAAGAGGCCTGAACAGTTTACAAGACTCCTGTAAAATTGGAGAACTCCTCTTAAAGATGGGGATACACAGCAACATGGTGTTAAGTCTCACTAATTTTTTATTTGTTAGCTCTTTGAGAAATAATATACATGGAAGGAAAGCCTAAGCATTATTAATATAACAGGGTTTTACTGTATCTTGGCAAAGTCTTCCCTTGAATATTAGGGATACAGGAGTAAAATGTCCATCACTTAAGGAGAAAAAATTCACCTTTCCCTTGCTAAAATGTCTATTACATACTATAACTTGTAACAGATTAGTAATTCAAAGTGTGTTTAAATAGGATTAGAAATTGCATGTTTGTCATTGTTATTTGGTTATATTTCCTAGCCATGTGTAGTATTGATTCAACTTTATTACAGAATCTATTTGAAAGCACAGCTATGGATTTTTGATATTTGTTTAGTTTTGGGTAGGGAAAAATGGGTGAATGTGTTTAAGCAAAGCATTCTTCCATAGCTTTCTCTCACACAAAAATTAATCTTTCTAAAGCAGATGAAAATTAGCATTTTGGTTTGGTTCAGACTACTAATTTTCCAGTCATCTTGACAATGATGATGTGAGACTCAACTTTGTGTTTTGTACCTTTATAAAATGTTCATCCTGCTCCTGGGATAAGTCAGTTGTCGCCTTGCTTCTATTCCACCTCCAGAAACTGTTCAGTTGGAAGGAAACTGATTCTCTTTTGTCTGGTATGTCTCAAATTGTTGGATGAAATGTTTTTCATCTCCTGTTATTTATTTATTAACAGCCTCATACTCATCTTTGCTTGGGAATTCTAAGAAACAAAAAAATGCGGCTCTGGAAGATTTAGTCCACCATATTGATGAAAAATGGCATCCAATTTTATCCAAACATAGATGAAAACCTGCTCCTTTATTTCAGGAACTTTCATGCAATATTTAGTAATGATATCTTAACAACAACAAATTTCCAAAATATAAAGCAGATTTGTTTGTTTATTCCTCCAATCTGTAGAACATCCATCATGCCATTGTGCTCCCAGGGCAGTTTCTAAAAATACACAAGCAGTAATAATGCATAAAATTATTGAGACGAATCCTATTTTTTCAGTGCTTTGCAGTGCATTTCTCCAGAAGATACACATATTAACCATAAAATGCACATTTTTGTGCACACTTGTTGCACACTACTTTGCAAATTCCAGAGATGTGTGAAATCTGATCAGGCGCTGAGTTCCAATCCGCAAGCAAGTTTGAAATTGTCAAATTGGATCAGTCGGCTGCAAAAAGTGCAGACGATGAATGCTTCTTCCTTTTCTATCCCAAGCAAAGACTTGAGCAGTGGTTCCTGAGTCTTGGACTCCAGGGATATAAAAGAAAAGAACTTAAAATAAGTGTTGGAACTGTGTTGCAAACAGAGCACACAGTTGGTGCCCCTCTATGGACAGAAGGCTTTTTGATCCAAGGGAGTGGAAGAGGGATTGAGAAGTCTTTGCCAATCCACCTTCCACTGATTTGTAAGAGCTGGCCTTGACACCAGACTTCTGGATGGGATGGGCAGGTTAAATGGGGGGAAATGTTGGTTCAATGTGAGCGATTTTTTAAATTGGGGTGGTGGTGGTTGAGTTTTTGTTAATGTTGCTCACTAGCATTTATATGGCTGGTATGCCCCCCCCCGATGTAAGCTTATATGAAATATTAATATATTATATGGTTTCCCTTCTTCCCCCCCCCCATGGTATTATGTACTAAAGGTACATAATGTGGGTGGTGCTGTGGTCTAAACCACTAAGCCTCTTGGGTTTGCCAATCAGAAGGTCGGCCGTTCGAATTCCTGCGACGGGGTGAGCTCCCGTTGCTCTGTCCCAGCTCCTGCCAACCTAGCATTTCGAAAGCATGCCAGCGCAAGTAGATAAATAGATACCACTGCAGCAGGAAGGTAAACAGTGTTTCTGTGCACTTTGGTTTCCATCATGGTGTCCCGTTGCACCAGAAGTGGTTTAGTCATGCTGGCCACATGACCCAGAAAGCTGTCTGTGGACAAATGCCGGCTCCCTCAGCCTGAAAGCAAGATGAGCGCTACAACCCCATAGTCGCCTTTGACTGGACTTAACCATCCAGGGGTCCTTTACCTTTACCTATTACCGGTATGTACTGTATATTGTTCTTTGCCGTAAGTCACAAGGAGACCTTCAGGTGACAAGCAACTAATAAGTTTGATAAAGAATAATAAAGAATACAGACACAGCTGTTCTAGAACATTGAGCAAGTCTAAAAGCCGGTCACAAAAATTTCCTCAGTAGTATAACAGTTGAGGAGGGCCCTGATGCTTGCTGCACCACCAATAATCTGACAAGTACAGAGCTTTTGAACTGATTCAAAGTGATGTTTCTCACTCACACATGCAAATTCCCACACTTGATTTTCCTGCCATCCATTACGCAACACATTCTGTGTGAACGTGCCCTAACAGCCTGATCCCAATGAGGTAAAAAGGGAATCAGACTTACTCCAAAGAAGTCTGCATAGGATTGCCGCCTGTAGGTCTACTTAGCTGTTCCAGAAGCGAAGAAGTGGGAAAGGAATTAGGTGAGAACAGCTCCAATGCATAAAAATAGTGTAATTCTTTAAAAGTCAATAAGACACTCTCCTTTATTTAAGAAGTGAGAAATATTTTTTAACGGCGGAATGCTTCAAACAATTCTACCTATTAAAAAGCCATTAAACCCGGGGAGGCACAGAAGCATATCCACAACAGCTGTTCTGAGGAAATACTTTGTATTACGAACTATTATTGGAAACTGAAGGTCAAGTAGAACAACACTGTTCACATGAAGTTGTTTTCCTTTTTGTTCCACCTCTCCCTCTCTCACACAAAATGAACAAGACTTTATTCTTTTAAAATGCATCAGATGAAGGGAACATTGGGGAATACACAGTTGAGGCAAAGTCAGTGTGACTATAATTTTGAGGATTGATGGCGGAATAGAAAACGACTTAACACAAAATCCATATAACACACTTCCCTATGGATATATATCATCTGAAAAATGGGGAAGGGGGGGTGAGATTCCCCCAGTATGAAGGGGACATGAAAATGAATGCTATCATTTAGTTTAGTTATATAACCTAATGGCTTAAAGTGTGAAGCCTGTGGGTTTGGCTAAGGAAGCACTTCTGATCATAATTCAGGAAGTCAGGTTGCTACCAGCTCCTTTTAGGGAGGTTCAGCTGAAGCCTTCATTATACACGTTTAGGTGTTAGAATTCCTGCTCCATGATTGCAGTCATGGGATTTTTGTCTATCACATGATGGTATATGTTTTGACTCCACAGAGTGGGAAGTGACGGAGACAGGATGTTTGTGTTACTGTGTTCCGTGAAGTGGGACTATTGTCCTTTGTTCTTTTTCTCTTTGCTGTCTGATGCTAGAGAGAGAAGGAGCCATGTTGCAGTGCTCCATGTGTGTTTAGTTACATATAAACAAAGTAGGTTAGCCAAAATGCTGAGTTGCTGAGGTCTGTCACGCAAACTGTGCAGACTCTGCGGACCCTAAGTGTGCCGGTGTCTGTTGGCATCAGTCACTGTGATGTTCAGGCAGAAGAAAGCTTTTGAAGCTCCCGAACAACTGACCAGGAGGGAGAGAACATGCCAGTCATGTATGTGTCTCTACCAGGGTCCTACTCGAGTGTAGGACGAGCTCCTGACATTAGGCACCTGGCAAAGGTGTTCCTCTTTAACCAGGTCTTTGACTGATTGACACCTAGTGCCATTTTAAAATGTGTTGAGGGGGGAGGTTACTTGTTTGTTTTTGTTTTCCATTTCATTTATTTATTATTATGCATTTTGTGTTTTTATATTGTGATTTTATGTTTTAACTGCCCTGAGACCTGCGGGTATATGGCGGTATACAAATAACAACAACAACAACAACAACAACAACAACAACAACAACAACAACATAATAATAATAATAATAATAATAAACCACCCCCTACTAAGCCCAGTATGGATTTCGTTGCATCAAGGCATTTCCCCCCTCCTTCTCACTGATTCTATGGCAATGGTGATCTTGGGCGTTGCGCTGGGCCCAAAACCTAGCCTCCAATTTCTCTCATGAAAGATGATTCTGTTCTTCTGAAAGACTCACATGGCAGTTTAGAATTTCCTTACAATTCTGTGAGTCACAAGGGCTGTCCCAGAACACTAAAGGCCTCATGGTTCTAAAACTGCTGAAATGGCAGGAACATGGGGAAGAGGTGATGCATTGGTGAGACTCCCTATCCTCTTCTTCTCTCCCCTGTAATGGCAGAGTTTGTAATTGGTTGATACTCCTTTAGCGATAAGGACCTGGTAGTTTGAGGGCTACCTGACCTGGGCAGTTTCTTAGGCCTGCTGTTTCAGTTATGGCAGAAGGTCTTAGAGGCTCCTCTGAATTTTTGTTAAAATGTTTCCCACTGCTGGTGCCTGTTCCTGGGCCAATAAACTGTTCATACTCTATGCCTTCCTGTCCACTGATACCTCTTCCTGAAAATCCCCACTGCTTTCATTTCTCCTTGGAAAGGCATCAGCTCAGAGTTTTTGCAGGGGTTGATCTCAGAGGGGCTACATTCATATGTTTATGCAGATTTAAATGCATCACCCATCCCAAAGACTCAGGTGGGCTTTTTTCTGCTCCGCTTCCTCGCATTGTTGCTTTCCTGAATTAATTTCTGAATCTTATATCCAGGCTGAAATGAGAAGAACAAGAGGAGAAGGAAGAAAGAACACCCCCCCCCCAAAAAAAATCTGCACTTGCCCTGGGCTTTGATGTATGTTATATGTAAAATAACTGGACTTGTTCTGCACTACAACCAAGTTATCAGTTATGACCACCGAAGCATGCTGTAGCTGCTGAGCGTCAAAATCCCTTTCCATGCTTGCATGTGTTCGCGTTGACAGCTTGGCACCTAACAAAAGACAAGTAGGCAAGCTTCAAATTAGACCATTTGTTCCCCTTTATTAACGAAGCAAAATAAAAGCCCCCCATTGGCAGGCTGCCTGTATAAGCTGTCCCTTCAGCACCACATAGCATAGGCATTAATTAAACCAGTGACTTCTCCCTACCCTCTCTCTGTAATAAGATGCAATGATGCAAGTTAAAGTGAATTTTCTATAAAGCTGACCCTCGCCCTGGTATTTCTAAGACATTGCGATTTGCATTATCGATTTTGTTAAATGAAGAGAGAGAGAAAAAGTTAGCTACTTGTGGTCACCTTGACTAAATGTCAAAGTCCTTAGAATGCCACTGACAAGAGAGGGAGAGTTTATTTTCGAATTCTGCATGCATTCAAGCTAAATGAAGCCACTGGTATCAAAACAAAGTCCCAGATCATATTGCATTGTGATGCTAGTATATTTTAAAACCTTCGTTTACTGTGGACATACCAATTATGTACACCAGAAGTTACTTTTGCAGTTGTTTCTCTTTCCCCAGCAAACTGCAAAATTATATTTCTCTCAGCATATTCATAGCAGCTGCTTCATACAACAATTCACACGATAGTTTGAGGAAGCCATGACAACATACTGGTGTTTGTTGAATTTCTCTCTTGCCTCCTTCCAAGCAGCGCAGGGCAGAATACATGGTTGTTTCACAGAAACCTTGTGCAGTAGGTTAGGCTGAGAGACTGCGATGACCCAGAAAGTTTTATGTCTGAGTCCCGATTTGAGCCCAGATCTCCGCAGTGTTAGGCCAGCACTCTGTGCCATTAGCCTGTAGCAAAGATAGACAATGTAGTGCTGTATAGATACTGCTGGACTACAACTCCCATCTTCTCTAACCATTGTCCATACTGGTTAGGGCCAAAGGACCTTGATTTTAGTTTTATTCCTCTTTGAACTGATGCACCCTATGCTGCAAATGTATTGTTCCACATGCAAAAGGGGAGCGGGTGGTGCTGTGGTCTAAGCCACTGAGCCCTTTGGGCTTGCCGATCAGAAGGTCGGCGGTTCGAATCCCCATGACAGGTTGAGCTCCCGTTGCTCTGTCCCAGCTCCTGCCAACCTAGCAGTTCGAAAGCATGCCAGTGCAAGTAGATAAATAGGTACCACTGCACTCTGGTTTCCGTCACAGTGTTCTGTTGTGCCAGAAGTGGTTTAGTCATGCTGGCACATGACCTGGAAAGCTGTCTGTGGACAAACACCAGCTCCCTTAGCCTAAAAGTGAGATGAGTGCTGCAACCCCAAAGTCACCTTTGACTGAACTTAACCATTCAGGGGTCCTTTATCTTTCTTTTTTACCACTTCCGTGGGTGGCGCTGTGGGTTAAACCACAGAGCCTAGGACTTGCTGATCAGAAGGTCAGTGGTTCGAATCCCCGTGACAGGGTGAGCTTCCATTCCTCGGTCCCTGCTCCTGCCAACCTAGCAGTTCGAAATCACGTCAAAGTGCAAGTAGATAAATTGGTACCACTCCGGCGGGAAGGTAAACGGCATTTCCGTGCACTGCTCTGGTTCACCAGAAGTGGCTTAGTCATGCTGGCCACGTGACCCGGAAGCTGTGTGCCAGCTCCCTTGGCCATTAAAGCGAGATGAGCGCCGCAACCCCAGAGTCGGCCACGACTGGACCTACTGGTCAGGGGTTCCTTTACTTTACCTAGAACAAATGCAGATTGTGCACAGCTGTATGTAAGAGGGGAAAATGTAGTATGAGCTTCTGCTCATGTGTCAATCCCACATTGGGACACCAATCACTTTAGGTGTTCCCCATCCTTTGACTATCCAGCACAGGAGCTGGAGATCACAGACTGAAGTTTCCTTATAGGCAAGTGTGGACAATGCATAGTGGAATCCACACAGGAAGTGGAGCTGGCACCAGGCGTGGACCTAAAAACATAGCATCAAAGCCACTCACCCCAGTCAACACTCAGTTGCCCCATATGTGGATAAGACATGAACAAGTTTCAATCCTGAGATTGTAATCTGTTTTAATTGTTTTTTAGGGTTTTTTTAATTTTTTTTTTATTTTCAACGCAAAATTACAACAAAAATTACAAACATTGAATCCCAAATAAAACAGTACAAACAAGAAAAAGAAAAGAAAAAAGAACAAAAAACAAAAAATACACATCTACAAATAAAACCATATCATCATTCTAATCTAGTCATTACATACATATACACACATTGACTTCCTTCCTCTGTTCTAAGACCTCAAAATTTTTACTCTTTCTAAGTTGTTGTGTCTAATGTAGATTATTTCTATCTTTATACTTTTTACACCATTTTTCTCTTTCTTTAACCCTCAAAGCATCATTCATTACATACCGATATTTAACATGATATTAAATTTACGGCATGTTACACAATCAGAGAAAATTTGATGAAAATGGTGTAGCAATGGTACTTAATTCCGGTAAAATTGGCTAAAATTTACAAATTAAAATCAAATACCTGTTGGAGATGCAAGAAAGAAATAGGAACAATGTTCCCATGTGGTGGGAATGCTGACCTATTAAACAATTTTGGAATGAAATATATGAAGAAATCAAAAAGATGTTTAAAATATCTTTTAGTAAAAAACAGGAGGCATTCCTTTTAGATATAATCACAAACAATATTTCTGACAATCAAAGGAAAATATTCCTCTGTGCTACAACAGCTGCCAGGATGCTTATAGCAATAAATTGGGAAGGGAGAAAAAATCCATCAATGAAAGAATGGCAAATTAAATTTTGTGAATATATAAATCTGGCAAGACTCACAGCATTCATAAGGGGACAATTGGACCAAAAATTATTAAAAGAATGAAGATGTGCTAAAGAGTATATGAAAAAACATTGTTCTGGAGTAAGCATATCTGTTTTTTTAGTTTTTAATTGTTGTAGCAATATTTCAAAAAGATGTGAACTACCCAAATGACATGCTAGTTACAAATAGATTTTGTAAGTGACAGACAGGATACTTCTTGTAAACATCCTCCCCCCTTTCCCCAGTGAAAACTGCCCATTTCTTTTGGCAATCAGAAGGCCTAAAAAATGACATTTCTAGTTTGTGTTGTGCAGAGGTGGGTTGAGAAGAGAAGGATTGCCTCCTCATTGCCTCAGCAGTGGGGATGCATATATTGACCATAGGAGGAAGGCAAGCGAAGTCATTTGAGAATGAGGCAAGAAGAAGAAAACATAAATTAATTAAAATGAACCCCATAAAACTATCAAAGATGGGAGAGCCTCCTTGATGCTGCTAAAATATGAAATAATACAAGTGGCTTGAGCTCATCAAACCAGTCTGTCCAAAAATTCAAAATTTGTTTCAGCTTGTTTGAAGCTTTCCCACCACAGCAAGTTTTATTCGGTTATGTGTGTGCAGACAGCACCCAACTTCATTCTAATCTCAAAAAGGCTTTTTGAGTTTAGCAAAGTCATATCAGCTTCATGCTGCAGTAAGAGCAATTGCTTGGGGGAGGCCTTTGCCTGCTACAGATGTGCTATTGCTTAGTGACTCAAAGAGGATCAAACCAGCTCCAAGAGAATCACGGAGGGAATACATCATCTGATATGTGAAGTGTTTACAATAAGCTGAGCAGCAGGGAAGTGACCTATTACCAAGCATCTAAAACAGAATGTTGACTTATTTGTTCCTTCGCATCTGTCCCTTGAGGTAGCACCTAAATCCTACTATTATTTATTTAGGAAGTTTTTCTTTCTGCGTCAGGCAGAGGCTTTCTTTCTCTTCAGTTTGGTTCCAGCTGTGACAACTCTCATGGAGAAACTAATTCAACTCCTAGTGGGCGTATGATCCTGTGGTATGTCTGCAGGTGGTTGTGTTACAAAGGCAAAGACAAAACCAACTCAGAGCTGGTTTGCAGCTCAATCATGAACACATTTTCCTTCCTGCAATGCACACAGGAAAACAATGGATAGATAACATGCCCCTTGTGTGAAAATAGTATAACGTCTGGTTTGCTACAATGCCTCACCTGTTGGGAAGCTCCTCTGCTATCATTTCAAATGGCCAGCCATACTTATTCAGTATGTTTCAACAGAAAAAGGGATGGCATGGTGTGACAGCATAGGCTTTAGCTTGAACCATGAGGGGAAAGGAAGACAACAACAACAACAACTAAACAACAATTCTTGCCACTGCCACCAAGCAGATATCTCCTCTCCATCCTTGGTTGCCTCCACTACAAAGCATGCTGAACTTTTGGACATTTACTGGCTCCTTGTATTGGGTTGAGTGGCAGAGCACCTAGGTATGAGGTGAGTAACAATGGCTCAGACCATCTTTCCCCCTCCCCCCCCCAAACCTCAACCTGTATTTTTACTTTTTAGCACGGCAACAAGTTAAACCATTTTAAAGCAGGGGAGGCTTTGCAGTTTGATTCACTACCCATTAGAACAAGTAATACCTACACATTTTCTAGACAATTTCCCTAACCCTGGGAACGACTTTGTAGCTGATTAATTCGTCTACCAAACGAAGCATCCCACTGATGCAAACTGCCAGCTGACTCCCCCCCCCCCAATTCTTGGTTCACAGTGTAAAATACGGAGGTGATACAATAAGGCGCCCAACTTCTGACAGGTGTGCCCTGTTCCTTTTGGATTACTCTGTCAAGTACTGCAGGAGGGAGGATGAGAGAAAATGTCAAAATCCTCTAGGGAAAAGCAGCGTTGGCCTCAGGGCCATCTTAAGCTTATGCGGTGCCAGGGTGCAAAGGTCCACCTGGCACACTCCCCCCCAAGTTGCCCAAAGTGCATGGCAGAGCTGGCCTGGCTGGCTGCCTCAGCAGCAACAGAGGAACCCGAGGCGGCAGCAGAGCAAGGCTGGGGCCGGGCGCTAGGGGGGGGGCGGGGGGCAAGCAGACCCCAGCGCAACAACAGTTGAGTCTGAGGCTCATGTGAGCAGCATGCACTGGGCGGGCCTCTTGACAGCCCGCCAATCCCAGGCATGCAGGAGGTCAGAGCAGAAGAGCTGCAGTGCACCGCCATGGTTTTGTTCCACTTGGCAGCGGCTGTTGGCTCTCCCAATCCCTGGACTCCAAATCTTGGCCCCAGACTCTCAGCCTAGCGCCCCTGAGAGCCCGGCGCCTGGGTGCCCCGCACCCTTAGCACCTATGAGTAAGATGGCCCTGGTTGGCCTCTTTAGATGCCTTCCATCTGCCAGCATCCTCATATTGTTCCTGTAGTTCTAGAACCCTGAGAACCTTGAGGAAGAAATAAATTGGGAGAGAAAAACCTTTCTTGACCTGTGACCTTTCTACCTTCCTCTTCTGATAGCTCTCCCTGCTCAGGGAAAGAGGTCTAGTCAGATTCTGAGTCAGTGCCAGACCTGTGAGAAAGGAGTGTGCTCCCCCCGCTGTTGCCAAGAGACAGAAGGTGATGGTGACTATGAGGTCACTTCATTTTCTTTCTTTGAAAAAGGCTCTAGAGCCAGATAATTCCTCATTAGGATGTAATTCTGAAAGAGGGTGAGACCAATGCTTTTGTGTCCTATGAATCTGCCACTGCAGATTGTATAGCAGTGACTTACTCATATTACATTTCTTATATCTTTTCCTCTCAGGATGTCATTGGGGTAGCCCTTTTACAATGATTTTCTTGGTCTATTCCATTTCTGGTCCATGGCAGGAACTTTATATGGACTCCCTCTCCTAGGGACATAAAGTTCAGAAGAAATGTGCCCCCAAGCAAGGAACCATAAGAGCCAACTCCTAGAGGCCGTGTGGGATTTGCCCCCCCACAATAAAATATTTGAGGGGGCTGGGCCCCCACAAAGTTGATGGGCATTCCCATTCAAATGGGGTGTGTGTGCACTGTATCACATGACCAGTTATGTGGGGCAGGGCTTATCTGGGCCCCCACCATATTTTTTTTCAAGTTGGCACTGCAAGGAACTGACATGACTCACTGCCTAAGGGGAGAGAGCTTGTCTACACAGGGTCTCTGACTCCGTTGCGGCTGCAAAAGGCAAGGCGCATTGGTGAGGCACTATTGGTGGGACAGAGCTGACCCTGTGGTGGCAAAGATGTTTTCCTGACTTGGTGTCCTTCGGACCTTGTCTCTACTCCCAGTCCAAAATGGGTGGGGAGAAGAAGACTCAGCTCTGCTGTGGCAGACCTGAAGTGTGTCCAACTGCTTGGGATAGCTTTTCACTCCACGAGGTAAGAAACAGCTCCAGTCCAGGGGTCTGCTGGGAAGCACTTGATGTTCCTGAGGAATGGGCATGCTGCTGTTCCTTGTGGAGTCTGTCTGCTTGTTCCAGGTAACCAGGGACGTCTTTACCATTGGGCGTAGTGGCGCGGTGAGCCAGAGCGCCAAGCAGAGGAGGGCGCCAGGCGGAGAGACCGGGGAGGGGAGAGCGGGGAGGTAAGTGAGGTAGAGCGGGGACTTGGTGCCTGCACGCCTCCAGCACCCGTCGGAGGTGGGAAGGCTCCGGATGCTTTCCCACAGTCCGGAGCTCTCTCCGCTGGCTCCGCAACACACCACCTCCTTGGCTGCGTGGTGTGTGCTTGCATCCCAAGCCCTGCATATAATAAACATGACTCTACCACTGCTCCCCGTCCACTCTACCTCAAAAGATCCCCGCGCTCGAGGCTACACTCTGCAACTGCTGCCCCCAGTGCCCCTCCCACCTTCCCCTGCTTCTCCACCGCCTTACATGGAGCCTGCCTCTTCCTGTTACCCCCACCACCTCTACACTCCTTCACACAAACCACGTTTCCTTCCCCTGCCCGATCCCCTCCCAGTCACGTTCTCTCCTCCCCCCCTTTCCTCCCCAAGCAAGGATGGCGAGACTGCGGCTGAGTGAGCGCACTTCTCTGCTGCGGCGATGCGGACGGCCCAGCTCGCTTCGCCTGTCCCTGCCTGGACAAGACCCCCGTCTGCCCCCCCATGCCGCCCCCATCGTGCCCGCCTGCCCCGCCCCACACCATGATTCTGCTGCGGGAGCCAATGCGGGAGCAGCATGGGGCAGCAGTGAGAGAGGGCAGGAGCAGCCTTTCCTAAAAAAGGTCAACAACTTTGGGGTCCCCCCCCCTTAAAACAGGTCGACAACACTGGGAAACGGAGGAGAGGGACTGGAGGGATCTTTGCTCCGTGGTGCCAGATATGCTTAAAATGGCCTTGCAAGTAACCCTAGTTCATTCGGTTCAGCAGTGTTGTGGGGTGGTGGAAATCTAAGCCGAGAAGCCTAAAACAATGCTCTTGTTTCTTAGCCCCAAACCAGGTGGAAATTGTTCCATTCCCTAGTTAGAAGAGGGAAGGCAAGCAGCGGGAAACCAAAAAGCAGGGAGAAATAACTTTGGCATCAACAGCTTGAGGATCTGCTCCACCACAGTCCTGCTAACTGCAAGCCAGACAGGTCCTGTCTGAGGCTGCCAGTCCTGTCTGTCCACCAGAGGAGGTTCTTCCAAAAGTAGAAGACCACTCCAGTCTGGAGCTTCTAAACAACAGGTCTCTAGAGACTTGTTGTCTCCAGGGAGCTTACAATCTAAATTTTGACAGGTGGAGACCAACTGGGGGGAAATGGAAAGGGTAGAAAGGGTACAAATTAAAGTTTGGGTTTGAAACGAGATTAAGGCAAAGGCTTCAGTGGAAGAGGTGGCATGGAGTTATGGTTTGAGGGAAAGAGTGGAGTGGCACCAGGTGGGTGTTTAGAGAGGCATTGCCATCATAATTCCATCATAATAGGTGGAACGGGCAAAGTACTATAAGAAAAAACAATTGCCATAACCAGGTTATATTACATAAGGGTAAAGGCAAAACCACAAATGTCTTTAATATAATTCTATTAATTTACACACTGGAGATTGCAAAGAACAAAATTGACCAGAAAGCTCAGGAATGAAGAAGACCAAAACTTTAGCAAAGAATGGGGGGGGGGAGGGGATTATAGTTTATCTTGCAGATGAAAACTTTAGCAGGCTTGCAATAATGCTTGTAATGTAGCAAGTACTATGGAGATAATGGAGTGATATAAAAAATGGACTATTTAATAATATGCAGTTGAAAATGTTAACAATAGGACCCATGGAGGGGAAGGTGGGAAGTCCAGAGATTAGGAGGAATCTACAAATATTATAATTTCAGACTTGTAAAATCAAATAAAAAAAATTTAAAAAAAAAAAAGATTGCAAAGCACTTGCAAACATCTTTGAATATATTAAGGACTTTCTTTCCCCTTCTTTTTCTTCAGCAGGAAGAAATGGCCTGGCTCACACTGCCTTGTGTGCGCTAAACCCTGGCTTTGGTCCACAGAAAAGCTGGAAAAGAGCTTGCATAATGTCCCAGGGTACCATATCCCAGGAAATAAACCATATTCAGAGGAGGACATTCATAATTCAGGGTGTGAAAACCTGGCAGCTGCAAGAGGCTAACTTTGTGCAACACAAAGATTGCTTGGACAGCCTGGGATGCTGGTGGGCTTGATGTCAATGCTATTGTTTTTATCTATCCAGATGCAGATTCAAGAACACAATATGCATCTGCTTTCCCAACCAGCAAGGGGAGGGGGCTGATAATGGAAAGAAGACTACTACTTATGTTAAAGAATGCTTCAATTCAGGCAGATAGGAAAATGTGAACAGCCTGTACATGGAGGAAGTGTTCCGGAATCCACAACCTGCAATTGTCCTGCTGAAGGCATTTATTCAAATTCCCTTTGAGAGGCTGTTTTTTTGCTTTCTTTCATGATGGCTATGCCATTGCCTTCCAAGTTTAGAAAGATCTATTTGGGGGCACAGCCTATGGGGATTTAGGTTGGTGTTTTCAATAAGCAGGGGAAGGACAAGGTGTCAATAACAACAACAACAACAACAATAACAATAATAAATTTTATTTATACCCCGCCCTCCCCAGCCAAGGCTGGGCTCAGGGCAGCTAACAACCAATAATAAAAATAAGTTGAATGAGTACAATGTAAAAACAAGCTTAAAATACAACATTAAAACATTAAAAACATTAAAATGCAGCCTCATCACAGGAGGAGAAAGGAAAAAAAGAAAGAGGGAGAGGGAATCAAATTGACTCCAACCAAAGGGCAGGCGGAACAATTCTGTCTTACAGGCCCTGTGGAAAGAAATCAGATCCTGCAGGGCCCTGGTCTCATGAGACAGAGCGTTCCACCAGGCCAGAGCCAGTGTTGAAAAAGCCCTGGCTCTGGATGAGGCTAATCTAACTTCCTTAGGGCCCGGGACCACCAGGGTGTTGCTATTTATGGACCTTAAGGTCCTCCGTGGGGCATACCGGAGAGATGGTCCCATAGGTACGAGGGTCCTAGGCCGTGAAGGGCTTTAAAGGTCAAAACCAGCACCTTAAATCTGACTCTGTACTCCACCGGGAGCCAGTGCAGCTGGAAAAGCACTGGGTGAATATGCTCCCATGGCAGAGACCCCGTGAAGAGCCTCGCTGCAGCATTCTGCACCCGCTGGAGTTTCTGGAACAGCTTCAAGGGCAGCCCCGCGTAGAGCGAATTACAGTAGTCAAGCCTGGAGCTGACCGTCGCATGGATCACTGTAGCCAGGTCAGGGTGGGAAAGGTAAGGAACCAACTGCTTGATGCGGCGAAGGTGGAAAAATGTCACCTTGGCTGTTGCTGTAACCTGTGCCTCCATGGAAAGGGAGGCGTCAAGGATTACACCCAAACTCTTAATGGAAGGCAATGACACCAATTGGGCCCCCGCAAGAGAAGGGAGTTGGTCCCTCATCCCCATACCATCCTGACCCAGCCAGAGGACCTCTGTCTTTGAAGGATTTGGTTTCAATTGGCTGCCACGAAACCATCTAGCCACAGTTTCCAAGCATCTTGTCAGTGTGTCCGGGGCCGAGTCGGTGTGGCCATCCATCAGCAGATAGAGCTGAGTGTCATCAGCATATTGGTGACAGCCCAGCACAAAGCTCCGGACAATCTGGGCAAGGGGGCGCATAAAGATGTTAAAAAGCATCAGGGAGAGGATTGCGCCCTGCGGCACTCCACACACCAAGGAGTGGTGCGACGACAGTGTCCATAAGCAAACAGCCTTCCTTTCAGCATGGCCAGAGAGAAAACATTCCACTGAAGCAAATGGCACTGTGTATGTGAAACATTTAGGCAGCCATAACAAATCATCATACCATTACCACAATTAGACTAGAGACAAATTAGTGTTGCTGATTATCCAGAGAGCTGGAGATGGCCTGAAAGAGCATAGCTGTCTGCTGTGTTGCACAAGACACACTCATATATTTATTTCCTAGAATCACAGCATTCAAAGGGATCTACATGAGTCTAACCATCCAGGCAAGACGTGCAATGCAAAATGAAAGTACAGAATTCCTGATGGGAGGCCATCTACCCTCTTCTCAAACACCTCCAGTGAAAGAGACCTCACCAGAGGCTGTCTGATCCACTGTTCCATCGCTCCAACAGTAAGGAGGTTTCTCCTACTGTTTGGCCAAAACCTGCTTCCTTAATATTTCCATGTATAGTTTCTGCCTTCCAAAAGCGGAATGGATGAAGCCATAACCAAAGCAACTTGCATCATATGCTGGATCATGCAGTGCTGAACAAGTAAAAAGGTTTTCACCTGATTCCAAAATGACATCTAACCTGATGCAGGTGGGCATAGGCGAGGAGGCTAATCCATCAACTGGGCACCATGACTGAAAAGGCCATCTGCTGGACATAAACTAACCTAAAATGGCAGAAGGTTAGGTAGAAGAACCTCATGTGATGGCTGCAGAGCTCAGACAGCAGGCTTATGGTGTTCCATCCTGCTGTTGTTGCTGGCAAATGGATTTTGAATGATTATCAAGTTCACTGAAAACTTGGCAAAAATGCTTTGAGCAGAGATTATAGTAGGACAGAAGAAATGAGTATATATGTCATGGCCAATTTATTTGCTAGATAACTTTAAAACTTGGTCTGCGTGTGTGTGGGAGGGGGGTGATTCTACTCTAATCCAGTGGTTCCCAACCTTTTTTTTGGCCATGACCCACCTAAACACCTGTAAAATCCTGGTGCCCCCCATGACATATAATTCTTATTATTCAAAAAGTGAACTCATATTCATGTGGAGGAAGCCTAAAAGGCCATTAACATGCTCTAAACAAGTTGTCCCCCTTAAAAATCAAATTGCCCCCCTGTGGGGCGTGTGCCCCACGTTGGGAACCATGGCTCTAATCAAATATTTAGGCTACCCATGCACAAAAATCAGTGTAATTGACGACTTTGTATATGTGAGTCAGGCAGCAGAGGAAGCAACCCTCACAGCGGGAACGGGTAAGACAAGGAAAAGTCCTTACCATCTGCTTTTTTTTTATTCTACCAGTCCTCCTCTGCCCAGCCCCTGACAATGTGTGTGGTGCAATGGTTAAGAGCGATAGACTTGTAATCTGGTGAACCGGGTTTGCTTCGCCGCTCCTCCACACGCAGCTGCTGGGTGACCTTGGGCCAGTCACACTTCTCTGAAGTCTCTCAGCCCCACTCACCTCACAGAGTGTTTGTTGTGGGGGAGGAAGGGAAAGGAGAATGTTAGCCGCTTTGAGGCTCCTTCGGGTAGTGATAAAGCGAGATATCAAATCCAAACTCTTCTTCTTCTCTTCTTCATTCATAATTTTATTGAAACAATAACTATTCTGAGAATACCATTAGAGTTGCATAAGAATTAGGATTGATGTGCGGGTGCTGGGAATGAGGAAGGGGCAGCATAAGTTTCAGAATGGGAAATGATAGAAAGCACAGAGGAGGCTATGGGTCAATGTGCCCAGATGTATTTCTCTCATCGTGCCTTTTTTGCAATCCTCCAATGCTTCTTAGAGCCATGCAAATATATCTAGATGAAATAGTATGGGATACAGACAAGTTATTTCTCACATCTATTGGGAACAACATTAATGTTAACAAAATTGCTTCATTAACTGGAAGCACTTCACAGGTTGAAACTGCTATATCAGAAGACTAAAGATTTTTGACATTATAGCCTACTGAAGATATGGAGCAAATGGAATAGGAAAAGATTTAGAAGTATTATGTTCTGCAAATAACCTGATCAGAGTGGGTAGAGAGAAACCAATGAATCAAGCTAAGCATGGATTTTTCTTTCCCCCCTTTTTCTAAATGACCTTTCTTAATGGATCTGCAGAAATTCCGATGCAGAGCAGAAATGTGTATATTGTGTCACATCATTCTAAAAGCTGATGTACTGCATTGCAATGATATGAGAAAAAGCAGTAATAAATGGAATTGTGTTTTTTTCAGATGTGTAGCTTGAATATGATAGTTGTTATCTGTATAAATGTACTCTGGTCAGAAGCCTTATGCATTTTCTCAGCATCTGCAAATTCAGCAGACGCCTGATTTCATCACTACGTTTGCATGTACTGAAAAATTCTGTTCTCAACAATGAGACGGAGAGAGAGAGAAAATGAAAATTATGTACATTTAGGAAGCGGGGCATATTTTTAATGCTAACTTGTCAGAAGGAACATAATTACCACTTCCAGTGAGTCATGATCCTTCAGCAAGACACATTTCCATTCCCCATACAAAAATGGAATTTGCAGAGCACCACATCTGAATTTTATGCGGTGGTTGACAATAAAACCTGTTTAGGTTATTGCCATATGAATAAACAAGCTCATGCCGCATGCCATGTAGCTTCTGAAGCATATTGCAGAATCTTACTCCTGAGAGGGAAACTGCTATTAAAAGAGATTGGAAAGATGTGATTCTAGGAATTCTATCAAAAGCACATAATCTTCACTGGATTGCCAGAGCTTGTTCCAGAATGCAAATTCCTAATAATAATAATAACAATAATGTAGAAAAATGTGCAGAAGGAAATGAGATATGGAAATGTCATCTAAAATACGGAACAGACTATTGGGCTCAATGCTAATACCTCTCATACTTTTATTGATTATTTTAAGCCACCTTTTTATGACATTGAACATGATCCTACCACATCTAGATGCATTTGAGTCTCATTGATTATTATTATTATTTTAAAAAAGATATAAACATATGTCTGTCTGTTTGCTTATCTTATCCAGGCTATGCTAAGACATGATCCAATCCCACTGCTCTCATGAGCCCAATTAATTTCATTGCAAAGATTCAACCATAAATTTAAATCTCCCGCTGAAATAGTAATCATTTCCATTGGGCATACATTTTGCCTGAGTTGGAACCTCCAAATTCTGTTCATATTTCAATACTAAGAAATCTTCCAGCAATTGCAGATCCGCAAATCCTGCAAATCTCCTTGTCCAAGCTATTGTATTCTCCCTTGAAATGCCTGCAGATGCCGCAGCAGGGAGCTCCAAATTAGGCCCATGCATAAGTTCTGTCCAGTGCCCATGCACTGGTCACTGCACCTCAAATTAAAATTACACCTCAAAGACTTCGCAGACAATAACTCCATCAACGGCTCAACTGATTAGTAAACTCAGAGGAAACTCAAAGCAAAAATTTGCGGGAAAATGGGATGGTTATAAAAGATATGTTCAAAAATACAATAATAGTTTTGACTCCATTCTAGCATTCGAGTGATAAGGGAACTAAAAGGTGGACAACAATTAAGGATTTAATATGTTTTCAGAATGTATTAGAAAAAATTATATAGAAAGGTTTATTGTTTTGTGTACATTCAAATGTAAGATAAAACATGTGCAAAGGGACTTGACAGGAAGTCAAAGTTGAAGAAAATATTTTGGAAGATAAGAGGGGAAAATATTTACTTTCATTATTATCATTTTGTGTGCGGGTGTGGGTGTCTGCACATATGTGTGTTGTTGCATGCAATGTTTGGGAGGAAATAAGACGGTAAATAACAAATAACAAACTAAATATCGATGTATGTAATTTTTATTTCTTCATTATATTTAGTGGTAGTACGGCTGTAATGTTTTTTGTAACATAAAATCATTCAATAAAAATTATTTTTTTTAAAAAAAAACAATAACTCCATCAACGCCTTTTTGCTTGGCGTTGTTTTTTGCAGTCTGTATCTGGGCTCCTGTCCTTATTTTCCTTCCTTCTAAAAATAAAAAGGTACTTTCAAGGTCTTCTTGCTACAGCTGATTTTGACAAATACTTCTGGCTGTGTTTCAGAAATGGCTGGCCCACTGGAGTGGACTCACAAAGCTAGTTTATTTCTGGATGGGTCGCTGTTGCTTACTGAGAAGGGAAAGGCTGGGAAGCTGTATTGCCTTCACCAATGCGCTTTCACTGTGAGGACCTCCCCACTGCCTTGCCCCTCTTGCTCCCAGTAAGCAACAGTGACTCACCTGTCAGGAAGCTAGCATAGCAGATGCCCAACCACCCAGCATGCCACTTCTGCTCTGTTTGCTATGTAGCAAACTCCAGCATTTCTCTATGAGATAAAGTGGAGATAAACTAACTGCATGGAGACCTTTTTTTGCCTTGCAGTGGGTTCATCTGTATTCGAGGCAGGAGGAGGAATATTAGGTTGTCCTCAAGTCCTCTTCCCCTTAAAGGCAAATGTTCTACACGAACAATAGTAAACAACTTAGTTTGACAGCTCCCAGGTTGCGAGAACATAGTGTGCCATGCATTAATTAACGGGAGCTGAAAGAATGGGAAGTGGAAGAAGATTAAATCCAGCCAAGTGAATAAATTGATTGAAGGAGAGGACTTTGCTGTCAAATGCTCCACTTAATGATGTTTAATTATGTATTGTTAACAAGTTATGTTTGCTTCCCTTGAACACAGGATCATTAAGGAAAATTTTGGTTCCTGGCCATTGGTGTACACAATTAAGCCACTCTCAAGTCGAAGGCATCAAGTTGCCAGAATGGAGATGTCTTGGCCAGCG
Organism: Podarcis filfolensis; assembly: GCF_964270895.1. Taxonomy (NCBI): domain Eukaryota; kingdom Metazoa; phylum Chordata; class Lepidosauria; order Squamata; family Lacertidae; genus Podarcis; species Podarcis filfolensis. Next base: position 17,403,074 of record NC_139609.1, on the reverse strand, counting down.
CTTTTTAGTTCAGATTATGCAAGGGCTACATGAAAGCAATGGCCTGATATAAAAGGAATGCATAGTCCTTGTGCTGGATGTATTCCAATCGGAATTAGTGAACCTATGGCAGGTTTTTGTCATAAATATCAAAAGGGATTCGGATGATCTGGCAGGAATTTATGGAGAACCAGATCACCCACGCCAACACAATCACCCGAATAAAATCCGTATAGACCAAAACAAGTATCCATCATTTACAGTTCCTGAATTTTATTGTGAAGAGGTGTTGATTCAGTTCAAAATTAAGCTGAGCAGCAGTGACAGACTTATGGACCAGAGACCTGAGTTTGAAATTGTGAGGCTTTGGCAAAGAAAATTATTTTCATATTCCACTTTCAAGAGCCATTCAGAAAGCATAACACACACACACACACACACACAGAGAGAGAGAGAGAGAGAGAGAGAGGGAGAGAGAGAGTTAGAGAGTTGCAAACAGAAAAGTCAGGTGGCTTTTAAAATGTATGCAAATTGCTCTCACCGTGAAAAATTATAATACTTGTGATGTTGAAATGATGCAGCTAGCTGATCAGAAGATGGCTCTCTCACATGTTACAAGTTACCAGTAATGGCACAACAGTGGTCGCCATCACTTCTCTTTCTAAAGATTTAACATGGGAAGGATAAATGGATGTTACTAGCTTAGGCCTAGTCCCCAGCATCTGCAGCTTGGTGGCAGACAATCTGGTTTGCATACTGAAGGTCCCAAATTCAATTTCTAGCATCTCCAGGTAGGAGTGAAAAAGACCTCTGCCCTAAAACTTTGGCTAGTCGGTATTGACAATATTGAGCTGGATAGTCCAATGGTCTGACTCTGTACCGGGCAGCTTTCTATGTGCATTTGAGTAAGCGCACTAATAATCCAGTACATAAAACAATGGGAACACTGGAATATCAATGTATATAGCCCTGTTTCTCCCAATTTGAGAACAGGCAATAACACATAAGTAGGGCTCCTAGCACATCACAAACAAGTGACAGGAATTAAATAAGATATATTTGGAAGTTGATCTCTTTAACTCCCCAAAGTTGGAAGGTGCATCGGCCATAAGATTTTATTCAGAGTCCAATATAGAGCTTCAGGAAACAGCCCACCTCAGTGGGAGATGTTTTATAGGTTGCTCATTCCGGCTGAAAGCTGGTCTGTGTCTGTTTCATTATTTCTACCACCACCATTTGGGTTTTTTGTGTGTTTGGGGGAGTGGAACACACAACTTTAACTTTTTTTTCTTTTTAGGAGAAGTTGATGACATTTTCAGTCACACTGGCCTCTACAGTGTGGGTGAAACCTGCCAAATTTCAGACAAATAGGTCCAAATAGGCTTTTGTGTTGGACACCTTTACATTTTTAAAATACCATATTTATAACCTCCCCTCCCGTGTGTGTGAGTGGGGTTTAAATTGGCAGGTAAGGTTACACTTTCTGATGGCATGTATCCTGCTAAATTTCAAAAAAAGATAGCTGCACTGATTTTCCTGCAAGTTTGGGGAGGGTGAAAAAAGATATTATTTCACCCCTAGTGTATTGTGGGCAATTGGCGCAAGAACTGCAGACATAGGGATATGTTCCAGCAACTTCCTCTCCCTCAACTCTCCCTCATCGCTTGGACAGAATAAGGGAGAGGGAAGGGATTATGAAAGATAGTCAAGCTTCATATTACTGAGGGGGAACAAAGTTTTTTTGTAGGTAAGGGGATGATGCCTTACACCATCCCACTTTCTTTTCTTTTTTTGCAAATCTGAAATCTCTAGAAGCCCCTTCTAGTGTTCTAGGCTATCTACATGTGCAGCCTTCATAGGTCTTGCATAAATTTGGAAAACCAGAGAATTCTAATGAAAACAAGAATGGAAATTCCCAGTGTTTGCTCATGATTTCCATGTTTGGAGTGGAAATAAATCCAGGAAATATGATTAGTATTCACTGTTGTTGTTGCATTCAGTCTGCAAACAATATGCAATTGATTACACACACACACACACACAATTTGCATTGAAATGAACGTAGCAGAATAATGTAATAACAATTAATTTAATTTCCCCACAGCTGATATAAAGGCGAATACTGCAATTCTTTTGTGGAAGGTGAACTACAGTAGAAATGAAACACTGTTGCATGCAACAAATAGTGGGTGGAACAGCAAATGATACCTTTTTTACATTCTTAGTCTAGATACAAACTCTTAAAGAAGAGTTTTAACCACCTTCTCTACATAATTATCAGATAGAGCCTAATTTAAAACTAGGCATGCTTTCCTCAGGTGCATTTTCCATTTTATTTAAAGACTGTCCAATTGATTTACAGAAGGGACAGCAACTAAATGAATACCACGATATAAGTGACAGAATATTTAGGGTATCTGAATAATTTGATCAAGTTTCCCTAGAAGTGAATATTTTCTTTGGCCTCCAATGGTTGTAAAGTGAGCAGTGATTGACTGTGTGTCTGCACATAAAGTACATCAAGGAATTCAGAAACTGTGTTGAGCAATTACTTGATCCAGTGCTGGCAACCATCTCTGATGCTCTCTACAAAATATGACCCAGTGCCCAAGAGTGACAGGGCTATCCATCATCAAATCTGGAAACAGCCAACTACAGGGTGAAGGTAAGGCATCACATTTTTAGCCCAGCTGGCAAAAGCCACATTTGAATCCTTCATATCCCAGCAGCAGTACTGAACCTCAACTCTTTGCTACATTATTTGCTTTTAACCTATATTGGCTAAACCAATAAATTTCACTAAAGAAGTCTGGCTTCCGAACTGCAGATGCATCTACCTTTGCTTATCAGGTTCTCCCAAGAAATTCATCATGCTCGTCAAGAAGAAAACAATGATTAAATCCCAGCACTCTCTTTCACTATCTCTCAGTACCATCTGAATCAGGAGAGGCAGTGCAGGGCCAAAGGTGGTAACATGGTGGGTGTGGGCTGATAAATTGAAGCTGAATGCAGACAAGATGAAGGTTCTGTGGGTGGGTGGTGGTACTCAGGTCCTGGAATTGCTTGGTCAACCTGCTGTAGGCAGAGGGGTAGGAAGAGGGGTACGGTGGGCGTGATCCACCCCAGGTGTCATGACTGAGGGGGTGACAAAATGGAAGGTGAGTGGGCGGCACACCTCGTACCCAGTGGCAGAAGCTCTTCTGACCTGGTGGCAGAGAGCAGCCCTCCTCAGTCATGGCGAGGCGCACCCGTTGCCAAGTTATGTCTGACTCGGCTGCAGAGAGCAGGAGGAGAGTGAGCAGCAGCTTCCTCGCCCCTCTCCTACCCTGTGTGGGATGTGAAAAAGAAGAGCAGTCAAGTACAACATTCCTAGAGTGAACATGTTTACACATGGGGAGGAATGTTTGCCCGGCCAGCAGGTAAACTTCCTGTTTCCTTCTGGCCTGGGACAGACTTCCTCTGCATGTGACTAGAGGTGGGCGTGGCCTCACCTGTGCAGGTAACGACAAAAGCACAGGGCAGGGCAGCCATTTCTCTCTTTTTGACTACATGCATCGAAGAAGCAACATCTGCTTAGCCAAAGATGCTCTCTTGGCTTCCAGCCAAGAAAGGACAAAGGGACTGTCTCCTTATGAGATAGTTTCCAGGTGTATGTTAGTTTTCTAAGCTAAGTCTGCCTTCTGGGATCTGATTGTGAACAGAATGTGAGTAAACTCTTTTTATACTTTTATAGAAGACTGTGTCATGTCTTACCTTTTATAAGAGAATAAGGGGAAAATACCAGGACAGTTATTATAGAGGCTTTAGCGAGCCTGAGCAAATGCATCCGCTGTAAGTTTAAAAAGGGGAATGTTACTCTGCTAAATTGTGAACTTGTTAACACAAGTTGGAAAGGCTATAGTCAAACAATATATCCTCTCCTGCATCCCTGAACATTCCCACACCCTGAACTGTGGCGCATGGGAGGGCACCCTCCACGCCCCTCAGAAGTGCACCCCCCATGGGACCTTGCCCTATGCCCCTCGGGAGCACGCCCACCCTGGGCAGCACTGGCATATGCTCCGCCGCTGGCAGTAGGTGGGTTGCACTCCCCTTGAAAGAACAGTCGCATAGTTTAGGGGTGCTCCTTGAGTCATCTTTGCCACTTGAGGCCAGGTGTTCCTATGTTCAGCTGGTGTGCCAGCTATAACAATTTCTGGACAAAGATTTGTCGATTGATGGATTTTTATTTATTTATTCAATTTATATCCCAGTTTATATCCTCCTGAGGGAGCTATCCCAAAGGCCAGGTTTGCCACAGTTTCCCATGTCCTGTTAACTTCCAGTAAAGGCAATATGCTCTATGTTGGGCAGCCATTGAAAAGTTGCAACTAGTTGCAAAATGCAGTGGCTCAACAGCTAGTACATGCCTGGAGATGCTCACATATAAAACAAATTTTGAAGCAGCTACGCTGGTTGCCTTTTGGGCTAGATTTATGGTGCCTATTTTAGCAATTAAGTTCTAAATTACCCGGGCCCCAAACAGAGACACCAATTTGTGCCAAAGATTGAGGGGGCCCAGGTAGGTAGAGGTCCTATTGAGCCCCTGAAGCCTTCAGCCAGTGCCCAACTTGGCCGATCGCTGGAACCAGTCCTGAAGGTAAACATCAATTCTGTTCCCTGCATTGATTACTTGCATTGGTTATTCACTTTTTCTTTCTTTTTTCACAAAACAAGTTCTTATTTATTCATTCTCATTTTTACTGACCATTGTGTTGTTTGAAATCTGGGGTGGGATTGGGTTGACACGAGCATCTGTGTCCCAATTTTAACCCAGATGAGGCAATGGACAAAATTCAAAGGTGTAAAGAAATACAGCCATCCAGATGTGAAGCTAATGGGTTAGTGTCAGGAAGCAACCTCAAAGAGCTCTGAATATGATTGTTAGTGTCCAAAATCTGGCTCACTTGGCAATTAAAAAACCCAACAACATACTGCTTTTGTCTTTTTGTCTTTTTAACTGGCAGAAAATACAGGTTTGGGCTCGCCAAGTCTTCCTAGTTTGACTGAGTCCCTCTCATTATGGAATGGGACTTAGCTACTTCTTTATTATTTACAAAAAGGTTCCAGCAAAGGATTGAATTCCCACTCTTACCTGTTTAGGCTTACGGATGCACCCACAACCCTTATGCCCCAGCTCAAAGCTGAGGAAGTCTGTGGCATGAAATTGCTGCATTTGTGAGATGCTTTTGCACTGGTGACCTAGATACTCAGAGATAAAAAAAAAAAAACCGAGAAGTGCTCTGAGGTTTTTAAAAGACAGATTCAACACCTGCTCAGTTCAATGGGGCATTCTCCAAAGACTTCAAAAGATGGTGGCTCGGTCTCTCTAAGGTACCGCAATGTAAGAGAGGCTTGTTTTCTGTTGTTTTCATTCTCTTGCCTCCATGACCACATGTCTTCCCTAACCAGCAGGGGATAAAAGCACCTGTAATGCTATTATCTAATGTGCAAGGGAGGCAATTTGCTTAATGCCACTACTGATTGTAACAATGCAAGCGGGTTAATGTAGTTAAATACAAGGGGGAGAAATGGAGCGAACGGTTGCTTCTGCTCTGAGAAACCAGGTCACAGAGTCTATTTCAATGTCACACCAATAAAATGCTCCAAATATAGGCCACCGCTCAGAGACAGACGAGGAACGTACGTTCTACAGTTTTGTTTGTTGCTCAGAATGTATAGGTTTCACACACCCAGTCTCTGCCCTACAATGCAACAACAAGGCAGTGCACAACAACTGCAATAAATCCATCAAATGGTGGTAGAAATAGCAGAAAACAATGAACACTTTAAACAGTAGACCCAAAACTCTGGACCAAGGGTGGATGTAGTCTAAGAGAGAACTTGTAGGCCACATTTGGCTCACAGGCCAGAGGTCAGTTGTCCCTGAGGTACAGGATTACAGTCTCCAATGCTCTTTGAGCATTGTTTCTCACATGAAGGGGGAAACCGTGGTGAAGGGGGCAGTAGGGTGACTCATTTAGCCCTGTCTCCCAAGTTGCACAACACTTACACATCCACCATGTAGGGACAGAACTTCTGAAGCAGGAGCCTGATCTGTACATGGAGGCTCCTCTGGCAATGTAGAATCCTGGTCACTTGGATATCTCCTGGAGCCCTGGCTCCCATATGAACTTCCTCATAACTTCAGATTGGCTCCCATATGAACTTCCTCATAATTTCAGATTGGCTGAGGAGACACTGCTGTGGATTCATACCCTGAGGCCAGATTGTCCTGCACACAAAAATGAGGGCTTGCTTCTGGTTGTGTCCTTAAGCTGTGTGTGGCAATGCGAGGGGCAGGGCAGATTAACTCATTAAAAAGTTCTTCTTGGCAGTGGGGTAAAGTGGGACTAAATTGTGTTTCATTCCTCTTTTGTGGCAAGGAGGTACAGGAAGGGAACTGGGTAGAACAGCTTGGTGACCTCCTTAGGGACCTCTGAAGGTGATGGGTGGCTCCTGAGGCTTGTAACTCAGGAATACTTTGGGGACAACTTGTGCATCCACTTGATGGTTTAGGGCTCTGGAGAATGGTGATGCAGAAGGCTGTTTTGGGGGAAGAAGGAAATGGTTCAGGGCAGAAGGACAGAGGCTTGTTGCCCTTACAGCTGCAGGCATGTGCTTGAAATATGGTTGTTTAGCTCCTGTACTGATAACTTTCCCTTTGCACGTTCTGTTCATGTTTGAAGTGTCCCAAAGTTAAACCCAGCATCAGTATTTTATTTCAGGCTTCATCTGCAATGACGTTCTAGAAACTTCAGTAGGCACTGATATCTCAACAGGGTTGACACCTGTCTAATTGTATCTGGAAGAGAATTTCATGGTAAAACAAAGGTACTGGATGGTTAAGTCTGGTCAAAGGCAACTATGGGGTTGCAGCACTCATCTCACTTTTAGGCCAAGGGAACCGGCATTTTTCTACAGACAGATGTACGGATCATGTGGCCAGCTTGACTAAACTGCTTCTGGCATAACGGGACACTGTGACGAAAACCAGAGTGCATGGAAACGCTGTTTACCTTCCCGCAGCAGTGGTATCTATTTATCTACTTTGAACTGCTAGGTTGGCAGGAGTTGGGACAGAGCAACAGGAGCTCACCCCATTGCGGGGTTTCGAACTGCTGAACTTCCAATTGGCAAGCCCAAGAGGCTCGTTTGCTATCATGGACCAGAATTTGGAGACATATGGCACAACCAAAATAACTCCCTACTGATTACTTCAGTGTGGCAGCTATTCAAGGTAAAGGGACCCCTGACCATTAGGTCCAGTCATGACCGACTCTGGGGTTGCGGCGCTCATCTCGCTTTACTGGCTGAGGGAGCTGGTGTTTGTCTGCAGACAGCTTCCAAGTCATGTGGCCAGCATGACTAAGCCGCTTCTGGCAAACCAGAGCAGCACACGGAAACGTCGTTTACCTTCCCTCTGGAGTGGTACCTTTTTATCTACTTGCACTTTGACATGCTTTTGAACTGCTAGGTTGGCAGGAGTAGGGACCGAGCAATGGGAGCTCACCCCGTCACGGGGATTTGAACCACTGACCTTCTGATCGGCAAGTCCTAGGCTCTGTGGTTTAACCCACAGCACCACCCACATCCCTTTTGTGGCAGCTATTATGGAGTATAAATGGTAAGGTGCATTATGTGGGGTATTGATCTTCTCAAGTAGCAATGTACTAACACCAGACCATAAAATTTGCCCAGCGGTATATTGGCAGCCAGTGTAGTTCCATCAACAAAGATGTTAGCTGGTGATGTCAGATTGAGGCAGCATTCTTGATACTACATTCTGGACCAACTTCAGCATCCAACCCCCTACAGTCTGGCAGTAACTGAAATGGAAGTTTGCTGCTCTTCTTCTGTCCCCAGTTTTATTTGGAATGTATTTAATACATTTGTGCTTGCTTCCATCCATTTCTCTGAAAACCACCTTGAAATGCTTCTTGGATTGAAAGCGGTATACAGATCACTACCATAACAAGAATAACAACAGCAAGAGTGACATGGCAAAGGTCTGAATGAATCTGCAGGGCAGAAACTTGAGGAGTATGTACCTCTGCTTTTCCACAGTTTTACTGCTAAGCAAGTGATTATTCAGAATAGATTGAAGTTCATGGCACTGTGAGAAGGAAAGGAGAATCAAGTTCACTTTGCCTCTCTGCATTATGGAGCAGCTTCCATTGTGAAGAATGTAAAGCCTTAAAAAAACACAGCCTCTACAAGGCTATGATGCTGTGACATTCATAAGCATAAATGCTTGCTTAAATTTGAAAATCAATAGATTTTTTTTTATTCTTATGTGTGAGCAACACCTCCTCACTGTCTTTATTGCCCTGTCTATGGGGCCATGTGATGTGCTTCTCAATCTTTGCCTCATCATACTGAAAGTCTGCCACATAAAACCTGTCCCTCACTATACTTAAGCAGTAAATCATGGCAGCACATTAACTGCAAACTGTATTTACTGTCTCTGTGCTCCCATCGGGCAAGCCAGAGTACAGAATGGATTCTGCCTACACTTTGGCAGAATGTATAAAATAGATGATTGAAATCAGCCAAATGGACACGTTTCATTCTGCCTTTGCTCCAGTGAGCATTTCAAGGAATAGACACAAAGGTTGTTCCAATACTGTGGATAAGGAAATATTATTTCTTGCATTCCACTGCCACCCCTCCCAACCCCATCTATTTCAGTTGAATTCTACATTGACCGTATCAATTAATTAGAAGAAGGACATGCAGCTTATTCAGCCCAGAGGGCCGGATCAGGAATTCATAGCAAGCAGGATGGTCAGAGCAAATATCAGTGCATTTTGCATATTAAATTCATGATGCGAGAGGATGCCAAGCTGAGGTTCATGCCCACGTTGGCTTGTGTTGCAATGTAATTATCCTGAAATTATTATCCGCCACAAGTGCAAATATATAATTCAGCTGCTCCAAAATGCAAACACAGAGAGAAAGAGAAATCTATCAAAACTGTGAAAAGGACAGACATAGCAATCCTAAACCCCATTGCAGGTGGGCAGTAAGATCCCCATAGGCAGCAGAAAGCTGTAGTATGGTGCTTGGATAGGGAGGAATTGAACCAGAGCAAGATCCCAAGCTGGCCCTGCTGCCATCGCATGATGTCATCAGGTCTGATGGTTCAGATGTCAGATTGTTCAATTGCCTTTCATGCCAGCTCAATTATTCTCCTCTGGTGGGGTGGGCAACCAGTGGCATGGTGTGGGTTGCTAGCACCTGGGGCCGTGCAAAGCGGGGAGTGGGAGAGAAGGAAAATAGATGGACTACGCATGCACATTCAACTGCCTAACAGTATCTGTGTCACCCAGGAGAGCACAGAAATAAGGAAAGAAGAGTTATTCCATTATCCGGAGAGTTCACTTCCTGGTTCTCATGGAGAAGCCATTTTCAGTGGAACCCAGTGACAGAAGCACACAGCTTCTGGATGGCAGCACTGGATGTTGAAATTTTGCACCCCTAACAATTTTGCACCCGGGGCAACTGACCCCCATGATACGCCATTGTGGGCAACAAAGCCCGGTGAGTAAGGAGGCAGTGTTAGGTGGGTTATGGGTAAAGCAAGCAGGTCAGGAATTGAGTCAGAATGGAATGTGGTGAATAAAAGAGGAGGCAAACTACGGAGAATTTTGTGTATTAGTCTGAACTGGGGTGGAGCTTTGGCTGCCATATGGTTTCAGCCTGGCTGCATCTGATAGGTTGCACGGAAAGCCAAGAAGATGGCAGAACTTACTGGATTTTCAGACCTCACTATTGGCTACCTAATAAAGCACAGTTTTACTTGTCAGACCGGTAATCTGTTACTTGATTGGGCTACCCAGTTTCCTGTAGCAAAAAGGTTTCCCCAAGGTTCCTCTACAAAATTGATTTCCAAAAGTTTGGCTTCTTCTAAACTATGAACACGCCAATCTTTCTCCATTCTTACTATTTATAATGAACAGAAGGGAATTGGATTCTTTATAAGGACCAGACAGAGTCAGTGCATCATTCACCTGCAAATCAATCTTCCAGTTTCAGTCTTCACTTAAAAAGTGTCCATCTGTAATACTGAAATAATTTTGTTAGGGCACTTTCCTCCCCTACTCCATTCAATGCATCATGCCTTTTTAAAAAAACAGGCTTTATCTCTCAAAATGGATTTTTATATAGTAGTTTTAGAACTTGAAATGCAATTTACTACTCTGAGAAGCTCCTTTAAAAAAAAGAAAGAAAGAAAAGATAACTGCATTAGAAATGAGAATCTAAATTGTGAAACTGTGAAATTAGGTTTTCAGAGACAGCTGCTAATTGAAAAGTAGTCACATCTCTCATGGAACTTCCATTGCTGCAACTTGCAAATAATTCAGCATTTATCAGATAAAGATCCTTGCTCAACTCAGATATTAAATTACTTCTCCCCACCCCACCCACCTAAAAACACAGGAAATTAGGAACAATTAAACAAGTCACAGTATATGCATTTGACTCAGGAGACAGGACAACTTTGGACACACATTTACAATGCCAGAGAATGTAGTTATTTTTTACATGGCACTCTCCAGAAGATTCAGACAATTAAGTCAAACTCCAAGGTTGTTTTTATTTATTGTATTTGTTTGTCATTTTGTTTTTAAAAAGTCTCTCAAAGTAAACTAAAATACAAACAGGTTAGATCAATGAAAAACAATGTACAAAACTAAATTTCCTATACTGCTCCTCCAACACTGTAATAAAAATGACAAATCCCATTCCACTAAAAGAAATTAGCACCACAGCAGCAAAGTTAATAATAAACCAATACGATATCAAAAACCTAACTGCCATAAGATTGGGTGAATAAAAATGGCTTAGCCTGGCACCTAAAAATGGCAGTGATGGTTAAGTACAGTAATTTAACTCACTGAATTTGTAAATGCTTGAATGTGTTACTGAGTGTTTACATTTAATCGGTTGGTAACTGAATTCTAGAGAGTTCTCTAGTAGTTCTCATGTGATTGGCTAACACCAGTGGCATCGCAAGGGGGGGTGGGGGCGGTGTACCCTGGGTGCCATGTCTGAAGGGGTGAACGTACCTTCTTTCTCTTCCGGTCATTTTTGCCATTTTGGCACAATCCATCAACTTAATCTGCCATTCTTCTCTGGTCAGGACACTGTCTTCTTTCCATCTCTGGGCCAATAACTTCCATGCAGCTGTGGTCGCATACTGATTTGTGATACAATAATCAGTCTTTCAAAGGGGACAACATTTTCAGTGAAAAGTAAGTAAGAAAGAAAGTGTCATAATGTTTGTGGGCCAATTTTTTCGCTACATTTCCCATAGTTCTCAAGTCCTGTTCTTGACATGACATTTCCCAGTGTGGCCCAGGTCCATGTTTGTGTTCCATTTCCCACAGTGCCCCAGTGTCTTCATCATCAGTATATCCAGGTCATGTAAAGAATGGGTTTATATAAAAGGTGTGCAGGTATTTTGTTCCTTCTGTTGTGTGAGTGCGCACCGTAAACCTGCATGAATAGAAATTAGCAAGAAGGTCAAATCTTGTAGATGAGACCACTGTAACCTTTAGAACAGATGGAATCACTACCCCTTTTGCTCTTAGTACGTGAAAGGCCTCTTGCCAGACACAATTAAAATTGTGAAACAGTATTAAAAACTAGCAATCACTTTTAAATTATTAAAGACCGCCAATTAGGAATTAAATGAATATTGTAGGGAACATTTCTTTAAATCTGATCTAATCTTTAGGACAGATCAAGGTTAGTGGCGACTATATGGAAGAGCTCTTTGCTCCTCTGTCCTTTGTATCTCGGACTGAAAAGGATAATAATTAGCGCTCCCTAAAAAGATCTAATTGGAAATGATGAAACTTTTTTTCATTATCATTAACTAACCATTGAAGCTATGCTTGCTCTCTGGTTAGCAGTCAGAATAGAGGCACTTTTCTGGTATGTGAATTTCAAGTCCCAGTATACTCCTTTTAATACATGTTAATATAATTATCTGAAAAGCATAATGCTCAGAGGAGATAATTTTTTAAAAGGTTAAAAGGTGGAGGCGGCATGAGGAACCAACCTAGAATTTGTATCCCTGCATATTGCAATTGATTAAATTTAAGAGGCTGTTACAGCAAACATTTTATTTTTTTAAAAATTGTTAGGTGACCAGGAGTATTCCTGGCACTGATCTAAACAGGTTATATATTAATTAATTGGAATGTTTTCAGTTGCCAGGTTCAGAATCTTTTACCATCTTTAGGCTTCTTCTATTCATGCAGCAATTTGAGACTCAAATCCACACCTGACAAAACTTCTGTTTGTGGCCTTTTAAAAGCCACAGGGATAGAGTGTGGATACGACTATTTGAGGAAGTCATGCCTTTCCAGGGAAGTGGGATGTAGAGGGGTCAATAGCTCCCCCAAGGTTAGCTGAGGATTAGAAATATCTGTTTCAGGGTGATCAGCCAAAGGACATCTATCTTATTCTTGAATTATGGTGCTGGAGAAGACTCTTGACTGCAAGAAGATCAAACCTCTCCATTCTTCAGGAAATCAGCCCTGAGTGCTCACTGGAAGGACAGATCCTGAAGCTGAGGCTCCAATACTTTGGCCACCTCATGAGAAGAGAAGACTGCCTGGAAAAGACCCTGATGTTGGGAAAGATGGAGGGCACAAGGAGAAGGGGACGACAGATGACGAGATGGTTGGATAGTGTTGTCAAAGCTACCAGCATGAGTTTGACCAAACTGCGGGAGGCAGTGGAAGACAGGAGTGCCTGCCGTGCTCTGATCCATGGGGTCACGAAGAGTCAGACACGACTAAATGACAACAACAATGGCTGAAGGAGAAGAGATGCAGCATGTTCTCTAAGATTCTGAAGCCCAGCCCACAATCTTTGTTGTTCTTCCTTGGGAAGAGAGTTTCATTGTGGAAAGAGTTTCTGAACTTAACTAGCATGGGAGTCGGGGAGAGAAAGAAAGAGAAGGTGGGTGTCAAGGTTGTGATATGAGAGACTGAGCTTCAAGTTCTACTTTTCTAGAGGAAAACGGATTAGAGCGGCTGACAAACGCTTCTGCCAGTTTTGCATGCACTAAGGCAGGGGGGCCAACTTGAATAAAATATTGGAGGGGGCAGGTAAGCCCCGCCCTGCATAGTCGGTTACATGACACAGCACACACACACCATTTGAATAGCAATGCCCATTAACTGGGGGGGGGCAGGCCCCTCAAATATTTTATTGGGGGGTGAAGGGGCCTTGGCCCTAGGAGTTGGCTCCTATGCCCTAAGGGGAAATGTAGCTTCGAGCAGATATCTGGGTAGGAAGCATACGATATTATTGTGCAGTGAGAGATCTGGACAAAGAACTGAGGACTTATAACCCTAGCACAATCCATTCCGTGGGTGTGGAATGAGACTGGCACAGGGATTTGTGAGGAATTTGATATCTGTGAATTCCAATGTGAAGAAACTTAATTTGTACTTCCTGGATAAATGTGTGGCTTGGAACTTAATTATCTACTGACATTCACACTTCTTGAACATTTCAACACAGTTTAGAAAAATAAGTTTTAAATACAAATTAAATGTGAATTATCATACAAACTTGTGATTCTTTTGTTTGTGTTTTGTTTTTTAAGGAAATAGGATGTAAACATATGCAAAAAGCGTCAGATTGTGTGGAAGGGAAACACATATTTGGGTCAGCTTTGGGTTCTTCTGCTAAAATACTGAAAACACATTTTCTCCATTGTGCTTATCATCACTTCCTTGCACATGTCCCTACCCATGTTTCTATTTCTCTGTACAGTGGTACCTTGGGTTAAGTACTTAATTCGTTCCGGAGGTCCGTTCTTAACCTGAAACTGTTCTTAACCTGAAGCACCACTTTAGCTACTGGGGCCTCCTCCTGCTGCCACGCCGCCGGAGCACGATTTCTGTTCTCATCCTGCAGCAAAGTTCTTAACCCGAGGTACTATTTCTGGGTTAGCGGAGTCTGTAACCTGAAGCGTATGTAACCTGAAGCGTATGTATTTTTTTTAAAAAAATGATATTTTATTTCAAAAAAAGAGTTTACAAAAATAATAAGATAATAAAGAAAAAAACAAACAATAAAAAATACAGAGTAGAAAAAAAGAAAATAGAAAAAACAGTAAAATAATGAGTCCATCTTTCAATGTCTTATTTTTCCTTCACTTGTTTCCCTGACCTCCTCTCACCTCCCTTTTTTGTATTCCATTTCGAATGGTTAATTCAGCAAATCCTTTCCCTCTTTGTTTTTATCTTAGTTCTTTATCTTGACATATTACAACCTTATAATTTCATCTATTTAATAAATCAATTTTTCATACTCCTTTTTAACATTATTACTAAAACCGCTTCATTTCATTCCAGCATCATTTTAACATTCATTAATTTTGCAATGTTTCTGTAAATAGTCCTTAAATTTCTTCCTGTCTTCTTCCACCGACTCCTCTCCCTGGTCTTGGATTCTGCCAGTCATTTCCGCCAATTCCATATAGTCCATCACTTTCATCTGCCATTCTTCCAGAATGGGTAAATCTTGTGTCTTCCAATACCTTGCAATAAGTATTCTTGCTGCTGTTGTGGCGTACATAAAAAAAGTTCTATCCTTCTTTAACACCAATTGGCCGACCATGCCCAGGAGAAAGGCCTCTGATTTCTTCAAGAAGGTATATTTAAATACCTTTTTCATTTCATTATATATCATCTCCCAGAAAGCCTTAATCCTTGGGCACGTCCACCAAAGGTGAAAGAATGTACCTTCATTATCTTTACATTTCCAACATTTATTATCGGGCAAATGGTAGATTTTTGCCAGCTTGACTGGTGTCATGTACCACCTATATATCATTTTCATAATATTCTCTCTTAAGGCATTACAAGCCGTAAATTTCATACCTGTGGTCCACAACCGTTCCCAGTCAGCAAACATAATGTTATGTCCAACATCTTGTGCCCATTTAATCATAGCAGATTTAACCATTTCATCCTGGGTGTTCCATTTCAGCAGCAAGTTATACATTCTTGAAAGTATCTTAGTTTTGGGGTCTAACAGTTCTGTTTC
Organism: Podarcis filfolensis; assembly: GCF_964270895.1. Taxonomy (NCBI): domain Eukaryota; kingdom Metazoa; phylum Chordata; class Lepidosauria; order Squamata; family Lacertidae; genus Podarcis; species Podarcis filfolensis. The sequence goes on along the minus strand of NC_139609.1, from coordinate 17,387,978 downwards.
CAATTTTGATTTTTCCACCTGGAAGCCAATTTTTTTGTCCAAATTGTAAGCCTCCCTTATTTGATAATAATGAAGCCAATCTCACACTTTATCTTTTAGTTTCTCAAAACTCTGCAATTTCAATTTGTCTCCCTCTTGTTCCAGAATTTCACAATATTTTGGCCATTTGGCCTCCATATTGAGCTTTTTCTGGGCCTTTGCTTCCATCGGTGACAACCACCTTGGGGTTTTATTTTCAAGTAGGTCCTTATATCTTATCCAGACATTAAACAATGCTTTCCTGACAATATGGTTTTTAAATGCTTTATGTGCTTTAACCTTGTCATACCACAAAAATGCATGCCACCCAAAAACGTTATTAAAACCTTCTAAATCCAAAATGTCTGTGTTCTCAAGAAGCAGCCATTCTTTCAACCAGCAGAATGCTGCTGATTCGTAGTAAAGTTTAAGGTCTGGCAGGGCGAATCCACCTCTTTCCTTTACATCAGTTAATATTTTAAATTTTATTCTGGGCTTCTTGCCCTGCCAGACATATCTAGAAATATCTCTCTGCCACTTCTTGAAACAGTCCATTTTGTCCAAAATTTGCAATGATTGAAACAGAAATAACATTCTTGGCAATACATTCATCTTTATAACAGCAATTCGACCTAACAAGGACAGCTTCAAATTTGACCATATTTCTAGATCCTTTTTCACTTATGACCAACATTTCTCATAATTATCTTTAAATAAATTTAAATTCTTAGCGGTCATGTTAACCCCCAGATATTTCACTTTCTTAACCAATGTTAAACCTGTCTCCTTCTGAAACCTCTCTTTCTCAATCGGTGTTAAATTTTTCTCAAGAACCTTAGTTTTTAACTTGTTCAGCTTAAATCCTGCCACATGACCAAATTCTTGAATCAATTCCAATACTCTTTTAGTACTAGATTCTGGCTCCTGTAACGTCAGTACTAAACCATCTGCAAAAGCTTTCAATTTGTACTGTTTAGCTCCGACCTGTATACCTTTAATCAAACGGTCCCTTCTGATCATATTTAGCAAAACCTCCAGGACCGAAATAAAGAGCAATGGGGAAATTGGGCAGCCTTGTCGTATCCCTTTCTCTATCTTAAATTCCTCTGTCACCACATTGTTAACAATTAGTTTAGCCTTTTGTGCTGAGTAAATTGCACCTATACCGTTTTCAAAACCTTGACCAACCCCCATCCCCTGAAGATTTTTCTTCATAAAACTCCAAGAAATGTTGTCAAAAGCTTTCTCCGCATCTACGAATATTAAGACTGCTTTAGTGTTAATATTCACTTGCAGTTTCTCCAAAATATTAATTATATTTCTCGTGTTGTCAGACAAGTGTCTACCCGGGAGAAAGCCAGCTTGGTCTTTATGTATCTCCTCCCCTAATACTTTTTTTAGTCTTTTAGCCAAAATGTCTGCAAAAATTTTGTAACCCACGTTAAGCAGGGATATGGGGCGGTAGTTCTTAAGTTGTGTCTTTTCAGACTCAGTTTTCGGTATAAGTGTAATATAAGCTTCCTTCCACGACTCTGGCGCTTTTTCCCCCTCCAAAATTTCATTACAAACCTCCTTTAGTGGTTGAATTATCCAATCTTTCAGAGATCTATAGTATTTTGAGGTTAAGCTGTCCGGCCCTGGAGATTTGCCCAACTGCATATTCTGGATGGCACCTTCCACCTCCTGTTCTGTGATTTTATAGTTCAACATTAACTTGTTTTCTTGAGAGATTTTTTGTAGTCCATTTGTTTTTAAGAATTGGTCTATATCGAATTCTTTCTGTGGCCCTTGTGTATATAACTGTTTAAAGTACCTCTGGAAACATTTTCTAATTTCCACTGGATTCTGAATGTTCTTTCCTTCCACTTCCAAGTTGGTAATGGTGTTAAGTTTTTGTCTTTTTTTCATTTGCCAAGCTAACAGTTTTCCACATTTATTGGCGGATTCAAATGTCCTTTGCCTCATCTGTTTAATTTTCCATTCTATTTCCTGATTCATCATCTTCATATATTGAACTTGATATAACTTTATTTCTCTCAGAATCTCTTGTGACTTTGGTTTCGCTCTCAGTTTCTTCTCACCCTTTTATTTTTTCCAAAATTTTGTCTTTTTTCTCATTTTGAGTTCTCTTCTTTATTGCATTCTGTTGAATTAGAAACCCCCTCATAACTGCTTTGCTTGCGTCCCAGACTACTCTTTTTTCAGTGGTAGTGTTCAAATTTATCTCAAAATAGTCTCTCAAGGTTTTTTGGGCCTTCTTAGTAACCTCTTCATCTCTAAACAGGGTGTCATTCATCCTCCATCTGAAGGAACCAGTTGGTGTTAGTTTCATCTCCATTTTCACAGCATTATGGTCGGAGCAAGTTTTAGGGCAAATTTCCACTTTTCGAGTCTTAGGAGCCAGTCCTCTAGTTATCCAAATTTGGTCAATTCTTGTCCATGTCATTTTGGCTTCAGAGAAGAAAGTTCCCTCTCTACCCAAGGGATTCTTTGTTCTCCAAATGTCAATTAAGTCCATATTGTCAGTCATCTCAAAAAAGTTTTTGGTAGTCTGCCATCTTTAGTAGTAACCTGAAGCGTATGTAGCCCGAGGTACCACTGTAATACAAAGGGGATTCTCCATACTGTAGTGTAAAAGAGGCCAGGCCTTCCAATCACATCTTAATTCAGACATCTTGTATAGGGCTGATCCATCACTCCTGGGAATTCATATATATACAGTGCTCATTTTGGAGTGACACAGTCTCATCATCCCTTGCTATAATTAACCCACCGCTGCAGTACTTACTTAACATTTGGTGACTACATACATTGGCATTTACAGAAACATAGACACAAAGAAGACAAACACACCATGTCACCATCACTATCCGTGAAAAATGGAACCCTCGATTTTTAATACATTTCTTTCTCAGCAAAAGCCTGGGAAATAAATCAGATCTGAAACATGCCCTGAAGGTTAACTGAAAGGTGGGAGTGAGTTCCAGAGCGGATGGCCCTGCTCTGGAAAAAAATACCCTGCAATCAACAGTTTTGTAAGGCTATAATTCAGCAAAGCACTTGGTTTGTTGAATCACAACCTAAATGGATCCCTTTAAGCCCTCCCATGTGGTCAAGGTGAATCTTTTTATTAATGTTCATGGACTTTGGTACAGGGCCTCTAACAAAAGCCAACTGATTTCAGTATTCCTGCTATTTCCACTTGAATATTTTTTTTAAAAAATTGTCCCCCTCCCCACAAAAGGTAAATGCCACCCAAGGTTGGAATCCTCAAACTTGGATTCTGGTTGCTCACGATACTTACCTCAAATACAAGGTGAACATTATAATGCTCACACCCTGAAAATTCTTCTGCAGCTTGGATCAAAATCTGAGCTACAGAAGAAGACAACTGCTATCTCCCTTCCAACCATCTGCATACAGCTAATTCCTCCTCAATGGCTTACCTTGCTACTACTTGCACCCTGATACATTGTTGTTGTTGTTTAGTCATTTAGTCGTGTCCGACTCTTCGTGACCCCATGGACCAGAGCACACCAGGCACTCCTGTCTTCCACTGCCTCCCGCAGTTTGGTCAAACTCATGCTGGTAGCTTTGACAACACTGTCCAACCATCTCGTCATCTGTCAACCTTCCTCCCAACTTTGGAGCAGGAGAAGAGGTAGAGAATCAGACATTACCTGACCAAACCCTTCATTAATATTTTGTTTTGTTTTTTTGGAGGAGATGCTACATAGTAAAATGGTACTGTTATGTCTTATTACTTTTGGAGAACATTCCTTTGGCTATTCCTGTTCTAGATTTACTCATCCATTTTTACAAGCATTTACATACCCTCCAACATTTATCTGGTGAAAATAGGGATGTCCTATGCCATTATTATTATTATTATTATTAATACCCTACCTATCAGACTGAGTTGCCCTAGATACTCTAGGTGGCTTCCAACATATATAAAAACATAATAACATGTTAAACATTAAGGGGGGGGAATCACTATACAGGGAGATGTCTTCTAAAGGTTGTATAGTTACTTATCTCCTTGGCTTGGGGGTCACATAACTCCATACCCTCTGATGAAAATAGGAACGTCCTACCACACCCTTCTACATGATAATAGAGATGTCCTAAGGAAAAGCGGGACATTCTGGGATCAAATCAGAAACCGGGACAGCTTCTGTAAATCCAGGACTGTTCCTGGAAAATAGGGACACTTGGAGGGTCCGCTTTATTTACAATTGCCCTATTACAGCTAGCAGCAAATTTATTTCTATGGCACATAAGGAAATTACATGAGTGTGCAAAGCTGGAGCATCCCCCCCATAGATCCAGCTTCAAAAACCATGTGGAAGAACACATTAGCTACTGATGCAGAAGTGCTCATATTTTAAAATGTGATGCCATGGGTCTTTTGCACGTTGCACTTAAGCAAGTTTCTAATTGCAAACAGACAGTGAACACAGCAGGGTGGAAGCTAGCCTTTTTAGAAACAAAAGAGCTCATGGGTAAGTATCAGAACAGAATTGGCTGGGTTTTTACAAAAAGAACCTATTTATAAATATCTGCTCTCCATCTTTAAGATAGAATGTCATGGCTTGTAACTCCTGCTCAGTTCTTTTCCCTCTGGTATATATATACTATGTCAGTATTAACCTGGAGAAATGATTACGAACAATGGAAAACAGAGTGTTATATATTCAAACAGGCTTCAATAAAGACAAAAAGAACAAAAGAACAAAAATGGAGAGGGAGCACAGTGAATAATCATCTCACCCATCTCTAGATCCAGACAAGCTGAAAAGGCAACCGATGCTTTCAAAGTAACTTCCCTTTTCATCATCTCAGATTAAAATCATATGGAAATGGATAGTTTGCACAGGGTAGGTGCAGAGTGTGGTTTCTTTTTATACTAACAAAGACAAATTTGTGGGCATTAACTTTAGGAAACAGAGGCATTAACAATGCTCTGTTTCGCACTGTGCCTCTGCAACCTGCTCATATTTTCATCAAGCATGATGGGAGATTTTCCACTGAGCTTTCTAAAACATAAAACATGAAGATGTTTGTTTTCCCCATACACAAGCACCCTGCACTTACAGCTCTCCATTATTTGTGAATCATTGGTTTGGTTCTGGAACGTGCTTCTAGTCTCACTAGCAGACAAATGCATGGCTCTCGATGCAAGAACGTGATATGGGATGAACAAAACCCCCTTTGTTTTGCAATCCCAATTGGAGGTCACAAAAAGGCAGGTCAAAAAGCTAATTTTGGAGTGTGTGTGTGTGTGTGTGTGTGTGTGTGTGTGTGTGTAAAACTCACTAGCACTCCTTGGCTTCTCAGTCTGGTGGCTACCATTTTAAGTTTCCAACAATACCCTAGGACGCAGGTGGGGACCGTTTTCCAGCTCAAAGCCCACATTCCCTCATGGGCAACCTTCTGAATGCCACACACCACTGGTGACAAAAGAGTGGCTGGGGCAATGAAAGGTGGTATTATGTACTAACCTTGGATCCTAGAACAATAGGCAAGTAGGATCCTAGAATGCAACAACTGATTGGCTTGCAGGAGAAGACCAATCAGGCTCCGGGAAGAAGTTAATCATCCTATTAGGCTGATAGGATCGTAGAATGCAGCAACTGATTGGCCTGCAGGAAAAGACCAATCAGGCTCCAGGAGGGAAGCAGAATCAGCCAATCATACAGGACTCATGTAAATAATGTATACAAAAGCCTGAGGTTTGGGGAGCAATTCAGTCGCTGTTTTACAAGCTGCAATAAAGAGCATGAAATCACTACAGGACTCTGAGTATATTTCAAGCACGTTTGTACAGTAGGCTACATTTTAGCCAACTAAAAGTCAAAGACCCATAAAGGCAAGCAAGCCAGAGCCATTATCACAGCTGAAGACACTTGAGGAGGACACAAGTTCCTGCCTAGACCCACAGAAAATAGCAAGCATACAGAAGAGGCAAGGAGACCAGTTAGAGGAAACAGGAAGTGAAGTGAGCTAGAGTTGAACCAACCAGTGCTGGATGTTCCAACTGAGACAACACAGAGAGAACAATGTAGTCTACTGAGGCAAGGGCAGCCTGAGTTATTTTGGTGCCTGCAAAGCACCAAAGCACCCTCCTGCCCAAAGCTGGGTGGTGTAATGCCTCCCTTCTTGTTGACTTGTTGAGAGGCGAGGGATCCCACAGAGCTTTGTTGCTTGTCCATCTCTGCCCCTAGAGGCAGGGGAGACTGGCAGCAAAGCTAGGCGGTAGAAAATTCTTCTGCTCTGCTACAATTGAAGCCTTCCTTAAATGGGTTGCTTCTGCAGCAACAGTGAGGCAGGTGGGGCACTCGCAGAGGTACCCCTTCTTCTGTTTCTACTATCTGAGGCAGCTGTCTCACCCCACATCATGGGCTAGCTGTGCATTGAAGGCAAGAACTTAATGGATAACCTAGGACATTTGCATCCATCTGAATGTTCTTTAAATCATCCCCACTGTGAGTGACAAGAAGCTTTGGGTTCTTTAAAAAATGTGGCCTCTCTCCATCTCAATATTGGGTATTGTTTCTCTTCTTCTTCCTTGCTGCTCCCACCGCGGGCACAAAATTTTGTGCATAAAGCGGAATGATCTACACAATTGTTCTGGAGATTGTGAAACTTACTTTGCAAACATTTATCATGACAGTAACATTTACTAGTGCAAATGGAAAATAAACAATGAGGATTGCAAATGCCCTGAAAATGCATTTCTGCCAAAGTCAGCAGCTACTAGGGAGGAAAATAATGAATAACAGCACCCTCCTTTCTTGTCTATTATGCGATATGACTGGTTTTCTTTCTGGACGATATACATGCCACTCTACAGACACAACAGGGTGTTAATTCAAAACCATTTGGGGGTTATCAGACAGTACAGGAGCCTGAGAAAACAAAACTTCAGAGCTGATAATAAAGAAACAGCTAAAGTCTCCGGGAAAAAAGATTTGCTTGTCCAAGAATAGGAGCTTAACTCCAACAATAAACAGCAGATTAGTCCTGAAGCAGTTCCTACCCCCTCCAGCAAGTTTGTAAGGCAATTGTTATTTGGGCTGTTTATATGTTATGTTCTCTTTTTTTGGAAAAAAAAAATCATTAAATATTATGTTCCTTTCAAAAAGAGTGAAAGTTTGAAATGGCTGTCAAGGTTGCCTCACATATAAATCTCAATGAAATCAATGGTTTGGATCCAAACGAAGTTAGTTGTACTTTGTTCCCATTGATTTCAGTGGGAGAAGTTAGATGATGTTGTTGTTGTTTAGTCGTTTAGTCGTGTCTGACTCTTTGTGACCCCATGGACCAGAGCACGCCAGGCACTCCTGTCTTCCACTGCCTCCCTCAGTTTAGTCAAACTCATGCTGGTAGCTTCAAGAACACTATCCAACCATCTCGTCCTCTGTCGTCCCCTTCTCCTTGTGCCCTCCATCTTTCCCAACATCAGGGTCTTTTCCAGGGAGTCTTCTCTTCTCATGAGGTGGCCAAAGTATTGGAGCCTCAGCTTCACGATCTGTCCTTCCAGTGAGCACTCAGGGCTGATTTCCTTAAGAATGGAGAGGTTGGATCTTCTTGCAGTCCATGGGACTCTCAAGAGACTCCTCCAGCACCATAATTCAAAAGCATCAATTCTTCAGTGATCAGCCTTCTTTATGGTCCAGCTAGATGATACTTGGGTCCAGTTAGATGATACTTTATGGTCCAGTTAGATGATACTTGGGTCCTATTGACATCATCAATAACTTAGTGCAGTTGATGTACAGTGCAATGTTATGCATGTCTTCTCAGAAGTAAGGCTTTCTGAGCAGGACTAGCCCACGCATGAGGCAAGGTGAGGTGACTGCCTTCTGGGTTCAACAGGGTTTACTCCTGAATAAGAGTGTATAGGACCTCAACCTGGGAAGTGTTTACTGCCTGCAGCTTTTTATTTTGTTAACACACATTATTTTAATGACAAGTGTATTTATGTTTTTATTGTTAATTTCTTTGTTGGTTGCTCTGGGAGCTGCAACAGTGAAAGGCAGCACACACGGTTCTAAAATGATAAACAGAATGAATAAATAAAAAAACAGAGAAGAGATGCTTTTCAGAGTATATACGGAAGATGATGTTTATGTTCACTTTTTTATTGTCCCATCATCTAAGGGTCTCTTCTTCTCCATTGAATGTTAGCAGAAAAGACTGATCACAAAATTGCTAGCATTAAACCTTTTAGTATTTAAAATTAAACAACCAAATAGCTCATTACAACATCAACATTTCTCAGAACCTTGAGCCAACCCTTTGAGCTACGTTGAGCAATTGTGCTTTGCCCTAATTATTTCCCACGGGAGAAGAGCTGCCTTGAAAGGTCTGGGGTATGGGAAGTAGTTAATAAATTCCAATAATACTTAGAATGATGCTAAACATAAGTACACCCTGTTACTTTGTAAGCTAATTGGAACCTGTCCTTGCGAGTAACTGTAGCAACCTGCGACACCACCAAATATCAACAGTTTCTATAGAACCAAAGGTCATTTGGGCAGTTGTGAGAAAAGGTAGGCAGTCCAGTCTGTCTTGTCTACCTCAAAACATTTTTTTCTATGCATATCAGGGCAGAAGATGTTCTGATCTGTGTGTCTATGATTGGTATACCACAAGACTGCAGCAAGGCAAGAGACCGGGGGTTGCATCATATGAATAATTATTGGTAAGGAAATCACTCCAACAAAAGGTGGGGGTGAGAGCGGTAGACACGTAATCTGGGGAACCGGGTTCGCGTCTCCGCTCCTCCACATGCAGCTGCTGGGTGACCTTCGGCCAGTCACGCTTCTTTGAAGTCTCTCAGCCCCACTCACCTCACAGAGTGTTTGTTGTGGGGGAGGAAGGGAGAGGAGAATGTTAGCCGCTTTGAGACTCCTTCGGGTAGTGATAAAGCGTGATATCAAATCCAAACTCTACTACTCTAGGTGACCTGAGGTCTTAAAAGTCTCTGCTTTCACATTTCCTAAGCTCCACCCCATACCTGAAGTTTATTTACATGCAATGGAGAAATGGAAATCCCTTAATTGGTGTTTGTCTGTGGATATAATCTCCTCTAGTTTATGGAAATAACGAGAGTTCAAGTAACGTTGGGTGATTCTTCAAAGCCACTCTTCATAGTTGACTGAGAGATTCAAACCCAAGTCTTTTCAGTCAAAGTCCAATGCTTTACATCTGAATGTAAAGTTGTTAGAGGTGTTAGAAGACGAGATCAGGACTAGCTTTGGGTACAACCAACCTGGAGATCCTGAGGGCTTTAAAATATATGTGAATATGTATCCTGAGGACCTGCTGCCTTGAAGCTCTTTCCTCTCACTAAGAAGCATGGCTTTGGTTGCCAAGTCTCCCCCTCCCACCCCCAAGCCCTGCTCCTGTGCTTTTAGTACCAGTCTGATTTGCTGAAGCTTGGTAACTTTTTCATCACTGGTACAAAAAGAAGTGATGAGCAAAGGTTCCCCAGCTTAATTTTTTGTGTTCAGGTTGCTGTTGAAAGGCACAGGAGCAAGGACAAAATAGAAGCTGACAATCCTATTGGTGAGCGGGGGTGGGAGTCATTGTTAGGAGTTCAGCCTACACTCGAGTAGGACCCTGGCAGAGACACATGCCCGACTGGAATGTTCCCTCCCTCCTGGTCATTCGTTCTGGAGCTTCAAAAGCTTTCATCAGCCTGAACATCACAGTGACTGATGCCAACAGACACCGGCACACTTAGGGATCTGCAGAGTCTGCGCAGTTACGTAACAGACTTCAGCAACTCAGCATTTTGGCTAATCTACTTTATTTACATATAAACACATACGGAGCACTGCAACATGGCTCCCTCTCTCTCTAGCATCAGACAGCAAAGAGAAAAAGAACAAAGGACAATAGTCCCACTTCACGGAACACAGTAACACAAACATCCTGTCTCCGTCACTTCCCACTCTGTGGAGTCAAAACATATACCATCATGTGATAGACAAAAATCCCATGACTGCAGTCATGGAGCAGGAATTCTAACAGTCATAACTCAGTGTCAGGGCACTTGTCTTTCATACAGAGGATCCCAGGTTCCATCTAGGACAGATGGTTTGAGCCCTTTTCATGAATTGCTGTAGAGCTGCTGACAGTCAGTGCTGGCAGCACTAAGGGAAATACGTCATTGGTTTGACTTGGTATAAGGCAGCTTCCTAAGTTCCTATGTTGGATATTAATCCTACCTACATGCCCACAGCTCCTCTTGCCCTCAGGCCCCATAGAAGGTTGCCAAATGTTTTTTCCAAGCTGGTATCCTGTGCTACTTCCTAATGAACAGACTTTTAGCTGCTGAAGCAAGGCAACAAAGGAAATAGAATTTCAGTAAATTTGCCATATTATACGCAGGGTGGTTTTGTAGTGCAAACCCACCTCCCCAAATCTGAATCCTTTACCAAGGAAGCTTATAAACTCCATGCACTGTGCAAATGTGGATCCGATCAATTTGCACACATCTTCATAAATTATCCTTACTGCACTATTCAGATGTTTACAAATTATGGAATTGTGGGGTTTTTCAACAAGGAATTTGAGAATGAGGAATAGGTAGAAAATTGGGAGGGGAAGAAGGTTTATTTTGTAAACTGGAACTGAAAAGTCAATGTTTGATGAAATCCTTTCTTAGTGAAGATTAAAATAGTTACGATTTAAGAAATAGTGTTTTTGCTACAATTCAAACCATAGTCATCATTTTTCCTAGTCATCATTTTTCCTACTCACTATAAGAATTGAAGCCTTCATTGAAAACTGACAGTACTCAAGAAGTAATGGAAGCTTGGAACCTGTTGACTGTAGACAGAGCAAAGTCAGTTCTGGTGACCAACCTGTCAGGATTTGGGGAATTCTGTCCCTCCCCCAGTGGCAGCAAGAAGCAGAGAAAACAAAGAAGAGTTCCTGCTAATGAGTTTATTCGATTATCATGGTGTGAGACAAAGGAATGCAGTCTGTCTCCCATTAATGGTGTTGTTCCAACTGAACTCCACCCCCTCCCATCCCAGCAACAGCACTTCCCCTTAGGGCGGCCGCCAGGGGCTAATTGTCTCTTGAGTCCTTTGCTCTTCCACTTTCAGCGCATGCCAGGTTCTGGGAAAAGGGGGGTCAGAAATGCTCTCCAGTGATAACATGTCAGCTGGCTGCTCTGTCTCTGTCTCCCCCTTTCTCTTTTCCCAACACATCCCAATTCTTCTGTTCACCTGTCTCTGAGCTGTGACCTTCCTCAAACCATTGCTGTAATTCAATACTGCCTTCCTCTTCTCTGGAAGATTCAGGAGAAGGGGGGGTGATCTCCACCATTCCTCCTCAATCTCTTCCCCTTCAGTCCAGTCCCTGACATGACCAGATGCCTATGGGAAACACACAATCAGGATATGAACACAAAAGCACTCTCATAATTGCAATACTGAGGTGTAAGGACGGATTGAGCAGATGAAATTAATAGGGAGCCCAACGGTCAAGAAGGCAGTTTCTGCAGGTGCTGTAGAGGGAAGTGAGGGGCAGATGGTGGTAATCAACCTGGGAAAGAAAGCTCTAATTTTAAACCTCCACTGCCTTGCAGGATATCTTCGGGAGAAGGAAAGGCTAATAAACCCTACACATACCTAGAATGGAGTCCCTAAGATGGTTGGGTGGTGCCTTGTACCCCTCCTTGTGGCAACTCCTGCAGCCAAGTTGGTATTGCTCTGCTTTCCTTTGGACCGCATCATTGAGGCCGAGAGAGGGGTCTTGTCATCTAGGCAGCCCAGAACCTCCAGGCTTGCACGCCAGGGAGGTCAATTTGATGCTGCAAACCCAGCAAATTGACTTCACCCCTGGAGTCCATTGTCTCTTGAGACAGATGGATGCTGACAACAATTGCTATACTTTTAACAGGTTGATACCCTGCACGGTAAGCAGCCATCCTACATAAGGCAGATTAATCAGTTCAGGTAGCCTGGTGATGTAAACATCTCTCCAGGATCAACGAGGATGACTCCTAACCCAGCCTTATTAATGGAGAGTCTCCTACTATCTCTAGAGATGTGAGGGACCTAACATGGACCCTCATATATTCAAGACCCATGCTCTGCCACTGAACTCTGGCTCCTCTAGAATGCTATGTATTTAAACCAGTAAAATGTATCCACCTCCACTTTCTGCTGTAGGATGAACCCAGAGGAGAAATGTGCTGTGCAGAAGTTGCCATGGAACACATCCATCCGGCATTAAAGAAATAAATGTGTTGGCATTTATAAAAGAGCTCATTATTTTAAATTAGCCGGCAAGCGCTGTATAGGTGAAAGCCACTTTTTCTTGCTGCATTGACAACATTTCTGCCTCTCCCAGGACACTTTTAAATGAGCTATCTGTTTTGTACCGTATTTACATTCACCAAAAGTAAATTTAAAAAAATGACTAGCAAAATATTCCAAAGAAGATGAGCTTAGAAACAAAACAAAAAACACACCAGAGGTTGCCATATTAAAGGTCTTCTGGGGAATGTCAAACAAAGAATAGAAACCCAGAAAAGGATGCTATTTAAGAGATTATATTGGAAGAGCTGTTGAGCTGAAGGAAAGCCAGCACCCTGCCTGCATCTTTTATGCTGTTGGCAGAAGGAAAAAATGTGTGAGAGATTCTCAAATCCTGATTTCATCTGCAGTACACATTTAAAGCAGGTGGGGCCTAAGAGGCAAAAATATTTAACTCTGTCCCAACTACTTATGGAGGGCGGTGGAGCAGTTTTCCACCCCACTATGTCTCAGCCCATCTTCCAGACCACGTCACTACTCCTTGGAAGCACAGACACCATCTCTCTCTGGGCAGCTCTACTGAGTGACTCTTGCTATGTTGTATGTATGTGTTTATGACATTTATGTTAGAATTCCTGCTCCATGACTGCAGTCATGGGATACACATGGTGGTATATGTTTTGACTCCACAGAGTGGGAAGTGACGGAGACAGGATGTTTGTGTTACTGTGTTCTGTGAAGTGGGACTATTGTCCTTTGTTCATTCTCTTTGTTCATTCTCTTTGCTGTCTGATGCTAGAGGGAGAGGGAGCCATGTTGCAGTGCTCCATATGTATTTATATGTAAATAAAGTAGATTAGCCAAAATGCTGAGTTGCTTGGGGTTCTGTCACACATGATGCGCAAACTCTGTGGATCCCTAAGTGTGCCGATGTCTGTTGGCATCGGTCACTGTGATGTTTGGGCTGAAGAAAGCTCCTGAAGCTCCTGAATGATCGACAAGGAGGAAGGTAACATGCCAGTCGGGCATGTGTCTCTGCCAGGGTCCTACTCGAGTGTAGGCTGAACTCCTGACAATTTATATACATTTAATATTTTCCACCAAGAAGCTAAACGGGCTTTGCGTGGTTCTCCCCTCCCCATTTTATTCGCACAACAATCCTGTGAGGTAGATTGGGCTGGGAAACAGTGGCTCATTCAAGGTCACCTTCATGGCTATGTGGGGATTATAAATCAGGTTGGTATGCATGTATGCATGTAGAAGGGACACACTTTTTCACCAGGTGTAGTTAATAATTTTAGACTTACTGAGACATCATAGAAAGACTCGAGATTCATAGAACCATAGCGTTGTAGAGTTGGAAGGGGCCACGATGGTCATCTAGTCCAACCCCGAGCTTATGTAAGGCCAGTGCATAATACCAATATTTAAAAAGCTTACACCATTCCCCATAAGTTACTTGGCCACATTCAAGGTTATTCTATTAATTTAAATTTGGATTCCCAGAATCCTTGAAGAACCCTCCTGATCCCTTGCCCAAACACACAGATAATTCAGGAGAGTCTCTGTTTATGCATTTATTTCATAAAATCTACATGCGGTTTGATTGTAAACAAGCAAGCAATACCCTGCAAGAACCTCGGACCGCTTTGCAATACTGTGCCCTCTGTGTTCACAAATGATTTTGATATATCAAGATGAAAAAGAGATCAGCATGGGCTGAAAACAGGGTTCATGTAGCAAATGAGGAAGAGGTGCATTGAATGAAACTGCCTGAATCCCAGGCTAAAACCCATATAGTTTCACATCCCACCTCCCAGTTCTGTGTAAAGAGTAGTGACACCTCTAGGGATGTTTGGGATCTTTGTTTTAATTTCTGCCCATGGTCACTGCACACCCTCACACACAATAGTGTGCACACTGAATAAAACACAGCACAAAAAGAAACCATGAAGTGCTTGTGTGGTTTTATCAACCGTCATGATTAAAGTCAGCTTTGTCATCCAGCAGGATGAAGCAATCTTTTCCAGGTGTCATTGTATGGATGACGATGGCAGGAGTTGACATGTGAAAGGTATAGCAAGACTTTTCAAAATATTGGCTTTAGCGAGGGTGGTATCAGTAGTTTGGAGTCCAGCAGCAAACTGTCTTGGCTAGCACCACACAAGATCATTTATGCAGAAGGATAATATTAGGAAGGGAAAAGATTAGGGAAAATAGCAGGGGGAAACCACCATGAATACTGCAGTAAGCTGTGTATGTGTCAGAATTTGAATTAACTTTAGGAAATGCCTACATGAAATCAGAAAGGCGGCAGAGGAAAGTGCAGACCTTGAGCAAAGCCATGAAACAACATTGTTAACGGAACCAAGAAAATAAACTCATCCTAAAGTTGTGGTGCTCAGTGTAGTAAGATGTGGAAGTGCTTAAACAAATACGTCCCACTTCCAAGGCCACAGGCTCAATGCTGCCTTAAATGATTTCCCTTTTGGAAAGTTTCATGTTTTTAAGGAAAGGAAAGAATAAAGTCCAAAAAAGCAGTGACCAACATTATATCTGCACAGCTGAAATCTCCTTCCATCCCCCTTTGAAATGGTAGCAAAATTATATACAAGCCACATGACACCATGTGATTTCTGCTGCTATTGAATTATAGCTTTGTGTGCCAACTCAAGTGCTATATAGAACGTGGCAAAACACAATTCTCAGAACTCAGCTATTGATTATTCTTGCAACAAAAAAGCATTAAAGGCCGGCATTTATTGCCACTACTTTGGGAAGTGGAAGATATGACAAGCACAGGTTTAAACAAAAATATGTACTTTCCAAGGCAATTCTTTTAAAAAAGGAAAAGGGAAGGTAGTATTTCCTGGACTAGTTTCTGGTTTGACAAGAGCTCTTCAAAACTCAGTGGCTATTCTTTTTAATTTCAGATCTGAGCAACATCATAAAAATTACTTTTGTTCAAAGCCGAGGAATCAATAACATTCTATTTACTACTGTATCAGCATAACAAATCCATGGGCAAGTTATTGATTTCATGTTGACAACTGTTGACAGATTACAGAAAATAAGTGGCATTCAGTACAGTGTAACTTAGAAGCTATGAAGACGGACAAGAAATCAAAAATATGCCATTTGGTATATAGTCCACCCAAAGTTAAGTCATGCTTAGGCCCAGGTTCATCCTTTTTCCATTGAGTAATTAGGGATGTCAGAGAATTCCATCAGAAAGGAAAATGGGAACAGAAATGGCCACAATCTGCATGTTCAGGAAATGGAAATTTGCTGCCCCCCCCCTTTTCTGGAAATACGTAAATAATAACTTCCCTCTTTATTTTCTTTTCCATTGAAATGCATGGAAATTAATTAGTAAAGTGAGTTTTGGCCATAGCAATGAGAGGAATAAAATATCTAACGTAGTGGAAGGGAAATAAGGTAAAGGTAAAAAGGTAAACGGTTAAGTTCAGTCAAAGGTGACTATGGGGTTGCGGCCCTCATCTTGCTTTCAGGCCGAGGGAGCCAGTGTTTGCCCACAGATAGTTTTCTGGGCCATGTGGCCAGCATGACTAAACTACTACTGGCGCACAGAGGACTGTGATGAGTGCCAGAGCACATGGAAACACCGTTTACCTTCCCACTGCAGAGGTACCTATTTATCTACTTGCACTGGCATGCTTTCGAACTGCTAGGTTGGCAGGCGCTGGGACAGAGCAACGGGAGCTCACCCCTTCGTGGGGATTCAAACCACTGAACTTTTGATCAGCAAGCCCAAAAGCCTCAGTGGTTTAGACCACATCACCACCCACGTCCCAGAAGGGAAATAGCACTAATTGCAATGGAAGCAGGACAGGAGGAAAATCACAGCCTCCTTACATCCATAGCAGCAATCTCATTTGCTGTCAGGGACCGGCTGGATGAGGAGGAGTGGTGGAAGCCACCCACCCAAAAGCCCCCCTCCCAGAAAGTACACAAAAGATGATAACTTAGATACTGGATTGTGATGGTGGGACACTGAAGAAGAAGAAGAGTTTTGATTTGATATCCCGCTTTATCACTACCCGAAGGAGTCTCAAAGCGGCTAACATTTTCCTTTCCCTTCCTCCCCCACAACAAACACTCTGTGAGGTGAGTGGGGCTGAGAGACTTCAAAGAAGTGTGACTAGCCCAAGGTCACCCAGCAGCTGCATGTGGAGGAGCGGGGAAGCAAACCCGATTCACCAGATTACGAGTCCACCGCTCTTAACCACTACACCACACTGGCTCTAGTCAGTGAGTAGAAGAGTAGTCTGCAGAGGAAATGAGCAGGGAGGTGCTAGAAGCAGGGGAGATTGAGCAATCAAGGGGGTCAGGGGAAGGAGGGTCTTCCAGGACAGGCTGAGAGGCTGAGAGTGACGGTGTGAGTGCAGACTCTGACAGAGAGGACTCAGAGATTGCCCTTGCTACCAAGCAGCAGGACAATCCCAGTCCTGCTGGATCTCCTCCTCATCTGTCACCCTGCTCAAGGAGAGTCCTGCATGTTGCTGAGCAATGGGCCAGACAGGCCAAGAGGAAGAGCTCACTTCCTTGACGCAGCCTTCGTCTGCTTGGGAGGAATCCAGAGTGAGGGGCTAGAGGGGGGAGGCCGAGGCTCATGTTCAGTTTCAGCAACGTCTCAGTTGGATTAAGAAGTACCAGAGGACGCTACTGCATTGTTATTTTCAGGTAATAAAAAGTTAATTGCATTGCATACCTCCCATGCTTCCCTGCCCTGTGGTTGACCTGGGCTCGCTTGACAGCTCCTTGACATTGCATGGTTAAGGACTAGGGATGGGGAGGATAAAAGTTTGCTGTGCATTTTGGAGCAAGCCTCCCCATCTCTCCTCCCTTGGACCGATGTGCAGATAGAACTTCTCATTGGCAGATTAAGCCACATATTGGCTGTGAGTCCTGTGAAGTTTGTGGGGTTTCATTTTAGGGGTGGTCCTTGCTGGTTTTGATGCAGTTTTGTATCTTTATTTTAGATCTTGTGACTTCTGTGGAAATTGTTCAGTTTCGTTGTGTATTTTAAAGTGTTTTATTTGTTGTTTATGTTTTTAATAAATATTTTTTATTAGATTTTCCATTAAAAAAAACATTTTTACAAAATTATACATCCATTTTTAACTTAAACCCTTTTTTCCAGAACTTCCCTCAGCTTGTCTGATAATTTTCTGTTTATTTTTTATCCTCGTCTCACATTTCCCAATATTATATTGCACTCAAATATTCTTAATCACATCATATTTTTTTAAACAATATTTCTAACAGTAATTTCACAGAGCTTCTTGAAAGCCAACGAACGTTATTTGCTCATCACAGAAATTTTTGATATACTCTGTAAATTTCTTCCAGGCCTTCGGAGAATCTCTGGTCACGTTGGTTCCTAATTCTCCCCGTCAATCTGTCCATTTCTGCGTATTCCATCAGTTTCATCCTCCATTCTTCTTTCGTGGGCATCTCTTCCTGTTTCCATTTCTGTGCCAGCAAAATTCTGGCTGCTGTTACTGCATACAAAACTAATTTCACATCTTCTTTACTAATTTCATTATCCAGTATTCCCAACAAGAGAGCTTCTGGTTTTTTAACAAAAGTATATTTCAACATTTTCTTTAACTCATTATAGATCATCTCCCAGAAGCTTTTTACCTTCTTACATTCCCACCACATATGGTAAAATGTTCCTTCTGTCTCCTTACACTTCCAACATTTATTACACACTTTATACATTTTACCCAGTTTTACTGGTGTTATATACCATCTATATAACATCTTCATAACATTTTCCTTAATCGTTGTACAAGCTGTAAACTTGAACCCATCCTTCCATAGTTTTATTTGTTGTTTAATGGGACGTGGGTGGCGCTGTGGGTTAAACCACAGAGCCCAGGACTTGCCGATCAGAAGGTCGGCGGTTCGAATCCCCACAATGGGGTGAGCTCCCGTTGCTTGGTCCCTGCTCCTGCCAACCTAGCAGTTCAAAAGCACATCAAAGTGCAAGTAGATAAATAGGTACCACTCTGGCGGAAAGGTAAACGGCGTTTCCGTGCACTGCTCTGGTTCACCAGAAGTGGCTTAGTCATGCTGGCCACATGACCCAGAAGCTGTATGCCGGCTCCCTCGGCCAATAAAGCGAGATGAGTGCCGCAACCCCAGAGTCGGCCACGACTAGACCTAATGGTCAGGGGTCCCTTTACCTTTACCTTTATTTGTTGTTTATATCTGCTTTTGTTATGTTGTAGTTATGTATTCTTTTCATGTTGAGCATGGTTTGAACTGTGGAAAGGTGGCATACAAATAAAATTATTTATGTATGCATAATCAGTGGACCAAACCATGCATGGGTCTATACTGTCTTTATTAGGTGGTCTGACTCTGCCTTTTTCTTCTTCTTCTTCTCCTCCTCCTCCTCCTCCTCCTCCTCCTCCTCCTTCTTCTTCTTCTTCTTCTTCTTCTTCTTCTTCTTCTTCTTCTTCTTCTTCCTATTTTTAACAGCTCTAACTTACTCCAAATAACAGGGATTTCTTCCTCCACCCCAAAGGATGTCAGGTTTTGAATAAGCTGTTTAGCAAGTAGTAATATGGCTCAACTATATGCACCAAATATGATGGCATTTGAAGGCTGTTGTTTTGAAGTATCTGTTTCAACCTTCTGCCTTTCTAGCCTTCCTGTTATGTTTACATCCAATTAATCAGAAAAAGCCTACAGAACTAGGCCAAGTTATTATTATTTTTCCTAAAACATGAGCTGGTCGAATAGCATCCTTATATCTTTTTGACTGTACATATATTATGCATATGAAATTAAGCTTTGATGTATATAGCCAAGACACTCTTGAATTTTGTAGTGAGCAGGGGTGGAAAAGGAGAACCAAAAGCAGAGTATGGATGCTATTCCTGCATAATATTTTTTAAAGACCAAGCTTTGGAAAGTTCATTTTTAAAAGGAACTAGTTCTAGTTCAAATTTGACGAGTCCAAAAAAGGAAGTTATTCCAGTTCAGCTTCAGCCCTTTCCAAAATGAACTAGTTCAGATCACATTCAGTTCACAGTTCAAGTTCACCCAAATGATAATGGTGGGGGAGGGATCAGCATTCAGAAAGTTGTGAGCTGCTGTGCTGAAGAATAAATATACTTAAGACTAAGGAAACTTCAACACATGCACTGTGGAATGTGAATTATTTATTTTCCCCAACTCTTATTATCTTTAGATACCCAAAGAGTAAAAAGCACACGTAAGAAAATGAACTTGAAGAAATTGTTCAAAGTTCTACTCCCAAAGAAACTGAATTTGCTTTCAGTTCATCAGCAACTATGGGAACGACTCTCGGGTGTAGTTGAGATTTTGGAACTAATTCAGTGAACTTCACTAAACTGAACTAATTCATTCCAAGCACTGGAAAAGACTGAGGCTGTACACACTGATATGGGAGTAAATGCCATTGAGTTTAGTGGGGATTAAGTAAGAATTAGAGATTATTTTGCAAGGGAGGAGGAAACAATTTAGCAAGGATTCACCTAACCAGCCCCATCAGCAGAAGCCCTGTGCCCTTGGCTCTCCTGCTGCACCTCCCTGATAATTGGCTTGGGGTGGGGAGACAGAAGAGTGGGGAATTCTCCACCTGGCAAGCTGAAATCTTTGGGCAGACAGAATGATTGGAAGAGTGCAATTCCACCCAAAGTTAAAAAGAAGGAAAAATCCCTCACATTTAAATGTGCACTTATATTGCATTCAGAACCTTTCTGATGGATTTGTAATAGGCATAGCTGTCAACCGTCCCTTATTTGGCGGGAAAGTCCCTTATCCCAGCGCCGTGTCCCGCTGCTGTCCCTTATTGATGATGTCCCTTAAATTTCCCAGGTTTCAAAGGAAGCAGCTCCTCTCCCTCCCTACCTGCCGGCCAGGGAGGAGGGAGGCTCTAACTGTGTTGCTTGGCTGTGTTGCTCACCCAATAAGGAGTCTAAGAACGACTGGGGGGGTGGAGCTTGCATGCCTTGTGCCGATCAAATCGGCCGCGTTGCCTGGGGACTCGCCTTTGCTCAGCGATTCCCAGCGGAGAGGTGATGGTGGTTTTCCTTGCTGCATCCCCTTTGCCGGGTTGCTGCGCTGTGGGAACCACCGCTTGAGGCTTCGTTTGGCTGCTGGCTGGGCTTTCTGTCTTTGGCTCGGAGGGGTTCAGAAGTTGAACATACCTGTGTTCGGAAAATCCCTTATTTTGGCTGCTGATCCCTTATTTTCGAGGCTCCTGGTCCCTTATTTTCAAATCTGTAAGTTGACCGCTATGGTAATAGGGCTAGATGTGATAGCACCCAGTGGTCACTGTGATCCACCCAGGATCATTTCCACACAGCATTGTGTGTCTGTTGTGTTTTTCACAATGTCAGCAGCTCAGAAAAACATAAAGAAAAGTCCAGTTCCATCATGGAATTTGCAGCTGCTGCATATGTCAGCCAAAAGAAAGACAAGATGGAGAAATTCAACCATTTTGGATTTTCTGCATATATAGGAAGAGGAAGGGGTTGATAGCAGAGAGGGTGGGGTACGAACTTGCCAAACCTCTCCGTCTTTGCCTGCTGTACCCCACCCCACAGGTATTTTGACTTGGCTGGAGGCACAAGCTCAAGGTCTCTCATTCTAAGGTTGTCAGTCATGAGCCCAAAAGCTGCCACCCAAGCAATATACATAAGAAGGAGATGGCTATGGCTTATTAAGGGAGATTTGAAGTAGAAGGTTGCCAAGTGATTGCCTTTACTTTACTTTACCTCAGCCCATCTCTACTTTAAAAAAAAATAGGAAGAAGTATACAGTAGCGCAGTGTATCCTACGACAATTAATTACTAAATACATTTCCTGAAATGCAGCCCAACAAACAAACAATTAGAAGGGGAAATCACTGTAGTGCGGGTGTATTTTAAAGAGCCGAGCCATTTTTAATCATACAAAGCAGTTGCTAGCATTCATGAAATTAGAGATTCTGATGTATGTATAGTTCCCTTAATTGCTTTCAGCTTATTCAGTGCCCCTATATCATGGTGCTGTTGCCATTCAGCCAGCTAATTAACCTCCTTTATTAGATGTTCTGCCCACCAAAATCTCTTTCTAGTTTATAGTTAATTACCGCATTCAAATCCCAGAGCAACATGGCTTCCTTAATGATAAGGGTGAATAGCCATCCTTTCCTAAATTGTAAAAGAAAGAGGAAGGAGAAAGTAGGGGTGGATATTTCATTCAGCACACCACACGTGCTTTTATTGCTACACAAATAAGGGTTAACAAGGCTACAGTTCAATTTAAAACTAGCTTTAAATGTGGGCAAAATGTAGCGCATGAAGGGATTGCAGAAAAAGGAGGGGGCTCAAAAATACAGATGAGCAAATACGTATTTCACCCACAATGTTCCATCTCTACCGATTCCATGGAGGACAATCTTTGGGGAACATTCTCAGTTCCAGTCAAGAGCAGCTCCACTGAAATTAATTGTAGCTGCAGATGGCTATGAAGTTGCAGGCAACAGCAGTTGAACAAGCCAACAAGTCAGTAGGTAGGTTCAGTAGGTAGTGCAGGATTCAGTACATGAAGATCAGAGTAGCGATGGGGAAGAAATTCACTTTTGTTTGCATCTGAATCTAGCTAATTCACTCTTCTCAAACCAATAGGGATGCAGGTGGCGCTGTGGTCTAAACCACTGAGCCTCTTGGGCTTGCCGATCAGAAGGTCGGTGGTTCGAATCCCCACAACGGACTGAGCTCCCGTTGCTCTGCCCAGCTCCTGCCAACCTAGCAGTTCAAAAGCACGCCAGTGCAAGTAGATAAATAGGTACTACTGTGGCGGGAAGGTAAACAGCATTTCCGTGCACTCTGGTTTCTGTCACAGTGTCCCGTTGAGCCAGAAGCGGTTTAGTCCTGCTGGCCACATGACCCGGACAGTTCTCTGTGGACAAACACCGGCTCCCTCGGCCTGAAAGCGAGATGAGCACCACAACTTCATAGTCGCCTTTGACTCGACACTGGATTAATGCCATTAAACATGCTTTAAACCCTCATCAGGCCTTCTTGTTAATCAGGCGAGGATCTGAAGAGCAGCCTGGGGAATCTGAGTACGGATCTTGCATGCAACCCAACTTCAAGATGCATCAAGGATAGCAAAATTTGTAGCCCATCAATTCCTGGAGCACCAAAACTCCCATCATACTTGACCATTGGTCATGCTGATGGAGGCTAATGGAGTCTGGCAACATCTGGAGGGCCAGTTCCCCCAACTCTGGTGTTTATCTTTAGGTGAAGAATAAGGTCTGTCATCTTCAGCTCACCCAAAGGACTGCATCACAAAAGGGATGAGCAGGCATCATCCACTCAGCCCCTGCCATTCTGTAAGGGAACAGACCAGTACCATTTTTTCCCATCCAGTTCTGTAATCCAATCCTCCCCACTTCCCAAGTCTCCAAGTTTCCCCTCTTCTCCTGCAGGCAGACTCTTCCACCTACTTTTTCCTGGCACCAATCTCCATTTGGGTAGGGGGGAGCTTGTTCCGCCCTGCAAGGGGTCCTGTTACACTGAATAAAAGGCACATCTTCTTTAAGAAGTGACATTCAACAAATAAAAGCCTGATGCCCTTGAAGCAATATCTTGCATTTAACATATCACAAGGAAGCATAAAACAGTGAATAAATGACGATACTAAGCACAGCACAGCTGGTGTGCATGGCTTTATGACTGCCCGTCCAGCAAACACTCTGCATTACAGAGCAATGGGGTATTTTGCCGCAAGTCTAATTTACATGCAAAAGGACTGAAGAGTAATTGCAGAGGGAAATGCCTCCTTGCCAAATAACAAAAACCAAAATTCCAGGGCAGCTGATTTTTTTTAAAGCCATGCTTTAAAATTATTATTATTATTATTACCATTAATTATTATGATTCACATCATTTGTGGGTCCATACAGCTACATCACAGAGGTGACTCCACAGAGATTTCAGTCATAAATTCCTTCACAAACATTTATGGCACTCGAAAAGGAAACGGAAGAGATTTGAGGAGGCTGGAAATTGTAGTGTGAGGAGAATCCCTTATCTCTGCTCAGTCACAGTGAAGTGTGCTAAAATGATGGATGAGAATTACTGTTTTCCCTCTCTCAGCATTAACAGCATTTCCTATCAGGAGCAAACCATGCATTACTGATAGGCTGTGTTATTTCAAGTGAAGTAGGAGTCCAACAGAGGAGATCTAGTAATGTGGAGGAGGAAGAGGAGAGTTTCCACTTATGAGAAGTCATTCTTGACAAGAAGTAAGGTGGCTACAGGTGGCTATTTGTTTCATGGGTGCTGCTTGTTAACTAATTTACTTTCGGAGGAGAGATTCCCCGCTATGTCACACACAGAACCGAAACAGACCAAATGTTGGAAGGACAGTATCCAACACCTCTTGTCCCAATACCAATTACAAGATTTTCTGGTGACTATGACTATTCCGACCACAGCAAACTATGGCAAGTTCTTAAAGAAATGGGAGTGCCTGATCACCTCATCTGTCTCCTGAGAAATCTCTATGTGGGACAAGAAGCTACAGTTAGAACTGGATATGGAACAACTGATTGGTTCAAAATTGAGAAAGGAGTACGGCAAGGCTGTATATTATCTCCCTGCTTATGTAACTTATATGCAGAATTCATCATGCGAAAGGCTGGGCTGGATGAATCCCAAGCCAGAATTAAGATTGCTGGAAGAAATATCAACAACCTCAGATATGCAGATGACACAACCTTGATGGCAGAAAGTGAGGAGGAATTAAAGAACCTTTTACTGAAAGTGAAAGAGGAGAGTGCAAAATATGGTCTGAAGCTCAACATTAAAAGAAAACTAAGATCATGGCCACTGGTCCCATCACCTCCTGGCAAATAGAAGGGGAAGAAATGGAGGCAGTGAGAGATTTTACTTTCTTGGGTTCCATGATCACCGCAGATGGTGACAACAGTCACGAAATCAAAAGACACCTGCTTCTTGGGAGAAAAGCAATGACAAACCTAGACAGCATCTTAAAAAGCAAAAACATCACCTTGCCGACAAAAGTCCGTATTGTTAAAGCTATGATTTTCCCAGCAGTGATGTGTGGAAGTGAGAGCTGGACCATAAAGAAGGCTGATTGCTGAAGAATTGATGCTTTTGAATTATGGTGCTGGAGGAGACTCTTGAGAGTCCCATGGATGGCAAGAAGATCAAACCTATCCATTCTGAAGGAAATCAGCCCTGAGTGCTCACTGGAAGGACAGATTCTGAAGCTGAGGCTTTAATACTTTGGCCACATCATGAGAAGAGAAGACTCCCTGGAAAAGACCCTGATGCTGGGAAAGACTGAGGGTACAAGGAGAAGGGGACAACAGAGGATGAGATGGTTGGACAGTGTTCTCAAAGCTACCAACATGAGTTTGACCAAACTGCAGGAGGCAGTGGAAGACAGGAGTGCCTGGCATGCTTTGGTCCATTGGGTCACGAAGAGTTGGACACGACTAAACGACTAAACAACAACATGAAAATGGACAAGAGGCACTTAAGAGATTGTCTCTTTAGGTCTGATGCAGAAAGGGATCTAACCATGATGGCTTCTACCAAGAGTTCGCCATGGTTCCAACTTATTAAAACAGAGCATACCCGGCCTAGTTACCTGTCAAAGCTCCCACTTGCCGTGCTTTGAATTCCTTTCACAGAATTACGATTCCAATTGATGCCCTCAGCGGTGTTGGATGGACGCTACGGCAAAGTACATTATGAAGAAAGACCTTGTCTGCATGGGCAATCCTGTGTGGAGGACCTGTGCCACTATTTATTGCAGTGCCCGTTATATATAGACCCAAGAGACTGATTCATAAAACCCCTGTTTCCGAATGGAACTCACTTGAATAGGGTGGAAAGGGTGAAATGGCTGCTGAGGGATACTGATGACTTTGTAACTTATAAAGTAGCACTATATGTGTTGGCAGCTAAGAAGTTCAGGAGGAAAGAACTAGATAAAATAGCAGTCAACTGCAAACGGTATTCAGATATTTAATTTGGCACATTTTACTAGAGAATCTTCTGCTATTCTATTTAATGCAACAAACAATCTTAGTAGTTGTGACCGTTGTTTATATTGTATGTGTGGTACCTAAGGATTTTTATGGTTATTGCTGTTTTTCCTTTTGTTATTTTTCTGAATAATGGCATGGCCTATGGCTAGTGCAATAAAAGTCGATGATGATGTTGATGTGATGAACTAATTTACTGCCCTGCACCTGCAAAGTTATCAACTTTTGTGATAAAATAAATAAAAAGCCACTCCATGTATGGGACAAGGAAGTGGAGCCAGAAACAGCAGTCAAGGCTGCATGTCGGAATGTAAGAAGAGCCAGCTAGATCAATTCAAAGACCCACCTAGTTCTTCTTCTTTCTTCTCTTCTTTGGTGATAACTCATAGCTGAGTAAGATTGTCTTCCATAAACACGGTTTTAACAATGAGTCCGTAAGTGACTGTGGAGGCCAGTTCTGGATCCACAAGTCCTTCCACATTGGTTTCCAGGCAGGAGTTGATCATGGTGTGGATTTGCCAAGCGTGCCTTCCTCTTAGCATGTTTCTCCCTTGCGTCCTGAGTTCGAGTGTTTTCAAAGCCCGTGACACCTTTGGTAAAGGCTGTTCTCCAATTGGAACGCTCGCAGGCCAGTGTTTCCCAGTTGTCAGTGTTTATATTACATTTTTTTAGATTTGCCTTGAGACAGTCTTTAAACCTCTTTTGTTGACCACCAGCATTACGCTTTCCATTTTTAAGTTCGGAATAGAGTAGTTGCTTTGGAAGACGATCATCAGGCATCCGCACAACATGACCAGTCCAACGAAGTTGATGTTGAAGAATCATTGCTTCGACATTGGTGATCTTTGCTTCTTCCGGTACCCTGATAGTAGTTCGCCTGTCTTCCCAAGTGATGTGTAAAAATTTTGAGGACCGGGACATTCACAGGGAAACCAAAATGCTTGTTTACAAAGCTATTGTACTACCAACCTTACCATATGCACCTAGTTCAGCATTCTCTTCACACAGTGACCAGCCAAATGCCTCTGAAAAGCCCACAAGCAAGACCAGAGTACAGCAGTATCCTCCCAAACTGTGATTTCTAGCAACTGATATTCGGAAGCATATTGCCTTTGATAATGAAATCAGAGCATAGTCAATGTAGAGATTACTGACTTCTCAGATCACAGCACTAGTTACTTTGCATGACATTTTAAAAAAAGATGCATGACAAGAGATTCCTGCATGGGATTGGGCTAGATCAGGCATCCCCCAACTCGGCCCTCCAGATGTTTTGGGACTACAATTCCCATCATCCCTGACCACTGGTCCTGTTAGCTAGGGATGATGGGAGTTGTAGTCCCAAAACATATGGAGGGCCGAGTTGGGGGATTCCTGGGCTAGATGACCCTCAGGGTTCCTTCCACCTCTTCAGTTCTGTGTTTCTATGCAGGTGTCTTCCCAGGCAAAAAACCCAAAACGCTTAAGCATGTTCACAAATAAAATTACAGGACAATGGCAAAGATACAATTCACTATAACAATATAAAAGCATTTCAGTCCAAGCAAGCAGTAAATTTCAACAGCAGTTAAAATTACAGTGAAAAGATGACATACATCTTCTGGTCTTGATACTGAACCAGAATCAGCCAGACATTTGCTGTTTAGTGCAAGAAACACTGTTGGAATGCCAGCATACATGTAGCAAACGTATTTGCATAAAAATAAACCTGGCTTAACTCCCAGTGTGGATGTGGAATACCTGAACCGAAGTCTACAGGTGCGCCAGAGTCATTTAGCAGATATTTATCCCTGTGTGCTATGCTTTCCACCTACAGAAAGTACAATATTGATTTGTTACTATAGGAACAGCCAACGAGGGCTGTAAACAAAAAAATGTAACTCACTGAGTCATAAGCTGCATTTATTTATCCCAGGGTTGCAATGTCAAGTCTGTTCGCGCATTTTGTGGGGCTGCAACTTTCAGCTCAAGATTTGTGCATTTTCGGTCCAAGTCTGTTAAATGCTAACATCACATCTGTTCAAAGGGACGATGAAATCTAGTCCTTCCTCTCACCAAATGATCAGCAGACAGACCTGCCATGCTGCACTTTGGAGCAGGAGCCACCCCAGTCTATTTACACCTGAAGCCTTCAATGGAGGGAGTACAGAAAATTATAACCCAACTCATTGCTCCTCTCATATCTTTAGCAAGCTTGGGTCCAAGGAGCAGACAGTCATGCTCCACCCCCAATCTCTTAGTGCAGCCTCTCCTAGCCAGTGCATATAGAATTCTGCCCACTGCTTCCTCCTCCTTCCCAGCAGCCTTTGCAGAAAACAACTCACCCCTCCCACTTCCAGCATCCCCCCCCCATCACTCTGGCAACCTTCATTTCAAAAGCCGCCTGCAAACGAAACTTTCTCCTGTGGTGACATCATATCCCTTGTTACCCTGGCAACTTCTCCCTCTGTGCCTGGAAGAGTCTTCTGGCTGATTCACGACTTCCATTGAGGAGCTAATAGCTGTCCATCAGCTCCTTTCTTTCTCCAATGACCGACCATCATCAGGCTTGCCTCATGAGGAAGTTAGTTGCTGTGATTCCCAGCCCTTGCTAAATTTGTGAGCTTGCCCTCTTACAATCATTCTAGACCATTGTGGAGGAAAAGCATGGTCACAACCGACACAATGACTAAAAGAGTCTCCTGGACCCTCGATGTACCATAGAGAGGGCAGCCAAACTGGTGTCATGACCCAAGTACCACAATGGAGGATGAGCCTCCAGCATCATCTGAAGGGAAGAACTGCCAGAACTGCCTTCAGGATCCTACCAACTTGTCACCAATACAGAGCGACAGTCTTCCATAGTACCCCTGTCTCCTGAGCCTCAGGGCTGCAGAGTAAGATGAGGGCCCCTTAACAGCCAGACAGCTCTTCTGGGGAAGGCTTATTGGTTTTATAGATCTAAGCAACATATGCAAGGCCAGTGCTAGGTGACTGAAGAAAAAATGACTTGCAAGTCTTCAGCAATATGATCATAGGAGCTCTCCAAGGTGCTGGAGATGCCCTGGTCTCCTGATCTGGCCTCTTGATGAGGCACCATCAAACTTTCACTGTGAGCCTTAAGCTCCAATAAAACAGGACACTGTGCATATATAGGAGGCCTACTGGATGATGCCTTCAGCTCTAGAGCTGGCTCTCAATAGTGAATAGTGGGGAGAATTAAGTGCACTCATACTCCCAAACCAAATTTGGCAGCGTCAATTGGTCTGAGCTAAACTGGGCTCTTTTATGGATGCCAAATTGGTATACATCTGTATCAAGTGGCAATAGAGTGTGCCTCCAAGGGTGAAGGCAATCCATTCCGTTAGTAGTACCAAAGTGACCTCCCCAGGGCACAAGCCTGGGTGGTGTGTATGGAAGTCCTGGGCTGCCCAGATGACAAGACCACCACCACCCCCTCTGCCTCACTGATGTGGTCTAAAGGAAAGCAGGGCAATATGTTTGACACCAGCTTGGCTGCAGGAGTTGTTGGAAGGCGGTGTACAAGTCACCATCAAACCACCTTAAGGACTTCATTCCAGATTTGTGTAGAGTTTACTCCTTAGGCTTTTCTTTTCCCAGAAATATCCCGCAAGGCAGCATAGGTTTAGGACCAGAGTTTTCTTTCTCCTAGATGGGCTACCTTCCCAGATTGATGAGCCCCATCTGCTCCTCACCTCCCTCTACAGCATGTGCAGAATTTGCCTTAATAATAATAATAATAATAATAATAATAATAATAATAATAATAATAATAATAATTTATTTATACCCCACCCATCTGGCTGGGTTTCCCCAGCTACTCTAGGCGGCTTCCAACAGAATATTAAAATACAATATTCTATTAAACATTAAAAGCTTCCCTAAACAGGGCTGCCTTCAGATGTCTTCTAAAAATCTGGTAGTTGTTTTTCTCCTTGACATCGGTGGGAGGGTGTTCCACAGGGCGGGTGCCACTACCGAGAAGGCCCTCTGCCTGGTTCCCTGTAACCTGGCTTCTCACAGTGAGGGAACCGCCAGAAGGCCCTTGGCACTGGACCTCAGTGTCCATTGACCATTGAACCTACTATTAATTTTGTCCACTCAATCCGCCGGAGCCAGTCTTTGCATGCAGGAGAAGTTCCTAACTTACCAAAGGGTTTGAGACCCATAGGCTACCCTCACCTGGTTTAGCTGGCCAGTCAAAGCCATTTCCCGGGGAGGGAGCACTGTCATGTGCTAACAGCTTTGAGGAGCCACAGGTAAGAATTGAGTGCAGGGTGAGGACCAAAGATGAACAAAAGTGAGCAGGACATTTCCTCCACCAGAGATACTACCCCTCCCTTAAAGGTAAAGGACCCCTGGACTGTTAAGTCCAGTCAAAGGCAGCTATGGGGTGTGACACTCATCTTGCTTTTCAGGCCAAGGGAGCCGGCGTTTGTCTGCAGGCAGCTTTCCAGGTCATGTGACTAAACCACTTCTGGCGCAACGGGACACTGTGACAAGTGCCAGAGCACACAGAAATGCTGTTTTACGTTCCCACCCCAGCAGTACCTATTTATCTACTTGCACTGGTATGCTTTGGAACTGCTAGGTTGGGACAGAGCTGGGACAGAGCAACAGGAGCTCACGCCATTGCCTGGATTCAAACCGCCAACCTTCTGATCAGCAACCCCAAGAGGCTCAGTGGTTTAGACCACAGCGCCAACTGTGTCCCTACCACTAATACCCCATACAACCCCTATTACTGGTAGAATTTTTTTCATTCTCATATATTAAGATTTTCCATTGTGTGTACTACAATCCACATGACGTAGAACTGAAGTTCGGTACAGAGTAAAACTTTGTTAACACTGGAAAGAAGGAATGTGAGGGAATTGGAAGTCATTCATCATTGTAACACTCTTTACTAGAGACTGAAATGAGATAAAGTGTTCTGTTCAAAACATACTTTCCCGTGCTCCAGAGTTAGCACCTGCCTCTTTGTTAACCACTACACAGTCAAAATACACTCAGAGTTTACAGTCAAAATGACTGGACTTCTCCTGCCCCCGTAATTTCCCTCTTTCTCCTGGAGGGAAATTTTGGGCACAATTTACAGCCTACTTACTCTGCAAGAGTTTTGTGAACTTGCTCTGGAGTAAATGGGTAGTAAGGTAAAGGGACCCCTGACCGTTAGGTCCAGTTGCGGCGACTCTGGGGTTGCAGTGCACATCTCGCTTTACTGGCCGAGGGAGCCAGTGTTTGTCCTCAAACAGCTTCTGGGTCATATGGCCCGGAATGGGTAGTAGATGAGCCTATTTAAATGTCTGAAGCATTAGGCAGTTGGTAGAGCATTTTATTGCTCACAAATTTAAAATGTGGGTTTGCAATACAACTAAGGCTTCTCTGCACTTCTCCACGGTGCGGCCATCTTGTGAGGCCTCCACAGCCAGTCCCAGAGAGGTAGCAGCTGCATCTGAACTTGGTGGGTCTCATGGGATTCACCAAGAGTGTACTTGCTGCTGACAGATTTCTAGCAAAGGCAGGGCTTACCTCAGCCTTAAAAGAGAGCTCTGACTATGGCCTGTTTTGTCCAAAGATTGGGTTAGTTCCGTTGCATTCAATAAAGTTGTGGCTGTATTCAATAAAGTTGTGGCTGTTTTACCCATATGTGGTTCCATTTTTCCTTTGTTGCGCGTCCTGGGGGTGGCAAGCTGGGCACTCTGTGCATCGTGCACAAGTGTCCTCTCTAAAGGCAGGATTATTGTTAATGAGATGGTTGAAAATGGTAGCTGTATCTTTCTGGATGATAAGATTCCTTGCCCTCTGAAAACTGCTGTCACGGTCCAGTTCACGGGCGATTGAAGTCCCGTCTGAGGACATCAGGACTGGGGGGAAGATGGCGGGGTGGGGGCAGGAAAGAGAGTCCAGAAGCCAGGAGTTAGGAAGCCAAGAGTCCGAGGGTCAGAGAGCCAGGAGTCACGAAGCCAAGGGTCCGAGGGTCAGGAACCAAGGAGTCACGAAGCCAAGGGTCTGAGGATCAAGAAGCAAGGAGTAAAGCCAAACCCAGCAGGGCAAGGAACGTATTGCTGTGGCAAAGAGCCAAAGGGAAATGCTGACCTTATATCCCTTCCCAGCTCTTGCCACCAGGTGCAGTGAGTTACCAATCGGCCTCACCTGTGTGGCCGCGCCTTGCCTCTTCAGAACAAACTTAGGAAAGCCCCAGTCCTGTGAAGCCCTATTGGTCACAGGGCCTGGCTCCTGCATGCACACCTGACAACCGCAAATGACATGGCTGTCAGGTCATTAGACAGAAACAATCTGTTCCAATAATCTATAATAATAATAATAATAATAATAATGTTTTATTTATACCCCGCCCTCCCCAGTCAAGGCCAGGCTCAGAGCGGCTTACAAGCAATAATAAAAACAAGATGAATGATTACAACTTAAAAACAAAAATAAAAAACAACATTAAAATAATGGAACATTAAAATATTAAAATGTAGCCTCATCGCAGGAGGAGAAGGAAAAGAAAAAAGAAAGAGAGGGAGGGAGGGAGGGAATCAAATTGGCTCCAAGCCAAAGGCCAGGCGGAACAACTCTGTCTTACAGGCCCTGCGGAAAGAAATCAGATCCTGCAGGGCCCTGGTCTCATGAGGCAGAGCGTTCCACCAGGCCGGAGCCAGAGTTGAAAAGGCCCTGGCTCTGGTTGAAGCCAATCTAACTTCCTTAGGGCCTGGGACCACAAGGGTGTTGTTATTTATGGACCTTGAGGCTCTCCGTGGGGCATACCAGGAGAGGCGGTGCTAAAAGCACCCATATTGAGCAAGTATCTTTAACATATCTAAAGAGCTTCATAAAGTAAAATGTATGCGCACAAGCTTTTTCTTTATGATCACAGATGGTCAAGGAACCTATGAAATATAGTAAAATAGAAAGTCTGATGACGATACCTGCATGTATTGGCTGTAAACTGCTCCCAAGCTTCTTGTTCTCCCTGACATAGCATCACAGTCATGCCATCTCACATGATTGTGCTCCACTTGGATGATCATTACAGCGGTCATTTATCCACCCCTTTCACTTTTTGTACCACATTTCATGTGACAACAATAATTCATGGTCTCTCTCTCTCACACACACAACCATGCTGTCCAGTGGTGCAATGACAACCAAGCATTTCAGGAACTGGGCCCATAATTGTAGTCCCTTCAGCATATAACTCTTTCCCTTTTTCATTCCAACTATTCAGGACAACGTGTATCAGAATGAAATTATCACAAAATTACAAGGAAGAGACAACATGGATTTATGCAATTGACCTCAAGTCAGTTTAGTGTTATTTTAACATGTGCATTCGCCCCAGAATATCAACAATCAGCATGATTGATAGTGTAGATGAGAGCAGAGCCCTAGATATGAGGCAATTCACTATAATTTGTAACGTAAGTTCTGGAAAAGATTGCCAGCCGCAGAGACAGAAAGATGTGACACTTGCAATGGTGAACAGGACTTTCATTTTGTGTATCTCTTTTCCCCTTTCCAGAAAATTCCACTGATTTAGATTGTGTGTAGGAAAACTCAGATTAACATAGGAAGTTACCTTACATGCACAACCAAATAATAAGTCCATTGCGTACAGTGACACTGAGTAGCAGTGACTCTCTAGAGTGGTGTTTCCCAAACTTGGGTCTCCAGCTATTATTGGACTACAACTCCCATCATCCCTAGCTAGCAAGTCCAGTGGTCAGGGATGATGGGAATTGTAGTACAAAAACAGCTGGAGGCCCAAGTTTGGGAAACACTGCTCTAGAGTCTGATACTGCCAGGCTGAAATGTATTGTCCACCTTTTATTCAACACTTTGTGGGGCTGCAAGTGTAAAAAAGAAAATGCTCCAAAGACTGTGGAGTGGTAGAAAAATCCCTCAAATCTGCAGGGTGGCATACTATAATTATTTAAGTTTTTGGACAAGGGTGGCGCTGTGGGTTAAACCACAGAGCCTAGGACTT
Source organism: Podarcis filfolensis (assembly GCF_964270895.1). Taxonomy (NCBI): domain Eukaryota; kingdom Metazoa; phylum Chordata; class Lepidosauria; order Squamata; family Lacertidae; genus Podarcis; species Podarcis filfolensis. The sequence goes on along the minus strand of NC_139609.1, from coordinate 17,354,608 downwards.
GTCGATCAGAAGGTCGGCGGTTCGAATCCCCACGACGGGGTGAGCTCCCGTTGCTCGGTCCCTGCTCCTGCCAATCTAGCAGTTCGAAAGCACATCAAAGTGCAAGTAGATAAATAGGTACCGCTCTGGCAGGAAGGTAAACGGTGTTTCCATGCGCTGCTCTGGTTCACCAGAAGCGGCTTAGTCATGCTGGCCACATGACCCGGAAGCTGGACGCCAGCTCCCTCGGCCAGTAAAGCGAGATGAGCGCCGCAACCCCAGAGTCGGCCGCGAATGGACCTAATGGTCAGGGGTCCCTTTACCTTTACCTAGAGTTTTTTTCTGCCCTTAAGAGTGTTGCAAAACACACAAACACACAGTGTTTCTCCCTCCCTTTTCCATTACATAAAAATCTTTAAAGCTTAGTGTAGGCTCCCCCACCACACAGGTTGTATGTGGGGGAAGGAAGAAAGGGGCCACTTTAAAACTAGCCTTGGTATAAGTTATTTCTGGAAACTTGCACACTTGCATTAAGCCATGGTTTGGCTTAGCATTACATGCAAACCAGATCAGGGTGGAGGCTTTCTCTCTTGGGCATACAAACTTAAGGGGACACGGAGGAGAGCCTCCACAAAAGGGTGGAGCTTCTGGGCAGGTTCATCATGGAAGAGACAATTCCAAAGATTTTCTGACTTGCATTTTCCAGTCTAACCTTGAAGGACAAATCCTCCCTCCATATGAGGGACAGATCAACACAACCAGGAGATGATGAGGTGCAGCTAGTTCTGGACTATGCCACTGTAGACTTCATGCTGAAGACTGGGGTGGGTTATGTGCTTGAAATGCTCTTCCACCCTTGGAAATGGCATGCTGGAGTAAATCAACTCTCTTTGTGATGAGGGCCTTCTCGGTAGTGGTGCCCACCCTGTAGAAAGCCCTCTCATCAGATGTTAAGGAAATAAACAACTATCTGACTTTTAGAAGACATCTGAAGGCAGCCCTGTTTAGGGAAGTTTTGAATGTTTGATCGCTTTATTATTATTAATATTATGTTGCAAGTCACCCAATAACAACAACTTCTTCTTCTTCTTCTTCTTCTTCTTCTTCTTCTTCTTCTTCTCCACAAAAATGTACACAGAACTGACTCATGAGCCCCAGAACAGCAGGGTGACCACCCAAGCACATTTCATTGGAAGTAAGAATCACTGAGTTCAATGGAACTTCCAGGAGCATGAATTGCTTATCCCTTTAGGGCTCCATCACTAGAATTCCTGTCTAAATATTAAAGAATCAAATATTTAGTAGATAGTGAACATAAATTATGTAATGTATGTATGCCCGCAAAGGCTCTCTTGGGTCATTTTTTACTCCATACAAAAGTATATATATATATATATATATATATATATATATATATATATATATATGAGATCACCTCCCTACTCACATTTCTTTCAACTTCTTTAAATAGAATTCTATTCTGTTCAGGAATAGAATTAAATCTAATTGTTTGGCTGTTATTCATAGATGGCCCATGTACTTCATATCTGAAGAAACTAAATTACAATATGGATAGGGATCATTTCTTAATTTGCTTAAGTGATCTGACATCAGTCATTGCAGATCTTCCGTTTCTAAATGTGGCGAGATAATTGCAATCTGTTATGAAGATAGGTAGTCAGTTGTGTTTGTTTCCTTTTTTAAAACAACAAGAACGCAACACCGATAGCAATTCTGGATCCAAAAAACCCCAGCACACTGTAAAGGACAATGTATGCTTTACACAATGTCAAGCAAGTTGTGTTTTTGGGAAAGTGGGTCAACTTCTTTTGGAAAAATCAACCATGATTGTGCAACCTGCTAAGATGATATCATGAAAGAGATGAATTAGTATCTGATGGCAGGCTATTTTTAGTACTGAATTCTATGCCCTTGCTCAGGGACGGGATTCATTGCCATATGATTGTGATCCTTCCTAAAATGGTTGGGTGGCATCCTGTACGCCTCCTTCCAGCAACTGCCGCAGCCAAGTTGATGCCCAAGGTGTTGCTCTGCTTTCCAGTGGTTTGACTAACCTATGGTTACCAGATATTTTTCAATGAATCCAGGGACACTTTTTTTTTTTTTGAAGCTGAGTAGCAACAGGGAGTCAGTAGTGGGGATGGTGAGGCAAAAGACCCTGGGCCCAAGCACACATGCATATTGTATAAAGGTGCAAAGTCCTTCTTTTGCACCCTGTGAAACATAAATGCACAGATTTTTAAAAAACTGGGCAACAGCCACCCGCCCGCAACTCCCGAGCCTCCCCTGATCAGTCAAAACAAAGGGGAAGAGGGCAGGAGATCTGTAGAGCTGGATATCCCCAGTTCCCCTTTGGCAGTGGTGGCAGCAGCCTCAGCAGCCCGGAGCCAGCCTCGTAGCGCAATTGGCTCTGGCTGGCTTCAGGAGCTGCACGCTGCTGTGGCACCCGCCATTTTTCCTCACCAGAAGTCCCCATATGATGTGTTGCTCACATCATATGGGGACTTCCAGTGAGGAAAAATGAAGGAAGCCATGGCAGTGAGCAACGAGCAGCTCCTGAAGCCAGCCAGGGCCAACTGCGCTTCCAGGCTGGCTCCGGGCTGCTGAGGCTGCCGCTGCCACATTTCCCAGGGACAGATTTGCAAATCCAGGGACCTATGGTAACCCTGGACTAAACCTCCAGAGGTGCACTCCATTGACTCTTGAGACAGATGAGTGCCAAAAAAACCTGTATTGTATCTACTGTTTTTCTGTTGGTTGGTGGGTTTTATTTGTTATTTTGGTTTTATTGTTTCATTTGTGATGAATACCAAGTCAGACCATTGGTCTATCTAGCTAAATACAGCCAACCCTGACTGGCGGTGTCTCTCCAGGAGTCGAAACAGTGTTCTCTACCAACCCTACCCTGGAGATGCTGGGGATTGAACCTGAGACCTTCTGCATGCAAGACAGGCACTCTACTACTGAGCTGTAATTTGTGGCTACTGGTTTAGACACCAGTAAGAGGGCATGGGTGGTGCTGTGGGTTAAACCACAGAGCCTAGGACTTGCCGATCAGAAGGTTGGCGGTTCGAATCCCTGCAACGGGGTGAGCTCCCGTTGCTCGGTCCCTGCTCGTGCCAACCTAGCAGTTCGAAAGCACATCAAAGTGCAAGTAGATAAATAGGTACCGCTCCGGCAGAAAGGTAAACGGTGTTTCTGTGCGCTGCTCTGGTTCACCAGAAGCGGCTTAGTCATGCTGGCCACATGACCCGGAAGCTGCACGCCGGCTCCCTTGGCCAATAAAGCGAGATGAGCGCCGCAACCCCAGAGTCGGTCATGACTGGACATAACGGTCAGGGGTCCCTTTACCTTCTTAAGGGGTCCCTTAAGAGGGATCACTAATGAATATTTACAATGATCATGAAAGAGAATACCTCTGACTTCCAGGTGCTGGGGAACAAAAAAATGGGAGGTTTGTTATTTCATTGTCCTACTTATGGACTTCCTGGACTCATCTGGAGAGTCACTGTTGGTAGCAGGACCAGCTGTGCTAAATGTGGTCCATTTCCATGACTCTCTTCTTAGGCTGCTATGTTAAGCTGCCTGTTATAACATGTGCAAGTAGAATTGGGATATTCAAAACACTGCTTGCATGTGTGGCTGTAACTAGAAGGTCACACAGACCTGCCTCTCTGGTCCCTTCCACTTCAGGAAATCCAGTCATATCTGGTTGCTAAATACTACTGTGGCTTTGCTTATTCTGCTCCTTTATGGAAGAGTGTTGTAGAGGGGGCAGAGAAGGAGGGGGAGACAAGTATTATGCCCTGTCTGAGAGCTCATCCATAAACTTTTGATGGGAACGTAAGATTGATAAATGACGCATTAAAAATTGGTTGTATATTACTTCTAGATAGAGCAGGTAAGGTGTATACTGGAAAAGAAAATAAACTTTTGCTATGACGTATTTTGTTTTAGGAGGGGATGGACTCTCTGCTTTTGAGGAAGCCTATACATTAAAAAACAAAACAAAACAAAAAAACTTGTGGTATAGTCAGTTTTAATGGCTTGTAAACTGCTTAGAAGCCATCTGAGAATTACTTTGTATATAAATGAATAAACTAAATAACAGCAATCACTAACATGTCATTGTTCCAATAAGCTCTCAGTTGTACTTTGATTTTCCACAATTTCCTTCTGCTATGCTGGGAGGCAGTGGTACAAGTAGAATGAACTAGCAAATCTCAGAACCGGTGCAACATAGCGATAATAACTGGAACTTTACTTTCCTCTCAACTCAACCCATGGGCCTCCAAAGTTATAATACAGAGGCGGCATTTCTCAAAGCTCTAAAAATACTGCATAGAAAGTAATGCATTAAACACAAAATATATGAAACTCTGCACAGATAAAAGCTTGCCTATCACCTATCAATCCTGTAGCACTAAGCTATCTTGACATCCATAATACAAGGCAGAACTTAACACTAGAAGATCAGCATGTCTTGAGTACAACTCTGATTTCAACCCCTAATTCAAAGAACTGTTTACGAAGATATCATTTCCCACCTCAGCTTTTACAATTCAACTACTGCTAGAGACCCACACATACACAAATACCATTAAGGGCCTGGTATGCATTTTAAGGACGCAGGTGGCACTGTGGGTTAAACCACTGAGCCTAGGGCTTGCCAATCAGAAGGTCGGCGGTTCGAATCCCTGCGACGGGGTGAGCTCCCGTTGTTCAGTCCCTGCTCCTGCCCACCTAGCAGTTCGAAAGCACGTCAAAAGTGCAAGTAGATAAATAGGTACTGCTCCAGTGGGAAGGTAAACGGCGTTTCTGTGTGCTGCTCTGGTTCGCCAGAAATGGCTTAGTCATGCTGGCCACATGACCCGGAAGCTGTACGCCAGCTCTCTCGGTCAGTAAAGCAAGATGAGCGTCGCAACTCCAGAGTCGTCCGCGACTGGACCTAATGGTCGGGGGTCCCTTTACCTTTTTATGCATTTTAAAACTCCATGGCCTTTATGTACACAGACAGTCAGTGGGTGCAAATTATGTTTCTCCCAGTGGTCTTGCAGCTGAGCTTCCGGAGAACCAAATTGCAAACAAGAATTAACAAACATACACATGCCTCCTGGTTCATTCCTAGTGCAAGAAAAGTAAACTATTTCACATCTCATTTGCAGCATAAATTCAATGTTTTCAGTACCATAGAGTGTGAGTGGCCTTTGGCTGTTATTATATATAGTACTAGCAGCCTCATACCCAGCATTGCAAATAAATGGTAAGAAACCAAAAAATTAGTGCAGTTTTGAAATCAGTCGTTAAACTCAGTGCAGTTCTGAAGGGGTCAGTCAGCCATCTTGATTTGAAATGGTGTCCAAATGTATCAAAACATAGATGAAAACCTACTCCTTAATCTCAGGAACCAACACGCAAAATTTGGTTAAAATCAGTACAGTCCATCACTTAAAAAATAATAATCATGATTCTATGTATGTTCCAAACTCAGCTTCTGTTTCAACTTCACTTTTGAGATGGTGCAAATCATTCCTTCATTGTGGTCTAATAGAACAAAATATTATTATTATTATTATTAGTAGTAGTAGTAGCAGTAGCAGTAGTAGTAGTAGTAGTAATTTATTATTTATACCCCACCCATCTGGCTGGGTTTCCTCAGCCACTCTTCCAACAAAATATTAAAAACATGGTCAAACATCAAACATTAAAAACTTCCCTAAACAGGACTGCCTTCAAATGTCTTATTAAAAGTCAGATAGTTGTTTATTTCCTTGACATCTGATGGGAGGGCATTCCACAGGGTGGGCGCCACTACTGAGAAGGCCCTCTGTCTGGTGCCCTGTAATCTTACTTCTTGAAGTGTGGGAACAGCCAGAAGGCCCTTGGTGCTGGACCTCAGTGTCCGGGTAGAATAATGGGTGTGGAGATGCTTCTTCAGGTATGCTGGGCTGAGGCTGTTTAGGGCTTTGAATTGTGCTTGGAAATGTACTGGGAGCCAATGTAAGTCTTTTTGTCTAACCGGAGTTGAAGGTAGAAAACCAGTGGGATATTGCTTCTGAAGCCTGACCAGCCCACTAAATCATAGAAGCTATACTGCAACCCAACCCAACAACTTAATATCTCAGTCAAACACATACAGTGGAACCTTGGTTCCCAAACTTAATCCGTTCCAGAAGTCAATTCCAAAACCAAAGCGCTCTAAAACTAAGGCGTGCTTTCCCGTAGAAAGTAATGCAAAATGGATTAATCTGTTCCAGACTTTTAAAAGCAACCCCTAAAACAGCAATTTAACATGGTTTTTACAATCTAACGAGACCATTGATCCATAAAATGAAAGCAATAAACAATGTACTGTACTATAAAATAAATAAGACAGTATTGTAGATGATAAACATAAAAAATAAAAAAAATTACGTGCACTGATGATAGTCATTGTTTGGGTGGAGGGCTTTTATCCATTTCTGCAGTCACACAATCATCAATCAGTAGCTGAAGTGGGTTCCGCACAGTCACAAAAACAAGTCACAAAAACAAAGTCACAAGCCACAGTCACAAGTCAGTCCCATAAAACGAAGAACAAATCATAGTCAAAAAATGAAAAAGCCACACACACACAGAGAAACGCAAAAAAAGCAAAAACAAAAGCTCTAAATATCACCTCTGTGTTGTGTGGGTGCTCAGGACTCAACAGCCAACAGACTCAACAGGAAGCAGTGGGGGACTCCATTTACAAACGGAACACTCTCAACAGGAAGCGGAACATGCTCAGCTTCCAAGGCAAAGTTCACAAACTGGAGCACCTACTTCTGGCTTTGCATTGTTCGATTTCCAAGTTGTTCATAAACTAAGCTGTTCTAAAACCCAGCTACCACTGTACTCACCCACTCTCTGACCACTTCCATGAGAAATCACATATCCTGAGTTGCTTTCCCTTCACACAGCACTTCACCATCCTTGGGCATTTGGGATGTCTTGAGTTTCTCCTGGTGAATGAATCACTTCAGTATCTTTTCTGCAGGTCAAGCTTTGTCACATTCAGTCTTCTGTAGTTTTCTTCATTTTTACAAGACCTTTGCACATGCCTGTTCTCTTCCCTTGCAAAGTAGAAAAAGACCGAATGACCGAAATCAAAGATGAACAATTGCTGAGCCACAGGCTAGAGGAGACATTCAAATAAATTTATTTGAATCCCAGTGGCTCTACCAAATTGCAATCAAAGCATGTGTGGGGGTTTTTTTATAAAAAAAAAATGCACACAGTTTCCTTTGTAAAAAACAAAACAAAACAAAAACACCCTTGATTCTCAAAGTATTTTCTATAACATTTTCTACATGTATATCTTGTGCACTTTCTGGAAAGGCAAATGGCCACCTCTGGCTGGGATCTTTGGGGGGTGGTGCTATTTATTGAGCATTCATCCTGATTTGCTTGCAGGGAGATTATACTTTGCTATTTAATGAAAATGCATTCTGATTTCTTTACTAGGAAGTTAGACACTGCTGCATCAAAGCAAGTGTTGTCTCACACTTTCAGTGTTATTCCCCCATCACTTTCCTTATTGCAAAAAGGCTGATCTTTTGGGAAAGTGGGTTTATTGAACAAGACCTCCCAGTTACTTATAATTGCAGAATCTGAATACATATGTGATGGAATCCCACCCCAAAGGTAGGACACTGTGAAAGCTCTGTAGGACACTGGTGGGAAACCTCCATCCCATGGGCTTAATTACTCCTCCCTTAGCCCTTAAAGGTTGGTCCACCAGCCCATTTTGAGTGACACACCCACCTTTCGTGAGCATCTGATGTCAGGCATGGATAAGCTCCAAGATTCTTACTTTGAAACTTTGGCTTGAATTCAAGATGGGACTGCAAAGGAAAAATGTCTCTTTGTAGCCCCGGCTTGAACTTTCAATGACCTGCTGTCAATATGATGCCAGGGGACTGAAGGATGGGTTTGCCTCATCTGAATCTAGCCTTCCAGCTGAGTCTAGTTCCTCACCATTTTAGCTAATATGTCAACTCCTCTGCCACCTCAATGACCTCACACAATCTGAGTCAGTGGCATAGCGTGGGTTGCCAACGCCCAGGGCAAGGCAAGCATTGTGCCCCCTAACCCGTGGTTCCTCTCAGGGCTGGGTGATGGCAGTGATGGTGAGCAGGGAGATCGAAGCTGGGGAGGGGAGAGTGGTGCTGGTTATTTATTCTATTTTTATTTATTTCATGAAATTTTCACACCACTTGATTGTTAAAAAAAGAGAAAGCCCTCAAAGTGGTTTCTTTTTCTTCTGAAATTTTTTTTTGTGCTCAACAGAATAACCCCTCTGACCCCTCCATACTATGCCACTGATCTGAGTATGGGTCTTCCATACCTATGAAGCTCTAACTGTTAGATGATATCAGATCATAGAGACTGACTGTCCATGAGTGAAAAAATTGTCCAGTAGCACCTTAGAGACCAACTAAGTTTGTTCTTGGTATAAGCTTTTGTGTGCATGCACACTTTTTCAGATATCCATGAGTGGTTTAAGCAGCTCTGGGCTCCGGAATAGTGTGAGAACTTGTGGGCCCCAAGATTGCAAACACTAACCTTCTCCTAATCCAAGTATTGGTCATGTGAAATGGCTAAATTCAAGAGATATTATCAGACTATATTGGGACACACCAGTTTTATTTCCTTTTCTGGGTATCTATAAAGTAGCTCACAGGAAGCTTGCTGCCATTGATATTTATGCTTATTACATGAATCAACATCTTTGGGTGTTTGTGTAGATACAGTAAAACATGACAGTGGGGCATCCGCCAGGGGATTTCAACAGATTTAGTGCTTTCCTGTTGGGCAGCACATTGGGATGTATATCCAGATTCACAGAGAATGTAAATTAGCATCCTTCTATTGTTGCCAGGGCAATATGTCAGTTTTAAAAGCAGAAGGTCTGGAAACCAGGCATTAAAACATTGTCTAGTCCTTCAATATTTCATCTACTTACCCTTCTTTTTCAGTTCCCCATTCTCTCCTCACTGCACCTAGTACCTATTTGTTTTTCATTCTGCAGCCATCTTAATGGCCTTGCATTTAAGTAAATTATGTCTAAGTGTTTAGCTGTATTTCAAAGCAAACTGAAAGTTTACTGTCTCGTGTTATCTGGTTCATCCCCTCACACACAGCTATACTGCCATTTAACATAATACTGCTTAACTACTGTTCAAAGTGCTTCCCATGTATTATCTAGGTGGCTTCCAGATGGCCTGTTTATAGAGCATTCATCTTGATTTGTTTGCACACAGGTCACATTCACACCATACATTCAAAGCACTCTTATGCCACTTTAAAAGTAATGGAAAATCCTGCAGTTTGTCAAGGGTGCTGAGAGTTGTAGGTTTGTGAGGTTCACACCCTTAAAATTCCCAGGGGGGGCGGGGGAGGTTTATTGTATGATATGGATGTCACCAAAGTTTGTGGAGAGGTTGCATCACGGTTTCCCAAACTCGGGTCTCTGGCCATTTTTGGACTACAACTCCCATTATCCCTAGCTAGCAGGACCAGTGATCAGAGATGATGGGAATTGTAGTCCAAAAATGGCAAGAGACCCGAGTTTGGGAAACCCCAGGTTAGATTATAAACACTTATTGAATGTGTTTATGGCAATGTTAAATTACATTAATAATAATAATAATAATAATAATAATAATAATAATTTATTATTTGTACCCCGCCCATCTGGCTGGGTTTCCCCAGCCACTCTTGGCAGCTTCCATAGAAACCAAAAATACACTAAAATATCTCACATTAAAAACTCCCCTGAACTTAAGATGTCTTCTGAATGTCAGGTAGTTGTTTATCGCTTTGACATCTGATGGGAGGGCGTTCCACAGGGCGGGCGCCACTACCGAGAAGGCCCTCTGCCTGGTTCCCTGTAGCTTTGCTTCTCACAATGAGGGAACCGCCAGAAGGCCCTCGGCGCTGGACCTCAGCGTCCGGGCAGAATGATGGGGTTGGAGACGCTCCTTCAGGTATTGAATCAAGCAATTGTCACCCCACACTTTCCAGGGCATTTTCACATCATTTTCCTTATCACAAAATTGCTTGGGTTTTGGGAAGCAGGTCTATTGTGCAAGTGCTCCAAATCAATAATAATTGTGCAATCTGAAGTTGCTGTTATGTGATTTAAAATAGTGGCCTACCACAAATAGTGATAGTCTGGAAGCATCCCTAGGCCAACCTAGCAGTTCGAAAGCACACCAGTGCAAGTAGATAAATAGGTACTGCTGCGGCGAGAAGGTAAACGGTGTTTCTATTCACTCTGGCCTTCGTCACGGTGTCCCGTTGTGCCAGAAGCGGTTTGGTTCTGCTGGCCAGATGACCCAGAAAGCTGTCTGTGGACAAGTGCTGGCTCCCTCAGCTTGAAAGTGAGATGAGCGCCACAACCCCATAGTCGCCTTTGGCTGGACTTAACTGTCCAGGGGTCCTTTTTTTTTAATGTAGTTTTTACAATACTCATGTAATATAAACCATAATTATTATCCCCATGTTGCAAATGTGGGTACTGAGGCTGGGAGTAGCTTGCCTAAGGTCACTTCATGGCAAAGATGACATCCGCATCAAGAGTTTCCTCATTTAGTACTCAGTCTCTTTCCCACTAGCCCTGAGTATGACTGTAACTTTAGTGTAAAATTTCAAAACTCACAACTTTAGCAACACTTAAATACAAGCACTTGTATGGCAGCAATCAACATCGTACATGTCATAAGCCTTTATTCTCTTCTTGAACAGAGTTATACTACATTGGATTACCCCCCCCCAAAAAAAAACCCAACAAAAAACTGTGAATGGTTTGACAGCAAGTTAACTACTGTATTCATGAGCTAATCTCAGAAGGGTTAGATGTTCAGTTTGGATAAGCATCCTGAAGTCTAGATTCTTGAACAGTCTTTGAACATCTTTGATAAGGACCTAAAAGGGAAGCAGAAAGAAAATAAGGAAATAAGACAGCCTTTTTTTTTTTGAAGACGGGAATGTTTCTTGCTTCTGCCTTTGTAACTTTCCAAGAAGAAATTTCTTTTTAAAAGTTCTTTCCCAGAAGAAGAAGAAAAATCAAAGGGAAAGACTCACACTAGTAAATATGAATTAATTTCTAGTCAGTTACATCTTTATGAACTGCCACTTTGTATTACTGCAATTGGCGAAATACCAGAACGTTACAATGGACACTTCCTGCCAGCTGGAGGGAAGCAGCAGTTGCTATCCAGTGCTGCTGCGGCAATATTGAGTGGTCTTCTGGCTTCCTGCTCCAAGGAATCAGATCCTTTGGATCTATTAAGGGGATCCAATGGAAGGTAATTCTGTCAGGACACCCAGACAGGGGCTGATGGGCCATAGCACCCCCAAAATGGTTGAAACTGAATTGAATTGCTCTTTCTTCCCTACCTTCTACTCAGCAGTGTCCCTTTTCCAGGAGTATCTATTTCCCTGCAGTGCTAGCCTTTGTGACGATAGACAAAATCAGGGAAGTCCACTCACTATATATGCATTATTTGTGCACTAAGGGTACTGTATTTTTCGCTCTATAGGACGCACTTTTTGCCTTCTAAAAAGTAAGGGAAAATGTGTGTGTGTGTGTTATGGAGCGAATGCAGGCTGTGTGGCTAAGCCCAAAGCCAGAACAGGGAGACGGAGCACTGCGCAGAGCTCCATCTCGCTGTTCTAGCTTGGGGATGGCTGCACAAAGCCTCTGCAGGGCAGCGGGGTGAAGGCACCCCGCTGCCCTGCGGAGGCTTCAAAGGCTGTCCCCGAGGCCAGAACAGCAAGAGGCTTTCCCAGAAGCCAGATCCCTCTTGCTGTTCTGGCTTCTGGGGTTCAGAATTTTTTTCTTCTTGTTTCCTCCCCCCCAAACTAGGTGCGTCTTATCATCCGGTGCATCCTATAGAGCAAAAAATACGGTAGTTTGACAATTTGAACATCCTTCTCCCATCATCTTTCCACAACGGTTCACATTCATGACCATGTGCACAGACACTAACATTTAATTAGGAAAATCATGACTTTGTGCCCTATGGTAGCACTGGTACATGCTGAAAACACATGCAAGGCATTTCCCTGTGGCCAAATGTCTGCTAAAACATGTTTTGAAAGGATTCAGTGCTGATGGGGGGAGGGGAATACCCTCAAGTCATTTTAAGGTTCACAAGAGAGTGGTGGCTGCTACAGGCGAGAGATTGAAAGACGTATTTTCGCTACTGGGACATATCAATTTGGCAGCAGGTGAGAACAAGGCAAAATTAAGACAACAGAAATTGCAACGACCTTTGACCTCACACTGTGTACAAATGACAGGCCAGAGGGGGTTGGGCTTAGAAATGTGACCTCAATCCTTGTCACATTTTTGAGATTCAATGAGACCAAATGTTATGTACTGAAGTTCTCACCCTGGGCCAGCAGGGGGATACTGTAGATAGTTTTTACTCAGGTCCACGTCAGTTATTTTAGGCGGGAAACCCTGGGTTGTTGTTACTACAATGTTGACAGCCGGCTGCCTATAAAAGCAGGCCGGCTGAGCTGTTTGCTGTTCAGTTCTGTCCAGCTTACAAGTAAAGAGCTGCTCTGGAGAAATCGCTGTGTTGTCTGCTATGTTCAGCCACAACTTAACACCAAACACCTAAATTGGGCAGAAAATGTAGAGGGGGAAACCTGGGTGGAAATGGAGAGTCTGAAGAATGGGGAAACCGGCTGGTTCTGATATCTCTCAGGGCAGTATCCTAATGAATTTGTTTTGTCAGCACAAGGATTTCTGCTTGCACAACAGAACTTTCTTCCCCGCATGACCCTCAAGTCTGTTTGGGGGTTTTCCCAAACCCCTCCATAGCAGACGTGCAGAGCTGCAGGGGGGGCAGTGCATGCAGGGAAAGGAGCAGGGGGCAAGTACTATTGCATAAACAGAGAACTAGATGCTGGGATACCAGCCTCAGTGTCTCATTTTTTTCCAAACTTACATTTAGTTCTCCACAGCAATTTGTCAGTTTATTCATTTGTTTACAGTCTTCCCCTCATGAAAATTCACCAGCATTTTTCTGTGCATCTCTCTTAATATACATATATATTTATTTTATTTTATGTGCAATTTTCCACAAGGCACTTTTTTTGTAAGCAATTTCCCCTAATGTAATTTCTGTATGCTAATTGCATCAGTCTATACATTTTTATGCACACTTTCCCCGAACATACTCATTGTTGTGCACATTATTCGTTGGAGAAATGCATCGCAAAATTCGGATAAGTGCAAATTTTGAAGGACAGCTGCGTTTCATGAAATCAAGATAGGTTCACATTTAAAATCCAAGTCAAAGCGAATTTCTCCCCTGCATCTTTGGGTGTAAACCCATCAGGGAAATTAAACCTGAGAGTTCAGGTCTTAGCCCAGGCAAGACAACTTGGAAAAAGGAGTTCAACCTCTGTTTCTTTTTCTTTCTTCTTTAGCGATCCCTCGTAGCCGAGTAAGATCGTCTTCCATAAACACGGTTTTAACAATGAGTCCGTAAGTGACTGTGGAGGCCAATTCTGCATCCACACATCCTTCCACAGTGGGGACATTGAGTCAACCTCTGTAATCTGCAATGGCAGATAAAGACCAGGCTGTGATAAGCAAACTTTTTGTTCTTGGTTGGAGAAGGAAGGGGATGTGGTAAGATACTGTGCTAGCATTCCCCAGGTACAAGCAACCAGCCTGCATTTAGTGGCTCCTTCATAATGTTATTAAGAAAATATGTAAGGAAGGGGGAGAGAAACTGGGGGAGGAAGAAAGCAGTGGAGTGATTGCATGGACCAGCAAATGATAGGGTGAGGACCTGCATCCATCCTTTCTCCTTCCTTTCAGTAGATTGTAATTAATACTCATCCCTAAGCAAAGTGGCACACTTATTACGCATTAGCCATCATCTCCCCCAGTGCTAATTAATCACCTAAGATACAGCATAACAACCTCTTTGTGATGCCTGACTGACATGTTGAGAAAGGGGGCTGTGTGGATGAGTGCAGAGCTCAGCAGATGCTGCTGACAAGCAGTTCTGCGGACAGAGGAAAAAATTGGTCTCCGGTCTCAGCCCACCCGTTTGGCCAAGAGAATAATAATGGACAATCTCAATTTCACATGCTCGTCAATTATCACATTAATAATAATAATAATAATAATAATAATAATAATAATAATAAATGATATTAAAGTTTATTTATATCCCGCCCTCCCCAGCCGAAGCCGGGCTCAGGGTGGCTAACAACAATAAAATAGTACAACATTCTAAAATCATTTCATTATAAAATTAATTCAACTCAAATTGATGGCAACCATTAGGCGAAAGTTCTGTGAAGATTGCCAAAGGAGGGAGTCAGGCTGTCCCCTGACCAAAGGCCTGGTGGAACAGCTCTGTCTTGCAGGCCCTGTGGAAAGATGTCAAGTCCTGCAGGCCCCTAGTTTCTTGTGGCAGAATGTTCCACCAGATCGGGGCCACAGCCGAAAAAGCCCTGGCTCTGGTTGAGGCCAGCCTAACCTCTCTGTGGCCTGGGACCTTCAGGATGTTTTTGTTTGAAGACAGTAAGTTCCTCTGTGGGACATACCAGGAGAGGCGGTCCCGTAGGTACGAGGGTCATAGGCCGTATAGGGCTTTAAAGGTTAAAACCAGCACCTTAAACCTGATCCTGTACCTCACCGGGAGCCAGTGCAGCTGGTATAGCACTGGGTGAATGTGATCTCGCAGCGAGGACCCCGTAAGGAGTCTCGCCTCCCCATGTGTTGTTGAGATTAGAGAGCAACTTTGCCCTCCACACCAGCTATCATCAGAGAGAGAGAGAGAGAGAGAAGTAGGCAGAGAATGGTATCTTCAGTGAGTAGAATGAGTCAGCAGCAGGGTCTGAGCCTGAATAAAACCCAGAGAAGTTGATTGATGATGCAGCCCTTAAGCAAGCAGAAGCTGGTAATAAAAATCACATTAATGGGTGCACTGAGTGTTTCTCGAAATGCAATTGCGTCCGCTTCTGACAAAGAAGGAATGTGCGCAGGCAGAGGCAAATGGCACCAGATAAGTGCTTGTCCCCTCTTGTATTGAGTACAACATTTGCATCTGTTCTGCATGGGCAGTGCTATAAGACAAAAGGGGAGTCTCACCGCTATTTGTGTTTCACGTTTGCGCAACACCGTCCTTTCAGGCGCTGTTCTGTTAATGCAGTCAGAAGCCAAAGTGCTCCAAAAGGCTTTGGAATTTGGCGGAACACAAGCTCTAGTTTCCAAAGGTCAATTCCTCCCATTTTTCAGAGGCTTATGATAGGTAGGATTAAATCCTTCAACTATTGAACCATTTCTGTCTGCATTTTAAAAGTGAGCGCCGTTATAATGAATAAACAGTTTCCTCAATGCAAGAATCTGGATATGTTGTGGTTTGTTAGGCTCTGCAAACAATGAAGGGATTTTCAGTGCATCCAGCAAGTCAAGTAGATTTTTTAAAAATCAAAGGGGGAGGGCAGCCTTTACGATAAATTCTTTGTATGAAAAACAGCTCATTTTGCTTTTTTCTCATTCCATTATCTAGGAAATAGGTGAAGGCTTCCTAGGTTATTGGGAGGTCAGGAAAACCTGTTGATATCTGCTTCTCTGTTTCTGATTTTTCTGACCTTAAATACAGTTCTCCACATTTCCACATCAGTTTGTATAAATGTCCTCATCAGCATTTTAGTCTGAATTTTATATGCAGTTTTGTCTAATGCACACATTTTTGCAAAGCAATTCTTCCTAATATAATGCTTTTGGTCTGTTATCTCCCTGAATATATGCATTCTTATCCACTCTTTACCCTAGTGTATGTAGTTCTGTACACATTAGTTGGCTGGAGGACTGTATTGCAAAATTTGCACTTCTCCGAATTACAAAGGATGCCTGTGTTTCAGTTCACATGTTCTGTCGGGAATATTATTATTATTATTATTATTATTATTATTATTATTATTATCTTCTTCATCATCATTCTACCCCACCCATCTGGCTGGGTTTCCCCAGACTTTCTGGGTGGCTTACAGTATATATAGATAACATAGTAAAGCATCAAACATTAATTAAAATTCAAGTTAGGAAGGTTTGCCTTTAAATGTGAACTGAACCAAATCCCCCCCACCCCCAAATATCATTCCCTATTCCTATAAGACACATATCCAGACAAGTCATGCTGGAGAAAACCAAAGTTTTCCAGCTTAGCATCCACTTTTCCACAGTGGTTATCCAAGTGCTTCTGGGAATCTTGCAAACAGGAGATGAGGGCAATCACCATCTCCCAATATTGTTTCCCAGCGACTGAAATTTGGAAACATGAGAGCTTAGAAAGTTCATTTTTGAGAAAGTACTACTTCCAGTTCAAGTTCAACATGCTGAAAAGGGAACTAGTTCTGCTTCATGCTTGCCCCTTTACAAAATAAATTAGTTTGGTTCTGTGGTGTTTTCCCATTCCTTGTGATTTTGTTTGTACAGTTAATGGTTAATGTAGATTGACCAATGAGAAAGCTCAGAGGCGGAGCCTACCTGGTTTTGATGCTCAGCCCAGGGATTTTACCATGGGGAGATAGAAGAGCCAGACAGCGCCAGTAAAAGACGAACATAGCAGTTGTGACAGCTAGAGCAATAAACAGGGATAGAACTGAGAGAGAAGAGTGTGACAGTGTGAGGTAGTGCCACATCTAAAGGGCGCACATTTGAGAAACCGTTCTGAATATATTTAAAACTTCTTTGTTCTTCAATAAACTTTAATCTTCGTTGTTGACTTTACAACCTGACTGAGACTCAGTATTTCACCAGAAGAAACCTGGTTGGTGGCAGCGGAAGAATAAAGCAGTGGTGTACAGGTCAATAGTTCGGGAAATGACCAGGGGCTCTGTACGAACGCCACAGGTTCATATTCAGTTTCCAGTTCAATTCAAGTACACCCAGATGATCCTCAGCAAAACATAACAGAATGGTAGACTTGGAAGAGACCCAAAGTTGAACCCATGCAATGTAGGAATATGCAGCTTTCTCATACCAGGATCGAACCTGCAACCTTGGTGTTTTCAGCACAGTGCTCTAACCAGCTACAAAACCCAGCATTCAGAATATTACAAGCTGCTGTCTTGAAATATAAAAATATACCGAAGAAGGTTAAGAAAACACCAAACCATACACTCAATGGAATGTGAATTGTTTATTTTTTGTTTTGTTTTACAAAGCCACTTCTGAACTGGCGAGGAGGTGGGGTTGCGGGCCCACACCCTCCCCACACACGCGGGGGCTGGATTGCAGTCCCTGCGAGAATGAGGGAATCCTCGGGCATGTCAGCTCCCTGCCTAGCCAATTGGCTGGTCAGGGAGGCGTGGCCCGGGCTATTTATGCCCGGCGCGCCCAAGGACCGCCCTCTCTTCACCCCTCGCCGCTCCAGCTGATCAGGTTTCCCACCCTGCCCACCCTTTAGTTTCTCCTCTGACCTTGCTATGGACTTCGGTTGATCGCCGTCAAGGGGCCTGGTAGGAATTTTTCCAATTGGCGAATTGGCACCTGCCATTTGGTTTTTCGCCTACCTCGTAGCAAATCGTCACAACTTCTCGGTATTGGCGGTTAGGCATTGGTAGGGGTATTGTTATGCAAATGAGGGGGGAAGGAAGTGCCATCACCTTCCCCCAAAGCAAAGGGTAGTCCAGTAAAGGATTCTGGGGGGTGTTGCCCTGTCCAAAGCCTCTGGTGGTGTGGGCCTAAGGCACGCCCCCGAGCGGTGACCCCAGGGGAGATCCTAGTTGATGTACATCAGCAGGACTCCCCCTACTGGTGGTTAATCCTCACCGGTCTGCATGCAATCGGGCTGAAGCCGGTTAGCTGATAGGACCAATGCCTAAGCCAATACCGCTCAAGTCCTGCAATCAATAAAGTTGTGGCCATTTTCCGCCCATTAACCTTATATACCATGTCCTGTGTCTTTATCTCTCAAGCGGGGAGGGGGATTTGCCATGCAACAATCATGATCTTTAAGCTTTAATATTGAAGTCAGCTATGTGGAATGTCACCGAAGGCTTCGAAAAAGGCATCCTCGGAAGCCTGTCCTCATTTCGAATGCCCAATTTCCTTGACAATTCTGGCAAGGCAAAAACTTGCAAGGGGGGGGGGGGGAAGGAATCCAAGAACCAGACACATTTAATCAATGTGCACAATTCTTGCATTATAATAAATTTGCTGCAAAGCTGGTTTCAACATAAGATATAAACAACCATGTTTAATGAGGGCACTCAAGGCTTTCAAAGGGATGGATAAATGGGAAATCAGCTGAAACTGAGCTACCCTGACATAGGAGATACATGGCAAATTCAGAATGCTGTAATTTCAGATAATAAGATTTCTCTTATTAATTGTCATCAGCGTCACCCGCAGAATCTATTAATATAGTGCCATCAGTGTGCATGCCACTTTAGAGAGTAGAATAAGCAAGAAAAAGATGCCGTTTCCAATGAGGTTTACAGTCTGAAACCTCAGTAGAAGAAGTGATCAGAGGGCGGGAGGGAGTCCAGGCTAACACGGAAGGAATAAGCAAATGTAGCCACACCTACTTGGGCATTATGAAAAACTAGGTGGCTGGGCCAAAGGCTTCACAAAAGGAAAAGAGAACTCTGAGGAACGAGGAACGAGAGAGTTGGTACCATGGAGCAATCCTTGAAGAGAATTCTAGCTTTCAGGGAAATTGAAGGAGCATCGACAGACTCAAGTGACCATTTAACACAACAGGGTGGGGGCATTGAATGAAGCCGCCCAGCGCCATCACTCTGACCCTCGGGTCTATCCTCACACCACAGCTCTCTCTAAGGTTGGCCCTCACTGGCACATGCCAGCACAACTCCTTGAGTGCTTTTGCCTAGCTGGAATGTGTTGTTAATGCGATGATGTGCCTTGCTTACCTGGATGTAGTGGCCTGTGTGTGTAGAAACCTCGTGACTTGTGTGGCTGGGATGTAGTCCTTTATAGAAGAAGCTGCATCTATTGCTCTCCCAGGTTATCCCTTTGGCCACATCCTACACTCGTAGGCAGCCCCCAAAAGGGGGGCATACCCACCAAGTGTCCCAGAAAAAAGGGGGCATCCCATAGCCATTTCACGTGCCATGCTCTCATGCCATGCTCTTGCCCCCCCCAAAGCACTTTATTAGGGCTGTGTTTTAGAGCGCTGTGCAAGTTCGCACCCCAAAAAGTGTTTTTTTTTGGGGGGGGGGCAAGATCATGGTGTGGGTAACGTGACTTGCCTGGGAACGCATCCCAGAAAATGCCCGTCCCAGTTTTTGACCTGAAAAAGTTGGATGGTATGAGAAAGGCCCCATCACCGGTGGCATAGCATCCTTTGTTGGTGCCCGGGGCACATCTTCACACTAGGCAGGACCAGGGGCTAGACATAGAGGGTAAACAAAACCTGTTATGCCAGCCCAAACTTTGCTGCCACCTGCCCGTACACCCATGCAGGGGGGAGCCCAGCCAGGCAACGTGGCCCTTGGTGGGCACATCCCCCCAACACTGGCTGGATGGCCATTCAGCAAGGGGGCTGAGTGCACGGCAAGGCCAGTCCGGGTTTCAGGACCCAGAGACACCCAGTGGCAGCCAGGGCACGAATCCCTACATGGGGGCAACAGGATTGCACCCCTCAAAATCATGCACCCAGAGCTATGGCCCACTGGCCCTCCTCACACTGCTCCACTACCCTACTGACACTACCCTACTACACTATGCCTACCCCTACACTACCACTACCCCTGCTCCACTGACTGAGCTATCCCCATGCCACTCAAACTTTCTGAAGAGCCCTCCTAGACAGAAAGAGCTAGAAAAAGTCTTCTTGTTTGGGCTGGGTTCTTGCCTGAGGAGCTAGGCTGTCCTGGTTCTTGTATGCATTTGCATGTACCATTGGATCCCAGCTCTCTGGTCTCATCTTCGACAGCTGCCTACACTTCAGCCACAACCATCTTGTAAGTTAACATCAGACAACAGCAGAACAGCCACAATAATCACCAGCTGTCAAACCAAGCACCAAAGGGAGAAGAGAATAAAACTGTCTTTGCCCGGCACCAAAAGGACAAGATGATTGGTGTCTCTGTGCCTCTATCTTCAATATAGGTTTAAAGCAGTATTATACCACTTGAAATAGTCATGGCTTTCCCCCAAAGGATCCTGGGAACTGTAGTTTGCAAAGGGTGTTGTGTTGTGTTAGGTGACCCCTCTTCCCATCACAAAGCTAGAGTTCCCAGAGTTCTGTGGGAAGAGGGACTGATTGTCAAACAACCCTGGGAATTGTAGCTCTGTGAAGGGCATAGGGATCTCCAAACAATTATTAGCACTCTTAACGAACTACATTCCCATGATTCTTTGGGGATATCCATGGCTGTTTAAAGTAGCATAATAGTGCTTTAAGTATGTAGTTCAGCTGAGGCCTGGAGAAGGTATTCCATAAATAGGGTGGCAGCACAGAAGCACGAAAGAGGCTTAACAATATAGGACAAAAACGGGATTTAAAAACAAAACAAAACACGGCCATTTGCAATGTACAAAAGTCCAACCAACTTGGGAAAGACAATTTCTATTTTTCTGTGGGAGAAAAGAATTGGGCTTAAATCATTCTCCAGGAGGAGCATCCTTCCATTTCATCTAAAGTTTGCAATATTTGGATTCTTTTTTCCCATGTAAAGATTTAATCATCTTATTGGACTTATGTGTTAATCTCCCAGCTAGCAATTCAGGTACTACAAAAATCAATTTTGACCTCCAGGGCCTGTGAACTGCATTTGAAACAGCCTATAGAGATTTCTTGTTATTTATTTTTTCTTAATCAAGATGCATTTTTTTCTTTGCCACTGGCATATGGTTCATCTGATGCTATCAATCCAGCAATTTAACTGTGTGTGGGAAAATCCTTGCTTAAGGAAAATACACAAATTAATCTATATATCACAATACTTTTTTCTTTTTCTTTATAAAAAAATGATTATTTTTGCAGATACAACTATTGGAGAAGAAAAGTTGGGGAACCTATGGTCATGTTATTGCAGAGGTCACTGAGCTGTTATAGGTCCTGTTTTATGATTGGCGTGAATCTGATCAATGGATGAAAACAACAGGCATTATTTCTGAATAGATGGAATGTCACAGGCCCGCCCAGGTTTCCATAGTCTAAGAATCATGACTGTTTATCACTGCCACCATCAGATGCATTCTCCAGGCTTAGAAGAGCATTCATTGATTGGGTCCACAAAGGCCACTGCCCTAACCTCATAGGGAAAAGATGAGTTATCACCTCCTACTATTCTATATCATAATGTCATATCTGTTGCAGTGACTGTGGTCTAACTTCTGCCCATGCATGCTCCAGAACATGGACAAAGGGGTGGGATGCCGATGTGAATAAGGCGTGCTATCTTTGCTAAATTGGCTTTCTCATTATGGAATCTCAGATAAACTCCACTGCTCCCCTAGAACGTAATCTGAAAGCCACTGGGTTCATTACATGTATTATATCAGTTTGGGTGATTTTCCCTGCTCATGTTGCATCCATGTGATCCACACCAAGATGCACAGCTGCAGGAGTCCTTGTATGATGCTTGGTTCAGCTAACACCTTGTTGAAACATACTGAAGAGAGTACAATGCTGGATCGCATTATTTTCACAAGATGATTCACTTCTGCTTCTGTAATAGAACAACATGTCTACAGGGTAGGGTGGGAAATCAAGCAGCTTGGGCATGGTATAGCTAAAGCCATTCTGAGTACAGTGGTACCTCGGGTTACAGATGCTTCAGGTTACAAACGCTTCAGGTTACAGACTCCGCTAACCCAGAAATTGTACCTCGGGTTAAGAACTTTGCTTCAGGATGAGAACAGAAATCGCACAACAGCAGCGCGGCGGCAGTGGGAGGCCCCATTAGCTAAAGTGGTGCTTCAGGTTAAGAACAGTTTCAGGTTAAGAATGGACCTCCAGAACAAATTAAGTTCTTAACCTGAGGTACCACTGTAATGGTGCAAAACTCCACCCAAGGAGCCTTAATAACAGAGTCTTGTAAGATTTTGTGTCCACATAATCAGATACATGTAGGGTTTTCCTCATCAGCACACACTCACACAATATATAGCTTTCTGCAACAGACGAAGCATGCCTATCTCCCTAGATGTCATCCGTGAGCCTTGTGTATGTCATTTTGACCTTGAAATCTCTGTACGTTCAGATACCATCCTAGCAAGATTTTCATAAGTTGTTTCTCAGAAACTTACAAGACATTCCTCAAAATGAAGATTAGCAGCAGTGCTGCCCATCACACCAGTTTCTTGTCTGTAGGGCACACTCAGCTCTCCCACAACAGCAATAAGACCAACCAAGTCTGCCCAGACGTATGTGTCATACTAGAATAATTCCCACAACCTGTAGAGACAGCATAAAAGTAAACTGAGCCTTCCAATACCCGTTACTTTCACCTGGGGGATGCAGGTGGCGCTGTGGTCTAAACCACTGAGCCTCTTGGGCTTGCCGACTGGAAGGTCGGCAGTTCAAATCCCCGCAGCAGGGTGAGCTCCTATTGGTCTGTCCCAGCTTCTGCCAACCTAGAAGTTTAAAAGCACACCAGTGCAAGTAGATAAATAGGTAGTGCTGCAGCAGGAAGGTAAACGGCATTTCCGTGCGCTCTGGTTTCCATCACGGTGTTCCGTTGTGCCAGAAGCAGTTTAGTCCTGCTGGCCACAGGACCCAGAAAGCTGTCTGTGGACAAACGCCAGCTCCCTTAGCCTGAAAAGCGAGATGAGCGCCACAACCCCATAGTCGCCTTTGACTGGACTTAACTGTCCAGGGGTCCTTTAGCTTTAATTTACCTTACCTACTTTGGCCTGGCCTGTGAAATCCCACTGCAAATCAAGCTTTCTAGATATTGCCTTGCAATACTGCAACATTTCAAATAAAATAGCTGCCATTACAGCAATATAAAAATGGTGATATATGTCTCTATGTTTTACTAACACTGAGGTTTGCTTTTTAAAGGAAACCTGACACCACCCCACATAAGTTGTTTAGTTCTGCTGGAGTTGAACAGCCATGGCTGAACAACCCTACTATCTGTAGTAAATTTTACTCCCTAATAAAGGCTACTAGTCACAAGTGACATGGACACAGTTTGCAAAGTGATTTGCTGCTCAACACAAGACCATAAATACTGGTGACATTTTGCAAACAATTCCATTCAAGTTGACTGTACAACAAAGGTTCTTTGCCTGTTTCCAGAGCATTACAACAACATTTCCAGATTGTTTCAAAATACCTCAAATCTGATAATAATTTAAAATAAACATAATATTACATTCTGCTCTGGTTGCAAGAGGTAATCTGTGGTAAAAACACACACACTAGGGAACATTTAATTTCATTTTATTAAAACGTATCCATTACATTTATATTCTGTCTTTCTTCCATCATGGGAATTCTAAGCTTCATTGAGTAACTACTTAACTCCTTCCACTGAAATAATTTGAACTCAGCATAGGCTGAACTGTGCCTTTGCACTTTTAAAGGAACACACTCCTGGAAGATTAGAACAGAAATAATACAATACGGTTGTACTCCCCGCCCACTTACCTGGGAGTTACTTCTGAGTAGACATCTATAGGATTGCTTTGGGTGTAGTCTTTCCATGGTATTCACTGTGGACATTGGTTAAAATAGACAAGATTAAGTCCCCTGTATGGCTTCCCATTTCTTTCTTCGTAGCTCATTTGTTATTTTAAATGTTTCTAATTTTTAAGAAATGTGGATTTGGAAGCAGAATAGATCCATCAAAGCCAATGATAATAGATTTCATTTACCTAATTGTTTAGGAGACTGTGTGAGTCCTCTGTCCACACTTCCATGGCACATACAGGATATTTGCACAAGAGGAGGATGGAAAGAAAACTGGAATAAATCAGTTCTGCCCCTGGAGCCCTCTCCCCCTGGCTACCCCACCCTTAGCCATGGTTCAGCAGAATGTTCATGAGCCACAGAAAGCCTGAGGCTTGCATACTCCGCCTTCCCTAAATGGCTGAGAGGAGCATCTTTGAAAGCTTCAAACATTTGCTTTTAATTAACCACAATTTGCCATGAGACCTGGACCCAGAATTGCCAACAGCCATAACTTTCAGAGTGTCAAGCTGGTTTGTTAGCA
Organism: Podarcis filfolensis; assembly: GCF_964270895.1. NCBI lineage: Eukaryota > Metazoa > Chordata > Lepidosauria > Squamata > Lacertidae > Podarcis > Podarcis filfolensis. The sequence continues at coordinate 17,330,407 of NC_139609.1, read as the reverse complement.
TATAGTTAGCATTAACCACAAGGTTGTGCACCAGACAACAAAACAAATCACAGTGAATTAAAACCAGTTGTACAAATTTCTGAAACCATATCCTGGCCATGTAGGAACATGAAAAGGGAGCCCAAGCCTTGCTGCAATTCATGTGCATTGTGCTAAACCATAGTTTACGGTGATTCACCAACACAGCCTCTCTGTAACCTGAATAAAATGATACAGGCTATTGTAGTGCCTTAAAAACGAAAAAATGCATTGTAGCATAAGGCTTCACAGACCAGAGTCAACACCACCAGGTTCCTCTCATATTTAGAACTTCTGAGGAACATAATTTAGCATTAGCAGATGCAGAGCCACATACTATTTAGAGAAAGAAAAGTGGGGACATTACAACCCAGTTGCTTTATTTCTCTCTTTGTACTGTGCTTTGCTGTGGTCCCAGTCTCAGAGAAGTAAGGCATCAGTCAGTGGCATACACAGTGGTAATGTTATAGTGACATATATGCATACCAATCTCTTCTTAACACCTAGTGGGTTTATACTGAGCAAGCAACTCTTCCCACCTTGCTTGCTCCAAGGAAACCAGGGTGATTAAATAAATACAGTAAAGGTAAAGGGACCCCTGACCATTAGGTCCAGTCGTGACTGACTCTGGGGTTGTGGTGCTTATCTCGCTTTACTGGCCGAGGGAGCTGGTGTACAGCTTCCGGGTCATGTGGCCAGCATGACTAAGCCACTTCTGGTGAACCAGAGCAGCGCACGGAAACGCCGTTTGCCTTCCCGCTGGAGCAGTATCTATTTATCTCCTTGCACTTTGATGTGCTTTCAGACTGCTAGGTTGGCAGGAGCTGGAACCGAGCAACAGGAGCTCACCCCATCGTGGGGATTTGAACCGCCAACCTTCTGATCGGCAAGCCCTACAGACTTCCTCCTTTAAACCTGCCAAAACCAGGAGGAGGCATTTAGCTGCTTTTAATAATAACAATGAGAGAAAGTCTCGGTTATCAATGTTTATCTGCGTATGTCTGTGTGTGTTTTCTACAAGGCTGAATAATAGTCATTGAAACAGGCAAGAACATTGGCAGGATTATTGTAATAACCTGCAGTTTTATAAGAACATATATTTAAAGTAGACAAATAAATGAGCAAATTAAGTTAATCTGGGTATGCAGAAAATATTAAAAATAAATTTAAGGAAGCGCAGAAAAAGGGGAAGGAAGTCGAGCTTTGAAATGTTAAAATGATTTGTAAAATTATTGAAATGTATAAAACTGAAAATCATCATCATAATAATAAAAAGTCGTTGAATTTTGATAAGCTGTACTTTCCTTCCTGATGTGAGCAAATGTTCTTTGCTGCTCCTTCCCCATCTTTGCACAGCAGAAGCCAGAAACAAATACAAAAAAATTGGTAGGAAATGCTTAAAATCAATCTAATTGTTTTGCATAAATACATAGACCCTTTGCTTCCCATTACATGCACAGAAGCCAGAGTGATAGTGGAATTTCAACTGGTGAGCAACCAGTGTCCTCCTCTGCTGTACGCAATGGCAACAGAATAGCTTATGGGATGCAGGATAGGCCATGTGGAAATGACCAGGGGGGAAGGCTCCCAGCTTTCACCACCAGCAGTGAACACTTCACTCTGTCTGACAGTAGAATTTATGCTATTGATATATGCGGAAGCATGATATACCACCCAATCCTAGTCTGTTGAATTGTTACCTGTCCGTTGGATGGAAAGGAAATATGCAACATGATGGTGCCGAGAGGACACGGTGGAACAAGGTGAACTCTAAACAGAGCAGGTGCACTGTGTTTATTTTAATAGTTTCACCCACTGAAGTGGATTTTCTAGGGCACAAAGAATATAGACTTCTCTGTGAATAAGGGAGGGACTGTGAAGAAACCTGGAGAATGTTGAAACCAGCCAGAGACCCAACTGGATGCATATATCTCTTGAAATCTTCAACCTTTACTCTTTGTAGACTATAGTGAGATGCACTAAAGACTAAGAGCTTGCTTCATCATTATTTCTTTGATACACAGAAGCCAATCTCCACCCCCCTGATTCCAGCTTCTATGGTGTGTCATGTACTTGCAAAAGCCAAAGCCTAAAATAAACAAATAATAATCACACTTACATTTCTCTCTCTACATAATGATGTGCCTTGTTTATTGGTCAGCTTATCTTATCTAAATTTGCAACTGCCAGTTACTATAATGCTCTTCATTAACACAGTACAGTATACAGACCTGAGAGAAAGCTGACATTTCAACCATGCATTGAAATATACATTTCTCTCTATTTTCACGAAGCCAATTACAGGGAAAGTGTGAAACCTAAAGGCATAGGGCAGCCCATTCCTAAACATATTTATTTACAGCAGCAAAAATTGCACTGGAATTGACATCAAAAAAAACTCACTCCTACATTATTCTTCAGGAAATATAGCAGAGTTCCTTATGCATCTAGCCAGTGAGCCCATTCAAAATTCTGTGGTAGTGCCAAGGGTGGCAGTCGCAAAATGGTCGCTACGTCCAAAAGAACAGAAAAAGAGAGAGAACAACAAAATTGTGTGTGTGCACACCATCCATGCAACTCTCTCACACAGAGCAAAACTCTTCACCCCTCTCCCTTGTTCAGAATGGAGTAGTGGGAGTCTAATCCGGGCATCCTATGACGTTAAAGGTAAAAAAAGGTAAAGGACCCCTGGATGGTTAAGTCCAGTCAAAGGCGACTGTGGGGCTGCGGCGTTCATCTCGCTTTCAGGCTGAGGGAGCCAGTGTTTGTCCACAGACAGCTTTCTGGGTCATGTGGGCAGCTCCTGGCGCAACAGGACACCATGACAGAAACCAGAGTGCACGGAAACACCTTTTACCTTCTTGCCACAGCAGTACCTATTTATCTACTTGCACTTTTGAACTGCTAGGTTGAAATTTGTGCTTTTGAACTGCTAGGTTGGCAGGAGCTGGGACAGAGCAACGAGAGCTCAACCCGTCATGGGGATTTGAACCGCTGACCTTCCAATCAGCAACCCCAAGAGGCCCAGTGGTTTAGACCACAGCGCCACCCGCGTCCCTTGCCATGTAGACGTGTTCAAAGGGGCATAGAATCATAGAACTGTAGAGTTGGAAAGGACTCCATCTAGTTCAACCCCCTGCAATGCAGGAATCTCAGCTAAAGCATCCATGACAGATGACCATCCAGCCTCTGCTTTAAAACCTCCAAGGAAGCAGAGTCCACAACCTCCTGAGGGAACCGAGGAGGAAGAGGAACCGATCAAGAAGAGCATGTTGGTGTTCCATTTATGGTATATGAGTAGAATCGCTATGCCAATGAGCAATTTTTTTACACTACTGGACTGAAATGCACCAAACTGTGCTGAAAATATCCCCAAATCGTATGTCGAGAAACCAAAGTTTAATATTTATTTTAATATTATTTTAATATTATAATTAATTAAAATTAATTAAAATTAATTAAAATTAATTAAAATTAATATTAATTTTTTTAAAAACTGTCTGACCAGAGCCACCATGAGCACCAGCAGGTAGCTTTGTCAGTTGCAATCAAACGCACACACCATTTGTACAATTAGTCCTTTTTTTCTCCATAGTGTTAAGTGCTTGATAAACACGTATTGATGGTTCAGCAACATTCCAGTCTTCCTGTGATTGCTGCCAACGATCAAAACTGTTTCCCAGGTTTATCCTCTATGCAGATACCATGTGTGTGTGCATCACATTTCATTAGGGATTGCACCCATAATAATAATGAAATAAGAAGAGAGTGGGGAAACAACAAGACAAACTAATAAGGACAATTTAAAGAGGCGAAAAGCTAACAAAACAACTGCGTCCAGAATGGTCGAGAAGCCAAAGTTTGTTTTGTGTGGGAGGGAGCAGTCAACTAAGTTCCACTCAGAGCAAACCCATTCAAATAATTAGACCTACATTCATCATGTCCATCTATTTCAATGGCTCTACTCTGAGAATGACTAATGCTGTATACAACCCTTTGTGTTTACATGTTGATTGTTTCATTCTTATTGTAAACTGTCCTGGGGAATAATCTGAATGTTGGCATAAAAATACATATAATAAACAACCAAGCACTAGATTTAGCCATCTGCTCTTGTTGTGTACAGGGCTTGTCATTTCTGAACAGGCCTTGACAACTCCCAATGTTTGTGTGTATATATCCACTTTTTTTCTCGTTCTTATTAACTCTGCTTTTGTTTACCAAACTATTTCAAGTTGGTTAATCACATTCTGAATCATATGGCAGGAATTCCCATTGGAAATGCAAAGCAAAATCGTTGACAGACCTTCATATTGCAAAATAAAGCAAACAGCGGGTACCATATCCTCATTATTTGTGAACTGACAAGCACTCAAGTTTGCCGTTGTTCAGCTCAGTGTTCAACTTTTGGGTACGTAATGAAGTCAAGCTAATTTCCCGTAGCTCCACCTTCCATATAATGAAGAAAATTAATTGCACGCTATAAAAAAGGGAGGGGGAGAGCTAGGAGTTGCAATCTGCTGTACTAATTACTGTCTGTGTAGCATTACCTGACTTTCTTCATCTTTTCTCATCTTGAGACTAACGATCTTTCCCCAGAGGCAAAATTTAAGCACTAGCTCAATATATATGCCTCAGCTAGCTGCGGTTCCAGAGAGGCCACTTCTCAAAATCCAAATAAGACTAAGCTGAGTAAGTGTGGAGATCTTCTTCTTCTTCATGTCACACTCTTCACACTGTATGCGTCAAAGACGATTTGGAGGGTGAAACAAGCTAGCTGAAGAACACAGATGAAGAATTTTAACCATCCATAAAACATAACTGCTACAAAACTAAAAATATGGCAATCCCTCACTCCCTGCATCAAGTTGCAGAAATCCCTTATATTGCATAGGGTTGCATTGTATGGAATGGCTAATACATTAAATGGGTCCCTGGAAGTTTAGAAGTTAGTCTCTGGGACAGGGATGAAGGACCTGAGGATGGACTCATCAAGTCTCATCAGCATCAACTAGCATGAATAGCATGATCAATAGTCAGGGGTGGTGGGATTTGTAGTCCAACAACATCTGGAGGACCACAAACTCCCCATCTTTGCTCTAAGAGATATGCCATGATGTCATCATAAAAATTAATGTGCATTCCATGAATAATCCAGGGATGCCTGAGGTAGCTTTGCCACTATTTGGGGATGAATAAATTTCTCCTCACTGGTCCCATCACCTCCTGGCAAATAGAAGGGGAAGAAATGGAGGCAGTGAGAGATTTTACTTTCTTGAGCTCCATGATCACTGCAGATGGTGACAGCAGCCACAAAATTAAAAGACGCCTGCTTCTTGGGGAGAAAAGCAATGACAAACCTAGACAGCATCTTAAAAAGAAGAGACATCACCTTGCCAACAAAGGTCCGTATAGTTAAAGCTATGGTTTTCCCAGTAGTGATGTATGGAAGTGAAAGCTGGATCATAAAGAAGGCTGATCGCCGAAGAATTGATGCTTTTGAATTATGGTGCTGGAGGAGACTCTTGAGAGTCCCATGGACTGCAAGAAGATCAAACCTATCCATTCTGAAGGAAATCAGCCCTGAGTGCTCACTGGAAGGACAGTGAAGCTGAGGCTCTAATACTTTGGCCACCTCATGAGAAGAGAAGACTCCCTGGAAAAGACCCTGATGTTGGGAAAGATGGAGGGCACAAGGAGAAGGGGACGACCGAGGACGAGATGGTTGGATAGTGTTCTTGAAGCTACCAGCATGAGTTTGACCAAACTGAGGGAGGCAGTGGAAGACAGAAGTGCCTGGCGTGCTCTGGTCCATGGGGTCATGAAGAATCGGGCACGACTAAACGACTAAACAACAAAAACAACAACAAATTTCTCCTATCAGGTGACAGAGTTTCCCCATTCATGACTACCACAAATGTGATCTAAAGGCAGAAAATGTTCACTCTGTGTATATTGTGGTTGGGAATCAACCTTGGCAAACATAGGGTGGCCTAGCCTACAGGTATTTCATTGGTCACAAAGTGATCTGAGTTGTCTTTTCCCTTGGAATGACCTCAATCTTTTGTTGACATGTTCCAGATTTTCTGGTACCAACTTCTGTAGGTTGATGGTGTGTTGTGCTATTAAAAATGTGCATGTTTCTCCCCCCCCCCCTTATTAGTTTAGTTTTGCCTTTGTGAAATTCTATTGGAGGTCAAAATGAAGTTTTAGCCTCACTTAAAATGCCTTCCCCATTATCAGGACAATGACTTTCGTAAAGATCTGTTTAATATACACCATCGTGTTCAAACTGTAAATTGTCCATTGCCAAACTTCTTGTAGCAGAAGTTGAATTTTTAATGCCTTCTGCCTTTAAGATATAAGTGACCACCAGTCTTTCATTCTGATTAAAGATTTGACATTTTGCATCCTATAGGCAATATAAAAAGAAGAAGTATGCTGCGGTGGGTAATATTTTATTCATAAAAATATGTGTGCCAGGAATTAAATCCAACTTTTTATCACTTTATCTCCATTCAAGAAAACTATTTGTGGCAAAAAGAGATATCACTATTGGCCTCTTGGGTTGCAGGATTATTTAACATTATGCTTTAGAAGGGTGCCTAGGGGAATGGGAGACCTGGTTTCTTCTATATATAGTATTAAAAACAGCTGTATTTTAGAGCACAAAATTGATATTTTAGCCATCAAAAATGAAAGGTCAGACTGTGCATACAACAGGGGGCTTAACATATTCCTAGTTTTTAAAGAGTTGGTGAAACTCAACATGCAGCCAGATCCTATGCTTCTTCACTCAGAGGTTAGTACCACTGATAGTTTGATTTCAACAGAACTGACTCTATAGTAAATTTTCAAATGAATGCCATCTTCAATAGACAAATCCCTATAAAAGGCCTCCTTTAACTGGATAAATAAGAGCCAGTGCACTAGTCACTGTGATATATGCCACATAACAATGGAGTGTGAAAATAAGGGGGAAGAGTCCCTGCATACTCCTAATCATAATAATGATTTCTGTATTTTATCAAGAACGTTGATAGTGTTTTTCAGGCCTCTGCATTTATGCCTTGTCAAAGATACCCAGGGATGTATGTTTGGTGGCGTTGGATATATGACAAGAATTAATGTGTTTTTTTACTCCCCCCGTCACACACAGAGACTATAATTCCAACTGGTATCTTGAGATTGTTAAGATTGACAGTCACCTTTTGTCAGGTGGTACAGAACAGGGAAGAGTTCAGTAGGTCCATCTCTCTATGCGTAACATGGAATTAGAAAGAAAGGAAGTTGCTTTATACAATGTCAGACCATTGGTATAAATCAGGGGCTCCAATGCCTGGAGGCCCAACACTTTGGGGCCCCCAATATTTTTGGGGTGCCCAATGTTCCCAAAAAATCAGGGCCTAGCGTGGAGCCGAGCAAAGCATGTCTTCAGTTGGCTCCTCCTCCTGACACGGAGGGGAAGGAGCAGGGGGGGACCAGCCCTTGGCTGATGGCAGCAGGAGGAAAAGGAGCCATCAGCCATTGAAGCTGCAATATCACCCCCCATTTTCTCCCTCAAAAGTTGGTGCCTCTGGTATGAACTCAGAATTGTCAACACTGGCAGGTATTGGCTCTGCAGGGTTTCAGACGGGGTTCTCTCTGTCAGGATATAGTTCCATTCCACCTTTAGAACAGGCATGCGGAGCATAGCTGTCAACTTACAGATTTGAAAATAAGGGACCAGCAGCCTTGAAAATAAGGGACCAGCAGCCAAAATAAGGGACCTGCAGCCTCACCTGTTCCAGGCACTCCAGGCTTCCTGTCCTCCTGCACTCTGGTCAAACTCATGCTGGTAGCTTCGAGAACACTGTCCAACCAACTTTGTAACCAGAGGTTCAACTGAATAGAATCTGAATCACATGCACCACAATGCCTATGCAGCCTCAGCTTAAGATGGCTCCCCGGCCTGGCTTTGCACTGCAAAGTTTGCAGCAGCACGTGCAACAAATTGGCGTCCAGCATTCAAAACCCCCCTCAGCTTGCATTAACTAGCCACACACAAGGCATGCAAGTTCCACCCCCCAGTCGTTCTGAGACTTCTTTTTGGGTGAGCAACACAGCCAAGCAACACAGTTGGAGCCTCCCTCCTCCCTGGCCGGCAGGGATGGAGGGAGAGGAGCTGCTTCCTTTGAAATTTAAGGGACATCATTTAAGGGACATTTAAGGGACATCCATCAATAAGGGACAGCAGCGGGACATGGCGCTGGAATAAGGGACTGTCCCTTCAAATAAGGGACACTTGACAGCTATGATGCGGAGTTGTATGTCACATGTCTGTTTACTTCCAGCACAGCCTGCTGGGAACTTCTGTTGTATATAGCTTTTGCTTATGCTGTTTGCTTGGACAGCAAGGGAAGCAGACATGTTTTTCCTTTGTCCTGCTCCTGAATAAATGCTTGTAAATATGCTTACATATGCCTCTGTCTGCTACTTCTGTTGCAAAGACTTCTTATCTCTGCTGGCTTGCATGCTCAGTCTTTAAAGGTCTCTGAGGCTTGAGGTGCAGTTTTTGATGCTGTTCTGAGAACCGGAGTTCGCCCGGCTGCCGGCCAGAGGGCTGGAAGCAGCTGGGTGCCTATCAAATGCCCCCGTCTCCCCAGACTCATCCCAACACACTCCCAGGCCTACTGTCTTGCCAAATGCAAGGTGGTTCTTTTGAAATTGAGAGCCAGTGTGGTGTAGTGGTTAAGAGCAGTGGACTCGTATTCTGGTGAACCGGGTTTGATTCCCTGCTCCTCCACATGCAGCTGCTGGGTGACCTTGGGCTAGTCACACTTCTCTGAAGTCTCTCAGCCCCACTCACCTCACAGAGTGTTTGTTGTGGGGGAGGAAGGGAAAGGAGAATGTTAGCTGCTTTGAGACTCCTTCGGGTAGTGATAAAGCGGGATATCAAATCCAAAATTAGATTCAGAAGCAATCCAAACGCAAGTGGGTGAGAAGATTACAGATTTTATTCTGAACAGCAAGTGAAATATATATTACCGAGCAGCACTTCAATCTGCCACTGAGTAGAATACCACCATGCTGCCCATCACCCAAGACTCCAGGACTATAGGAGGCCAAACTCCAGAGCAGAGTATTATGAAACTGGCTATCCCAACCGGTCATATTCAAGGTAAGACCTCTAAAGCCCTAAACGGCCTCGGCCCAGTATACCTGAAGGAGCGTCTCCACCCCCATTGTTCTGCCCGGACACTGAGGTCCAGCTCTGAGGGTCTTCTGGCGGTTCCCTCATTGCGAGAAGCAAAGCTACAGGGAACCAGGCAGAGGGCCTTCTCGGTGGTGGCACCCGCCCTGTGGAACGCCCTCCCACCAGATGTCAAAGAGAACAACAACTACCTGACTTTTAGAAGACATCTGAAGGCAGCCCTGTTCAGGGAAGTTTTTAATTTGTGATATTTTAATGTATTTTTAATCTTTGTTGGAGGCTGCCCAGAGTGGCTGGGGAAACCTGGCTAGATGGGCGGGATACAAATAATAAATTATTATTATTATTATTACTGGGGAAAAACAGACAGTTTTTAATGTGTGATATTTTAATGTATTTTTAATCTTTGTTGGAAGCCGCCCAGAGTGGCTGGGGAAAACCAGCCAGATGGGTGGGGTACAAATAATAAATTATGATGATGATGATGATGACTTGAGAAAGACAACACTCAGAAGGATTGGGGAACTTTGCAGAGAGATCAGCAGAGCTTCTTCTTCCATATAGTCTCCTACCCCTTCTCTGTTTCATACAGAGGGCCTCAAACATTCATTTATCACTTCAGTTCCAATGTTTGTTTGTTTTTTTATATTAATGCAGCTGTGTGGAACTCCAAATCAGAGCATTTAATCCAAGTAGTTCCAAAGGAGGAAGAGAGGGATAACTATCTCCTCATTTACAGGATCCCTCTAGTAGCTTTCTCTCTGTGTGTGGGGGGGAAATCTACTGGATCTGCAGATCTTTTCTGCTGGGGTGAAAGAAGGAGATTGTGTGTGGGATTTTTAGCTGGAAAATGCCCAGGGAGAAAGAATTATGCAGGCCCTTTCCTGCTGCACTACCCCAAACTAATTTGGAGCTCCCTCTGACCCCAGTAAATAGTTTTAAAAATCACTGAAAAAACAATGGTCTGATTCAGACATTGGATAACTATAGTCATTTCCAGCATGGATGATGTTGGGGTGCACACTTCCAAATGCATCAGATTTTTGAGCTAATTTGACAGAGGTCTAAAGAGGAGCCTGTGCGTCTGAGGATGGTGTGAGGGGGGGGCACTGCACATTTAAGACCTCATGTTCAGGCCTTATGTTTTCCCGCTATATGAACAAGCTGTGATGAGTTTTGGCTGTTCTCTCCTCCCCTAATGCATCTGCAGAGAAGTTGGAAGCTTTCACTTCCAGGTTTACACAAACCACAGTTCTCAGTGATGCCCGAATTAGGAAACTGTTGTTTGCTTAGCCAACAACTACCAGACTTTTAGCAGATATCCGCATGGACCCCTGTTTAGGGAAGCTTTTAATGTTTAACAGACTATTGTATTTTAATATTTTGTTGGAAGCCACCCAGAGTGGCTGGGGAAACCCAGCCAGATGGGTGGGGTATAAATAAATTATTATTATTATTATTATTATTATTATTAGCCCTACAGAAGTTGCTGAACTACAGCCCCCATCATCCCTAATCACTGGCCATGCTGGTGGAGGCTGATAGAAGTTGGAGTCCAACAAAATCTAGAGAGCACCATGTTGGCTAACCCTGATTTAAACTATTGTTCCAGAAAACAAACAGGTCCTGAAATCACTGTTTGCTCCCAACTAGTTCTCACTAAACATAGTCTGAAACAAACCACAGTTCCCTTAATTTGGATGCTATGGGGAACCGTGGTTAGTTCAGAACTCAAATTGAAAGCTTGTGAAAGAAGAGGAGTATACAAACATTATGCTTGCTGCAGCTTTTTTACATAGCAGAAACCATTATTTCCTGCTTTATCTGATTTGGGCCTATGTATCTCCTATATCACATCTACTGTTGTAGTCACACTGCTTCTTTATCCTGTAACTTGCTCCTGCTCTCGTTCCTGATCTCATTTGCCTTGTCTCCTCTCACAATTCACCCTGGTGAATTATAGACAGGCTAGCTATTCATTGCATCGGTGAGGTAAAGTAAGTAGAAAATCAAGGGATTTGTTTGTGGTCTGTATTCATATTTTTCAATGATCAAATACAGAGCTGGAAGTGGGAGAGAAGGTCATTTCAATTACCAAGTGGTCATTATAGTCCATTTATTATCTTCCATAGCAGTTTTTGGAACTGTTTCTGACAGCATTTCCCTCCTGATTTTTTTATCCTCACAAATAACGAGGAATTTAGACAGTTACCCAAAGCAGCTTCCTCCATCTCCCTTTCTGCTCTCTCTCTCTCCTTTGGGCCATGCTTCAGGCAAGGTTATGAAGACCATCACCGGACCTTTGTGGAAGATTATGCGCATGGCGACTACCAGAGATACCCCCAAACCTGGCAGAGTGAGCGAGGTACTGCATTCTCCACAGAAACAAAACTGGTTTAAAAATACTTGATGGAACTGAGTTGAAGAGGAATTCTGGAATTCATTCTGGTGGTGTGTGAGTGTGTACATATTCAAAGCCTTCCTTACGCCATGCTTGTTCTTTACCTCTGTCTATCCTTCATGGCTCTGTGTTGTAAAAGGCCATCAGCTGTGTACACACCACACACTGAAACCACATTGAATCCCCATTATTTTCCCCAACCAAGAAAATAAATTGTGTGAACTGTGGTTTACAAACTACTCTTCCTAGGATTCTTTGGGGGAACTCATGTATTTTAGACGTGCTTTAAATGTACACAGCCCAACAATTCTGGGTCTGTCCGCTACGGCAAAGCGGAGACCCGTTTGGAAATCACAGGCAGGAGAAGCCTGTGAACGTGGGACTCGGCGGGCACCCTTAGTGCCCCCCGAATTGGCGAAGGAACCCCGCAAGGGGCTCCGGAGCGTAACGGGAGGCGCGGTGCTGAGAGTTAATTGCTCCTTCCGTGGGGTGAAGCCGCACAGCTGTTGCCGGAGAGCGCTGACCTTTTTCCTGTGACAATTTGGCTGCTAAACAACTACCCGTGAGTAGGTGAAGCTTAAGAAATTGGAACTAAAGGAAGAAAAAAGGGATTAATTTGGCACTGAAGCGGGAAGGCGTAAACAGGAAGTCCGCCTTCCGTTTCTGTACACAGATCAAAGCAAAGACGCTTCTAAGCTAAGACCTGGAGAGCGGTGCTTTTAAAGCTTTAAATCCGAACGTTAAAGAGAAAGAACCCCCCCCCCCAGGTTAGTATAGAGGGGGGGGAAGAGGGAAAAGTGACTTTATTTCTTCTGGGAAAAATAGAGACAATTATTTAACTCCTGGGAACGGACTGCCAGGTTCATTAGAACTGTTGCATTGAGAATCACACTATTTATAGACATTGTAACTTTTTAATGGTTAAATCTGCAAAGGAGATACTTGTTGAAGGTCTTCTCTGGACTTGAAACTGTTGCTTGTTTTTTTGTTGTTTTTTGAGGGGACTTAAGAAAGTTGGAAAAGATTTTTTATTGTAGCTTTAATGACTGCTACAGTGTCCCCCTAGAGGAACATTGAAGCTGTACACCCAGCTGGGGGATTTTTCCACTCTGGACTTTGGGGATTTTCCATGGCAAGATCTGACCGTGGGACCGACCTTGATTCATAGACAAAAGTGTGATGACGGATAGGACAACAAGATCGGGCAAGGCCAGAGTGCAGCAGCCCAGTATAGTTTTCCAGCAACGCAGACCATCTGTTCCCGGCCCTCCTGTGACACAGGGGGAAGATTTTGCACAAGTTGAGTCAAAAGGAATGGCTTCAGAAGGGGATTTTACTTCTGTGTTAAATAAAATTTTTGAAAAATTGGAAGGCCTAAGCAAACAAGTTACGGAACAATCAACTAAAATAGATAATCTGGGACAGAAGATGAACTCCAATACAGAATCTATTGAAAAACTGCTGGAAGAATCTGCGTCTAATCGAAAAATAGCTGAGGAAGCAAAAGAAAAAGCAGTGGCTGTAGAGGAAGAAATAAAACCTATGCGTGAACAGATTGGGGATCATCAGTCACTTCTGTCTATGATTGAACTGAGGGAGAAACAGACCAATCTGAGGATCAGGGCAGTACCGGAACTTGAAAAAGATAACCTAAGTGACTATCTTACGCAGGAATTTGGAAAATTTTGGAATTTGGAGCTGGAGAAAGAGTTCAAAATAAGATCAGTGGAAGATAAGGAAAAATTTTTGAGAGACCACGAAGAAGACCTGCAAAAAGAAGCACTAGAAGAGCTAAGAGCTTTAAGATCAGGAGTACTAGACATAGCACCACCACCTTTGGGACTGGACAAAAAAAAAAGTGATACCACCGTCAGAACAAGAAGAACTTTTGGGAGCAGTTGGAGGAAAATAGAATAACCACATCATGTCTCTGCAATTATTAAGTTGGAACATTCATGGATTTAATTCCCCGGAGAAGAGGAAGAAAGTCTTTCATTTATTGAAAAAGGAACAATTGGACTTAATTTGTTTACAGGAAACTCATGTGATAAGGCTTCACAGGAAAGTACTGATTAATAAAAGATTGGGTCAAGAGTTTATTTCATCGGACAAGGTTAAAAAGAGAGGAGTTGTTATTTATGCTAAAGAGAGCCTATCACCGAAATTTGTTTCTAAAGATGAACAAGGAAGATTTGTGGCAATTGAGATTCAATCACAAGGAGAAAAATTTTTGATTGTAGGAGTTTATGCACCAAATGAGGGGAAATCTGAATTCTTCAGGAAATTGCATGAGACATTGCTTGACTACATGGACTATAACATTATCTTGATGGGAGATATGAATGGAGTGGTATCTACAAATATGGATAAGTCGCAGAGACAGGTTGTAACTAAAGATGGCAGGCTACCAAAAACCTTTTTTGAACTGACTGACAATATGGACTTGATTGACATTTGGAGAACCAAGAACCCCCTTGGAAGAGAGGGAACATACTTCTCTGAAGCCAACATGACATGGACAAGAATTGACCAAATATGGATAACTAGAGGACTGGCACCTAAGATTCGAAAAGTGGAAATTTGCCCAAAAACTTGCTCCGACCATAATGCGGTGAAGATGGAGATGAAACTAACACCAATCGGTTCCTTCAGATGGAGGATGAATGACACCTTATTTAGAGATCAAGAGGTTACCAAGAAGGCCCAAAAAATCTTGAGAGATTATTTTGAGATAAATTTGAACACCACGGTTGAAAAAAGAGTAATCTGGGACGCAAGCAAAGCAGTTATGAGAGGGTTTCTGATTCAACAGAACACAATAAAGAAGAGAATTCAAAATGAGAAAAAAGATAAAATCTTGGAAAAAATAAAAGAAGGAGAGAAGAAATTAAGAGCGAAACCAAAGTCGCAAGAGATTCTGAGAGAAATAAAGCTATATCAAGTACAATGCATGAAAATGATAAATAAGGAAGTAGAATGGAAAATTAAGCAGATGAGACAAAAGACATTTGAATCGGCTAATAAATGCGGGAAACTGCTAGCTTGGCAGATGAAAAAAAGACAAAAATTAAACACCATTATAAATTTGGATGTGGAAGGAAAGAACCTACAGAATCCATTGGAGATTAGAAAGTGCTTCCAGAGATATTTTAAACAACTATACACACAAGGGCCACAGAAAGAGACTGATTTAGACCAATTTTTAAGAACAAATGGATTACAAAAAATCTCTCAAGAAAATAAGATAATGTTGAATCACAAAATTACAGAACAGGAGGTTGAAGGTGCCATCCAGAACATGCAGTTGGGTAAATCTCCAGGGCCGGATGGTCTTACCTCCAAATACTATAGATCTCTGAAAGACTGGTTAATTCAGCCACTAAAGGAGGTCTGTAATGAAATTCTGGAGGGGAAAAAGGCGCCAGAGTCGTGGAAGGAAGCTTACATTACACTTATACCGAAAACTGAGTCTGAAAAGACACAACTTAAGAACTACCGCCCCATATCCCTGCTTAATGTGGATTACAAAATTTTTGCTGATATTTTGGCTAATAGATTAAAAAAGGTATTAGTTGAAGAGATACATAAAGATCAAGCCGGCTTTCTCCCAGGTAGACATTTGTCTGACAATACGAGGAACATAATTAATATTTTGGAGAAGCTGCAAGTGAACATCAATACCAAAGCAGTTTTAATTTTTATAGATGCGGAAAAAGCTTTTGATAATATTTCTTGGAATTTTATGAAGAAAAATCTTCAGGGAATGGGGGTGGGCCAAGGGTTTGAAAATGGTATAAGTGCAATTTACTCAGAACAAAAGGCTAAGTTAATAGTTAATAATGTGATGACAGAGGAATTTAAGATAGAGAAAGGGACACAACAAGGCTGCCCAATTTCCCCATTGCTTTTCATTTCGGTTCTGGAGGTTTTGCTGAATATGATTAGAAGGGACCGTCTGATTAAAGGTATTCAGGTCGGAGCCAAACAATATAAATTGAAAGCTTTTGCAGATGACCTAGTTTTGACGTTACAGGAGCCAGAATCTAGTACGAAAAGAGTATTAGAATTGATTCAAGAATTTGGTCATGTGGCAGGATTTAAGCTGAACAAGTCAAAAACTAAAGTGCTTGAGAAAAACTTAACACCGATTGAGAAAGAGAGGTTTCAGAAGGAGGCTGGTTTAACATTAGCTAAGAAAGTTAAATATTTGGGGGTTAATATGACTGCTAAGAACTTAAACTTATTTAAAGATAACTATGAGAAATGTTGGATAGAAGTGAAAAAAGACTTGGAAATATGGTCAAATTTGAAGCTTTCCTTGTTGGGTCGAATTGCAGCTATAAAGATGAATGTATTGCCAAAAATGTTATTTTTGTTTCAATCATTGCAAATATTGGACAGGATGGACTGTTTCAAGAAGTGGCAGAGAGACATTTCCAGATTTTTCTGGCAGGGCAAGAAGCCTAGAATAAAATTTAAAATATTAACTGACGCAAAGGAAAGAGGTGGATTTGCCCTGCCAGACCTTAAACTTTACTATGAATCAGCAGCATTCTGCTGGTTGAAAGACTGGCTGCTTCTTGAGAACACAGACATTTTGGACCTAGAAGGTTTTAACAACGTTTTTGGATGGCATGCATATTTGTGGTACGACAAGGTTAAAGCACATAAAGCATTTAAAAACCATATTGTCAGAAAAGCATTGTTCAATGTCTGGATAAGATACAAAGATTTACTGGAAAATAAAACCCCAAGGTGGTTGTCACCAATGGAAGCGAAGGCTCAGAAAAAGCTAAATATGGAGGCCAAATGGCCGAAATATTGGGAAATATTAGAACAAGAAGGAGACAAATTGAAATTGCAGAGTTTTGAGAAATTAAAAGATAAAGTGCGAGACTGGCTTCATTATTATCAAATAAGAGAGGCCTATAATTTGGATAAAAAAATTGGCTTCCAGGTGGAAAAATCAAAATTGGAAACAGAACTGTTAGATCCCAAAACTAAGATACTTTCAAGAATGTATAACTTGCTGTTAAAATGGAATATGCAGGATGAAACGGTTAAATCTGCTATGATTAAATGGGCACAAGATATTGGTCATAACATTATGTTTGCTGACTGGGAACAGTTGTGGACCACCGGTATGAAATTTACGGCATGTAATGCCTTAAGAGAGAATATTATGAAAATGATTTACAGGTGGTACATGACACCAGTCAAGCTTGCAAAAATATATCATTTGCCCGATAATAAATGTTGGAAATGTAAAAAAAATGAAGGTACATTCTTTCACCTTTGGTGGACGTGCCCAAATATTAAGGCTTTCTGGGAGATGATATATAATGAAATGAAAAAGGTATTTAAATATACCTTCCTGAAGAAACCAGAGGCCTTTCTCCTGGGCATTGTCGGCCAATTGGTGCCAAAGAAGGATAGAACTTTCTTTATGTATGCAACAACAGCAGCAAGAATACTTATTGCAAAGTATTGGAAGACACAAGAGCTACCCACCCTGGAAGAGTGGCAGATGAAGGTGATGGACTATATGGAATTGGCGAAAATGACTGGCGGAATCCGAGACCTGGGAGAAGAGTTGGTGGAAGAAGACTGGAAGAAATTTAAAGACTATCTTCAGAAATACTGTAAAATTAATGAATGTTAAAATGATGTCGGATTGAAAATAAGTGGCATTAGCAACAAAGTTAATAAGAATATGCAAAAATGAATTGATAATGGATGAAAATATAGAGTTATAATATATTAAGATACAGAGTTAAGATAAACGAAAGAGGATAAGGATTTGCTGATTTGAGTACTTAAATGGGAATACAAAAAGGGGAGGTGTGAGGAGGCCAAGGAAATAAGCTAATGAGTTCAAAGTTACAAAAAACGGATTTGTTTTTAATTCTTTGTTAACTATTTGTTTTTCGTATTTTGTATTTTTATTCCTCTTTTTTCTTTTTCATGTATTTTTCTGTTCTCTTTTTTGTATTTTTTTCTTTTTATATGACCTTTTTTCATTTTGTAAACTTATGTTTGTAAAACTTCAATAAATATCTTATTAAAAAAAAAAACAATCTGCCACTGAGAAGTCCTGAAGAAGTGGCAAAGTGACCCCCAAGTAGCCTTCGATGCACAGCTCTGCGGCCAACAACCTGTGCGCAAACTTCTGACTGCCATGCTCAAAAACTAGATATCAAAGACAAAAAGCCAGGCCATACATCAAAGGCTTTTACTGACCAGTGCAATTTCCCAACAGACCACACATCAAAGACTTTTTACAAGGGATAGAGAAACTAATAAAACATAGATAAGCAGACCCAGGAAGAGATAGGTGGATAACCAGAGACAGGAAGAGTTGACGATTTCAGATAACTAATCTCCTCAAAATCACAACAATCTTCTGGAATAAGTTTCCCATGCACCTACCTTGAGAGATGTTGAGGGTTGCACCTGCATGCAAAGCATATACTCTACCACAGAGCTATAGCCATTCTCCATGACCAATGGCTCATTAAGAGAGTTGTAGTGTATGGGCAGAGTGACCATTATGCCGGTTGTTCAAAGGTGCAAGTTCATAACTCAATGCATGCACATAATCACCAGGGAAGAAAGAAAGTAACATGACTATTTATCACCTGCCTGACAATAAGTGTTGGAAATGTAAAGAAGCTGAGGGAACGTTCTTTCACCTTTGGTGGACGTGCCCAAAGGTTAAGGCTTACTGGGAAATGATGTATAATGAACTGAAGAAGGTATTTAAATTTACCTTTCCTAAGAAACCAGAAGCCTTCCTTTTGGGCATAGTAGGCCAATTGGTGCCAAAGAAAGACAGAACATTTTTTATGTACGCAACAACAGCAGTAAGAATACTTCTCGCTAAATATTGGAAGACACAAGATTTGCCCACCGTGGAAGAATGGCAGATGCAAGTGATAGACTATATGGAGATGGCAGAAATGACCGGCAGAATTCGAGACCTGGGAGAAGAGTTGATGGAAGAGGATTGGAAAAAGTTTAAAGATTATCTACAGAAATATAGTAAATTGTTTGAATGTTAAAATGATGTGGGATCTAAAGGTAACACGGCATTTGGGATATAGTTAAAAGAGCTATGAAAAAAAGGATTTAAAAAAGAGGGGTAATTAGAGATATAACAAGTGGGAGTATACAATTATAAATGAGATATGAAAGAGGGTTAGAATTTGCTGAATTCGACGGAATAAAGAGGAACACAAAAAAGGGAGATGTGAGGAGGTCAGGAAAGAGGGTTATAGAACCTTGAAATTTAAAAGTGGACTCTTTTTCTTTTTCTTTTTTATTAAGTGTGTATTTTTTGGTTTTTTGTGTGGATTTGTCTGTTTTTTATGTGTTGTAAAATTCTAATAAATATCTATTAAAAAAAAAAGAAAGTAACATGACTAGACCACTGAGAACATGTGTGGCATGATGCCCCTAATAATAATAATAATAATAATAATAATAATAATAATAATAATAATAGTTTACTTATTAGCCCAGCCACTCTGGGAGGCTTCCAACAAAATATTAAAATACAGTAATGCACCAAACATTAAAAGCTTCCCTAAACAGGGCTGCCTCCAGATGTCTTCTAAAAGTCTGGTAGTTGTTTTTCTCTTTGACATCTGGTGGGAGGGCGTTCCACAGGGCGGGTGCCACTACTGAGAAGGCCCTCTGCCTGGTTCCCTGTAACTTGGCTTCTCACAGTGAGGGAACCGCCAGAAGGCCCTCAGCGCTGGACCTCAGTGTCCTGGTAGAATGATGGGAGTGAAGACGCTCCTTCAGATATACTGGACCGAGGCCGTTTAGGGCTTTAAAGGTCAGCACCAACACTTTGAATTGTGTCGGAAACGTACTGTAGAACAGAAGTCACCTCTGTCATTAAATAGGTAAGCAAGCCTTTGCTTCCTCGGCCCCTAACCGCCCATCTGCGGTACATAGGGACAATCATATTTCTCTGCCTTACAGGGCTGTTGTTTTAGGGATTATTGTGATAAAGTGCAACGTAATTCTAAGTTTACTTTTGGAAATTCATCTGCGTAAATGGGGCAAGTCTACAAATGGTCTGTCACAGTCATTGTGTAAGCATTCCCTGAGACAAATCTATAATTTTGTTTGTTTTCTGTCCTTTTTCTCTTGCTACCCTAAAAAGGATTTACACTCTATACTTTGCAAATATAATGCATTCCTTAAAGAGCAAGTTTGCACTGGAAATGTGTTTGTTTTAGCATCGTGCATCTAAGCTCTGAAGTGTGCTCAGTCTCAGTAAGGGGGAAGGACAGATACGGAATGCAGAAATTAAGTATCATTAATGGATCCATATGGAACATTTCAGTTTTGAAACACACATACTCAGTTTGTTACGCAATTATCTTGTTCACTAGCTTGGTAATGGAGGTCTAATATTTCACAAACTCAACAAATGATGTTGGATGGCTCATTTTGTTGCTACCTGCAGTTTAATTTTCTCTCTGCCCTACTTAGCAAGGTTTTTATGATTGCAAAGAGGAGCCCGCTGTAATACTGATAAAAAAAATAAGCAAAACAAATGAAATAAATAGAGTTGTGTTCTGAGTTTAGTTTTATTTTTGCTTCATATATTTTTGAAATCCCCAATGGATAGTGCCCTGAGTGGATTACACTACTTTTAATATAAGTGCATACAATGTGTTATCAAGTAGATACTTTTTTAAAAAGGAAAGGAAAGAAAACATACCCATTTAATAACATTGGGCTGGTTTTAGAGAATCAACAAAGCTGGTGGCAAGGAATTCCACATACGGTGGTACCTCAGGTTACATACGCTTCAGGTTACATACGCTTCAGGTTACAGCCTCCGCTAACCCAGAAATAGTGCTTCAGGTTAAGAACTTTGCTTCAGGATGAGAACATAAATCGTGCTCCGGCAGTGCAGCAGCAGCAGGAGGCCCCATTAGCTAAAGTGGTGCTTCAGGTTAAGAACAGTTTCAGGTTAAGTACAGACCTCCGGAGCGAATTAAGTACTTAACCCGGGGTACCACTGTACAATTCACTGGGTTTCTGAAGCTCAGATTTTTTCAGCATCAGCATATTGCAAAGTGTTCTGTTATGGGTTCGTTTTGCACAATCAAATTAAGCTTTTAATGACAGAAATTATTTTTGCCTCTTCAAATTTACAACATCTTGTCTTCATATCGTCTTTCATCCTGAAAGAAAATGAGTATGTTTCTTCAGAGGAAGCCCCACTGAAATCAATGTGCAGGAGCATGGCGATGCTTTTTTCTAGCTCCCATACTTTTCTTTAAAATATATATATATATATATATATATATTAACAGGCCAATCACATCACATTATCCAAATCACATTAGTTCCAAATTATACAGCCGAAATTTAAATTTTGTTGGGGGTACCCATACATCAAGCTCCGAACAAGTCCAAACATCACTTATATTGCTGCTTTAATTAAACAGTTCTATTCCGTTCAATCCAGATAGTCCTTTATTACTTTCTTCATCTTCTTGTTGTTATCGTATATTTCTTTCTTTGTGATCTCTGATAATTTTTACAAGCAGATTGGAAACAGGTATCCTCTGTGTGGGTTTTGTACTCTCCAAAGATCATATCGCTCAGGGACAGCTGCTGTTCCACGCTTCCATAAACAAATTAATCTTCGGTCTGTCCTTTACTTTTCTCAGACTTGCCAAGTATATCAGGAGGCTCTGTCAGGTCAAGATTACATTCCAACAATCCTTCTCATTCCAATGGTCCTGATTCTCCTCCCCCTGTCCTTCTTTCTCCAGCAAGCCTGTCTTGGCGAGACGCCATTTTTTAACTGCGTCATAAAATTTTCCTCCGTTCTCATTGTTTAGCAATCCTCTCTTTAGCTATAATCCATCCCACACAGTTCTTGAATTCCTGCTTGTGGTTAGTAAAACGCAACGATCTTGTTTCTTTCTGGGGTGAAGGGTTATTAATATCACATAGTACAAAGGGAAAAAAAAGGTTTTTTCCTCCACCCCCCCTTCATTCCAAACATACAGTCTCATAATGGTGGTTCATCAGAAGATTTACTTATCCGTCCGTCACTCCCGGTCACAGAGATCCATTAATCAGCAGTCTTATCTCTCGAGCGTTGCTTGATGTATGTGCTTCAGCTTCATTCCAATCGTATGTTTCCAGTTATAATTCTGAGCTGAAGCTAACCAGCACGCGCTGATTGGAATCGGTGTTAGGAAGAGCTGACCTCATCGAGGGCTCGTGCCAAGTGACTGGCACCCCCATCTCACGGATCCGGGGGTGCATTGTGGACACAGCTGGCAAGGCAGCCCCCCCACCTCCTTGGGGGGGTAGGAAGACTGCATACTTCCCATAGCAGCCTCTTAATTACCTCGTATGGGTCAGAGAGATGTTATTGTCGGACGTCTTCCAATGCGCCACCTGGTGGCCCCCAGCTCCCATACTTTTCAGTGGCACCTGCTATGGTGAGATTCCTAATGAATTGTGTTCCTCGGTCTTATTTCATACTCGAGAAAGGCTCTGGGGGCCTTTCTTGCTCCTAAAATGAGCAGCATAATTTATACTGCATTTAATGAAAACATTTGTTTACTGATACTAAGGTTGTTAGCACGATACACTGAACACAGGTTCAAGCTGTCTCTACACATGTACAAGTGACTGTGTGAAAGAGTGTAAACTTATTCATTCGTACATCTCACCTATGGTACACACAGGTACGTACTATATATGTATGTACTATGTACATTTCTGAGCACAATTCAAAGTGTTGGTGCTGACCTTTAAAGCCCTAAATGGCCTCGATCCTGTATACCTGAAGGAGTGTCTCCACCGCCATCATTCTACCTGGACACTGAGGTCCAGCGCCGAGGGCCTTCTGGCGGTTCTCTCACTGCAAGAAGCAAAGCTACAGCGAAACAGGCAGAGGGCCTTCTCAGTAGCAGTGCCCGCCCTGTGGAATGCCCTCCCATCAGATGTCAAGGAAATAAACAACTACCTGACATTTAGAAGACATCTGAAGGCAGCCCTGTTCAGGGAAGTTTTTAATGTGTGGCATTTTAATGTATTTTTAAACTTTGTTGGAAGCCGCCCAGAGTGGCTGGGGAAACCCAGCTAGATGGGCAGGGTACAAATAATAAATGATGATGATGATGATGATGAAACATGATATCATTGAATGAGTATACCGATAAACTATCTATGCACACAGGGGCACAGATTGTACACTCATTGAATGTAACACCCATGCTTTCAACTCTCAGCACACCCCTTGACCTTGACCATTAACATATATGGCAATTATGAAGCCTCCCCCCCTCCGCTTAACTCAATGTACTCCTTAACCTGGGGCCAGCCAATCAAAGTGAAAGTTGGAAGATCCAGAGCAGATAAAATAAAGCAGTTAGGGGGGGGAAAACCCCGATGGAGGATAAGGTAAGGTAAAAGGTAAAGAACCATGGTAAAAGGTAAAGGACGGTTAAGTCCAGTCAACGGCAATTATGGGGTGCGGCACTCATCTCTGTTTTCAGACCAAGGGAGCCTTCCCGCTGCAGCGGTACCTATTTATCTACTTGCACTGTTGTGCTTTTGAAATGCAAGTTTGGCAGGAGCTGGGACAGAGCAATGGGAGCTCACTCTGTCGCAGGGATTCGAACCGCCGGCCTTCCAATCAGCAAGCCCAAGAGGCTCAGTGCTTTAGACCACCCATTCCCTTTGGAGGATAAGGCAATCAGTGGCTACAAGCCACAGTGGATATGTTCTGTCTTTCCTATTGGAGGCAGTATGCCTCTCTGAATACCACTTGCGGAGAATCACAAATACAGAGAGTGCTATTGCATCCATTTCCTTAAGGGCTTCCTGTAGGCACCTGGTTAGTGACCATGAGAAGTGGATTTAGGATTAGATAGGCTTTTGGCCTCATCTAGCAGACTCTTCTCTAGGCATTAAAAGGTAAAGGGACCCCTGACCATTAGGTCTAGTCATGACCGACTCTGGGGTTGCGGCGCTCATCTCGCTTTATTGGCTGAGGGAGCCGGCGTACAGCTTCCGAGTCATGTGGCCAGCATGACTAAGCCGCTTCTGGTGAACCAGAGCAGCACCCAGAAACGCCGTTAACCTTCCCGCCGGAGCGGTACCTATTTATCTACTTGCATTTTGATGTGCTTTCGAACTGCTAGGTTGGCAGGAGAAGGGACCGAGCAAAGGGAGCTCACCCCGTTGCAGGGATTCGAACTGCCAGCCTTCTGATCGGCAAGTCCTAGGCTCTGTGGTTTAACCCACAGCACCACCTGTGTCCCTTCTCCAGGCATTACCCATGATAAAATGTCCATGGACCTGCTTCTCTCTCTATACCCCTTCCTTTCTTCTATTTTCCAAAGACAGCCCCCCCACACACACATAGGAAGCCACAGTTGACACTCTCGTGTATAACTTTTAGATGTAGCTGTTTCCTTTCTTTCTTTTTTAAAGGAAGACAGTTTTAATGGGAAAGTCGCATCGATCCAAGTCAAGGCAGGGGCAGCTGAGTCACCCCTTTCCTTCACTCATTCCACCCATTTGTCCATCCTGCTGCTACCTTGCCGAAATGATTTTAAAAGTTCCAAACCTATTAATTTCCCAAATTCAAATTGATCTGCAAGGTATTCCTTACTGATAAGCCAGAAAAGATTCCATATATTGCTTTTCAATTAAGTAAAACCAAGTCCCATTCAATTATTCTTTGCCACTGCCACAAAAGAGAGGAGAGACTTGGGTACTGCCCAAAAGATGGGAAATGGAGACTTATGCGTGAATGTCCTTGTATCAGTAATTGATGATTATCAGCATGTGGTAACACAGAGGTGAGTTTTTTCACTGGTGGCACCAGTAATGTTGCTCCCAGTGTGGCTGGATGCTCTATTGGTGGTACTGGCATTTTGCCAGCTCTTGAAAACATAGCCATTTAGACAAGCATTTCCCCAAACTCCTGTCTAGGATCTCATGCGTTGATTGTTGTTTTATGGTTTTAAACATTCCGCAGTTTTAATGGGCTTGTTTATTATGTATTTTAATTATGGATGTTTTCATGCGCTTGCTTGACTATGCATTTTAATTACAGGTAGTTGTATATTTATAATTGGTTTTTATTCTTGTTATTTTGCTGTTGGCTTTTATTTGTCTGAGAACCACCTTGGTCTTCATTCTTGAAATGAAAGGTGATTTACACATTCTTTTAATAACCGCAAGGACAGCGTAATTGGAAAATGGGGAGAGGGCTCTTCTGTTATAAAAACGTTTTAACAATTTTTCAATAAATGATTTGTAGGCATCCATCTGTCTCATGCCATGGTAGAAGAATGTTTCTATGGGGATAAGGCTGTTGAAGAGGTGCAGCGTCTGCTGTGGCTTTAGAGACTGATATGGGAGAGATAAGGGGAATCTCCACCCCTGTAGTTTGGCCCAGACTCTGGGGTCCACCTGCGAGGGCTTCCTGGTGGTTCCCTCACTGTGAGAAGCAACGTTACAGGGAACCAGGCAGAGGGCCTTCTCGGCAGTGGTGCCCGCCCTGTGGAACGCCCTCCCATCAGATGTCAAGGAGATAAAGAGATAAAGAACTACACAACTTTTTAGAAAACACCTGAAGGCAGTCCTGTATCAGGAACTTTTTAATGTTTGATGCTTTATTATGTTTGTTTTATGTGCTGGAAGCTGCCCACAGTGGCTGGGGAAACCCAGCCAGATGGGCTGGGTATAAATAAAATGATGATGTTGATGGTGATGATTACGACTACTACTACAACCCAGTTTTGCTGCTACAGGGGCACCATGGCTTTATCTTCTTTCTGTGCTCCTCCCAGCAGCCATTTCTCCTTTAGTCACTGTGGAATTCCATTCCACCTTAAGGAACAGGTATGAGATTGTTGCATGTCACATGTCTGTTTACACTCTGTCACAGCTTGCTGGGAACTTCCGTTTGTGTATAGCTTTTGCTTTTGCTGTTCTCTCCAAGACGACATGAGAGAGAGACGACATGTTTCTTTGTTCTGATTTATGTTTAATAAATCTGTAGCTGTAGCATGACTTACGCCTCATGCCTACTTCTGTGTGCGAACTACACTCTGCTAATTGTGTGCCCTGTCTTTTGAAGTTTGGGTCACTGATTTATGTCGGAGCACAGGCCGATGGAAGGAGACGTCTGAGCTGGGCTTGCCAGCTGGCCTCCTGGCTCCTCCGCATGTCGACAACTATCTCCAGGAACTGTGATAATATTATTTTTTAACCAATAAATGATAAACAAAACAGAATTGTGCAGTTTTATGCAGACTGTTGTAAACAGCTCCTTTTAAAACTAGGTAACAGTATATGAATATATTTTTTAATAAATGACATTCAATAAGCAAGCAGTTTTGGCTCCTCCATTCTTCTACTCCTCTCCTTGTTCTACTGGATTTTAAGTCACTTAATATGGGATCAGTTAAAAGCAAAGCTGAAGGGGTGTTGGAGGCAGGCAAAGACGCACTGTTTGCTCTGGCAAAGACACACTCTGGCTGCAGAATGGAATTTACTCTCCCTGCACAACAGCCAAAACCTGAGCTGGATAGACCCATGTGATCCAAAAAGCCCTCATTCCCCAGATACATCTGGACAGAACAGGCCTGAAAATACTCCAGGGATCAATGGAGTTAAGCTTGTCACCAGGTATAAATTGCCAGCTGATCCCATGGTCTTTTTACTTAGCTGGTTGGATGGAATGATACCAGAAGTTAAAAAGAAAGAAAGAAGAAGAAAACATATCTGCTTATAGTCTGGTGGCAAAAAATTCTTTTGGAGGAAGGAAAAGAAAAATATGGCACAGATTGCTAATCCAAAATATTAGAAGTTTGGGGAAGTGATGTTACCCCTCCCTTGGGGAAAAAAAAGTTCATTATAACAATATTCTGTTTTGGAAACTGAGATCCAATACCAGAATGTAAGAAATGAGCTATTAGAGTTGTATAACAAGTATGAATTACAAGGTATATGAACTATGCTAATTATGACAGTAGATAATTAGATACCGCCATTTTAACTGTGATTCCAAAGTATCTCAACCCCTCTGTTGCATTTCTTTGCTATAATTTATTTCATTATTTTTTTTAAAAAAAGAAGCCTAAAACATGGATGATCTGCTTAGCTGAAATGAAGGCTCAGATCGACGTGAAGAACTCTGTGTTTAAGTATCAGAAATGCATTCAAAGAGGAAACTTAGCTATATTTGAACCAAAGCCTGCAGCAGGCACCCTTCAGAAGAATTAAAATGAATTCCCAAAGAAAATGCCTTCATAACCAACTACATCACAAGGAGCCTTCCGCTGATTCTGAAGGGTCAACATTTTTCCGACAAGTGCGATTCCCTGAAGCTTTCAGAATGGAAACAGCTTCTTCGTCTTCTTTTTTGTTTGACAATTAAGCATTATAAAAACAGAACGGAATTAATGCATCACAGCAACCTTGCCGATGTTCCAGTGGATAATCTTATTATGGCAAGCATGAATGCACTACCTCTTGAAGAGTTTAATGTGAAAAATGCTTTTAGTCACCATGTTCACCTGATGAATCAGTGGAAATACAACAGTGCTTTCTGATTAGTACCAATTATACACAACCCCAGCCTAAAACAAACATTTGGAGGTGGGGAAGAGAAGATCCATGCATGGTTTAAGGGCCTTTACTGTTACCAGAGAAACAGCCATATAAAGCTGGACTCTGTGTGTGTTTGTGTGTGAGCAGGTGGGTAAACACATGGACATATTGGATTGGGTCGGCTATAATTAATTATAATCCTAAAACAATGTTTCATCTTCACTGTTATGGCCGGTAAATGAGAGTAGCATCTTGAAAGTGTGTCAATTCGTCAGAATCAGAAGACCAAGGAATCTGGCAAAAGGAGCCAAATCCATCGTCCTAATATTGATGTTCAGACTTCAATGCTATTACTTCAGCAACAGCTGGTGCAACTTCAGCTGGTGAAATTTGAGCTGGTAGAAGAAGTAAGAAACAAGATTTGGACTACAATTTTAAATATGGAGGTCTGGCTGGAAGAAACATGGACCTTATCGGGACAGAGCTTCTCCGAGATTTGGTGTTTAATATAAAGGACTACCAAAAAAACCGGCAGAGAGGAAATGAGAGAGACTTAAGAGCCTCGGACGTGAGGTCACCAGGCTGACAGTAGATAGACTGATGGACATCTGTTGGAGCTTGAAACCGGGAAAGGCGGGGAGTGGGGTTTTGGGTATCTAAAGGGTGTACAATTATACTTTGTTTTTATATATTTTGTTTTGTTACTTATATTAAAATGGGGAACTCATGAAAGGGAATTGGGGTAGATCTTAGAAAAAGATATTAAGAATAAGTACTGATGTATAAAGACTGAGGTTTATGTTAAAATTGGTTAACCAAAAGGATTTAAATATAATAAGGTAAAATTTGGGGATAAGAACTTGCTGAACTAAAAATTGAATTGGAATACAAGAAGGGGAGGTGTGGGGAAGTCAAGGAAATATGTTATTGAAAGAAAGGAATGTAATTATATGTGTGTTTTTTATTTTTATTTTTTTTGTTTTTTCTTTATTTTTTGAAAATTTCAATAAATATCTTTAAAAAAAAGAAAAGAAAATGTAATGGCCAGATTGCGCACCAGAAAAAGATGGTTTCAGCATATAGCACCAGTCCTGGCCCAGCTGCACTGGCTGCCGATTAGGTTCCGGGTCCAATTCAAAGTGCTGGTGTTGACCTATAAAGGCTTACATGGCTCAGGACCTAATATCCCAACAATCACCTCTCCCCATCTGAACCGACTCAGACCCTGTACTTGTCACCCGAGGCTCTTCTCTGTGTCCCTCATCCCAGAGAGGTTTGGAGGGTGGCAACAAGAGAACATGCCTTTTCTGTGGTGGCTCCCTGATTGTGGAATGCTCTCCCCAGAGTGGCTCACCTGGCACCATCATTACATGTCTTTAGGTACCAGTCAAAAACATCCTTTTTACCCAGGCCCATGGCTATTAAATAATCATTGGTCTGTGAAAATGTGGGGGAGATGACTATTATTATGATGGCTATGTTATTATTAGACTTTCTGTCAGTGCGCTTTTTATCATGTGTTTATCACTGATGTTATGTAATGTGTTTTTAATGTTGTACACCACGCTGGGATCTTTTGATAAAGGGCAGTGTATATCGTATTTTTCAGTGTATAAGTGTATTTTTTCCTTTGAACTAACAGGCATAAATTGTGGGTCACCTTATACATGGATAGCAGGGGGGGGGGGGTCGGGCGATTGATGGCAGCAGCCAGCAGGAGATTGGCAGCAGCAATTGGGCATGTGATTGGTTGTTGTGTCAAGGCCTGCTGCTGATTGGCTGCGTCTGTGATGTAGAGCAATTGGCGGCATTGATTTCCCCCCAAAAAAGCTCAACAACTTTTTCGGGTTCCCAAAAAATAGGGGTCATCTTATACACTGGGGTGTGTTATACACGAAAATATATGGTAAATTATTTAAATAATGTAAATTGAATGAAAATAAATAAATAAATAAATAAATAACAAATAAAATAGCAACCACAATTAGTGCTCCCCAGTTGCTTCTTCTCTTCTGCAATGTCAAAAATGTGCAGTGTCAGCAGTAGTGGACTTGGGGCTCTCAAATTTCAGTGGTGGCTTGTTCAGCGTTAAAATTTGGTGCCACCCCCACCCCACCCCCGCACTCCATCTACAGCATTGTTGTGGTGCCCCCTGTGGCAGAACGCTCAGGGCGGCCGAACTGGTCATGGTACCTTAAAATTCTTTCTGATGTCAGAGTTCTTCTGAGAGGGGAATCGAGATGGGGGTGGAACAATGACTGTGCTTGAATCTGGGATGTGACCACATAACCTCGGCCCCACACCCAGATCCCAGTTTATATCTAAAGCAAACTTTAGATGAAGATTCTCCCCCACTCTGAGAGGGTAGTGTTTGCTGTGAGAGGAAAAAAGCAGTAACTAGAGAGGGGGAGAGAGAGAGAGTGCTATGTCGGATCTCTGTTTGAATCCTAGGCTGTGGCTATGGCGGAAGCAAGACCCTCTTGGGGTGTTAATGCTGTGAACCCCCCCATCATAGAATAAGGTTGTATATATATATGTAAACAAACCATGTATCATGTCAAGGCACCTATGCTGTGCTTCATTTCCAAAAGGAAACATGAACCGTGGTTAAGTGCTTAGAACCGCTGGAATTTTGCACCGCTCAGAGACTGGAGTGGGGTGCAACGCTATCTATATATTTTATTTTTTCCTATAAAGTAAGCTACAAAAGAACAGGAAACAATGCAATGTGATCATGAAGTGTATCCACTGGCTTAAAGAAAGAGATTGAGCTGTCCCAGCTTTTTGAGAATAATACTCACATCCAGCAAAGACTAGATGAATTAAGAAAAGGAGAGTACCAAATGTATGTTGCTTTCAAGATTCGAATACCATCTTAAGCAAACAAATGAAAATCAGATGAACTAGAATTCCATTTATACAAGGACTCGGAGCCATTCATTTCCTTGAAATGAATTTAAGTAGCTTGTCTGTGTGTAAGCCTTCTTCCCGTCAAGGGTAATCTTTCTCCAATAGTGTCAAATATAAATAACACAACAAAAGCAACCAGCTGGTCCTTCTCTCTCTCTCTCTTTCTCTTTCTCTCTCTTTCACAAACACGCGCGTGCACACACACACAGACACACACCAGATTTGGAACAAGCAGCTTAAACAAATAGGAAGTGTGGGGGGGAACAATTGTACTAATTTTGTATTCATTTCATATCTAGACACGTTGCAGGTGGGCGTCACAATTCCCCATGGAACAAATTACTTACATTAATCACTCTTAAAATAGAAAATGCTAAAAAAAGTGCATTTGCAAACTCTGTTGATGTACACATTTCAGTATTTTAGGTGCTCTCCCTTTTACTATTTTAGTGTAAAGATTTTTTTTTTTTAAATACTCCGCTTTATTCAAGAAGTGCTAATGACAAGTGATATTGTTGCCTTTTGTTCTGCTCTGAAAATCCCAGAGAGGTGATTGTCAACATTCACCAATGATTGTCAATAATTCCAGACACCTCTTACATATTCTGCTAGAAATGTCAGTGCCCCCCCCCCCCCGAGAAACATCAAGAAATGATACTTGATGCGCACGAAAACAAACTGGTGGAAGTTGGAACCATCAGCTTCTGTATCAGCACTGCAATCACAGAGCAATATCAAGAGGTCACTGCAGTCACTGAGCAACACTGAAAAGTCACTGCCAACATAAAGTATGATGGTGAATACTGAGAGAACAGCCCATGGCCTCTCCTCTCCAAACCCACCACCTTGTTTGGGAGCAGCAGATTGTTCTTGAGCCCAGAATGAAAGAAAAGTGATCTGTTTGTGGAGATGTGGAGAAATATCACCAGAGCAAACAGGCAGCTTGCTTTTCTTGCTTGCTAGATGCTGAGGAACAGGCTTACCTCTCCAAGTCTTCCCATTCCAGTTGAGTGGTCATTCAAAGATGAGGAGGAAAACAGAAACTGCCCAAGTCTTTGAAGATGCCTTCAATTTCTCAGCCTGTTGAAGGCCAGAAAACAAATAATTAAGAGTAGCCTGCAGATTTCAGGATCCGTAAAGGGCAACGCCTTGAATATTTCTTAAAAGGGCAACACCTGTGTGTGTGTGTGTGTGTGTGTGTGTGTGTGTGTGTGTGAAAGAGAGAGAGAGAGAGAGAGAGAGAGAGGATGGATGGGTAAAGAAGAGAATGAATAAACAGGACTGTCTTAAGCATATGCGGCGCTGGGGTGCAAGGATCTGGCTGGCGTCCGTCCCCCCCGGTTGCCCAGTCCCAGAAGCGCAGGAGGGTGGAGCTGGCCGGCCGCCTCAGCGTCTTGCTGGCTTGGTCACCCCTGAACTCAGGGTGCAGAGCTGCCCGTAGCAGAAGAGCACACCGCGGCACTCCGACCAATGGGCAGGCTCTTCCCCGGACTCAACTCTTGGGCCTGGTGCTCCTGAGAGCCCAGCGCCCAGGTGCCCCACACTCCTAGCGCCTATGGGTAAGAAAGCCCTGTGAATAAAGGACAAAGGGGATAAAATTGGAGAGAGGAGGAGTGAGTGGGTGACTAGTTGGGGACGGGGTGCATATATGCGGATAAGTGGGTTTTGTGTGAGTAGGTGTGTCTGCCCAGTCTGCTGATAGGGAAATGCATGTTTGTGGATGAATTTGTCTCCACCCACATTTGGTTTGGGTTACTCCTGCCACTGGAATGTGAACCCTCTCATTCATGTGACTTACAAGGGCAGCATTTGATCTGAATAAAGTTCCTCTCCTCTGCTCTAATCCAGCATTTGTTTACAATGATGTCTGGCCAGAAGCTTTCTGGAAGCTCACAAGCTCTTTGTCCTCAGGATGTGGTATTCAAAAGGCCATTGCCTCTAAAGATGGAGGTTCCATTAAGGTGATCCTGATGCCTAGACACTGATAAACCTGCTCTGCTTGGATTTGTGTTGAGGAATGGAAATAGCACAATCAAAGTCTTTCTTTAGACTAGACTTGGGTTTCAGTATGGTATACTGTATGTTTGTGAAACTTGGACCACTTATAAACGCCATCTCCAACTCCTTGAAAGATTCCATCAACGGTGTCTCCAAATTTTTTTACACAGCACTTGGGAAGACAGGCAAACTAATACCAGTGTACTGGAAGAAGCAAAGATCACCAGTGTCAAAACAATGATTCTTCAACATCAACTTCGTTGGACTGGTCATGCTGTATGGATGCCTGATTATCGTCTTCCAAAGCAACTACTCTATTCTGAACTTAAAAATGGAAAGCGTAATGATGGTGGTCAACAAAAGAGGTTTAAAGACTCTCTCAAGGCAAATCTAAAAAAAAATGTAGTATAAACACCAACAATTGGAAAACATTTGCCTGCGAGCGCTCCAGTTGGAGAACAGCCTTTACCAAAGGTGTCATGGGTTTTGAAGACAATCAAACTCAGGACGCAAGGGAGAAACATGCTAAGAGGAAGGCACGCTTGGCAAATCCACACCATGATCAACTCCCACCTGGAAACCAATGTCCTCACTGTGGAAAGATGTGTGGATCCAGAATTGGCCTCCACAGTCACTTACGGACTCATTGCTAAAACCGTGTTTATGGAAGACAATCTTACTCAGCTAAGAGTGATCGCCAAAGAAGAAGAAGGAGATATGGAGGGCTTTATAATGTGGCTTTAGCATCTGTCTCATTATTTTATTGCTATCTGCTTCAAGAACATTGCTAAGAGCATGGCAAAAAAAGAAGCAGCACATGACATTACATAAATATGTGTACACACATATATATATATTTACATGAGGAAGGGGGCTTGTTGTTCCCCTTGCTGAAGGAGCCTAGGTATCAATACCAGTACCAATACAATATCAATTTCCAACAATAGCATCTTTTGAGAAGCAAGCCCGCTGCGGAGCGGCAGTCACAGACAAATCTATAACTCTTCTGATTTTCTCTAAATAGGCAACTGGAAAAAAATATATATTACCCCTTGTGCACTCCCAATACCCTCTGGTAATGTTTCACCATGTCTCCTATCGCTCGTTAAAAGGCAAGTACACTGATTTAAACAAATTTATGTCTGTGACAGCACTGTATGTTAGCAAGGACGGCATGCACCAAATGGATTGCACTAGCAGGTTTGCTGAGAAATAGCACCACCAGTAGATTCTGCGATGTTTTCTAGAAAGATCAAAGCATTTTGCCTCAGCTGATGCTCTCCAGTAGCCTAATTTCCTTGCCCTAGTTATGTTTAGGAATTTTGCCAGCCTACCAACCCACTTATCTGCTTTTCTTATGCATTACCTTGTAACAGTTTGCTCAGCAAGAGTTCCTAGTTGCATTATAGCGGCCCTAGGAAATCCAATTTACTATTGACTTTGGAACAACACTTCTGACTTTAATGAAGTGTTTGCTTAACAACAATCTTACCCAAGCTATCAAACGAATATGAAGTGGCATGGCATATATGTATACAGCCTGCTTTCTGTGCAAGAATTGTTCTGTAGCATTTTTAAATCCGTTTCTTTTCTTCTTCTTTTAAAGTGTAGTGCCATAGCGATCGGTGTAAATCAAGAAAGCTACCAACACAATACATCTTTTCTAAGGGTTTCAGTCTACTACTGCAGTCCCTGCAGCATATTCTGCTACTATTCTTTTTTTTTATGAAATATTTATTAAAATTTTTCACATTCAATACAAGAGAAGAAAAAAATCAAAAAAGGCAAAAAAAACAAAAAACAAAAAAGAAGAAAATTAAAAACACATGAAGTTTACAATTCCATATTTTCAATACCATATTTCCCTGACTTCCCCACACCTCCCTTTCTTGTATTCCAATTCAAATTGTTAATTCAACAAGTTCCTATCCCCAATTTTTAAACCTTTTTATATTTAATTCATTTTTAAAAAAAAAAACAATTTTAATTTATAGACATCAATATTTATACCTCAATACACTAACCTTTTTCTAAAGTCGACCCAACTTCCATTCCACGAATTTCCCAATTTTCGTATTAATAACCAAACAAAAAAAATATAAAACAGATCATAATTATACACCCTTTGGATTCTCAAACCCCACCACCCCCTTTCCCGGTTTCGATCCCCAACAAATATCCGTCAGTCTTAATCTTCTGTCAGCCTGGAGATCTCACGTCCGAGGCTCTTAATTCTCTCTCAGTTCCTCTCTGCCGGTTTTTTTTATAGTCCTTAATGTTAAACTCCAGATCTCGGAGGAGCTCTGTCCCAATAAGGTCCATATTTCTTCCAGCCAGGCCTCCATACTTAAAAGCAAAGTCCAACAGTCCAATTGTCGCAAAAACTCCAACTTCCACTTTAATCAAATTTGTAATCCATAGGTCTTCAGGTCTCCACATAAGGAGATCTCTCCATTCTTCAGTCGCCAATTCAGACCAGAATTTCATCATCCAATACTTATTTTCCCTTGTAATCATCTTGTCAAGCCTCTGGTTTGATTTCTTGTTTTCCTTTGTGAGCATGATATCAGGCCTCTGGCTCTCCTTTGTCATTTGCAGATTTACAGCTCCTCCTTCCTTCTCCTCAGAAACAACATATGTCTCTTTCTCCACACTTTCAAGATTCTCAGAATTCTCTTTTTGTCCAGCTGCATGGGCTTCCTGAGTCAAGTCCTTATCAAGTTCCATAATGTTGTTTACTGTTAAGTTCCAAGTTGTTACATTTGTAGCCAAAACATCTATTTGGCCTTGTAATTTTCCCAGGAGAACAAATACTCTGTCCAGCCCAGCCTGAATTTTCCCTCTTCCAGCCATTCTTGTAGTGTCCCAAATCCCCCTCTAGAGGGATTTTGGTAACTTAATATTCTTTCCAGTTAGAATCCAAAAGTCAAGTTAATTTGTATCAGTTCTTACTTATTTTCAACAAAATGTAACCAAGTTGCAGCAATTGTATCCAGCAGAGACAGCAGAAACAAAGTTCTCTTTCCTTTTTGACAGCTAATTTTGACAGCTGTCAAACTCCTCTATATCTCCTCAGCAGGCTCTCTCGCGAATCACTCCCGGGTCCGGGGGGGGGGTGGCACTTCAACTCTCAAAATTGGCTCTTATCCTCCAGTACAGTTACTTATATTTGTATCGCCAAATCGTGAAATTAATATCTTTTATCCACTAAAGAAGAAGCAATTCTCTCGACCTTAGTTAACTAGTCCTTGCTTTAGATTTTTTACAAGGCGGGGAGGCGGACTTCCTGTTTGCGCCTTCCCCGATCGTGCCAAATTCCAAAGAAAATTTCCTTAAAAAGTCCAATTTCCGTACTACTCACGGGTTGTTACTTTTAGGGTCCGATTGTTCACAGGAAAAAGTCAGCGCCCTCCGACCATGGCTCGCGGCTTCACTCCACAGGAGAAGCAGTCGACTCTCAGCACCGCGCCGCTCACCCCGTCCCCCGTTCCGAAGCCTTTAAAAAGGCTTCTTCGCAGGTCGGGGGGGCGTGAATGGTGCCCGCCGAGTCACCAGGTTCACAGGCTTCCGCACCTGTGATTTCTAAGGGTCCCCGCGTCGCCGCAGCGGCGAGACCGAACTCCTGTAGAGCCGATTCCCTCCGGAGCTCGGAGGGAATCCGCCATTAGCCGTTCGCGCTAACCCGGAAGTCTCTATTCTGCTACTATTCTTACATACCCTCCAATATTTCTCTGATGAAAATAGGGATGTCCTAAGGAAAAGCGGGACGCAGGTAGCGCTGTGGGTTAAACCACAGAGCCTAAGACTTGCCGATCAGAAGGTCAGCGGTTCGAATCCCTGAGATGGGGTGAGCTCCTGTTGCTCGGTCCCTGCTCCTGCCAACCTAGCAGTTCAAAAGCATGTCAAAGTGCAAGTAGATAAATAGGTACCGCTCCAGCGGGAAGGTAAACGGCGTTTCCGTGCGCTGCTCTGGTTTGCCAGAAGCGGCTTAGTCATGCTGGCCACATGACCCGGAAGCTGTACGCCGGCTCCCTTGGCCAATAAAGTGAGAAGAGCGCCGCAACCCCAGAGTTGGTCACGACTGGACCTCATGGTCAGGGGTCCCTTTACCTTTAAGGAAAAGCGGGACATTCCAGGATCAAATTGGAAACCAGGATGGCTTCTGTAAATCTGGGACTGTCTCTGGAAAATGGGGACACTTAGAGAGTCTGCTTTTGTTTTTGTTGTTAAATTTTGTATCCAAAGCAGTCCAGGGCAACAGGTATGCCTGAACTAGCTAAGTAACTTCCTGCTTAGTACCTCTTGCTATGTGGCTATTACAATATGGTGATTCCAAATAGAGGGTTACACTATGTCATCCTTACAGCTTTCAAAACCACCACAGCCTTCCTGCAGCACTCTCCTGCATTGATGGTTTCCTCAGAGCATCCTCTGAACCCGGCAGGTCCTCGATTATAAAATCATCTGGATGGATGAGAAAATAAGAGAAGCGATACATCATTACTACGACTACCACTATTATATAAATCATACTTAATACATCATCTTGTCTTTACAATCACCATAAAGCAGAGGAAGTCTATAGCTGAATATTATCCTGATATTTATCTTTCCAAAACATCGCAGATAAAACCATTTTCCCCTACCAATTTGTTTTCCTGTTTTTCCTTGCTCATTCTTAATTATAGTTTTTTTTAATTATTTGTTTAATATTACATTTACACCACACCATTTCTTTAAGGAGTTCAAGGCAAAAAGAGCACAAGATTGTTCTTGCAAATCAGCACTCAAAAGAACACTGGCTCTTAAATGGAAACTTTCCCTTTCAACATGCTAGAGTATTTCCTTTAATTAGTAGGCAAAGTGGTGTTTTTCAGCGTCGGTGAAAAGAAACTGTGAATAGTTTTGGCTCTGCACCAACACACACATTTGAAACACCGCATTCATCCATCTGAAAAAGAAAAGATTGTGGTAAGATGCTTAATATCCCCCATTTTTCCTGTTCATCTGGGGCTGATGGGAGTTGGAGCTCAACACATCTGGAGGGCACAAAGTTTCTCCAACCCTGATCTATGAAGTAGCCTCATTTACTGACAAAGAACATGCACAAATAATTCTCAACATTTTTGAACTCCTTGTAGTTTTGGTTTATCTGATGTTAATGTATTTGACTGTAATAAGGGCTGCCACTGTCCAGCCACAAGGATGGTACTAGACCATATGCTCTGGGGACTCATAATAAGTTGCCGCCACCATCTTATCTCTAGCTCCTATATGTTCGAGGCCATCTTGAAATTGGTTTGACAACTATGGCCATTCCTGGACTGGGAAAGCCTTGCCACACTAGTTCATGCATTGGTTACTTCAAGATTAAGTACTGCAATGTGATCTGTGTGGGCTTTCCTTTGTACTTGATATGGAAGCTACAGCATGACTTCTGACAGGAATGAGGCCTTCTCAGCATGTCACATACCCTCCAACCTATCTTCGATGAAAACAGGGACATCCTATTCCATAATAATTTTGTTATTTATACCCTGCCCGTCTGGCTGGGTTACTGTAGCCACTCTGGGTGGTTTCCAACATACACAAAAACATAATAAAACTTTAAACATTTAAAAACTCTTCTATACGGGGCTGCCTTCATATATCTTGAAGGTTGTATAGTTACTTATCTCCTTGGCTCAGGAGTCACATGACTTCATATCCTCCAACATTTCTCCGATGGAAATAGGGACATCCTATGGGGAAGAAGGACATTCTGGGATCAAATCAGAAACCAGGATGGCTTCTGTAAATCCAGGACTGTCTCTGGAAAATAGGGACACTTGGAGGGTCTGATATAACATTTGTCCTCGGAGATTGGCACTGGTTGTCAATTTGCTACCAGGCCAAATTGAAGTGTTACTACTAGTGTATAAAGGCCTTAACAACTTAGGACCAGTTTACCTACATCACTTTAGCCTACCTCTGCCCACCTGGCCACTTCAGTTGGTGGAACTGAAACTGCTATAGGTGCCACATAATGCCTGTTCCACATTTGTAAGAACTCAATCGTTTATTGCTGCAGTGCCTACACATTGGAACTCGCTGCCTATTGATACCAAGCAAGTGCCTTCATGATACGTTTCAAAGTAGAGTTGTAATCTTTTCTTGATTTTAGCAAATCACTTTGAATTAAATCACTTTTTGAGGTAGGTTACTGATCTTCTGTGAATCTCTTTGACATTCCACCAGCCCTTTAAACCCAATGAACTCCTCCAATTTAGATGGGATTTGTCACCTATCATCTGGAAAGCCACAGATTTGCAACCCCTTGTTACGAAAAAGGAGCAATGCTGCTGAGTGCTCCAGGTGGCTGGAAAGCCAAACAGGATGTTGATGTTATGGGACTGTACCGTGGGAACAAGGGACAGTCTATTATGTGCACTGAGCACCGGATGTTAGCTCAGAGTGTCACATGACCCTGTACTGGAAGTACATGGGAGGAGTTATTCTCTCTCTGCTGTTGGTGTAGAAAGAGTGCAGACACGTTTCTCTGTACTGCTGGAAAGACAGAAATAAAGGCATGTAAATATATTTCTGTCTGTCTCTTTCCCCTCCCTGGGGATGGCAGGGAAGAGGGGAGGAGTGGTTGTGTTCTTCTCACGTTCGTGAGAAGGATCGGCCGATAGAGATCTGGCCTTGTCTTGCCGGGAGCCGAGACGGGGGAGATCAACAAGGAACTCAAGCCGGGCACCTGGAGAGTGGCCAATTCCTCTGAACTGAAGGCTTGAGATCCCGACACCCCTGACTTAAAGGGAGTTGGGAGTGGGGATAGACAAATCTATCAGTTTCAGTTCTCTCAATTTCTCTCTTTTTTCCAATCTGAAATTCCAGTTTTCCACATTTCTGCAGCAATTTGTGCTTTTAAAAAATCCTCCTGAAAATTCACCAGCATTTTAACATGAATTTCTCCTGATACACACACTTGTGTTTGGTTTTGACTGATGTATACACTTTTGCAAAAGCAATTTCTCCTAATATGTGTATTTTGTCTGTTATTTTCACATATACATTTTTACCCACACTTTCCTCTAAGGTTATTTGTTTTCGTTAACACTGTTTAGCTGGCAAACTGCATTACAAAATTCATATTTTCACATTTTAAAGGATGGATGCAGTTTGCATATTGTTATGGAAAATGTGATTTAGAGAGGGTCACTTTTAAAGGTGAATGGAATCAAATTTCTCCCTCGTCCCTAGTTAGGAGTCTATCAATATCTGGAGGGCACTGGCTTCCCTCCTCTGCAGTATAGAGCAGAAGGGGAAAATAAGACACGAAAGATAGACTTTTCTCAGGTACGTGCAACACACTTGATCTTTTCATTTAACTTCCTCATCCTTTCCTCCTTCCTTGCTTCCCACTCTCCATTTCTTCTTGCCAAAAATCTATCAATGTTTTTGACTTTAAATTACTGGAGACACGAGTCCCTTAAGAGTATAATTAAGCAATGATTCATTGATTTTATCTTTAGAAGTAAAATTGAAATGCACTGTATTTTTCTTAATTGTCTCTCATACTGTGTGTCCTTTCCTTCTAATTATATCCTTTCCATGTTTAACAAGCTGCTACTATTCATTCTGCTTAAAATTTACTAGGCTATTATAGTGCTACTAATTCCTTTTCAGCTTCTCTTCTGGATACCTTTTTTGCCTTGTTTACATGTCTTCCTTTCGGGGTGAAATGAGGAAGTTACAGAAACATTTCTACTTCATGTACGGGGGGGGGGGGGAGAAACATTATGCACCCAAGTTCTCACACCAAATCCTGAATCCATTTTGACTACTCTAACTCAGGGGAGGGAAACCTTTGACCCTCCAGATGTTTCTGAAGTACAACCCCCACCTGCCCCAGCAAACCTGGCCAAGGATTATGAGAGCTCAAGTTCAGAAACATCTGGAAAGCCAAAAGGGCCTTACATTGTTTTGTGAGCAACTTACGATCTCACTCATATGTGACCTGGGGCCCATCTGTGTTAGGAATCCAATGTCTGCTGAGTTGTTTTTCCTCTCTCCCTACCTTAAGAATTTGACCGTATCAAACTATCACCATCTGTTTTCTAAAGCCAGATTGAATGTTTTTCCATCTGAAGTGCTGAGTGGAAGATAAGCTGGTATCACGTTTCAAGATAGGCTGTGCCGATGTTTCTAGGATGTTGAATGTAGGAAACACATTTTACTGCACTGTAGTCTGTATAAACAGATTAGACAGCATCTAATCAAATCCATATTAATAGAACAACCTAGAATTGCTGACTCCTTTTATGTTCAGGTTCTCCTTGAGAATAAGACTGATACTATTACAATGGCCGTAGCAAAATTTCTCTCGGAGGCAGTAAGAATTAGAAGCCAGTATGTACGGGCTAAAGCTCCTTTGTTGATTAGCAAGCCTGCTCTTGCACCTCAATAACTGTCAATATTTATCATTGCTGTACTGTGCATTTTGGGTCTATGGACTGCAATAAAGTTGTGTGTGTGTGTTTTGTAAACAGTTACACCAGCTCCATAAATTGGAAGACCTTATTCATGCCAGGACACAGGGGGCCTTCAATTGCAGTTCTAACTCTCTCTGTCTTTATCAACGTTCCTTAAATCACTATGAAGTATTTCTGCCTTCTGTTGCAAAGCAAGATAGCAGCATGGCGCTCTCGTTTTTATCAAGTTCAGCCACATTCAGCTGCACTTTCACACTGCCCCTGTTTCTACAGCTGATGGCCACTTGTGAAATCACATTACCTAAACAGGGCAGGACTAAATATTCTGGTAGCACACTAGTGTAAGAGCTGGATTGCCAACGAGGGAGCTGAATCTTCCTCTGCATGGCTTATTCTAACTTGGAATTTATGGAGCTGCTGTAACCTTTAACTCAGCCAGATTTCTCCCAATGGGGCTTTGGGACAGGAAGTAATCCCCATTGAAAGATAAACAGTTGTGAATAGATGATTTCAAACAAAAAGTTTAAGAGGGTGGGAGACTTTAGCTTGCCTTTTCAAATCACTACAACCTGCTTGTATGATTTCACCATGAACAAAGGTTAATTAAACTTATGGGCATCTGGAAAGCGGGGAGGGGACAATCTCCCCCATAAACTATGATCCTCAGATTCTCAGGTTTCATTTGAAAAAAGGAAAAGGAAGAAGAGTAAGGTTATAGTATTTGTAGAAACTGAAATATGAGAGATAACATGAAAGCACTTATCTCATTTGTTTGTGAGAAGCTATTCTGCTTTCATTTTCCAGTATTTTTTTAGCCAACGAATGAAGTCATAGCATGGCTGGCATTTAGGAGAGCAGGTCTAGCCAATTAGCTAAGAAAAGGCTAGAGTAAAACACCTGTTGTCTGGACTCTTGGTTTCTTTTTCAGCCTTTTCTGCAGGCCTTCTTTGGGATACCTTCCCAGGTTGATGAGCCCCATCTGCCCCTCACTTCCCTCTACAGCAGGTGCAGAAACTGCTTTCTTGACCATTGGACCATTACTAGTCAATCTACCATAGTCTGTGCAGGGGGGTCCCTAACTCAGAAAGAGCCGGAGCTCCATCAATTCCCCTTACTTATTTTAGCCAACCTAACAGCTTCTTGGAGTCCCAGGTGAGAGCTGAGTGCAGGGTGGAGACCAAAGGTGGACAATCTACCCTAGAAGGAGCATGATGAGTCCCTCACCTGAGTTACTACCCCTCTTCTAATGCTTCATACAACCCAAGTCTTTGTAGAAACTAATTTAGTACAACTATACCATTTGCATTTATTGCTCCTCCCACATTTACCTCTGGCCCCAATCAAAAGTCGCCCGGGGGGGGGGAAATGCAGCCCTCAGTCTGAAAGATTTTCCCATCCACTGACCTAAAGCTTTCCCTAATATGGCAGACTTTTAGAGATAGCAACTGAAATGGATTTGTATTTTTACCTTGGGACAGGTTTCATCTGTCATTTCACACTTATGGTTTCATTGGTTTTTAGCTACTCCTGTTTCATTTATGTTTTATTTTTATTTTTGCTGAGGCTCCATTTTTTGGGAAGCTTTTAATATCGTTGTTAGCCACCCAGGGAGCTCGCTTGAGCTATGTGGCAGCACTGTAAAATAAAATATAACCTAATGTAGCTCACTGTAAAAAAAAAAACAGCAACAACAACACGACAACAACCCAGCAACTGACTGAAAATGCAAGGACACATACAAACAGGAGCAACCTCTAGCACTATCTAAATATATATTTATGATTAAAGGCTTAATTGTACAGTGGTACCTCAGGTTACATACACTTTAGGTTACCCAGAAATAGTGCTTCAGGTTAAGAACTTTGCTTCAGGATGAGAACAGAAATCGTGCTCTGGTGGCGCAGCGGCAGTAGGAGGCCCCATTAGCTAAAGTGGTTTTTCAGGTTAAGAACAGTTTCAGGTTAAGTACGGACCTCCGAAACGAATTAAGTACTTAACCTGAGGTACCACTGTATGCTTATTTTTTCTTTAAGCCATCATGAGCTGGTTAATGAATCAAAGGATACACACTGAAACAAATAATCCACTGTGTCATGTATCAAAGAACTTCTATGAAAAAGGCAAAGAGGTCATCAACCCACATAAACTCTGAAGAGTTAACTGATTTCTCATTCCTCATCCAAGAAGTATAGCCTGACCACACTTTCCTAAGTGAAGCAAATTCTTTTCTGCTGATACACAGTGCTTCGTTCCCTCTCTATCACTCTTCCTATTTCTGCGCAGTTCACTGGGAACGGCTCTGCCCTCTGAGCTAATGCATCACCCA
The DNA here is from genome assembly GCF_964270895.1 of Podarcis filfolensis. Classification (NCBI taxonomy): domain Eukaryota; kingdom Metazoa; phylum Chordata; class Lepidosauria; order Squamata; family Lacertidae; genus Podarcis; species Podarcis filfolensis. The sequence goes on along the minus strand of NC_139609.1, from coordinate 17,287,466 downwards.
CCCTCTGGTTCATTCCCCCTCTCTGTTTCCTTTGTCACCTCACTTCTTCTTCCCCCAAAGCTTTCATTGACAGTTGCTCATTATTTCTGTTTATCTGCTTCCAGCTAACAGGCTCTGAAATAACAGGGAAGACAATGATCTATTTATGTTATTGATCCCCTTTGTGCTAATTGCGGTCTCCTTTGTGACCACTAATTTGCCAGGCACCACAACAGGCCTCGGAAAATTCCATTTTGCAGACTGTACGGATTAATCTGTTGGGTGGTGAGGTTTACCAACAGGGTATACTGTTGGTATACTATGTGGTTTAGAAGACTTTGCTTAAAAGGGTGGTGTCAGTCAAACCAGTGACCCTTTTCAATATTATCACTTGTGTGGGATCAAGGCTAACTTTTTAACACTTACTTGAAGACCTGGAATCAGACCCTCTCCTTCTCCACTCCCTTTCCTCCTGCTACCTATCAATGTAATACAGTGGTACCTCGGGTTAAGTACTTAATTCGTTCCGGAGGTCCGTACTTAACCTGAAACTGTTCTTAACCTGAAGCACCACTTTAGCTAATGGGGCCTCCTGCTGCCGCTGCGACACCAGAGCACGATTTCTGCTCTCATCCTGAAGCAAAGTTCTTAACCTGAAGCACTATTTCTGGGTTAGCGGAGTCTGTAACCTGAAGCGTATGTAACCCGAGGTACCACTGTATTTATGCTTAAGAATACAACCACTGCCCTGCTTCCTTTTCCAGACCCTCCAACCTTTCTCTGATGTATTATTATTATTATTATTATTATTATTATTATTATTATTATTATTGCTATTCTTACCCTGCCCAACTGGCCCCAGCCACTCTGGGTTGCTTCCAACCAATGTGCTCTTGCTGCACATCTTCATGTGTGGCTTGGTGTCTGTTTAAACCTCTCCATATCTCACAAGTTCTTCCAGTTCCCATCTCCTTCATTTTTCTTGTCTTCTGACACCACCCATTATCTCCATTTCTTTGTTCAAATTAATTGGCACTTGCATAACTTTGAATAAAGTTATCTATTGCCATTATTGATTTCTCCAAGGCCGAATATTCTACTGACTACATATTAATCTAAAAACAAAAGGCATAAGCTTGCAAGTTCAAATTTATGGACTCCACAGCTCACACTTTTCATTACCTATCTTTATTACTTATTGCACAATACATCAGAATTCAGTGATCTAAATGCACAACGATATCAACTAATTCACACATCATGTAATCTGATATTTCAATGGCGTATCTGTGCTGCAAATGTAAATTAGTTTACTATTATCTCTCCCCAGGACCCTGGAAAGGTTATAAAGGGTTTTCTAAGGGTTGCAGAGTGGCCACCGGGACCATATAACAGTGGTCCTAAAGGATCTACTACACTGGCTCCCAGTACGTTTCCGAGCACAATTCAAATCGTTGGTGCTAACCTTTAAAGCCATAAACAGGCCTTGGCCCCGTATACCTGGAGGATTGTCTCTACCCCAATTGTTCAGCCTGGACACTGAGGACCAGCTCCATCGGTCTTCAGGTGGTTCCCTCACTGTAAGAAGTGAAGTTACAGGGAACCAGTCAGAGGGCCTTCTTGGTAGTGGTGCCCACCCTGTGGAAAGCCCTCCTATCAAATGTCAAGGGGATAAAGAGCTACACAACTTTTAGAAGACACCTGAAGGCAGTCCTGTATCGGAAAGTTTTTAATGATTGACATTTTATTATGTTTTCATATATGTTGGAAGCCACCCAGAGCGGCTGGGGAAACTCAGCCAGATGGGTGAGGTATAAATAAAATCACCACCACCACCACCATAACCATCATGGCTGGTTGGTGGATTATCAGTTAAGGATCCTGCTTTTCAAAGCAAAGTATAAAGGTAAAGGGACCCCTGACCATTAGGTCCAGTCGTGACCGACTCTGGGGTTGCGGCACTCATCTCGCTTTATTGGCCAAGGGAGCTGGCGTACAGCTTCCGGGTCATGTGGCCAGCATGACTAAGCCGCTTCTGGCGAACCAGAGCAGCGCACATAAACACTGTTTACCTTCCCGCCAGAGTGGTACCTATTTATCTACTTGCACTTTGACGTGCTTTCGAACTGCTAGGTTGGCAGGAGCAGGGACCGAGCAACGGGAGCTCACCCCATCGCGGGGATTCGAACCACTGACCTTCAGATTGGCAAGTCCTAGGCTTTGTGGTTTAACTCACAGTGCCACCCTACATAACCTCATGAAGTAGTGTCAATGGCAAGGCAAGTGGATAGCAATTGCTTCAGACTGCTGCATAGTGCAGACCCTGGGACTAGAAAAAAATATGTTAGCATTAGCCTTTACAGCCCCAAACAGCTTGGCACCGCATTATTTGAAGAATCATTTAGAGAAGCCATCTTGGTTTCTGATTTGATCCCGGAATGTCCCACTTTTCCTTAGGATGTCCCTATTTTTATTGGAGAAATGTTGGAGGGTATGGAGTTATCCAACCCCCAAACCATCTGAAAGCAATCCTGTATAGGGAAGTTTTTTAAATGTTTAATGTTTTATTATGTTTTTATATATGTTGGAAGCTTCCAAGAGTGGCTGGGGCAACCCAGTAAGATGTGTAGGGTATAAATATTAAAATTATCATTATGGAATGGGACGTCCCTGTTTTCATTGGAGAAATGTTGGAGGGTATGCATATTAGTCTATTTTGGAAGGAGGTTAAGAATATTTTATTTGCCTCGGCTTTTTCTGTTTTAAAAATGAGGCTGGATGCTTTTTATACCTTGAACACTAGGTTTCCTCCTAATGCTTAAATCTGTTTTTACATTTTATGTTCATATTGTATTTTTAAATATGATGGTATGTCCTTTAATTGTACACCGCCCTAGAAACTTATACTTAAGTGGTGGTATATAAATGCAGTCAGTGAAAATATACATCAATTGACCAATATTACAAGCCAGAACAGAACTCTTTAAAAAAAAAAAAAGTTATGAGCTTTCCCCAAACATTCTCCAACAAAGTTCATAATTTTCAGCTGATTCCACATTGAGTCAAATGGAGTTGACTCATCATGCATCATAAAGTTCCTAAATATGCAAGAGGACTGCTTTTATAAGAAGGATGATTAGAAGAGAAAATGAAAAGTTGGATTTTGCTGCTGCATGCTTGCACGCCTAATGCAAATGCCACTCTAATCAATAGAATTATTTCCGTGTTGCTTGCCACTGCAGTTTCCTCTCAAAAGAAGGGCACTACTTGAGGGAAAGTCGCCTGGAACTCTAGGTTAGCTTATTGAACCAAGCCATTATGAGAGAGCTGCCATCAACAGTCTCCTTTCTCCGATTACGCTAATGCACGACCCAAATAGATACCTCCTTATTCTTCATTTATAGAATCTCAGGATGGAAAGCCCAGACATTGCTAAAATCAGGAATTAGATTGCTACATCTTCTATTAGGAGCAACCGGGATAAATTCAGCTGACTGAGAGTGCTGTCGCCAACCCAAAGGCAAAAGAAAGACACAAAGAGAGTGGTTGCTGTTCATGAATGCTGACAGACCCCTTTGGGGGCTGCACACTTTGGCTTGGCTATCATACAATTGTAGAAGTGGAAGAAAACCTGAGGATTTTAAGCCAACCTCTGCTTAAAAACCTCCAAGGAAGGGAGAGTCCACAACCTCCAGAGGGAGACTGCTCCACTGTCAAACAGTTCTTACCATCAGCAAGTTCTTCCTGAAGTTTAGTCACAATCTCCTTTCTTGTAACTTCAAGCCATTGGTTCGGGTTCTACCCTCCAGAGCCAGAGAAAACAAGCTTGGTCCACCATCCACGTGACAGCATTTCAGATATTTGGAGGTGGTGCTGTGGGTTAAACCAGAGAGCCTAGAAGGTCAGCGGTTCGAATCCCCGCGACGTGGTGAGTTCCCTTTGCTCAGTCCCAGCTCCTGCCCACCTAGCAGTTCAAAAGCAGGTCAAAGTGCAAGTAGATAAATAGGTACCGCTCCGGCGGGAAGGTAAACAGCGTTTTCGTGCGCTGCTCTGGTTCGCCAGAAGCGGCTTAGTCATGCTGGCCACATGACCCGGAAGCTGTACTCCGGCTCCTCGGCCAATAAAGCGAGATGAGCGCCACAACCCCAGAGTCGGTCACGACTGGACCTAATGGTCAGGGGTCCCTTTACCCCTGGGGTCATACCCAACTCCTTCAACTGCTCCTAATAAGGCTTAGCTTCCAGATCCTTCATCATCTTGGTCGTCCTCCTCTGCACACGTTCCAGCTTGCCAATATACTTCTGAAACTGGACACAGTACTCCAGGTGTGGTCCAACCAAGGCAGAAAAGAGTAGATCTATTATTTCCCTTGATCGGGATGGAGCCTAGAATAGCATTAGCGTATTTTTGCTGCGGCATCATACTGTTGAGCCAAAGAATTATAGAATTGTAGAGTTGGTAGAGACCCTGTGATCATCTAGTCCAACCCTCTGCAATGCAGGAATATGCAGCTGTCCCATGCAGGGACTGAACCTGCAACCTTGGTGTTATCAGCACCATGCTCAACCAACTGAGCTATGGAAAGTACACGTTAAGCTTGTGGTCTGCTAAGATCTTTTCCACATATACTATCATTTTCTTGCTCAGAACTGTGTGCTAGCCAAACTAGTTGTTGACCAGAACCAAAAACACACAACCCATTTTCAGTAGCTTCGTGGGCTCACCTTTTACAGTGTTCAGATTCTTTGAAATTGTTGTGTCTGACCTGGCACCAACACTTTACTCTAACCACTGAGCATATGTGTATTTTGTCTACAATGCAAAATGAGTATAAAATTCTGAACGAATCATGGTTGCATGACTGTCCTTTGTTAGATATCTGGAGTGTTGTTAGTATAGTTTATCAGCAGTGGGGGTGATGGCCTGTTCAGGATATTCCATTTCTTCTTGGTTTTCCTCCCCCTCAGTCAGTTGGTATTCCACGGCCATGAACTGTTTGAGGTTTCCCCTCTTTAGGCATTATTTTAAAGACTTTCCCCCTGTACAGTGGTATCTCGGGTTAAGAACTTAATTCATTCTGGAGATCCGTTCTTAACCTGATACTGTTCTTAACCTGAGGTACCACTTTAGCTAATGGGGCCTCCCGCTGCTGCCGTGCCACTGCCAGGCAATTTCTGTTCTCATCCTGAAGCAAAATTCTTAACCTGAGGTGCTATTTCTAGGTTAGCAGAGTCTGTAACCTGAAGCGTCTGTAACCTGAAGTGCCTGTAACCCGAGGTACCACTGTACTTATGCAAGTACCTCAGGGTTCCTCTGAGACTGATGGTCGCTCCTTGTGTGTACAGTGCAACACTGATGACATAAAGACCAGCACCTAAGGAACTGCAATCTCTCTAAGTACATATGATTTATATAGAGAGAAAGAAATAACCAGAACTTTAATCTGGAGGAAAGTGCTTAATCACTAGTTGACTCTTGCCTGCATCCACTGAAAATAAGTCCGGAGGCTCGTGGCAAGCTGCTCATTTTGTGTGTCATATTTGAACTTGCTGCACATCTACATGAGCCCCTCTTGAGATGTGGCCTCTCTCCCTTCTATTAGAACTTGGGTAATAGTTTCTCTTTATTCATCCATTCGGTGACCTGAAGCCACAAACAGAAGCCTCCCAATGTTCCCAAAAATGTCAACAGACCAATTGCTCATAAGGATTTATCTGGCTTTGGAGTGAGTGCACTGACCCTCTGTTATATATCACCTTGCAATTTTTCTCCATTTTGTCAACAAGAGGTTGCTTTGTTTGTAGAATAAAGGTAAGAGGATTGATTCAAACAAAAGAGTGCCAGTGACCTAGGGGAGTCAGACCGTGAGGAGAGTTTGGCTTCAGGGAGTGGAAAGCCCAGGGAATCGAGTTAGAAGAAAATACACATAACCGACACAGATTGTTGCCTCATGCAACTCGTTGAACAAACGAACAACCTAAACCAAAGAAATCTGCAGACCAGCAAACGGTATCTAAAGACAGAAAGCCAGCAGGTGGATGGGTGGCTTTTGCACTGACTATAGCATGTATGAATATTTGCCAACTGAACAGACTTTTAATACAAAAAACTCCTTACTTTCAGGGAACAACACTGGATGTCATCATGCCTAAGCTGGTGGATCAAAGGGAGAGGGTAGCTTAAACGGATTTTGAAGAGTTATTCCCTCTACCAGGAAACTCTTGACATTGGGTGCAGATGTTCAGAACACTTTGTTAGAGATGGTTTGTCTCTGCTCCCTCAACAGAAAACTATAATTCCCAGGGTTCCCTTACGTTCTGATGCAAGTTAGGGATTTCTAAGAGAATGGGGATGAGATGAGGCTTCAAAAGGAAGGAGATGGTTCTGGTCCAACATGGGGTTTATATCTCTCACCTGCTGTTCTCCTGTAAGATCCCTTCATCTCCCACAAAGAAAAAAGCATCATTGTCATAGAGAGTGGCTCCCTTACTCAAGGCCCCTCCAGGGACACCCCCTCCGAAGATGTAAATGACACACAACCCACCATTTCTTGCCAGGAATCATGGGTTTTGGGGGGCATATCTGAACTTGCTGCAAAAGCTACATCAACTCCTCTATCGCCTAAATTGTGTAGCAATTTGGTAGTTCTACATCAGGCTTCTTCAACCTCAGCTCTCCAGATGTTTTGAGACTACAATTCCCATCATCCCTGAAAACTGGTCCGGCTAGCTAGGGATCTTGGCAGCCAAAAACATCTGGAGGGACGAGGTTGAGGAAGCCTGCTCTACATAATGGCTAGCCAAACTAAAGCCTGGGGACCGGATCAGGCCCAATTGCCTTCTAAATCCGGCCCGCGGATGGTCCGGATATCAGCGTGTTTTTACATGAGTAGAATGTGTCCTTTTATTTAAAATGCATCTCCGGGTTATTTGTGGGGCCTGCCTGGTGTTTTTACATGAGTAGAATGTGTCCTTTTATTTAAAATGCATCTCCGGGTTATTTGTGGAGCATAGGAATTCTTTCATTCTTATTTTTTCAAAATATAGTCCGGCCCCCCACAAGGTCTGAGTGGACCGGCCCCCTGCTGAAAAAGTTTGCTGACCCCTGTTCTACATAGTGCACATTTAAAAAAAAATTTTAAAAAAATCTCTTTTTCTTAAAGTTCTTACCTAATTAAGTTGGAGAATGCCTTAGCCCGGAACAGCCAACATGAGTAGTTGAACTACAAGTCGCATTACCTTTACCAATGATCATGGTACGTTTAAAGCACACTGATTTGCCCAAAGAATTCTGGGAACTGTAGTTTACCCCTCACAGACACTTTCCAGACACTTTCACAAACTACAGCTCCCAGGATTCTTTAACCATGTGCTTTAAATATATGGTGTAGATAATGCCAAAGTCCAAAAACTTCTGGGGGAAACCTTGGGATAACAGCTGACTAAGAACAGTCTATTACTGGTCGGTTGGTCTCAACTGGGGATAAACAGATGCACATACATCAAAACAGATCGGAGCCCAGTGCCAAGTGCAGATACCATTTTAACTGCCATATCATACATCTGCAGCTTAATTGACTCAAATACTTTTAGGCATGCAGTCTATAACCATGAATATTAAAAAAAGCTGGCACATGCAACAGCAGGTGCAACTGCAAAGGGTGTTTAATAAATCAGTTCTTGGAAGGCACTGGATAGCTGGCTACTGTCTAACACTGTCTATTTGTTAAACCAAGGTAGTTGCCTTTTAAATTGTCACTGCTTCTGTGTGGAAAATTTCAAAGAAAGATCCAGCTATGATTAAGCTTCTTGCCCACTCATTCCAATGCAACTGGGGGTGTGGAAAGGTGGGGGGGTTGCTTTCAGTAGATTGTTGTTGTTTAGTCATGTCCGACTCTTTGTGACCCCATGGACCAGACCCCATGGACCAGAGCTGGCACTCCTGTCTTCCACTGCCTCCCGCAGTTTGGTCAAACTCATGCTGGTAGCTTCGAGAACACTGTCCAACCATCTCGTCCTCTGTCGTCCCCTTCTCCTTGTGCCCTCCATCTTTCCCAACATCAGGGTCTTTTCCAGGGAGTCTTCTCTTCTCTTGAGGTGGCCAAAGCATTGGAGCCTCAGCTTCAGGATCTGTCCTTCCAGTGAGCACTCAGGGCTGATTTCCTTAAGAATAGATAGGTTTGATCTTCTTGCAGTCCATGGGATTCTCAAGAGTCTCCTCCAGCACCATAATTCAAAAACATCAGTTCTTCAGTGATCAGCCTTCTTTGTGGTCCAGCTCTCACTTTCAGTAGATGCCTGCCAACAAATGGCAATGACCACTCCCCACATCAAATGGGGGGCGCCTTTTGTGTGGTCGCGAGCAGCTCCCCGGCTCCCAGTGCGGCTCCCAGTAGTACGGGCTGGCTTCGCCCTCCCCAGGCTGAATACCTGGAGGTCTCCGCCTACCTCAGCCAATTGCCCAATCCTGCCTGGGGAAGCGTTGCCAAGGGAATCGGCCAGGTAGGGGGAGGGACCGCCCTGCCCACAGAACAGAAGGTGAATCTTATCTGCGAAGCGTCAGTTGGCTCCAGAGCTTCTCCCACCCTGCCCTCCCTCAGTTAAGCCTTCTTTTGCAGGTTAACCTCTTCTCCATAGGTACGCGGGTGCTGCTACCTCAGGGGCCTTTCCCGTAGCAAAACATCACAACTTTGATGGTTTCAAGCCTTGGGCAGAATCCTTTGGTCTATCTTTCTAAATGGGGGGGGGGAGCCTGAAACGGTGACCCACACCCCCATTGCGGCGGTGATTTCAGGGTTCCCTGTTAAATGGGTCTTGAGGGGAGGCATTGGCCATACGCCAAGAGGTTGTCATTGCTCTCCCCTTGCAATGGCGGTGAAATGGGGGGCGGGCTCTCTGCTTGAACATATGTTCTCCAGAGCCAGCCTAATCCCCACACATTCTGGATAACCCTGATGTCTCCCAGATCCCCAGCTGGGGACTGGAAAGGATAATTGCCCAGTGCCTGAGACAAGGTCTCCCTACATCTGAAACGTAATAAAGTTGTGGCCAATTTTAATCCCATAGCACGTTGTCTTGAGTTATTATTCCGCTTGGGGGTCGCCTGGGCTTGGGGGGACTCCGTCTGTCCATGCAATGCTATACAGTAGTACCTCAGGTTACAGACACTTCAGGTTACAGACGTTTCAGGTTACAGACTCCGCTAACCCAGAAATAGTACCTTGGGTTAAGAAATTTACTTCAGGATGAAAACAGAAATCGCACGGCGGCGGCGGGAGGCCTCATTAGCTAAAGTGGTACCTCAGGTTAAGAACAGTTTCAGGTTATGAACAGACCTCCAGAACAAATTAAGTTCTTAACCTGAGGTACCACCGTATCTATAATACGGCATTCAGCTTTGCAGTGCCTGCCCCTGCAGGTTACCATAAACTTAACCGTCCAGGGGTTCTTTACCTTTACCTTTTTTACCACATTTGATCTTATATTCAACTTGATCAACTGTTCACTAAGAAACCCATCGTTTTGCACATGAAAGGCAGGTTCAAGGCTGTTGCTGCAACTTGAAATTTACCACAAGTTTAATTGTTTGCTTGGTTTTTTACTACTTGCCTCTTTATTACTGTGTTCCAATAAACTGGATTTACCTATACTTTAATTTCAACATCTTGCAATGCATATTCCTTAGCACTCATAACACTTCTTATATTGTGAGCCAAAAAAAGAAAAAAAGAAAAGCTTCGCTTCCAGGATATTAAATGAATAACTAAGTTTGAAAATAATAAAATGTAAGTACTTTGTTGAATAGAATTCCTACAGGGTTTAATAGTTCCTCTATAAAAATTTTAGCAGTGCGCTGGGAAAGGCACCAACATAGCGTTCCTTATTTTTTCAATCATAATTAAATCTTTAATAATGTATTAGGAAACTACCAGTCATTGACTTGTCAAATAGCCTAAAGTAGATGAAGGCAGAATTGGATAAATCTGTTTTGGATTCTGATGCCTCTTGCATTCTTAAATGTGCAATCCTGCATACTTACTACCTAGTATGAATACATTTCCCCAACTATTAGTATTATTACTACATTTATTACCTAACCTTCACCAGGGCGGGTTACAACAATTTAAAATTCAGAATTAAAAACAGATTAAAAAAATTACAGTCACGGGAATGGGGTGAGCCCTGAAAACACACATCTCAGGTATCAAATGCCAGGGTAAAGAGGTGTTATTTATTAAGAAAGGGCTGGTTCATCTACACAGATCCATAACTTGCTATCTGTAGCACCAAGGGATTACTGCTTGTCTATGTATGATTTATTTATTTTTTTAAAGGTAAAGGCCCCCTGGACAGTTAAGTGCAGTCAAATGAGACTATGGGGTTTCGGCGCTCATCTCGCTTTCAGGCCGAGGGAGCCAGCGTTTGTCCACAGACAGCTTTCTGGCTAAAACACTTCTGGTGCAACAGAACACGATGATGGAAACTAGAGTGCAGGGAAATGCTGTTTATCTTCCCACCGCAGTGGTACCTATTTATCTACTTGAACTGGCGTGCTTTCAAAGTGCTAGGTTGGCAGGACCTGGGACAGAGCAACGGGAGCTCACCCATTATTATTAGTGGGATCTGCAACCTTCTACTTGAGGTACCTATCATGTTCAACATGCCAGCCAGCCACGACCATCTCCAAAGTACTCCATTCTACTCCACTCCTGATTTTCTATCTGTTTTCAGTCGACAGCTAATATTATATGCCTATGCCCATGTTCAGTTCTCACTGAGCTTCTTAAAAAATTGGAAGGGATGCCCCATTAGGTTTTATTTTTAAAGAAGATTTTTCTTTTGTGCATTCTTTGAGCTTTTCTAAGCATAATGATATTTTCCTCTTCTTTCTCTAAGGTCCTGTTCTGTCTCCTGTCAGCGGTCACCAAAGCTTGATATTATATTTAATGTTCCACTTTTCTGTTAGCCTGTTTGGGTGGGGCTAGCCTAAAATAGCATATTCAACTATACAAGATAAGTAAAATGAACACTAAAAAGAATAAAATTTGTAACATTAAAATAATAGATTTGCAAAGCAGCCAATAATAACAATTTAAGCATGCTGGGATTTAATAACAAAACTGCGGTAGGTGCCTGAAAACTAAAATGAATGGGATTTCATACCTTGAGAGAGAGGGCATTCCAATGCTTGGTGCCAGCACTGAAAAGTCCTTAACATGCCACTTTGACATTAGTGCCATATCATTACTGTATTTTAAAAATAATAATCTTAATATAAATATTCATATAAAAGGTCATCTCTTCAATATTGCACTGGAACAGAACTAAGAATTCTGATCACCAGTCAGTAGACAATCTGATGCCACAATACAGACTAATTTCCAAAATGTTCTGAGAAGACATGGATCCTCAAAGAATTCATGCCACAAAGACACTCCCGACATAGAGAGGGGGTGGGGTTGCGGGCTCACGCCCCCAACTACAATCTCGCGGGGCCGGCGTCAGCCCCGCGGGACTCAGGGATTCCCCTAGCTCATCAATATTCATCGCCCTCATCGCCAGCCAATCGGCTGGCGCTGGGGGCGGGCTTGCCAGGTGCACTTAAGGTCAGGGCAGCCCTGCCTCGCCACAAATAGATTTTTCACATACATATCAACACAAATTTTCTGATAAACAGTATTTTTTTTCACACATTCATTGACTACTTAAGCCAGGCATGGCCAAACTTGGCCCTCCAGATGTTTTGGGACTACAACTCCCATCATCCCTAGCTAACAGGACCAGTGGTCAGGGATGATGGGAATTGTAGTCCCAAAACATCTGGAGGGCCAGGTTTGGCCATGCCTGACTTAAGCTATCAAACATATAGTTATCAAGCTTCACACCATTTTCTGGTGTTAAGACTGTCAAGAGGGGCCCCTATTGGTAGACCCACCATCTTCAGAACTTGGGTGGTGGCCCAAGAGAGGGCATTCTCTGTGGTATCCCCTAGGCAGTGGGATTTCCTCCCCACAAATATTGTCAGGGGCAGCACATCCAATTTGACCAGGCGTGCTCCCTTTGCCAATGCCAGAGAAGCAAAATCTGCATTGGCTCTGATTTCCAGTTGGCAAGATCTCACCAAAATCTGGTGAGATTTCACATGATCTTGACAGAAATCAGCACTGATTCACACCCGCTTCATGAGTGGGCTGGCTGGCTCACTGTGTAGTTTTTTTGGGGGTTTTGGCAGATGCTGAAGACACACTTCTTTACCCTGGCCTTTGAAACCTGAAATATATAGGCGGCAAGCCTTTTGCACAGCGGTTCCATTCCTGACCCCCATGCACATCAGTGGAGCACAGATAAGCCCACTTCTTTCACCCCTGCCTCACGGTTACTGCCTGTATGTTTCAAGACCCATCCTATTTGCTTTGTTGTAACCCAAGGGGACACAGGTGGCGCTGTGGGTTAAACCACAGAGCCTAGGACTTGCCGATCAGAAGGTCGGCGGTTTGAATCCCCGCAACAGGGTGAGCTCTCATTCGGTCCCAGCTCCTGCCAACCTAGCAGTTCGAAAGTACGTCAAAGTGCAAGTAGATAAATAGGTACTGCTCTGGCGGGAAGGTAAACGGCGTTTCTGTGCGCTGCTCTGGTTCGCCAGAAGCGGATTAGTCATGCTGGCCACATGACCCGGAAGCTGTACGCCGGCTCCCTCGGCCAATAAAGTGAGATGACCCCAGAGTCGGTCACGAATGCACCTAATGGTCAGGGGTCCCTTTACCTTTACCTTAATCCATTTTAACTGTTTTTAATATTGTATTTGTAAATTGGTGTAACCAGCTCTGGTACCGCAAAATGAGGGTGGTCAAAAAATCTAATAAACTTTGGCAGTAAAGGTGCATTGTGGCCAAATTGAAGAGCTAGGATTTGGCCTAAGCTGTCAAAATGTTCACTGTAAATCACGAATAATGGTTGTTTTTGTTCTTTTAAAATAATTTAACTAAAAAGTATTAAATCCCTATAAACACTTTGATCCTAGAAATATAATTTTGCACTTTGGAACAAAGAAATGGCTGCCTTTCTGGGGAAAGGCTGAGGCAGGGGGAGGCTGGAGCAGAACACTGGTTTATAGGTAAAGCCATGGCAGAATCTGGCAAGATTAGGGGGGGAAACTTTGGGAAACACTGCACAGAGCATGTCAAGATCTGCTGGATCATGAGGAAGGCCTAGTTGACTTTGGAATTCCCTGGCTTTTCAGACACCAGCACTGGTTATCTGGTAGAACATAAATCTTAATTGATCAGACCAGCAAAACACCCACTGATGGGTAATCTGACCAGGTGGACATGGACAGTTTATTATTTCAGCTTCAAATTCCTAGAAGAGTTAAGTCTCTCATGTCTTAGTGCTGCTTGGCTCATATATTATCAATTTGTTAACCAGTGTCAACCTTTACATCACATAAGGGGGTTTGCCAGCTGCTGTATATACAGTTATTTTGTAACATAAACCGGTATATAACCCGCAACACAATTATTCATTTTAAAAGGTCTATTAATCATTATAGTTTGTCATTTCGAGTGCGCCATGGTCCTCTATTCATTTTTCAAGTTACTTTTTCCTTTGTCAAATATGCATTAAGAATGTTTCACTGTCACACAGGTTTGCTACAAAGCCAGCACAATCCTTTCTCTTGTTTATTTATCAGACTTAATGTAATGGGATCCCTTGACAAGTACATAGATGAAGAAGTAAGAGCCAATTTCAGAATACTAAAATCGGGAGCACCAAATGAGACTTTGGGAACCAGCACTTTCCCCCTTCCCTTATATTCTGGTGTATCTTTTTGCACAAAAACTTTTAGGCCTGGGTCCAGCATGTATAACTCACTGCCTCCATTCCATGTTCCTTCATTATTGATTAACCGGAAATGTGCTCTAAAGCTCACTATGTATGCAGACCCTCCAAGTGTCCCTATTTTCCAAGACAGTCCCGGATTTATACAGTGGAACCTCGGGTTTCGAACGTAATCCATTCCAGAAGTCCGTTCAACTTCCAAAAGGTTTGAAAACTGAGGATCAAAGGGACGCCAGCAGGTTCAATGGGGAAAATTGAGAAACACACCTTGGAAACTGTTTGACTTCCAAGGCGCGTTCAGAAACGGAAGCATTCACTTCTGGGTTTTCGGCATAGAGCTTCTGAAACGTTTGGTAGCCGAGATGTCCAAAAACCAAGTTGTGACTGTAAAAGCTGTCCTGGTTTCTGATTTGACCCCAGAATGTCCCGCTTTTTCCTTAGGACATCCTTACTTTCATCAGAGGAATGTTGGAGGGTATGGAGTTATCCAACCCCCGAGGCGTCTGAAGGCAATCCTTCTGAGCACAATTCAAAGTGATGGTGTTGACCTTTAAAGCCCTAAACAGCCTTGGCCCAGTATACCTGAAGGAACGTCTCCACTCCCATTGTTCAGCCCGGACACTGAGGTCCAGTTCCAAGGGCCTTCTGGTGGTCCCCTCACTGCGAGAAGTGAGGTTACAGGAAACCAGGCAGAGGGCCTTCTCGGTAGTGGCACCCACCCTGTGGAATGACCTCCCATCAGGTGTCAAAGAGATAAACAACTACCTGACGTTTAGAAGACATCTGAAGGCAGCCCTTTTAATGATTCATGTTTTAGTGTATTTTTAATCTCTGTTGGAAGCCACCCAGAGTGGCTGGGGAAACCCAGCCAGATGGGTGGGGTACAAATTAATAATAACAATGGGAAGTTTTGTTTAATGTTTGATTACGTGTTTTTAGATATGTTGGAAAATGCCCAGAGTGGCTGATCAAGAGTGGTATTCTCTTCCTCTCAGTCATCACTAAAACCTAAGGTCAAACTGGACTTAACATGAAGGATCCGCTTGGTCCTTGAGGTCTCTTTGTTTGTTTCTAATTAACTAACAAGCAGCTGGATGGGGAAATCTAGATCAGGGCCACAGCATGAGGGAGAAGGGATTTAACAAGCATTGAATTGCCCTGACAGCTGTTACTACTTATTAGCAATATGGCCATCTTTCCTTCCAGGACACATAGGGTGTGTTGTGAGGAGATCTAGGTTGGGATGTCTCCCGCGTTCTCGGATGCCAGTCTGAATCCCACTCTGCCCCAAAAGTTCCACTTAGTAAACACAGCAGTAAATAAACTAGCAAGGGCTTATCAGGTGTTTAACTTTGCCAATGCCTGAACCTTTGCATCTTCCAGAAGTAATGAAGTATTTGTTTTGTTTTGTTTTAATTCCAATTTGCAATTTGGTAGCCAAATATTAGACACTGTATCTTCACTCACTGCAATCATGTATGCTGGCCTGCGCTATGCAAGACAGTAATCAGCTAGTTGGCATATTTTGGGAGGATTGAATAAAAATGTTTTCACAGAACTAAATCATGATAGATAGATATAGATACATAGATAGATAGATGATAGATAGATAGATAGATAGATAGATAGATAGATAGATAGATGATAGATGATATAGATAGACGGTTAAGTCCAGTCAAAGGCAACTCTGGGGTTGCGGCGCTCATCTCACTTTCAGGCCGAGGAAGCCAGTGTTTGTCCATAGACAGCTTTCCGGGTTATGTGGCCAGCAGGAATAAACCGCTTCTGGTGCAATGGGACACCGTGATGGAAGCCACAGCACACGGAAACACTGTTTACCTTCCTGCCACAGCAGTACCTATTTGTCTACTTGCACCGGCATGCTTTCAAACTGCTGGTTAGCAGGAGCTGGGACAGAGCAACGGGACCTCACTCCGTTGCAGGGATTCTAACAGCCAACCTTCCGATTGGCAAGCCCAAGAGGCTCAGTGGTTTAGACCACAGCGCCACCCACATCCCTGATAGACATATAAAACAGGGTGAAGCTATATAGTAATATGCAAGTAGAAGGAACTGATGAAAACCCATGAAAACAGTAGGCCTTTAATGACACTCAGACATCTTTATAGAAATATTTTTTACTCACACCAGTGTGGCTTTTGACTCCCAGTTGGCAGAAGCAAAGCCCAGTTTTGTGAGTTGGCTGAACACATCTACTATCCCCAGAGCATTTTCAAGCCCCACAAAATATTGGGGTAAGGGTAAAGGTAAAGGGGACCCCTGACCATTAGGTCCAGTTATGACCGACTCTGGGGTTGCGGCTCTCATCTCGCTTTATTGGCCAAGGGAGCCGGCATACAGCTTCTGGGTCATGTGGCCAGCATGACTAAGCCGCTTCTGGCGAACCAGAGCAGCACACAGAAACACCATTTACCTTCCCACCGGAGCGGTACCTATTTATCTACTTGCATTTTGACATGCTTTCGAACTGCTAGGTTGGCAGGAGCAGGGACCGAGCAACGAGAGCTCACCCCGTTGCGGGGATTTGAACCGCCGACCTTCTGATCGGCAAGTCCTAGACTCTGTGGTTTAACCCAGAATGCCCTACTTTTCCTTACGATGTCCCTATTTTCATTGGAGAAAAGTTGGAGGGTGTGTGTTTGTGTTCTGCCACATGACTCAGCTAAAAATTTTGCACCCAGGGATTTCAAGATATTCAAGGGGGGACAGGGAGTTTACCTCATACATCATCCCCAATTAATCCCTGTTTTCGCTAATTGACATGTTTCTCTGTACTTCTTCCATAGACTCAAGTCTAAAGCCTAGTGCTCAACTTGAGGCAGGAATCAGTCCGGACCTAGGATAATTCCTGCAATGTGAAAAAGGAATAATGGATCAGAATCTGCCTTTGCAACAGGATAGGTGCATCATCGCATATTGATATTTGGGATAGAGACTTCTAAAGTTTCCACAAAGGTTTGGGCTCCAGCACCTTTCATTTGGGAAATCACACCGTATTGGCCGCATTACCTGAATCTGTGTCAATAGAATTTACTTCTACATAGGTGTGCTTTGCAAAGCAACCCAATATGCATTGAAAAAGTCATTAAGCAGCAATGTCCTATGAGACAGGCCTATTGACAGTGTTATCCCTCTCAGCATTCCATTAATATAATAAGAGCTCTATTTGAGATTCACTGGCAGAAGCCAACATTTTCCCCTTCTATAAGTGGATCTCAACATTTGCCCAACTATATCGTTAATTTTTCATATCTGCCAAGCAGTGTTTGCATCCAATTTAGACACATGCTAAGAATTTTATTTATGGTTATACAATTTCTGTCTACCACCTGCCTCATTCCATTTGTCCACACCAATATGCCTGTCTTGCCCTTTTTCACAGACATATGTGAGCAGTAGCCACAATTAGCAACATTTGAAACACATTATATATACTATTTGGCACATGGATGGCACTGTGGATTAAACCACAGAGCCTAGGACTTGCCGATCAGAAGGTCGGCGGTTTGAATCCCCGTGACGGGTTGAGCTCCCGTTGCTCGGTCCCTGCTCCTGCCAACCTAGCAGTTCGAAAGCACGTCAAAGTGCAAGTAGATAAATAGGTACTGCTCCGGCAGGAAAGTAAACGGCGTTTCCGTGCGCTGCTCTGGTTCGCCAGAAGCGGCTTAGTCATGCTGGCCACATGACCCGGAAGCTGTTCGCTGGCTCCCTTGGCCAATAAAGCGAGATGAGCGCCGCAACCCCAGAGTCGGTCACGACTGGACCTAATGGTCAGGGGTCCCTTTACCTTTGTATATAATATTTAGTGCAAATCTTAGGTAGGGTTCATCCAAGAGAAGTACAGATACATATATTACTATAATATACATGCATAGCTACATATAGTCATTTCCCATATTCTCTTACTTGCATATATCTCAACATTAAAATAATTTTGCAATAATGATTTGTGACTGTCAGGAAAGAAATACTACTGTACTTTTATTTTTTAGATGTGAAGTGCAGACACAGACTTATGTGCTGAGTCCAGTAACATATACCAAGGGTGCAGATTGGTACTAAAGAGCTAAGAATTTGTGCTTGAAATGTTTCTGTTTTTTTAGAACTTGAATATACAATAGAACTTTCCCTGAAATGCTAGAGTTTATTATTATTATTATTTCTAGAGATCAGGGGATAGGTGGGAAGACTGGAACTTTAAAAGAGGACTTTCCTCAACAAATGCTATAGTGCATCGACAATTTGTTCCTTGTGATCTATTGCATTTTTGAATTTCAGGTTCTAATCTTTTTTGTCGGGCATAGTTTCACAGAACTTGGCTGTAAATAGGTTCTGCTTTCAGTTTGTGAGTTTGCAACCTGCTAGTGGGTTTTTCTTTTGTGAACTGGGCTTTCTCTGTGGCTGTGCTTTAAGGCAACACTTGGACAGAGTCTATTAATAGGCTTCATGAGAGCTAATTGTTAGAAGATTTATTTATTTTTTTGATACAGGACTTACCTGGGAGCAACTGAATAAGGAAAACTGATCAGAAATGAGGATACAGGGCATATCTCCCTTCTACTCCATCCCCCAAACTCACATAATTCAGGTCTGCAGCTGTAATAAGGAACAAAGGGGACAGAGTGTAATAAGCATTCACACTTTACATTTTGGGTGCCTTTTGCGGGATCGTGCACATGGTGCTACATTTCCCAGGGATCTTACTAGCAAACAGGGGCTGGCCTGCCTCTCAGTGTTATTATTTGGAGGTTCATGCCCAACCTCAGTAGTCAAGTTTCATTGCTGAGAGGTGAAGCCAGGCCCATTTATATAGGGGGTGGAGCCGACAATAGCCAAGCAGTTGGCTCTGGAGATTTACCCTCCCTTAGTTTAATGTTTTCTGGTTTGCAGGTTAACTTTTTCTTCTTGTTCAGCAGGCACTGCTACGGTCTTTGACTGGTTGCTGTTGAAGGACCAGGAAGAAATTTTCCTTCACTGGTAGGTTCAGTGGTGGAGCTTCATGCTCCGGCACTGGGGGGCAGAGAGCAGGCGGGGGAGGGGCTAGCGCATGTCCCAGGGGTGTAGCGTGCTGCCTGCAGGGGCGTGCCTACATAGCGCCCAGCACAATGGCACCCCACCGGGATCGTGCTGCCAGAGGCGGTGTGCTCCCCCCGCACTCCTCTTCCTGCACCAGTGGGCAGGTTTTGTCTTCCCCGTAGCAATTCATCACAACTTTGGCCTTGGGTGGAATCCTTTAGTCCTTTTCCCCCCTTTAATGGGGGGGTGAAGTGGTGACTCACCCCCCCCCGCAGCGGCTATTCCAGGGTCCCCCTCTTAAAAAGGGTTATATATATGGGTGTCACTGGCCATACACTGAAAGGTCAGTGAACTACCCTGCGTGTGGGGATATGGGCTGGGCTGCCTGCTACACTTATGTCTCACAGTGCACCCCCCCCATATCCCATTTACCCTGATGTGCCCCAGTTCCCCCCAGCTGGGGGGCTGGGAGGGATACACGCCCAAGGCCTAAGCCAAAGTTCTTCCTACATTCGGAAGTTTATTAAAGTTGTGGTCTAATTTTAATTCCATAACATGTTGTCAGAGTCTTTATTCCTTATGATTCCTGGGGGCTGGGGCTTTCGCGGCTTGGTCACGCAAAGAACCTAAAAGGGGAAAAGTCTTCTTAGGGAACTAATTCTCTCCAGAGACCTGATGTAGATTTGGCTGATTGCTGACAAGATGTGCAAAGATGTGTCTCCATCTGTGCGCAACTTAAAAATGTGCAGATAAGCACAAAGCGTGTTCTCCTTCATGGAGAGCACATGTTGCGGTGGGGGCTAGCAAGATACCCACTGTTGCTGGGCGGGAAAAGAGTTTGACCACCTTTATCATGGAGCTTCCTGTTGCTGGGGAGATTTATATGTTGCCATTTTGTGATTGACAGCCATAGCCTTTAAATACCCTGCGCGCAGTGTTGAGCTTCCTCTTTTCGCTGCGCGCATCGGATCACCCTCGCTCCCTCCCTATTTTCAGGTTGTTCGCTTGACCTTGCTATGCCTGTCATGGAGTCGCCTGCTCTTGGAGCAGGGGCCCAGTAGGAATTTTGTCCATTTGGCTGATTGGCTGGTGCCATTTGGTTTTTGCCTACTGTGTAGCAAATCGTCACAACTTGTAAGGTTGCGGTTAGGCATTGGTTTAGGAATTGGTTGGTGGAGGGGTATGGATTGGCTGTGCCTGCCCCTCCAAAATGCTGCTGCTGCAAGGGTATTCCATTAAAGAAATCCAGGGGCTTGCCATACTCTTGTCCGAACTCCTGTCAAGGGGCTAGGGCCACGCAAGAGCCCCTGGGAGCATTTGGGGAGAGGTGAGGCATGGTTCCCAGTCCCATCTCTCTCCCCAAAATGTTTTCCCTTTCTGACTTCGCAGGCGTGCGAATGTCAGTCTGTCCCCGTGGGGGGTCAGATAGTCACAACCAATGCCTAAGCAACCACTCACATTGCTTGTAATTTTAATGAAGTTGTGGCCAAAATGATGCCAAAAACCTTAAACTAAAATCATGTGTCAATTGTGTTTTATTGGGGGGTGTCTTGGGGACCTCGACATGCAAACATTCTAAACCGCTATAAACTTCCAGCAACCTCCTTCCAAAGAAAATCAAACTGGGGCAAACCCCACACGCCTGGACTCAGAGAAGTGGGGAAAGCAGGACATTGTCAATAATGAAGATATGCTGGCGTGTCTCTTTGTTAAAACAACTTTGATAGTCTGGATAGCCTCCCATATAGTTCTGTGGTTAGATACCAGAATAGGGAGAAGGGAAGATACAGCCAAATATGCAGACACAAGCTTGGTTACAAAAAAAGTAATAAACCTATAAGTGCTACAGAGCAATCACACTGACTTGATTCTCATAAACAAAGGGACATATTAGGCTGAGTGCTGCAGTGCTAACAGCTGCGTGCAGTAGCTCTAGCCAAAGGATGCCCAGTGATAAGGAAAAAGTCAATGTACCCACGCTGAATGCAAGCAGATCACTCCCAACCTTCTCTCTCTCTCTCTCTCTCTCTCTCTCTCTCTCTCGCTCTCGCCCTCTCTCTTGCTTGAAGCCAACATTATGCAGCTGGCGATTCCATCTGTCCCTTTCCATTCCCAGCCAAAACCATTGGGCTTCCTATTGGACAAAGGTAAGGAAATCAATAAGGGCTGAGAATCTTGGAGGTAGAAGTTACTAATGGCACTCAGCCTGGCACACAGAAACAGTGAGATTCGGTCCTGTAGATGCAGCTCAGATTTTTATTTTTATTTTAATCTTCTTCTAGCCCGCCACCCTTGCCTTTGTCTTTTTCCAGGCGGAACAAAAGAAGAGCACAAAACTCTAAAAGGCCTAGCCATTTAATCCTGGATCTGGTCATGTTTCCAGAGGTGCTTGTTGTGTTATGGCAGACTGAAATCTAGAGAAGGCATAAATCATGCCGGCGGTCATTGATCAAGCTGGTCATAAAGTGAAAAAGTTGAGACCCCAAACACATTTTAAAAAGGCCAAAAAAATACATTGTTTTAGGCTGCATACACGTGGCATTTTATTCTAGAATCAACGGAAGCCGAGTTCTTGTTTTTTCCTACTTTCTCCACACAAAATCTTGATCTGTTGCCTATGTTTTGCCCCTGAAAAGTGCTTCTTGAGAAACTGGCTTCATTTTGAAAATAAAAGCTTGTCGCAGATTGATTCTACGTTGTGCCACAGTGTGTCCATTTGAATTCAGTGGCCTTAGCAGGTTATCTGTGTGTCTACTCCATCCATAATGCGGCAGCTAGACTGGTGACTGGGAGCAACCGCCGAGACCACATAACACCTGTCCTGAAAGAGCTACATTGGCTCCCAGTACGTTTCCGACCTTGGTGCTGACCTTTAAAGCCCTAAACATCCTTGGCCCAGTATACCTGAAGGAACATCTCCACCCCCAACGTTCTGCCCGGACAGTGAGGTCCTTCTGGCAGTTCCCTCACTGCGAGAAGCAAAGCTACAGGGAACCAGGCAGAGGGCCTTCTCGGTAGTGGTACCCGCCCTGTGGAACACCCTCCCATCAGATGTCAAAGAGATAAACAACTACCTGACATTTAGAAAACATCTGAAGGCAGCTCTGTTTAGGGAAGTTTTTAATGTGTGACATTTTAATGTATTTTTAATCTTTGTTGGAAGCAGCTCAGAGTGGCTGGGGAAACCCAGCCAGATGGACGGGGTACAAATAAATTATTATTATTATTATTATTATTATTATTATTACCCAGGTGTTAACTTCTGATGAGCCCCTCCTGGTCTTTGGGTTAACTTTGGACTGAACAGCCCTTCAGAACAAAGAAGACTGTAAAGTAGGAGACATAATTACCCCACTTGGTGCAATATTTTTTTCAGTTATGTAAGCAACTTGTAGATTGATGAACAATAAAGTAGGACTTGGGCAGTTATCCTGCCCCCTCACATCAAAGTAAGCCTCATTGAACACAATGGGACTTCTGAGTAGGCGTGCTGAGAATTGTTCTGTCAGGCTGCAGTCCTCACATATTTCAGAGAAAGCTCCATTAAACATAGCAGGATTTGGTTTCATAAACCAAGAATAGAACAGGACTGAGAATTTATCACTGTCATTTCTAATTTATACCTGGATACTAAAAAGCTGGAAGCCCACCAAAAACATGGTAAACCAATGTCCAAATGATACTTCCAAACACCACACAATACACACAGGATTCTGCTCATGCCTTTCAATGACAAAGAATGCTCTTCCGTACATATTCTGTACTTCAAACATATTTTATGCATGAATAAAAAAAATTGCACATTATTATTATTATTATTATTATTATTATTATTATTATTATTTCCTTCAGATGCAATTTGGGAACCTCAAATGACGGTGGGCCCAACACTGTGATTTTAATTTATTTCTCCTGCTTCCAGCTGAAGTCACGCGCTGTAGGTGATTCATAGATTATTTGAAAAGCTGCAGGAATTCATTTGAAGAGAGCACACTTAAAAAGTAAAAATAAAAAGACTTTGGAGTGTTGCAATATTTAAAAGGTGGTTTTGCATTGTAGGAATGAAGAGCAAGCACCCAGGTGTGTGCGGACAAGCGAAAGAGATGAGGGATGCATGAGGAATTCGATCTTCCTGTGCTCCAGTATGAACTGATGTGATTCATACCTTCCAGACAAATATGTTGATTTGTGACTTAAGTTATCCAGAGGTTTTCTGCCCTTTCCAAATGTTCAAACACAGTTCACTTCTCAAAAACAAACCAACATCAAAATATGTTTTAGATCTCGTGCTATGTGAGAAAACACATTTTCAAATGCATGTTTAAGTACCTACAGTCGTACCTCGGAAGTCGAATGGAATCCGTTCCAAAAGTCCATTCAACTTCCAAAATGTTTGGAAATCAAATTGCAGCTTCTGATTGGCTGCAGGAAGCTCCTGCGTCCAATCAGAAGCTGCGGAAGCCCCATTGGATGTTCAGGTTTCAAAAAAATGTTCGCATACCAGAAAAATCACTTCTGGGTTTGCGGCATTTGGGAGCCAAAGCGTCCAACTTCCAGGGCATTCAGGATCCAAGGTATGACTGCATTTTAATGTGAAATTTCATGTAGTTTTTTTTAATAATCACAGACTAATGGAAAATGGGACAGAATGGACTGCAAAAAAAAAAAAAAGTCACACAGTGATTTAACCATCACTAATAAAGGCATGGGATGTAGAGAGAAATAACTTGTCACCAGACCGGTTCTTTCACATGGCATACAAACATATAGTCAGAAGCTTTTATCAATTATCCATTTTGATTCATCAAGAGTTGGTTAGCTAATGGGACAGGGTGCTTAGCTTATCCCCTGTTCATACCCTACAGTTCCTCCCGTTATCTGATTTTCCTTCAATCAGGGCACTAGACTTGTTTTGGTTTTGCAAACCTACTTCTAGATCCATGGGATAGGAAAGTGATGATTGCAGGGATAAATCTATAGGCAGGGAGGGTGTTGACCCTGACCAGGCACTTGGCTACAAAGCCCCTTTCCTAACACTACTTTGTAGAGAAGAAGCAACCGTCAGCATTGACTATTTAACAGATAAGGTAAAGGTAAAGGGACCCCTGACCATAAGGTCCAGTCATGGCCGACTCTGGGGTTGCGGCACTCATCTCTCTTTATTGCCGAGGGAGCCAGCGTACAGCTTCTGGGTCACATGGCCAGCATGACTAAGCTGCTTCTGGCGAACCAGAGCAGTGCACAGAAACACTGTTTACCTTCCCGTCAGAGCGGTACCTATTTATCTACTTGTACTTCGTGCTTTCATACTGCTAGGTTGGCAGGAACAGGAACCGAGCAATGGGAGCTCACTCCGTTGCAGGGATTCAAACCGCCAACCTTCTGACCCGCGTCCCTAGTTCCAACTAGTCTTGTGCTAAAATGTTTCTCAGTCAATGGGGGTGGGAATTTACTGAATATAAGGATAGCAAAAGCAAAGATAAGAAGTTCAAAGCATATATATGACAGACACTCTTCTTTGGAAATTAAACCAATGTCCCGACTTTAAAATTCAAAAGCTTTACTTAGAGAAGCTCATAGTTATAGATGAATTAAAGCATAATATTTACAGTCACGTGTTTCTCCAAGCATGGGTTTACAGTCTTGTCTTCTAACTTCCAAACAACTCCATTTTCCTCTTTCCAGAACTGAGTATTCTGTCTCTCAATAAGGCCATGCCTTGCAGTTCCTATGAGAGATTTCCACTTCTACCTTCTCCTACAGCTTTGCTCTCTTTCTTTCCAGCAGAGAAGAGACACTCTAACACTCTATTCAACTTAGCAGTGTTCACAGTGGATTCTAAAACACATAAAACAAAGTCTCTCCTTCAGTAGATCCCACCTATGTGACCGACATTAGCCAATCACGCAAGAACTACTAGAGAACTCTCTAGAATTCAGTTACCAACCAATCAAATATAAACACATAGTAACGCATACAAGCATGTGTAATTTCAGTGAATCAAATTACTATACTTAACAGGAATTGCATCCAAACATTTTCAGAGGGGAGAGAAAATGTTTGCAAAGTTTTCATGCATAGGGTGCAGGGTGTTGTCAGGCTTACTTTACTTTTGAGGAGGCCAAATGTTGCTGGTGCCCTTTCATATTCCACATATAACGTCACTGAGGCAAAAGTACCTCACAGTGGCAAATAACATTAGTTTACATTCACTACTTTGCCCATTTTTGCCTCAGGACATACCCACCACAGTCATGACACTGTCTGGAAGCCGGCCAGAAAGGACTGTGCCCCTGAAGCTGAAAAAGGCTCCTCACCTCTGATCTAACTGCTAAGCTTGATCTCAGGTCATTTAATTAAATACTTATATTATTTTCCTCCCTTTCAAGTTCTGAGTTCTGGGCTCCCTTCACTGCTTTTGCTGCCCCTGATGCGAGGAATGCATTCCAGAAATTTCACATTAGCTGGAGAGCACTTCTTTGGTATCTTAAATACATGAACTCCAGAAAATACGACGCCTCCTTCATGGCCTCTGCCAAATCCATTTGATGGGTGTATTGAGTGTAGTCAATCTGGCTTCTTGCCTGAGTGCTAGGGTAAGAGGCACTTACGTTGGAGGGTAAACAAATGTTGTGAGTTGAAAAGGCAGCCGTGCATGCTGGGATGAAGAGATTCAGGCTCCAAGTTAATCTTCCTTCCCTGTTGAAACCCATCCATTTTGAACAAACTCTTCCCAAAAGAGGACTAACTTGGCATATTTAACTCCTGCCAAACAAATAACAGCATTGTTCAGTAGGTGAGACAGCAATTCTGTAGAGAGGTTTTGTAGACTCTCCAGTTGTCACAGTGTGGAATCTGTATAGCTCAACTGGAGTACCATTATCTCAATTGCTTCCCCTGTCTTCCACTTTAATGATAATAATAATAATAAAGGACCACTCAATCCTACTTAGTACTCTGGCTTGCAATATCTTCTATCAGTTCCACCAGAGGGAGCTGAAACCCCAAGGTAGAACCTCTGTTGACCAGCTCTGCTCCCTCATGGTGAAATGGATGGTCCCCGCCCCCTTTACGATTTTATTGTCTAAATTATGCCAATAAAGGCTGAATTAATGAAATGAAGAACTGGTTTCTACATTTAACAGAACTGAGTGGTAGAGCTTTTCTTGGACCATAACACTTTGATCTGCAGGTAAAAGGGTCCCATTTTTTTTGCAAGGTCAGCCATGCAGACCGCCCCCCCCCCCCGCCCAAAGAATTGCATGTCAGATGGACATTTCCAGATTGCAATTGTTTTGTTGCTGATTTGTTAATTGGTTTATATGATTTATGCTGTATTTGTGATGTTACTATTGCTCATTGTTTGCCTGCTACTTTGAGATTCATTTGAATGAAAAGCAGCATAGAAATCCAATGAACCAAATCAAATCAAAGAGAATGTAGGAAATCTTCTTTTCAAGTTTTCCTTTCCTATCACTGACTAACGTTCCTGAGCCTGGAGTATTTTGGTGTTCAAATATACCATTGGCTGTCCTCCCAGAGTGTGCAATCACTAAAATTACAGATTTATTATTATTATTATTTCTTTAAAGGTACTGCTTGCTGTGAACTCAAAGCATCTTGGACCAAAACTGCATTACTTTGTCATTTTCTTGCCAAACCTTAAGCTTAAAAAGCTGTCCTCAAGTGACCTCACATTACAATCAATAGTTATATCCTACCTTTTCTGCCTATGGAAAAAATACCCCTAAGGTGCTTTACAAAACTCAGTATTACTGGTTTTGTTTTAAAAATACATTAAAATTTATCCTACATTAAGGATTGAAATGAATTTCATTCTTAAATTTTACAGAAATACATGTAAAGTCGAATGCTAGGTAGGGTGGATTAAAATGTTTCGTTTGAAAAGGCTTTAAAAAGCCAAGGAATACCTAGCTGAAAATAGAATTATGCGACACTTGTTTAAAATCTGGATGTTTTTATCATTCTAGATAATAATGATTCTTTAATACATTTGGGAACTGCTTTTCAATTTTTATTTTTATTAAAAAAACTTTAGTTGGTTTACAAGCTACATATTCAAGGACTTGGGCAGAAGATTATGCCTAATAATTATGTATGCCCTTTATCACTGAACTGTGGCTCCTACTTCTTATTTCCACATTTGCCCTCTTCACAATATCATAGCTTTGAGCAAATATTCAAAATTATTCAATAACTTTAGAAAGAATAATAAGCATTTTAAATAATAATAAGCTTTTAAGCCTGAAGGCTTAGAGAAATGTGTACAGTCAAGTCAAAATAATAATAATATTTCATCAATTATGTTTGCTGATTTGCTATGAAAATTGCGTCTCCTGTCTAAAAATCACCCATTATAATCAACCCTAGATTGATTTTGAGACTTGAGTAATGAGCCATGAATTAGAGCCAGGCCAAGACGTGAAAGTAGTCCCCTTACACTGAATAACCACCACACCTCTGTCTAGACTAGGGTTTCCCAAACTTGGGTCTCTAGCTGGTTTTGTGAATTAGTTATAAATCCTCACCCACATCTCTCTTATATGTTTAATTTGCATTAGTTAATGAGCATGCAGATCTTTGTGCTCTTTTCCTTGTTATAAACTACCGGTAATCTTTCAGATAGTCTGGTGCAAGAGTTTGTTCTTGGGTAAAAAGGTATTATTAGGCACACATAAGAATGCCATATGGTTGTTTCTGTCAGGAGTTCAGCCTACACTCAAGTAGGACCCTGGCAGAGACACATGCCCGACTGGCATGTTCTCTTCCTCCTGGTTGATCGTTCGGGAGCTTCCGTATGGTGTAGTGGTTAAGAGCAGTAGACTCGTAATCTGAGGAACTGGGTTCGCGTCTCCGCTCCTCCACATGCAGCTGCTGGGTGACCTTGGGCTAGTCACACTTCTCTGAAGTCTCTCAGCCCCACTGACCTCACAGAGTGTTTGTTGTGGAGGAGGAAGGGAAAGGAGAATGTTAGCCGCTTTGAGACTCCTTCGGGTAGTGATAAAGTGGGATATCAGATCCAAACTCCTCCTCCTCCTCTTCTTCTTCTTCTTCATAAGCTTTCTTCAGCCCAAACATCACAGCGACCGATGTCAACAGACACCGGCACACTTAGGGATCCGCAGAGTTTGCACATTTTGCGTGACAGACCTCGGCAACTCAGCATATTGGCTAATCTACTATATTTACAAATAAACACACACGGAGCACTGCAACATGGCTCCCTCTCTCTCTAGCATCAGAGGGCAAAGAGAAAAAGAACACAGGACAATAGTCCCACTTCACAGAACACAGTAACACAAACATCCTGTCTCTGTCACTTCCCACTCTGTGGAGTCAAAACATATACCGTCATGTGAAAGACAACAGTCCCATGACTAGAATCATAGATCAGGAATTCTAACATGTAAAAGATCTCGCTACTCTAGGAAGCATGACTCCAGGGACCTATGTGCATCCAATAAACATTTAACATGTTTCTCCAGAATGAGGTCCTATGCAGGGGTCAGTTTTGTCCCCCAAGTTGTTGGGTCATACAGAGTTGGAGATGTGTTGTCATCGGTATTTTGCGTCTTGAGACCCCAAGCCAGCCCCCCATGAAATAACTACACACGAACACATAATTAAGGTTGATGGGTAACATTCAGGCCACAACTTTATTGATTGCAAATTAAATGCGAGTGATATTGGCATGGGCATTGGCTGAAGACTGTAACGGACTACTGCCCCAGTTGACAGAGTCTACGTAGGTAAACCCATTGGGGCAGCAACATCAGGGTTTTGCCCAACAGAAGGTTCCTGTGATCCCGGCATGGCCCTAGCCCATCAAGTGGACTTCGGACAAGATCCGGGACCCCCAGATTCCTTTAACGGAATACCTTTTGATCATTGAGGGGCAGGTGATGGCCACACCTCCCATCCACACACAAAATTAAGCCAATACCTAACTACCAAACCTGGAAAGTTGTGACAATTGCTAAGGGGGTAGGCAAAAAACCAAGTGGCCAGTGCCAATTTGCCAAATGGATAAAAATTCCTACTCGGCCTCTGTCCCAAGACACTCACTCATAGTCCAAAGCAAGGCCGAGAACCTACACTAAGGGTGGTGTTCAGCAGGGCCAATCAAGTGCCTAGGGCACTCTTGCGCTGATGCTTATATAATTCCTTTAACCCCCACCCCATCCCTTTCCTGATTGGCTGTGACCCGTGATGCCTATTTAGACCTAGAACGAAACCTGCTTAGTCAGGGGTGTGTCCAGGGGCCCAGTTGCAAGAAGGACCACCTTCTGAGGACGATCCCATCTGATGACACACAGCTCTGTTTCTTCTTTCCATTTTCTGCAGGGGAGGCAATGGATATGCTGAATCGGTACTTGGTTGAGTTCATGGACGAGGGCTGATAACTGAAACACAATTCATACAGGACTGAGATTCCTATTAATGGCTGTTTCATGTGTTTGGATGCGTGGTGTAAAGCATGCTCTAGACTGAGGTCACACTCGTTCTGAAGGAACAAGTTTGAATATGGTGGATATTCCTGGATCCATTGCTGTAACTTGAGGCCCAAGTGATTTCAGTGGTGGAGAGGACCTTCCACCAGCTTAAGTTGGGGGTCTAATTATAACCTATCTGGGCAGGGAATACTTGGCTGAAGTAATGAATGCTCTTGTAACCTCAAGACTGAACTATTCAACTTCATGTGGAACTGCCTTTGAAAATTGTTTGGAAGCTTCAAAATAGTGTAGAACACAGACGACAGGTTCAAGGAGATCAGATCAGACAACACAGGTTCTGTCCCCCCTATGGTATATGTATATGTATGTGTGTGTGTATATCTATATCTATATATATATATATATATATATATATATATATATGTCACTTGGAGACCTTTCAGGCAACAAGTGACAATTAATTTTAAATAATAACATGTATATTTGTAAGCCAGCTGACAGAGAGGGAAAACGAAGCCAAGTAACTTGCTATTTCAAATATGATACTGATTATTCAAATTATGATCTATGATATTAAATTAAAATGGGTCTTTAGTCATCGTGTTTTGTCTTTATTATTTTAATATACAATGCCAATCTTTCTAATTTAGCTAACAACCATACTTCATTTAAGTGTATGTTATATCTCTACTCTGTACTCAAAGGAATATTAACTGATTTTTATTCAGAAGCAATCAAGATAATCATTGCTAATAAAGAAAGATTGCTGATCAGAACTTTTGTTTGAATTCACTCCATCTTCTGTTAGCAATTTCCAGAGCAATATAGTTGTGTACGTCTGACACAGCAAAAACAAAACAAAACCCAGAACAACCAAAAAACAACAACAAAGAATATCCTGGCACCTTTAAGACTTGACACATTTTTAGCAGGCTCAAGTACACAAAAACTACTGCCATAATAAAAAATTGCTAGCCTTTAAAGCGCTACAAGATGTTTTGTTATCTGTTAAATCTCCTAATAAAATAACTGCTGGTTCCAGTATTAACTGATGCCCTGCAGTATCTTTTTATGTAGTTGAATTCTTCCACCTGGAATATTTTTATACAGGAACAACTCCACATAACACAGCTAAAATCTACTTAGGTACCACTAACACCCCGATCCTATTGTCAGAGACCAGGCTGAGGAGTACTGCTCTGATGAGGAATCTTGAGAGCCTCCCCCTCCCCCTGCTCCTGACCAGGATCCTGGGAGCAGTATAGATTTGGAATAGTGGTTTGGAGAGGGGCATAGTTCTGAAGACAAAAGTTGGGAAGAACTGGGGGGTTAACAGCAAAGTGGAGACAGTGGTGGAGCATATGCCTGCACTGCCCAGGGCAGGCACACTCCCGAGGGGGGCCAGGCATGCTCCCAAGTGGGGTGGGGTGCAGAGGGTGCCCTCCCAGGCACGGGATAGCTGCTCAGGTTCTGCGTTGGTCACACCTGGAATACTGTGTCCAGTTCTGTGCACTACAGTTTAAGAAGGCAATTGGCAAGATGGAACGTGTGCAGAGAAGGGCACCCAAGATGATCAAAAGTCGGGAAACTGTATGTCGAACAGTTAGTGAGTTGGGCATGTTTAGCCTGGGAAAGAGAAGACTGAGAGGACATATGATAGCCATCTTCAAATATCTAAAGTGTTATGTACTGAAGTTCTCACCCTGGGCCAGCAGGGGGATACTGTAGATAGTTATGCAAATGAAGGATCGAAAGTGATGTTCAGTGATTGTATAGTTTGTATGCAAATGAAGGATCGAAAGTGACGTTCAGTGATTGGATAGTTTTAGAAAGTTGCTACAGTTACGTTGTTCTGGAGCTCTATATAAGCAGGCTGACTGAGCTCTTCAGTTCTGTTCTGTTCTGGCCATCTGAATAAACAAGAGCTGTTTGAAGAATCGCTGTGTTATCTGATATGTTCGCCCACGACTTAACATAAAGGACTATCACATGGAAGATGGAGCAAGCTTGTTTTCTTGAACCAATGCATTCAAGTTACAGGAAAGGAGATTCCAACTAAACAGCAGGGAGAACTTTCTAGCAGTAAGAGCTGTTTGGACTCCCACTGGAGGTGGTGGACTCTCCTTCCTTGGAGGTTTTCCGCAGAGGTTGGATAGACATTAGTCATGGATGCCTTAGTTGAGTTTCCTGCATGACCCTTGGGATCCCTTCCAACTCTACAATCCTATGGTGTACATTAGGAATCTGTTATCCCTCTCTCTAGCCTATGCATTCCTGAAGAACGTTTTGAAGTTCCAATCACTGCTATTGAAGCTCCAGTTTCAAGTATTTTGCCATGTGGTTTTATGGGGCATTGGCAGAGGGTGAGCCTTAAAAAGAAGAAGAAGAAAAAGGCACAAACATCAAAAGCAATACCCGACACATGTAAGCCAGGAATGACCCAGTTTCACAATTATAATGTAATTAGAAGAGTAGATCCTGGGATTTTCTTCCAGGACTTCAGCTTACAGAAAGTGAATAATGATCTCTAAGGTCACAGACGACTGAATCCTACTTCTTATACCACAAAGTTGTAGCTTAAAAAATACATACATCATACATACATACATACATTGTGGCTTGTAGGAGGCACTTTCTATTTGCATATCCTGAATATATTCGTGGCCGTTTTAGTCTTTTTGCACTTCTAGGTTTAGTTATGCCTCCTGATTAATCATGCCTTGAGGGAGGGAGGGGGTTTGAAATCACACACTAAGTTTCAAAATCACAAACATCACACACAATTAAAGAAAGGATTTGCCTAAACAGCTGTCTTGTTTCCAGTATAACAACGGGCATCCAAGGATAAAAGCCATTCTAATTTTCAGATAATCAGATAGAACAATTGCATTGTTCTCTTTTTGACTTGCATGAAAAGAGAGCCAAAGCATATGAAGCGCTATTTTCTTCTGCAGCTCAAGAATAAATTTGTGCTAAACTGTGTGTGACATGAAAATTATGAGATGAATGTTTACTATTCTCGCTCCTACCACAGTGGAAGGGTGGCCATTCCCTTCCATTCAGCCAGGAATGACCCAGTTTCACAATTATAACCGCTGCTATATTTGGATTTGGAACGATACCCAAGCTGTAAGGCAAAAATATGACGTTTCCTTCTCCGACATTTTAATTTCATACTCTTTCCCATGGAACAACTCTAACATTAACCAATTCAAAGCATGACATTATATTGAAGTTTTTGGCTGAGTCTCAAGAATCCGCATAATTACATTTGAACGTCTAAAATATTTATTTACTGTCAGATTCTTTTTCTAAAAAAAAAAAAAAGTCACAACATTAAGCAACTTTTACACGGCACGCCAGAAGAATAAATGCACTACTTAAGCAACTCACTGAAGCTTGATTACTGTTTCTGTCGAACAGCTTTAATTGAATCATGAAATGACTGAAAACCCTTCATGAATGACTAAATACACTTTGTTTCTTTTCATTCAACTTGCAGCGCCTGTACTGTAGAGAATGCAGCTATTTTTAAAGCACCTCCATACATATTTACACATGCTGGCCCACCTATTTTACGGGGGGGGGGGGGCAGAGTGCTGCAACCTACTTCACTCAGCAGAGCTAATGAGGTTAAGCACATAGCTTGGGTAATGGGAATGTTCGGATACCAATGCAAATGCAGATTTGCAGAGCATTCCAAAAATCCATTTAAAACTAGAATTCTAAGTCAAATGCTAAAAAAGCTCAGGTTTATACAGTTACCTAGGCAACCTTGATTTTACCGCCTTGTCCAAGAAGAAATAAAGATGTGTACTTGGAACTTACATCTCATTTAAATGCATTGGGCAGATGGGTTTTCTGAAAGCCACCAGCGATGCAACTCCCAACATCCACAGCAGGGTGAAGGCTTCAAAATGCTTGTTCAGAAGGAAGGGAATGGCATAATGGTTTTGCTGCATAACTATACACTTTAAAAACAACAACAGATTGCACTGCTTCAGTTGTTTAGAATATATTTCAGTGGATGTGCAGCAGGAACATGGAAGTCAACCCCTATGCTTCTCCAACACTGAGCGGAAAAGTCTGAACACGTATTGCATACCTTCCAACATTCCTCAGGTGAAAATAGGGACATTTCTCACCCCATCCCCACCCCCACAACAGACCACCCTCAACTCCACATTTTTTGCCTCCTCCCTCCACCCACAGAGCATTTGCGTGTCGAGGTCCCCAGGCCCACCCCAATAACTCACACATCACACCATTTTTTTTGTTTAAGGTTTTTGGCATAATTTTGGCCACAACTTTATTAAAATACAAACATGTGAGTGGTTGCTTAGGCATTGGTTGCGACTATCTGCCCCCACCGTGGGGGACAGACTGACATTCCGCACGCCTGCGAAAGTCAGAAAAGGGGAATACACTTGGGGGTAGCGACGGAGCAGGGAACCTACCCTCAGCCCACCCCAAATGCATCCAGGAGCTCTTGCAGTGGCCCAAGCCCCCTTGACAGGGTGGACAAGCAATAGTTAGCCCCCAATTCCTTTAACGGAATCCCTTGCAGCAGCAGCTTTAGAGGGGCAGGCACAGCCAATCCATGCCCCTCAACCAACCAAATCATAAACCAATGCCTAATCGCAACCTTATAAGTTGTGACGATTTGCTACGCAGTAGGCAAAAACCAAATGGCCCCAGCCAATCAGCCAGATGGACAAAATTCCTACCGGGCCCCTGCCCCAAGAGCAGACAACCCCATGACAGGCATAGCAAGGTCAAAGCGAACAACCCTAATTCTAGGGAGGGAGGGACAGGCAATCTGATGCATGGGCGAAAAGAGGAAGCCTTAGCCTCGTGCAAGGAGTTTTAGCATTTCTCGCTGTCAATCAACAAATGGCAACATTAACTTCTTCCCAACAACAAGGAAAGCCCAATCACATCAATGGTCAATGATCAATTAGACAACTTTGGAGTGTCCTGGCGGCCCCCACCGCAACACGTGCTCTCCATGAAGGAGAAGACGCTTTCCACCACAGCTACATGAATGGGACGCAGCACACACACACTCCATTGTCCTGAGAAAACGTCTTAATCCCAATTTTGAGAGAAGCGCAGCCATGGAGTTTGTACGCTTCTTAACCCAGTCAACGAAACCACCCCAGAATTGGCCTTACTAAACATCTTCCAAGACACTAATGCCCACTTACACCACCTACTTTCAGCAGCCAGAAGCATCATAGCCAGACACTGGAGAGACCCATCAGGGGTAAGCACGGACCAATGGTACCAAATAGTATGGGAAACAGCCCTACTAGAAAAATTAACCAATAAACTGAAACTGACATGGGGACAAATAGAAGAAGCTCCCCTTTATCACATAAACATCCCAACAAGACAATGACAAAAATCCACCAACAGCATACAAATCAGTATGGCTAACCTGATCCAAAACACCCACCCACCCCACTCACACATGAAAACAAAGCCCACCACAGCCAACCACAAATGAACAACCACACCCTAGGCCAACCCCAACCTCTCTCATCACCAACAGAACACAAGTGAACAGCAAAGGACCGGCACAAGCAACACTGACACCAAACCCTACATATAGTAAGTAAAATAGAAACATCGCCACCCGACCCCACCCATCTTCCCCCCCCCTCCACCTCTTTCCCCCTTTTCTTCCCAACGTCTCAACACATGAAACTGATTTGTAAAAATATTACATGGAAAAGATATATATATACGAGAGAGAGAGAGACATTGCACACACTTTTGTAAATCAAGAAGATCTTTAATAAAAAACAAAACAAAACTAGGTAGTCCTTTTATTGCAGACTCTCCTGGCTGTTCCTGTATCTTCTTTCTTCAACCTCTATGAATTCATAGTGAGATATTTTGAGACACATAAAAAAAGGAAGGTACAAAAGGAAATGGACTTTGTCCCAGATTCCTTGGATGTTTGATGCAAATGCTGAATATTTTATGGCTCCTTAGGGGAACCCTCATGCCGCACAGCAACGATCCCACTTTGACAGCTGAATAAAGTCCAGAACTAAAGACACATTTAAGAAGATTAGGGCATGACTGTTTGTACATCTACAGAACACTTGCTGTTTGTTAATCAGTGGCACATAAAACATGCCCATAAGGTACGCAGCTGACTCGATGCCACACTTTTGATAGGGCACATATCAGAATGCCTGCGCAAGTTCTTTTACTGCAGAAGTGTAGCACAGAAAAGTACAAATTTATTTATGTACTAGACTCTACGACTGCAGGGCCTTTGTTTAATTAGACAGTTTAATTGGAATTTGCTTTCTTTATCTCCTCCAACAGAAATAGAATAAAAACAGTGATGTGCAACATTTCATTATCCATTCACTTAAGGGTAAACATCCAACAGAGCTAGTAACGCAGTTATGCTGCTGAGATCTGTACTACTTCACAATTTGTTTTCAAGTCACCTCAGCCCAGCTGAAAGATCATCTGCCAGTATTCAGATAAATACAGTAGTCAGGGCTTAGGGGGTTGTGCCCATTACTCACATCATCACATTCTACAGTGATCATGGCATCAACAGGAGTCTCTGCCAAAACAACCCATCAAGGGTTCTCTTGAATCCAGTGGATTCCTCTTCAGGCAGAACATCCTTCTCAGTCCTCAGCTCTGCAACGCAAAATACCTGTAGCTGCTCTGAGTCTAAGCCTCAGTGGGGAGTGATCTTACCATGACAAGGGAGTTGGAATAATAATAATAATGAAAAACCTACTCCTGGACCACAACTGTGCAGGAAGCACAGTTCAGAAACATAAGGGTGTGGCCTGCTGCAAGGGTTGGGGAAATGGAGTGTTGGTACCAACCTCATGGTTGACCTGGCAGCTGCCCCAAGCCAGTGCAGAATCAACAGAATCAAGAAACAGGAAAGAGATACAATCGACAATATTCTGGAATAATAATAATAATAATAATAATAATAATAATAATAATAATAATAATTATAAAATAAAAATAAAATTATTTGTACCCTGCCCTCCCCAGCCAGAGCCAGGCTCAGGGTGGCTAACATCATAAAACTAAGACAGTATACGAAGAACATAAGAACATAAAAACAGGCAATCAATTAATTAAAATACATCTTAAATTAGTTCAGAGCAATTTAAAATCTGGACAGATGGCAGTCCACAGGTAAAACTGAGATGTAATGTCTTATGATTTGGGAGGCATTCAGAGAGTGAAAAAGCAAATGTTATTTTCGCCCCAGTCCTGCCCCATAAACACAAAAAAGCCGGGTGCAAAGTGGTTCCATAATGGCCCCTATAAGGGTTTCTTCAACCCCACCCTATGGGAATCACTTGCAGATGACCTCAGTGCCTGAAGACAGGCAACTCCTTTATTCATACCAGTGACCCGAGGAGGAATGACTGCTGGGAGGAGCACAGAAGGATGAAACACGGTTCTATAACTGCATCAGCAGAACCAGACACCTTCATCTGCCCCAGCTACAATAAAACATGTCTCTCCCATATCAGTCTCTATAACCACAGCAGATGCTGCAACCTCCCAACAGTTTGACTTCACTCCCAAGAGCACATTCCTCTTTTGTCCCCCTAGACAGACAGATTCCGACAACAATGACTTCTTCACAGCAAAGATAACCCTACCCCAGTGGCGTAGCGTGGGTTGTCAGCACCCGGGGCAAGGCAAGTAATTTGCGCCCCCTAACCCGTGGATTTGCGCCCCCTAGCCTGTGGATTTGCCCTAACCCCAGATGTTGCGCCCGGTGCGGCCGGCCCCCCCTGCACCCCCCACGCTACGCCACTGCCCTACCCTGTGACACAACAGGCTGTTGACCCAGACGCAAGTTCTTTATTTCGTATGATGGGCTGTGAGGGCGCAATATAAACTCAGGATAGTGGCGGCATACCAATTCAGAGCTTGCCATAGTAAAGCTTGAGAGATGTGGGGTGGAGTGGCTTATATCGTTGCTCGATTTCCCATTTCTCTCTTGGAAAGGAAAGCCTCTATGGTCACATGAAAATGCAAAGTTTAGAATCTGAATTAAGCATTGCACAATGTTCTGTTAACAGTCTAGTATCCTGGGAGTTGGGCTTTATGGCTGTGTAAATGACCTGAAGGGTGTATAACTAAATGACAGTGGAGTTGATCATTGTTAAATTTTTAAAAGCAAAGCTAAAGAGATCAGTCAATAGCTATTAATGGATAAATGGTACACAAAGAAAGTCATTTTGAATTCAGTATATATAAAAAAGAACCACTTTGTAATAGCTTTATTCAAGCGTAGCTTGCAATGGCTAATCCATTCAGTTGTTTATGCCGATGGATCTTTTAGACTTCTCTAGCATTTGACTTGGCTAGGCAACAACTCCTCATATATAGCAAAAGGAGCTAGAGAGACAAAGGAGGGGGGATTCATATTCCTTTACCAATATTCCTTTAGAACCTTCATTGCTGCTCTTTTTCTATTTATATGCCTCTGGTCACCCTCATCTACTCTGGTTCCCATCTAATGCCTTATTTGCTCTATTCTACCCCTGTCCCAACGGGTGGCGCTGTGGGTTAAACCACAGAACCTAGGACTTGCCGATCAGAAGGTCGGCGGTTCAAATCCCCGTGACGGGGTGAGCTCCCGTTGCTCGGTCCCTGCTCCTGCCAACCTAGCAGTTCGAAAGCATGTCAAAGTGCAAGTAGATAAATAGGTACCGCTCCGGCGGGAAGGTAAACGGCGTTTCCGTGAGCTGCTCTGGTTCACCAGAAGTGGTTAGTCATGCTGGCCACATGACCCGGAAGCTGTACGCCAGCTCCCTCGGCCAATAAAGCGAGATGAGTGCCACAACCCCAGAGTCGGTCACAACTGGACCTAATGATCAGAGGTCCCTTTACCTTTACCTTACCCCTGTCCCAAAGGAACTCTTTAACATCATGTGTTGCACGACCCAGACAAAAGTGTCATTAAGAACGTGGTGACACAATCATGACAGTGCACACTTCTTCCTTTCAGCAGTGTGTGTCAGAAACAAAGTGTCTCAGGATCAGGATCATAATACCCAAGAATTACGTGCCGCTGTGTGAGTTTTCACACACTCATGTACTTATAGCACTAGATTTCTGACAGCTGAGGGACATTTTGCACATTACGTAGAGGAAAATACAGATCTGCAACTCAGCCCAGGAGCTGTGATCAATAATGGCTCCCTGAGAAGTGTAACTAGAGGAGCATACATCTTCAAGCACGTTTGTCATGTGCACACTTATGTTGTTGTATGTGTGAATGTGATCATCCCAGTTCCCTAACTCTTGCACCAGATAATTTAACAGAATCGCTGCAGATGGTGACAGCAGTCACGAAATTAAAAGATGCCTGCTTCTTGGGAGAAAAGCGATGACAAACCTAGACAGCATCTTAAAAAGCAGAGACATCACCTTGCCGACAAAGGTCCGTATACTTACAGCTATGGTTTTCCCAGTAGTGATGTATGGAAGTGAGAGCTGGACCATCAAGAAGGCTGATCACCGAAGAATTGATGCTTTTGAATTATGGTGCTGGAGGAGACTCTTGAGAGTCCCATGGACTGCAAGAAGATCAAACCTATCCATTCTTAAGGAAATCAGCCCTGAGTGCTCACTGGAAGGACAGATCCTGAAGCTGAGGCTCCAATACTTTGGCCACCTCATGAGAAGAGAAGACTCCCTGGAAAAGACCCTGATGTTGGGAAAGATGGAGGGCACAAGGAGAAGGGGACGACAGAGGATGAGATGGTTGGATGGTGTTCTTGAAGCTACCAACATGAGTTTGACCAAACTGCGGGAAGCAGTGGAAGACAGGAGTGCCTGGCATGCTCTGGTCCATGGGGTCATGAAGAGTCGGACATGACTAAACGACTAAACAACAACAACAGGATGGCTGTGTGTCCTATTTCATGGAACATGGTGCTCTTTTTGAAGGTGCCCTCTTTTCTATGGCTCTCCAATCCAAAAATAAGGAACCATAAAAAGGGAGAGAGGGGTTTTGAAGTTGCTCATCAATGGTACACAGGTTGCCTAGTGTCTTCTCCACTATGTTAAGATGTACAATTATTTCCAAATGTAAGCCTATCCATATATAAATTACTACGTGCAAATGGATGTCTTCTTTTAAGATGATGCAAATCCTTATTAGGGACGTGGGTGGCACTGTGGGTAAAACCTCAGTGCCTAGGACTTGCCGATCGTATGGTCGGCGGTTCGAATCCCCGCGGCGGGGTGAGCTCCCGTGGTTCGGTCCCAGCTCCTGCCCACCTAGCAGTTCAAAAGCACTCTTAAGTGCAAGTAGATAAATAGGGACCGCTTTATAGCGGGAAGGTAAACGGCGTTTCCGTGTGCTGCGCTGGTGCTGGTTCGCCAGAGCAGCTTCGTCACGCTGGCCACGTGACCCGGAAGTGTCTTCGGACGGCTCACGGCCTCTAGAGCGAGATGAGCACGCAACCCTAGAGTCGGACATGACAGGCCCGTACGGGCAGGGGTACCTTTACCTTTTTAAATCCTTGTTACTGACAAGCCATAACTGGGCACTCTAGCAGCCCAGACACACAGGAACTTCTATTTTCACAATTTTGTATGGCTTATAGATTTTATTATCATTCCTAGAAAACTGAATGTCACCCTTTGTCATACATATACAATTCTATACATAATTTTCATACTGATTTATTCTTTCGTGGGTTCCTTTCTTCCGTGGGCTGTATGTGTGAAAAAAATACAAGTCACCATTTGATGCTGCGGTCATCAAGTGACGAATGTTCATCAGTTGTCAAGTGATGAATATTTATGAGTGAAGTGAACCTATCCCTGCCTTCCTTTTTGTGGCAGCTGCTTCAGGTTCACAAAAGCTATGCATAGCTTCACATTCTACAGAACCTGTTTCTTCAAAAACACTCATTAGTATTCTCTGCAAAAATTCCCCAGATATTGCCAGACTGTTCTCAAAGGTAGAATTTAACACAAATTCAAATCTTGAAGGATCAAGGCCCAGCATTCACAGTTGTACTAATGCCTTTCTGAAGCAAAGATTAAAATTACACTTTTATTGCTTCTTATAATTCTGCCCTAGCTTCTAGAAATAGCAAATGAAATAACTATGCAAAATACAATCTC
The DNA here is from genome assembly GCF_964270895.1 of Podarcis filfolensis. Classification (NCBI taxonomy): domain Eukaryota; kingdom Metazoa; phylum Chordata; class Lepidosauria; order Squamata; family Lacertidae; genus Podarcis; species Podarcis filfolensis. The sequence goes on along the minus strand of NC_139609.1, from coordinate 17,246,980 downwards.
AGCTGTGACAAAATCCGTAAATCAGAATACATGAACAAAGCCCACTTCTCAGAATTTCGAAAATTAATAAGGGGGTAAAACAATATAATCAGAATATGTATTGGGTCAAAAAACGTGTTGCGCAGCTGAGGCCGTGGAATCCCAAACAAGCTTTAAAATGGAGTTAAAATCCAAGGACCTTTGGCAAATGATTGATTTTGGACTTTCTGCTCATTGAACTGATTTCCTCCAGTCCAAATCATCAAGCGAACTTGCCCCATTCAAAGACAGTTGAATTGCTGCATTTGCATTATAGCCTGTGGTTGCTGCCCACCCATAATTCCTCACGGAGAATATAGTTAGCAGTGCCTTCTAGTTATGCCATTTCTGGAATCAGTGAAAACTTCTCTCTGAATACAACTTGCTGGGGGGAAACAGCTGAAGACAGCTTTTGCCCTCATGTCCTCTTCATGACCTTCCCTTGGATTAGCCACTGCGGAAACATGGTGCTGGATTTCTGATGTATTTGATCTGAACCAGCAAGTCTCTTACATTCTTTATTCCTACACAAAGCGTACACATCATTTTTGGGAAAGTGCTTCCCTGCAAGGCTGCTGTTGTACAATGTGGGCTCAGTAAACCCCAAGATGCACTGGGGGCAGGGTCCCCTGCATGTCTTCCCACATGCTTTTTCTAGGTTGCTCCATGGTTTATTTGGGACTTGGAGATACCCTGGTGGTATGTGTGGGGTGGAGGACAGTACCCTCAGCTACAACTCCGCACTCCAAATAATACCAGAGAATCCTCATACTGGATGCATCTTAAGCTAGCCCAAACCCAATCCACTTTAGCCACAAATAAGAGCTGGTGTTTGCTAAAAGAAAAGTTCCTATATTGATACTTGTTACTCATTTCATATGTCTTTCAACAGCTAGCAATGCTTCAAAGGAAGGCAGAATCTGAACTGGTTTTTGATAGTGCCTACTCTAGCCACGGGACGCGGGTGGCGCTGTGGGTAAAAACTCAGTGCCTAGGACTTGCCGATCGTATGGTCGGCGGTTCGAATCCCCGCAGCAGGGTGAGCTCCCGTCTTTCGGTCCCAGCTTCTGCCCACCTAGCAGTTCGAAAGCACCCTTAAGTGCAAGTAGATAAATAGGTACCGCTTTATAGCGGGAAGGTAAACGGCGTTTCCGTGTGCTGCGCTGGTGCTGGCTCGCCAGAGCAGCTTCATCACGCTGACCACGTGACCCGGAAGTGTCTCTGGACAGTGCTGGCCCCCGGCCTCTTAAGTGAGATGGGCGCACAACCCTAGAGTCGGACATGACTGGCCCGTACGGGCAGGGGTACCTTTACCTTTACCTTACTCTAGTCACAAATCTTTTTCCTCAATTATTTCATAATTACACACAAGGTATACAGTGATACCTTGGTTCCTGAACTCAATCCGTTCTGGAAGTCCATTCGACTTTCAAAACGTTTGCAAACCAAGGCACGGCTTCTGATTGGCTGATTGGCCCCGGAAACGATGCTGACAGCCGAAACGGGTGTTTGGCTTCCAAAAAACATTTGTGAACCGGAGCACTTACTTCCAGATTTGTGGCATTCGGGAGCCAAGTCATTCGGGAACCAAGGTACCACTGTATATATAAACTGATACTGGTCCTTTTATGTCTCTGGGGTACAAGTACTACCTGAATTTTCTTCAGGTCCAGCAGTTAAAGCTGAGGGAGAATTAAGATAAGACCACAGGCAGTTGACATTCAGCAGATGATAACACAAGTATTACTTTTACCTACTATTATTATTATCCGAGCTGGCATGTAGTTGTAACAAAGCAATCTCAGCAGCAACAACAGAAGCGAGAAACCACAGTTCCTCACTTCAAACTTGTTTGAATGTGGGCAGCTCAGATTTTTCAGACAAATGCAAACTGATAAAGCCGTTATTTCATTCTTTGCAAAGGCTTCCTATACTCAAGGGCCTTGCAGTTTCTTGGCTGGTTGGCAGTCTTGGGTAATAATCACCCTGGGGATCTGAATTACAGGTTAGCGTGGGCAAGGGGATTATCTCAAGGTTTTGCTTTAAGCATTAAAGTTGAAGAGGCAATTTCCCCTCCAAAATAGCACATATTCGCATGCCCATCACTTGCTACAGACTTGGTCAACGTCTCCTTGCTGTCTGTATGGGACAGCAAATAGAGGAAGGTTGTCAGACACTTAGTAGGCCATTATATAATGGAATTTGTTTGCTTAAGGAGGTCTCCCAATAGCCTGTGTTGAAATGTTGTGAAATCACAGATAAGAAGGTCACATCATATATATGACTGACACATTTGGTCAACGTCCGTTCTTTAACATTCACAATCATTACTTGCAGAAGCTCATAGTTATAGATGAATTAAAACATAATATTTACAGTCACATGTTTCTCCAAGCATGGGTTTACAGTCTAGTCTTCGAACTTCCAAACAACTGTATTTTCCTCTTTCCAGAACTGAGTATTCTGTCTCTCAATAAGGCCATGCCTTGCAGCTCCTATGAGAGATTTCCACTTCTACCTTCTCCTACAGCTTCGCTCTCCTTCTTTCCAGCAGAGAAGAGACACTCTAACACTCTATTCAACTTAGCAGTGTTCACAGTGGATTCTAAAACACATAAAACAAAGTCTCTCCTTCAGTAGATCCCACCTATGTGACCGACATTAGCCAATCACGCAAGAACTACTAGAGAACTCTCTAGAATTCAGTTACCAACCAATCAAATATAAACACATAGTAACGCATACAAGCATGTGTAATTTCAGTGAATCAAATTACTATACTTAACAGGAATTGCATCCAAACATTTTCAGAGGGGAGAGAAAATGTTTGCAAAGTTTTCATGCATAGGGTGCAGGGTGTTGTCAGGCTTACTTTACTTTTGAGGAGGCCAAATGTTGCTGGTGCCCTTTCATATTCCACATATAACGTCACTGAGGCAAAAGTACCTCACAGTGGCAAATAACATTAGTTTACATTCACTACTTTGCCCATTTTTGCCTCAGGACATACCCACCACAGTCATGACACCGTCTGGAAGCCGGCCACAAAGGACTTGCCCCTGAAGCTGAAAAAGGCTCCTCACCTCTGATCTCTCCTTCACTAGATCCCACCTATGTGACCAACATTAGCCAATCGCGCAAGAACTACTGGAGAACTCTCTAGAATTCAGTTACCAACCAGTGAAATGTAAACACATAGTAACGCATACAAGCATGTACAATTTCAGTGAGTTAAATTACTATACTTAACAGTCCGGCTTATGTTTGAGTGTGTATAGGGAGAGATCTTGACTCCGTTATGTTGCTGCCTGAAATAAAAGATAAAGTTCCAAACTTTCAGGAATGTAAGCAGTTGCCTAATACATAGTTGCACAAGTTAGCTGGGTATTGTCTTGCAGTGACTTGACAGCGGTTCTCCAGGGTTTGAGAAATAGGTTTTTCCTAGTCGTAGAAAGAGATGTTGGCGATTGAACCAGGGATTTGCAAAGCAGATGCTCTAACACTGGACCTCAACCCTTCCATGCACACAAGCCTACCCAAAAAAACCCCTGGAAATCATTCAAAAGCATTCTATTTGCAAAAATGGTGAATGTTCTGAAATTAACGAGTGCTAATCATGTGCTAATTTAACTAACTACATACAGTGTAGTGGTGGGATGCAGGTGACGCTGTGGGTTAAACCACAGAGCCTAGGACTTGCCGATCAGAAGGTAGGCAGTTCGAATCCCCGTGACGGGATGAGCTCCCGTTGCTCGGTCCCTGCTCCTGCGAACCTAGCAGTTCGAAAGCATGTCAAAGTGCATGTAGATAAATAGGTACCGCTCTGGCGGGAAGGTAAACGGCATTTCCGTGCGCTGCTCTGGTTCGCCAGAAGCAGCTTAGTCATGCTGGTCACATGACCCGGAAGCTGTACGCCGGCTCCCTTGGCCAGTAAAGCGAGATGAACACCGCAACCCCAGAGTCAGTCACGACTGGACCTAATGGTCAGGGGTCCCTTTACCTTTACTTTAATCATGTGCTAATTTAACTAACTACCTACAGTGGTTTGACGTTCTTTGAAAGAAGGGTGGGGTGTGTGGTTTTTTTATAATGAACTAAGTTATAGTGATCCAAAAGTAACTTGAAAATAACTCCAAAAGTATTCTATTTGCAGCAAAAATGATGAATGCTCTGAAATTAGTCAGAGGTAATTATGTGCTCATTTAACTAACCACATACAACCCAGTTATGGAACACTTAGAATAGCAATTAACAGACACGCATGCTCATTAATACAAAGGAAATGACAAACAATGCTCCTGAGTTTATAGTACAGCCTCTGAATTACTTGGCGCATCTCCCCCCCCCTCTCATTCTTTCCTATTATTAATCTGTCTGCTTTGTTATAGTAGAGAGGGGGGAAAGGGATGATCAAAATGAAAATATCTGGCTGGTTTCCTGAAATTCTACATGGAACAAAATGCGAGAAATTTATTGCTGGAAATATCTAAACCGAAATGTTTGCAGAAGCCAATAATGACATTGTAACACTTTGGGCACAGTTTAGCCCGGCACTTAAATTTGATTTCAGTGTCTACAAATCTCTAATAGTTAATGTGAAAGACATCAGAGCCCAATAGAATCTAATCTAAGATGGAAAAAGTATTGAGCTAATAAAAACTATTGTGTGCCTTAATGGGGATGCAGTGTTGAGCAACAATAACTAGAGGAATCTTAACAACATTTGGGCATTATTGAATTTGTGCTTTGCGTCTTAAAAGCCATTTAAAAAATGTCAATGCATTTGCTCCGTTCAAATCCATATGTAAGAGTTTAATTTAAGACTGTGATAGCAATCAGGCCCCATCAGCACTATGGATAGTAATTTAGAAATGCAGACATCTCCCTTTTTGCAAGACAAGATTTCATTTTCTGTAAGAGAAATATAGTTGTAGATGCTGTGGATGTCACTGCACAGAGGTCCATGGTGTGCCAAATTACCATTTTAAGGGGGGCAGTGAACCAACTGCCATCTCTTTTTTTTACTGTGCTCATAACACAGGACTCGAAAGAGGGAAGGATACGTTCACAAGAGCAGCTGAATTGTGAACTGTGCTCTCAGTGGTCCCCTGCAATAAAAGGCCAGAGTGCTACACTAGCTGCTGACCTGTTAGGTCAAGGGACCAGGTGGGGTAAAGTACTCATAGGGAGGCTGGGTTGGCTGATGCACCAAGTGGCTATTTTTATCTTTATTTTATTTAGAGCATTGTTGTTGTTTAGTCGTTTAGTCGTGTCCGACTCTTCGTGACCCCATGGACTAGAGCACGCCAGGCACTCCTGTCTTCCACTGCCTCCCGCAGTTTGGTCAGACTCATGTTTGTAGCTTCGAGAACGCTGTCCAACCATCTCGTCCTCTGTCGTCCCCTTCTTCCTGTGCCCTCAGTCTTTCCCAACATCAGGGTCTTTTCCAGGGCGTCTTCTCTTCTCATGAGGTGGCCAAAGTATTGGAGCCTCAGCTACACAATCTGCATTAGTATCCTGCTTTTCAGCCAAAAAGGCTGCCAGAGCAGCTAAACATACAAACAGTCCCTACCCACAGGCTTTAGATCTAAAGTGGGGGGGCATGACACCCAAGGAACACCCAAGGAAAGAGAAAAATCAGAATCAAAGTGTTATGTACTGAGTTGAATAGGATCCAAAATGCAGCAGTCTGATTGGTCCTAGAACAATGCAGCAGTATGATTGGTCTGCAGGAGCCACCCAATCCGGCTCCAGATGGAAGTGAATCCACAACCTGATTGGTCTACAGGAGAATTCTGGAATTAGCCAATCACGTGCAGTCCATTATGTAAATAATGTATATAAAGCAGATACTTTGAGGGGACATTCATTCCTCCTCACCACTATGAGCTGAATAAAGAGCATGAAATCCACTCTTGACTCTGAGTATATTTCACAATGCTTGGGCACCAATCTCCTACACCAAATGTTCCTATGATGACCAGCTGGCACAGTTCAGGGGAAGGGGGTACCTGATGGAGCTGGGTCTACAGCAAAGCTGATGAAGTGAGACCTGCTTCCTATCTGATTCAACCCAAAGCTTCCTCTTTCATTTCTGCATTTACTTCATGCAGTGTCCCTTCCTGATCCAGGAATCACACTTTGAGCAGTCACCATTCTACACTTCTCTTGGTTTCTTTTTAAAACGCCAAGTGCTGATCTAGCAATTAAACAGATGTTCACTCTTCTGTATGAACCAACAGAATGTCAGCGTTTTTATGTACACACACAGGATACCTCCACTTAAAACTGGGCACAGGGGCACAAGGGACTGAGGACTTATACAGTGGTACTTTGGTTCTCAAACTTAATCCATTCTGCAAGTCCGTTCCGAAACCAAAGCATTCCAAAACCAAGGTGCGCTTTCCCGTGTAAGTAATGCAAAATGGATTAATCTGTTCCAGACTTTTAAAAACAACAACTAAAACAGCAATTTAACATGAATTTTACTATCTAATGAGACCACTGATCCATAAAATGAAAGCAAGCATCAATGTACTGTAAATAAATAAGACAGTGTTGTAGATTATAAAAATTACAATTAAATTTCTTTCTTACCTGCACTGATGATAGTCATTGTTTGGATGGGGGGGCTTTTATCCATTTCCTCAGTCACACAATCAGTAGCTGAACTGGGTTCCACACAGTCGCAAAAGCAAATTAACCGAAAAATCTCAAAAACACAAAATAAATGGCAAAAACAAAAGTGCCAAACTTAATCCGTTCCGCAAATCCGTTTGACTTTCAAAATGTTCAAAAACCAAGGCACAGCTTCTGATTGGTGCAGGCACCCTGGAAACAATAGCCAGCAACTGCATAAGATGTCCGACTTCCGAAAAACATTCGAAAACTGGAACGCTTACTTCCGGGTTTTCAATGTTTGAGAACCAAGGCGTTTGAGAACCAAGGTACCAATGTAGTAGAGAATTGGGCTACATGGAAGGAAATATATTTGCAGGCATGAGTGATGCAAGAGAAAAGGGCTAGGACAGAGTAAGCATTTGAATCAATTAGGCAGGCACTCATTGGGAGAATTAGTGTTTCTCATCAATGGCTCTTGTTTCATTCTAGTGTTTGTGGTGGAGGTGAGTACTCTTGTTTCTAATGTTTGCGAAGATGGCGGCCTTGGGCTCTTCTCTCTGGGAAGTTTATGAGTCGGTCATGGGAGCAAGAGCATTCCCCTGTTTCTGACCCAGCATTGAGCAGTGAAAAGGCGTATTGCATCTAAACAGGAGTGGAACTGCTTAACTTCCATTGCTAAACAGAGAGGTTTTCATTGCTGGAGCTGGAGTGGAGTTTGAGCGGATGGTGCAAAGGAAAGTGTGATCAAAGTGACTTGGGTAGGTGGAATTTGTAGCAGCCCTGCAGCTGAATTATAATGGAGCAATTGAAACACTTCCTCCAACGGGAATGCCAGAAGGGGCAACTCCATTTTTGATGGAACTCACCCACCTTAATCCAGCCTTGCTGTTTCTTAAAAGTCTTCAGCTAGAAGACTGTTATCTGGAAGACAGTTCTGACAGCAAGCTGGAGTAAGCTTGTGCAGCATTTTCAACCCAATACAGAATGGGGAGAAGGTGAGAACCCAGGGCTCAGGTGTCCTCATGCTCTTTATCACCACATGGAACTTGAGAGGCCGGACAGCTGAATTGGCCGTCCTGACTATCCTGTGGAGAGTGGAGCAAGGAGTTGGACGCACTTTGGACACCTTGTCAAAAGACCCTCCAAAACTTGGGGATGTCCTTGTGATGACAGAAAAGTCAAACCACTTTGCTCAAAGCATTAAAACTGGTTTTGAGTATTAATCCAGTCATTATGGGGGAGGGATGGTCTCCAGTGGTTCTGAATCTTTATGGAGAGTGATAGAGCCAGAAAAAGGGACGTGGGTGGCACTGTGATCTAAACCACTGAGCCTCTTGGGCTTGCCGATTGGAAGGTTGGCAGTTCGAATCCTCGTGACAGGGTGAGCTCCCGTTGCTGTGTCCCAGCACCTGCCAACCTAGCAGTTCGAAAGCACACCAGTGCAAGTAGATAAATAGGTACTGCGGCTTCAGGAAGGTAAACAGTGTTTCCGTGTGCTCTGGCTTACGTCATGATGTTCCATTGTGCCAGAAATGGTTTAGTCATGCTGGCCACATGACCCGGAAAGCTGTCTGTGGACAAACGCCGGCTCCCTCGGCCTGAAAGTGAGATGAGCGCTGCAACTCCATAGTCACGTTTGACTGGACTTAACTGTCCAGGGGTCCTTTACCCTTTTACCTTTAGAACCAGAAAACAGAAACCAATAAGAAATCATACTTCCAGTTCAAAAGATGAAATGGTTTTCTCTTTCACTGTAACTAATAAAATGACTCTGCCTTCTTTCACATCCACACCCACCTTACTACCTTGCCTTAGTTCCCTTTAAGTCTTGCTCTTACCAAACTACTCTGCCAAGTCATTCAGTGGGGGAGGGCACCTCACAAGGAAGGAAATGTCACTGCTACTTTAGCAATCTTACTTAACAATGTGCATTGTTCCTCTTCCTATTAGGGTTTTTAAAAATAGCTTTCAATGGATTAAGCAGCTTTATTTTATTTATTAAAAGATTCTATCCCAGCCTTTATCCAGCGGATTCCACTGCAGCATACTTTCATAAAGACCCAATATAATAGAACAACGTTTTATTGTTATCAGCCCTATGCCTTGCCTAAACTATTACTCTCCCTCCTTGGATGTACTAGCCACTCCGGTGATCATCTATTCAGAAGAGCTCACTTACATTGGGACATCACTGAACACTAAAGTATGCACCATACTTTAAAGCGCATTGCTTCCCCCAAAGAATCCTGGGAACTGTGGTTCCCAGAGCCACAATTCCAGCACCATTAACAAACAAACAAACAAACAAACAAACAAACAAACCCAAAAGGATGCTTTTGGGGAAGTAATATGCTTTCAATATACTTCATCTGTACAGTATGTACACTGATCTAGAGAAAGTTAAAAAGGTAAAGGTAAAGGACCCCTGGCAGGTAAGTCCAGTTGCAAATGACTCTGGGGTTGTGGCGCTCATCTCACTTTACAAACCGAGGGAGCCGACATTTGTCAGCAGACAGTTATGCCGGGTCATGTGGCCAGCATGACTAAGCCGCTTCTGGCGAAACCAGAGCAGCGCACAGAAATGCCGTTTACCTTCCCACCGGAAAGGTACCTATTTATCTACTTGCATTTTTTGGCGTGCTTTCAAACTGCTAGGTTGGCAGGAGCTGGGACTGAGCAATGGGAGCTCACCCCATCGCGGAGATTCAAACCGCCAACCTTCTGATTGGCACTGTAATTCAGGTTAGCTCCACTAACTTGTTTCATTACTTTTAAGGCTCGTTTCGGCGGCCAAGAGGGACGGCGAAGTTGTTGTCCTCTTCCTCCTAGGTGCAGGCAGTGATGGGAGATTCTGACAGCACAGCGGTCTCCTCCTCAACTTCATCATGTGAGGGATGCTAGCCTGGTGGGGCAAGCATCAAGAGGGGCTTTGTGTACACCTTACCTGCACTGCCCACCAAGCAGGACAGCACTATGCACTTCTTTGAGCACAGTGACTGCTACATGGTGCAAATCAGAAATGTTGGAGGTGTCTTCCATCCTTAGCACTGCAACAGAAAACTCATTGGTCATCATTGATGAGCTTGGGTGAGGAACATCTACATATGACGGTTTGGATTGGCATGGGCAAATCTTGGAATATATTGCCAGCAAAATTGGAGCATTTTGCATGTTTGCCGCTCATTTTCATGAACTGACCACACCTGCTGATGAGACTCCCACTGTGAATAACTAGCATGTCACAGCGCTAACCATAGCGGACACACTGACAATGCTGTATTGTGTGAAAAAAGCGGCTTGCAATCTTTGAAACCCCTGTGGCAGAGCTAGCTGCTTTCCCCAAGCATGTGATAGAGAATGCCAAGGTAAAGGGCTTGGAGTTGAAGGAGTTCTGGAACATTGGAGATCCACTGGATCCATTGGATGAAGCCAATAAATTCTATGAAAAAATAATCAAGGAATTCATTTCTAAAGTGAAAGCAATGCCACTGGAAGACGTGTCTGAAGAGGACATCAGAACCAAACTGAAGTAGCTGAAACACAAAGTTGTGGCAAAAAACAACATCTATGTGAACAAAATCATTTCCCAAACAAAGTGGTAGTTGTGTGACATGACAGCCTTTGAACACATTACTTTCAATCTGGAGTGGGACCAATGAGTTTCCATGTAATGTTTGGTTCCAAACATATTTGAAGTCTATTTCTTTTTAAGAGTTCAAGATGTAGAATATGAATGAGTGTTTAAAAACCCCCAAACCACATGTGTTATAAGGACGAGCAGCCAGGTTGGTTGGGGCTGCCTGCAGAGTTGAGATTATGTTTATTTTATTTTATACCTGCAGGTCGCTTTGGCAGGTCTCAGTTTGCTATCATGAAATGTTTCAGCTGGCCATTGCTAGAGAAATGATGGTGGAGATGCTGCTTTGAATTCCCTTCCTACAAGAGCTGAAACACATGAATCAGATCTCTACATGGCAGGGAGGGCCTGTGGGAAAATGCCCTGGGATGCTCCTGCAGCCCCCAAACTCTAAGCTTCCTCTGGTATGCACAGCTCTGGAAAAGGCATTTCCCTTCTTCTCCAGTGCGCTTCAGCAACATACAGTGGTACCTCGGGTTAAGTACTTAATTCGTTCTGGAGGTCTGTTCTTAACCTGAAACTGTTCTTAACCTGAAGCACCAATTTAGCTAATGGGGCCTCCTGCTGCCGCTGCACCGCCAGAGCACGATTTCTGTTCTCATCCTGAAGCAAAGTTCTTAACCTGAAGCACTATTTCTGGGTTAGTGGAGTCTGTAACCTGAAGCATATGTAACCTGAGGTACCACTGTATAACAAATTATATATGCACACTAATCTTCTAGCATAACACAGCAAGAAGTGTGAGACGTAGAGCTAATCTACGCATTTATTTACACACTATGTACAGACAAAGGATTCATGGTGTCCTCTCTCTCCAGCTCTGAGAGAAGAACCAGGCAGAAGTAAAAGCAAAAGTACAGTACAAATAGTACATACAAGCAGAAGAGATAAGACTGTCTTCCATTCCCACACTCTTCCCAGACAGGCATGTGATTTACACCAATCTCATCTGCAACATTGAAGGCGTGAAATACTAACAGGGCCATGGTTAAATCTCTGAAATCTCCAGATATCACTGGGGATATCACCTAGAGAGCTGCGTCTTGTCAGTGTAGACCAGGGGTGGGCAACCAAAGGGCTGTGGGCTGGATCCGGCCCAATCGCCTTCTAAATCCGGCCCGCGGACAGTCTGGGAATCAGTGTGTTTTTACATGAGTAGAATGTGTCCTTTTATTTAAAATGCATCTCTGGGTTATTTGTGGGGCATAAGAATTCGTTAATTTCCCCCAAAAAAATATAGTCCGGCCCACGACATGGTCTGAGGGATGGTGGACTGGCCCGCAGCTGAAAAAGGTTGAAAAAGGTGTAGACAATGTGGTAGACAATACTAAGCTAGACCAACCATCTGACTCAGAATTATTATTATTAAATTTATATACTGCTCTTCATTTGAGGATCATAGGGCAGTTTACAGTATCAATATGGCACACTGCTTAGCTGTTTCTGCTTTTCCTGTCAGCAAATATATACATTATATTGAGCCACAGATTAATTTAGACCCATCAGGACTCAATCAGTCCAAAGATGAGTTTCCAGAACATTTCATGATCAGGGAGAAAAAGATAAATGTTCTGGCCACTCTTGTTAATCACTGGGGCACAATCCAATGAAACGTTCGCCTGCCTTGCCTAGGCTACTTAAGCATTTAATCGTGCAGTTTGGCTCCACCGGCACTTACGTTTACCATTTGCTAGATTAGAATTGTAGCTGAAGGGCACAATGTAAGATCAGTTATACATTGCGGGGAAGGGAGGAATCCCTTTGAAATGAGTGATGCTACTGAAGTTGTAAATTCTTTGGCTTGGAATACAAACCTTAGCAGGTTGCAAATGCTTGCCTCCCACCCAAAGCAACAATCACAACCTTGAGGTTGGTTCAAGAATTCTCTCCCTTTCACCTTCTTCCCTCTCCCTTCAACCCCAAACTCATTCACTCTCCTTCTGTTGCCCTCTTTCTGTTTCTGGATACTTAAACTAGAAAAGCTGGCAGCTGTGAGTCTCTGTTGCCATGTGGTTGTGGGTAGGTCCTTAAAGTCTGGGGGGAAATGAGGTGTTTCTCCACCACTTGCTCACTACAGTAAGGTGATGGAAGACCCTCACCAGCAGATGTGCCCAAAAGGAAAGTGGGAGAGATATGTAGATTGGATGGGGTGGTATGTTTGGAGGTAATAATAATAATAATAATAATAAATTTTGATTCATATCCCGCCCTCCCCAGCCGAAGCCGGGCTCAGGGCGGCTAACAACAATAAAATAGTACAACATTCTAAAATCATTTCATTATAAAAGTAATTCAAATCAAATTGATGGCAACCATTAGGCTAAAGTTCTGTGAAGATTGCCAGAGGAGGGAGTCAGGCTGTGCCCTGGCCAAAGGCCTGGTGGAACAGCTCTGTCTTGCAGGCCCTGCAGAAAGATGTCAAGTCCCACAGGGCCCTAGTCTCTTGTGGCAGAGCGTTCCACCAGATTGGAGCCACAGCCGAAAAAGCCCTGGCTCTAGTTGAGGCCAGCCTAACCTCTCTGTGGCCTGGGACTTTCAGGATGTTTTTGTTTGAAGACCGTAAGTTCCTCTGTGGGACATACCAGGAGAGGCGGTCCCGTAGGTATGGGGGTCCTAGGGCGTATAGGGCTTTAAAGGTTAAAACCAGCACCTTAAACCTGATCCTGTACCCCACCGGGAGCCAGTGCAGCTGGTATAGCACCGGGTGAATATGATCTCGCAGCGAGGACCCCGTAAGGAGTCTCGCCATGGCATTCTACACCTGCTGGAGTTTCTGGGTGAGTCTCAAGGGCAGCCCCACATAGAGCGAGTTACAATAATCCAGTCTGGAGGTGACCGTCGCGTGGATCACAGTGGCTAGGTCAGGGCGAGAGAGGTAAGGAGCCAACTGCTTAGCTTGGAGAATGATTTGGAGCCATCATGCAGTCAGCAGTTGCCAGGGTCTAATGATAATGACAGAGCTATTTCCCAACTTTTTTAAAAAACAACAACCAAGCCAAATTATGAATTGAGCCACAAGTCACAGCAAGCTATCATTGGTTCTGTCACCTCCTTCAGGCCAGACAATAGAAGGCGCTGCACTATCCGGGAAAGCTCTGCTGGACAGCACAATGAGGATGCAATGGAGGCAGCAAAGTATGCCTTCTTTGCTGCCTTTACTGCCACTACGTAGGCTTAAGGAGGAGAGTTTGATTGCATTTTACAAGTTTTCCTCCACTCGCATTTGAGCTGTCTCCCAGTTTGTTTCCTCGCCCTAAGATCGGGAGTATTCCAGGAATCCAAACGGGTTCCATGAAGTGGGAGAGGGTGCTCAGAGGTGATCGTGTCAATGGACCCAGCCATTCAGACGTTCCAGAGGTCAACCAGGACTTTGACAAAAGCACCAGTCATAGCAGCTGGAAAACCCTCCAGAGCCATCTAGAAACCTATTGAAACCATCAGTCTTTGAGGCTGGACCATCCTAATAGACCTTTGCAGGGGAGCAAAGGTGATGAAAGCCTAAATCTCATCAGGAAGACATGACTAGAGACCGATGCCAATATCCCACACTTTCAGACCACCTGCTTCCTGAAACCATCTAAAACCTACCAAACCACCAATATACACTCAAATTAATGTTAACATCCAACTTGTTTAAAAAACAACTCTAGCAGTGCAAAAGTAACTGAACCAACAGAAATGATACAATTAAGCAAAAGGCCTTTTTAAGGAGCTGGACTTCAACAACATTTGAAGGACCACTGGTTGCCCACTCCTGATGCAGAATAGAAAAAAACTAGGGGATAGGAGATAAAGGCTGCACGGATTTGGTGGGTACCCTCCATCTGAGATGTGGCTGAAACCTTTAAGTGGGCATTGTCCTTGTTCTTTTCAAACACCTCCCTTTTCCACAACTAGATTCTGCCAATGTCATAACTTCTAAATCCTCCCCGGTATGAACACATCAGTGTCACCTTTGCTTTCAAGCTCTGTTTGCATTTTATTCCAAACAGAAAGTCACTGCCTACTTTTCTTCTAAGTCTGTTTGATCTGTCACAGTAGTGTCTGGAAAATCTGGGTTTATGTATAAAGATTATATAAACAAACATATGCAGTGCACACACTGAAATATTATCCTGCAGAGAGATTACAATTTAAAAATTTTTTTCCATAGAGGGAGCTGTATGTAGGGATGAACGAAACCATCTTTTGGTCCCCATGTGTTGACTCAGAAATTCTTTCCATCCCATTTCTAAACTGACCTGTGGATTTGCTTTTTAAAAAATGTACAAAAGATTACATCCAAATTATTTTTCAAAAGAATGTATTTTACCTCAAAATACACATGAAAAAAACAAGAACCCTGCTGTATCAGACAAAAGACATATCTAGTCCAGCAAATTGGTTCCGCTTCCGAGTGGGACTAGCGTGGGTTAGGGTAGCATCCTGCATCACGCTGAGGGTGTCCCGGCCATGCCATTTGCCAGGCAACCAATCAGGGTGCTGTGGGGGCGTGGCCAGGGCCAATTTAAACACGGTGCGACTCTGGGAGCTCCTCTTACAGCCTCGTGCCATGGGTAATTTTGTGTATTAAACGAGGGACCTTTATATACCACTGTGCGTTGTGTTGAGCTTCCTCATTTTCGCCTTGTGCACCAGATCACCCGTCCACCCTCCCTATATTTAGGGTCCATTATGACCTTGCTGTGCCGTCGTGGGTTGCCTGTTTTGGGGACAGGAACACAGTAGGAATTTTCCTATTTGGCTGATTGGCTGGTGCCCCTTGGGTTTTGCCTGCCACGTACCAAATCGTCACAACTTTTTAAGGTTTGGCGGCTAGGCATTGGTTCAATGTGGAGGAGAGGGGAGGTTGTCACACCTGCCCCCCCAATGCACGAAAGGGTAATAATAATAATAATAATAATAATAATAATAATAATAATAATAAATTTTATTTATATCCCGCCCTCCCCAGCCGAAGCCGGGCTCAGGGCGGTATTCTGTTAAAGGAATCCAGGGGCTCACCTTGCTTTTGTCCAATCCCCTTGTCCAATCCCCTTCCAGGGGTTAGGGCCACACCAGAGCCCCTGGGAACATTTGGGGTGAGCTTGAGTCTGATTCTGGACCATTGCTCCCCCATGATGTTTACCTGTACTGACAATATGGTGGGTCCCAGATGTCAGTGCTGCCCTGCTGCAGTCAGGTGCAGCTAGTCTGGAACCAATGCCTAAACAACCCACTCACTATCTGTAATCAATAAAGTTGTGGCCAAAATTATGCCAATAACCTAAAAACTAAATTCCGTGTCAATTGTGTCTTTATTTATTGGGAAGCTCCTGGGACTCTTAACATACAACCACTGAACTAGAGTTTATGGAGGGTGATATATCCATCTCATGTTTTCATCGTCTTCCTCTGTTTGGTGCCACATCTCCCTGATTGGTGGGTATTGATTGGCATGTTTCCATGGATACTGGGGTTTGGCTGCTGCTTGGTGGCCATTTTGTGATTTTCTGGGCTGAGCAGTTATTATGATGGGGCGGCCAGTGTGTCTGCCCACTCCTCCAAGCAATTGGCAAATGAGAATGAATGCTCACTAAGTTGCTTCTGTCTTTGGCTAGAAGACGCTTTATCTTCATGTTAGGCCCTCCTCAATATTTCACTGTTTAATAAATGGACCACAAAATATCCTGTTCAAATAAGGGATCTAAACAACAAGACCTGCTTAGTCAGAATCAAGGGCAGGGAATATCAGGCAACAATCCCGAACGATATCCGTTTCATTACAGTGCTTCACAGCAGTTTATAGAGACTGTCTCACTTCTAATAATTTAGCTGTCTCCGATCTGCCTTGTCTTTCTTTAGTGAAACCTCTGTTATTACAAAGAGAGAGTGTCAAGTCACTATGTTCCCTCACCTTGAGTGACATCTTGAAATGTTCAGGCAACAGAAACCTACTGTTATTCTACTGGGTTTATTGTGAGAAGAAAAGCAGGAAGGATGATAAGCAAATAGGCAGAAACAAATAAACCAAAACTCATTCCTTCTCTCATCTGTCCACTAGACAAGCAGCACAGGCTCGGAAATATCTGAGCAGGAAATTAAAACGCCATTAATTCCTAGATGTGCTGATTTGGCCTTTATAAAATGGTAATAAATTCAAACATAAGTGACTATGCTGGGCTGAGTCATGTACTCATCTGGCTAAGAATAGTCTCTGTGCAGTGGTAGACTTGATATCTCATGCCTCCTCCCAATTGCATAAAATGTCTGACTTAAAGTTCTCAACATATATTTACATATTCATTTTCTCCATTGATATGGGTTCTGGGAACTCTGCGATAGGCCCTGAGGCTCCATGGGCTTGCCATAACTGTCTAGAAATCCAACCTCATCTGGATTTCCTACCCATTTTCAAAAGTCGGACAAATTAATCTACGTCGCTCTGAATCAGTTCTGGAAGCACTTTTGTCCCTCCCAATCAATGCTATGTGGTTAGCCATGCAGTCCCTACTTGTGTTGATTCGACAGTGCTGCATAGCTGTCAACCGTCCCTTATTTGGCGGGAAAGTCCCTTATCCCAGCGCTGTGTCCTGCTGCTGTCCCTTATTGATGATGTCCCTTAAATTTCCTGGGTTTCAAAGGAAGCAGCTCCTCTCCCTCCCTCCCTGCTGGCCAGGGAGGAGGGAGGCTCCAACTGTGTTGCTTGGCTGCGTTGCTCACCCAATAAGGAGTCTAAGAACGACTGGGGGGATGGAGCTTGCATGCTTTGTGCCGATCAAATTGGCTGTGTTGCCTGGGGACTCACCTTTGCTCAGCGCTTCCCAGCGGAGAGGTGACGGTGGTTTTCCTTGCTGCATCCCCTTTGCCAGGTTGTTGTGCTGTGGGAACCACTGCTTGAGGCTTCATTTGGCTGCTGGTTGACTAAAATCCCTTATTTTGGCTGCTGATCCCTTATTTTCGAGGCTGCTGGTCCCTTATTTTCAAATCTGTAAGTTGACAGCTATGCAGTACTGAGAACCACATCCATTCTTCTTAGGCTTTCTGCTTTCTTGGTCATTCCCTTTCAGGGACCATAAACTGCACTGCTTGTTTCTGCAGTCCCAATCCCTGCTGTGTTCTACCCCAGGATATGATGAGAGTGCATGTCAGTATTCATGCAATCTGCCTTCCTTACATCCTGGGATGCACAGATTTTTCCTCTACTTGCTATAGATATACTTGCTATCGTACTGTTTGAAGCCCCCCGGGGCTATAAGATATTCAGGACACCTGCTGTGTCTTCTGGTATATACATAAAGAACAGTGACTGACTGTAGCAGAAATAAATAATAAATCTTTTTTTCCCTCTCTCGCTCTCTGATGCACCAGAGAGTTGACTGGATCTAGAATGCTTTTTTAAAAAAACAAAAAAACATTGACTTCCAATCGCTGCCTTACCTTGCCTAGTGAAATAAATGGTGCAAAATAATTAGTCGGCAGAGCAATTGCTGACATTATTTGCATGGAAGTTTCCGATTCAGATGGAATGTACATCATTTCCATGCAAAGCATTGCTCATAAAGACCCCACAGAGCAGCTGTTGTGTGGTTGCAAAGAAGTGTCTGTAGACACACGCAGCAGACCTTTGAAATCTCAGGTTTTCAGTCCTCAGCTACACCATCAGATCCTGCCATTCCTAACAAGTATTACCACTGTAATTGCAAGAAAATCCTTTGAGCAGCAGCAGCAGCCTGGATGTCTGAAGCTTGGGTTAATGATGTCAGATAAACTCAACAGCATTTGACAACTGTACTGTCAGTCATCAGTAATCGGGCCTTTTTATTTCCCTTTATTATGGTGGCAAAATCCAGTCTTTTTGCCACTGGACAATAAAAAAAGAGAGTACTACCGGGACTCCAACCTATGCAGCCAGAATTTATGAATGTTTACTTAGAAATATCCTGTTCAAATCCAATGGAGCTTATCTACCAAAATAGTGTGCATTGGGTTTTAACCTTAATTGATTTTTTAAATTGATATTGTCCAGACTCTCCCTTAATACTACCCAATCCCAGACCCTCCAAGTGTCCCTATTTTCCAGAGATGTCATTGATTTAAAGAAGCCATCCCAGTTTCTGATTTGATCCCAGAATGTCCCACTTTTCCTTGTGATGTCCCTATTTTCATTGGATAAATGTTGGAGGGTATGGTGTTATCCGACCCCCGAGCTGTCTGAAGGCGATCCTGTATAGGGAAGTGGGGTTTTTTTAAAAAAATTATTGTGTTTTTATAGATTTTGGAAGCTACCCAGAGTGGCTGGGGCAACTCAGTAACATGTGTAGCATATAAACAGTAAAATTATCATCATGGAATGGGACATTCTTATTCGCATTGGAGAAATGTTGGAGGGTATGCAATCCCTTTGAATGTTCCTTGCTGGTCCTTTAACTGTAACCTGATCATACTGTGGCTTGCCCCTTGGCATCACTAAAGCATAAGTTTGATCAGTCAGTCAACAGGTAGGATTAACTGTGGATTAAATATGAATTTATCCATATTCCTGACCCAATGGCCTTCCTTCAGGGAATGCAGGGAGGTCTACATGCTTAGCCTATTTTAATAATAATAATAATAATAATAATAATAATAATAATAATAATTTATTTATATCCCGCCCTCCCCAGCCGAAGCCAGGCTCAGGGCGGCTAACAACAATAAAACAGTACAAAAGTACAACACAAACAACACTCTAAAATCATTCATTATAAAATTAATTAAATTCAAGCCACTGGCCACCATTGGGCTAGAGCTCCGCGAAGATTGCCGAGGGAGGGAGTCAGGCTGTGCCCTGGCCGAAGGCCTGGCGGAACAGCTCTGTCTTGCAGGCCCTGCGGAAAGATGTCAAGTCCCGCAGGGCCCTAATCTTTTGTGACAGAGTGTTCCACCAGGTCGGAGCCACAGCCGAAAAAGCCCTGGCTCTAGTTGAGGCCAGCCTAACTTCTCTGTGGCCTGGGACCTTCAAGATGTTTTTATTTGAAGATCGTAAGTTTCTCTGTGGGGCATACCAGGAGAGGCGGTCCCGTAGGTACGAGGGTCCTAGGCCGTATAGGGCTTTAAAGGTTAAAACCAGCACCTTAAACCTGATCCTGTACTCCACCGGGAGCCAGTGCAGCTGATATAGCACCGGGTGAATGTAATCTCGCAGCGAAGACCCCATAAGGAGTCTCGCTGCAGCATTCTGCACCCGCTGGAGTTTCTGGGTCAGTCTTAAGGGCAGCCCCACGTAGAGCGAGTTACAATAATCCAGTCTGGAGGTGACTGTCGCGTGGATCACAGTGGCTAGGTCAGGGCGAGAGAGGTAAGGAGCCAACTGCTTAGCTTGGTGGAGATGGAAAAATGCCGCCTTTGTTATAGCTGCAATCTGCGCCTCCATGGAAAGGGAGGTGTCGAAGATTACACCCAAACTCTTAACGGACGGTGCTGGCACTAATTGCGCCCCCGCAAGAGATGGGAGTTGCCCCCCCAATCCCATATCGTCCCGTCCCAGCCACAGGACCTCTGTCTTCGAAGGATTTAGCTTCAACCGGCTCCCACGTAACCATCCAGCCACAGCTTCCAGACATCTGGTCAGTGTGTCTGGGGCCAAGTCAGGATGGCCATCCATCAACAGATAGAGTTGGGTGTCATCGGCATACTGATGGCAACCCAGCCCAAAACTCCGGACAAGCTGGGCGAGGGGGCGCATAAAGATGTTGAAAAGCATCGGGGAGAGTATCGCACCCTGAGGTACTCCACACACCAAGGAGTGGTGAGATGACAATTCCCCCCCTAGCGCCACCCTCTGTCCCCGACCAGAGAGAAACGGGCGCAGCCATTGAAGGACTGTGCCCTGGATCCCCAGGTCCGCAAGGCGGTGGTCCAGAAGTTCGTGATCGACCATGTCGAAAGCTGCTGACAGATCTAGAAGAATCAGCAGCCCCGACCCGCCTCGATCCAGCTGTCTACGAAGATCATCTGTTAGGGCAACCAGAGCTGTCTCGGTCCCATGACCAGCGCGGAAGCTGGACTGGAATGGATCCAGAGCCGATGTTTCATCCAGAAACCCACCAAGCTGTTCAGCAACCGCTCTCTTAATCACCTTACCCAGGAACGGAAGATTCGAAACCGGGCGGTAATTGGATAGATCTAAGGGATCTAATGATGTTTTCTTTAAGAGCGGGCGCACCACTGCCTCCTTCAGTTCCCCTGGGAATGTCCCCGTGCCAAGGGACAAATTGATGATATCCCCGAGGAGGGCCCGTACCTCATCTGGAGATGCTCTAATCAGCCAAGATGAGCACGGGTCGAGAGGACAGGTGTGGGCTTTCCAGCTCGGAGGAGTCTGTCCACATCGGCTGGGGATATCCGGTCGAAGTGGTCCAATACTGGACCCGAGGACAGTCGAGGGGCCTCCAGTTCCTTTATTGTATCCAAATTGGCAGGGAGGTCATGGCGGAGCAACAAGACCTTCTCTGCAAAAAAGCTCGCAAATGCTTCACAGCTGTGTGTCAAATTGTTATTTAAATTTGGCTGTCCCTCAAGGGACGTTAAAGACCTGATTATACTAAATAATTGCGCCGGGCGAGAGCTAGCGGATGCAATGAAGGCCGAGAAGTAAGACTTCTTAGCAGTCTTCACCGCCATCTCGTAGGTTTTCATAAAAGCCCTATAAGATGTTCTTGAGGCTCCATCACGGGCACCCCGCCATACTCGCTCTAGCCGTCTGAGGTCCCGCTTCATTTTCCGGAGCTCCTTGGTAAACCAGGGAGCCCAGTTTCTGCGGGGTCGCAGAGGGCGCTTCGGTGCGATCTCATTGATGGCTGCCAGGAGCTGGATATTCCAGCCCTCAACAAGCTCAGTCAATGAGTCGCCAGGGGGAGCAAGGTCCCGCAAGGCTTGGCGGAATCCTCACAATAACCCTGCAAAGTAGCTCTCCTGAACCTACCCAGCTCACCTCCAAGAAAGTACCTAGAGCACACTTTTACAGCAAACAGCAACTGTGTGCATGTCAAAAAATCATTCAGAACATAGAAAGCAGCATGAGTTGGAAAGAGGAAGTCATAAATTGACAGAGCATAACACTGACTGCCAGATGGATAATTTTCAGCATTCATTTTCAGGTAAATAAATACCCAGAAGATTAGCAGTCATGATACCTTGCCTTATTATTATTATTATTTTCCTGGAAGAAGCAAACATATCTGGATTTTAACCTTAAGGCATGCATACATAACAACACAGTTGGAGTTTAACTGCATTTCTCCTTGCCTAGTGTGAGACAACCATGGCTCAGGTTACTCATTCCCCTTGCTATAACACTTGTGCGTGGAGGGGTGGGAGTTCAAAGACAGTCCCAACCCCCAGCTCACCACAGACAGTACACTCAATGGGACATGGGTGGCCCTGTGGTTGAAACCATTGAGCCTCTTGGGCTTGCCGATCAGAATGTCAGTGGTTTGAATCCCCATGACGGGGTGAGCTCCTGTTGCTCTGCCCCAGCTCCTGCCAACCTAGCAGTTTGAAATTATACCAATGCGAGTAGATAAATAGGTATTGCTGCAGCAGGAAGGTAAACAGCATTTCATGCACTCTGGTATCCATCATGGCATTCCATTGTGCCAGAAGCAGTTTAGTCATGCTGGCCACATGACCTGGACAGCTGTCTGTGGACAAACGCCGGCTCCCTTAGCCTGAAAGCAAGACGAGTGCCACAGCCCCAGAGTCACCTTTGACTGGACTTAACCGTCCAGGGGTCCTTTACCTTTTACCTTTTTTTACACTCAACACTGATCTATCAAGTTCAGCTTGGCACAAGGGGAAAAGCTGTCCAGCTCCTGCACCCCAAAAGCTGGCTCTGAATCGGCATTACAGTGAAACATCCTAAGTGTGACCCTAGAAATCATATGAAGTTTAGTTCCCATGGTTCCCTCCAAGCTGCCATATATAACCACTGTGGATCCAACCATGGGGATCCATGAATATTCTATGTCCCATGGTTCCTAGCATCCCTGGATCTCAGGCCAATAAACATCTCCTGGGGACTTGCTGCCGAATTCTCAGGAAATGTCTCCATTTTCACACCTTATTACCCTCTAGCTTTGAAGTCGTTTTTCTGCTTGTTGTTCACAAGATATTAAGAATACTTCAGAACTGTTTAAGCAATGAGGACTATTTGAGAAGATAAGCCACCTGGCAATCAGGCCAAACGTAGATAATTAAGTCTTCACAAAAAACTGTTGTATGGCCCATTCAGTTTAAGGTGTATAACCATGTCAGTTGCAGGGGAAAATAGAATTTAAAAATAAATAAATAAAAACTTGACTAAAATGGCACATCTCATGATCATGGTGGTGTAGAAGGAAAATAATCAACCTAAATTAAGGCAGCACAGATAAAGAGACAGAAAGTGATGCCTCTGAATGATAACAGCAAGGCAGGGGAGAAAGCTAAGATAAAGTAAAGAAGAACCTAATGCAGAAGAAATTTGGGCAGAAAATTCCACAGTATGGTTCCTGCTCTGTGTGAGATTGCTTTGTCCCTGTTTTCATGACTTGCTTTGATTATTTGATTATTTACTATTACAGGATTTTTAGGGGGGTGAGGGACTGACAGCAATCTATTTGTCACCCTTTATTGTAGGGTTGGGACACGGGTGGCGCTGTGGGTTAAACCACAGAGCCTAGGACTTGCTGATCAGAAGGTTGGCAGTTTGAATCCCCGTGACGGGGTGAGCTCCCGTTGCTCGGTCCCTGCTCCTGCCAACCTAGCAGTTCGAAAGCATGTCAAAGTGCAAGTAGATAAATAGGTACCGCTCCAGCGGGAAGGTAAACGGCGTTTCTGTGTGCTGCTCTGGTTCACCAGAAGCGGCTTAGTCATGCTGGCCACATGACCCGGAAGCTGTACGCCGGCTCCCTCGGCCAATAAAGTGAGATGAGCGCCGCAACCCCAGAGTCGGTCACGACTGGACCTAATGGTCAGGGGTCCCTTTACCTTTATTGTAGGGTTGCCATATTTCAAAAAGTAAAAACCAGGACACTCCAAATGTTGTTGAGCTTTTTTAGCTTTTTTTTTTTTAAAAAAAAAGAAAAGAAAACCCGAAAGCTGTTGAGCATTTAAAAAAAAAATGCCAAAAAAAGCATTGGAACTACAATGGTTCCAACAGTAGAAATATTTTTCTGTTCCAACTGTAGAAAGATTTCTTTGTTCTTCTTGGAAAAGAAAAGAGAGTGAGGGAGTAGTAGTTTGGGGCTTACTTATCATCCAATTGTTAAAATATCTCAAGTGGCTGCTTTCCTTTTTTCTCACTTGATCCCATAATGCACTGTTTACTCTGGAACTAATATGGATAATCTAAAAATACTTACCTGGAATATTAGTGGTCTAGAGACACTCATGAAAAGGAGACAGGTTTGGAAAGAATTAAAAAGAGAGATTTGATTTTAATTCAAGAAACTCACCAGAGGAGAACGGAGGCTACAGTAGATACATCTCTACTCAATCCTTCCATCATTGTAATAAATTATAGTAAGATTTAAAAGAAAGAAACAAATTTCTATCAATAACAACAACAATGACCCCCAACAACACAGTCCAAGTGTCCATTCAGCTTTCTCAGCTTTTGTATCTGGAGTCAGTCCATAAGGGCTCCACCCTCTCAGGCCAGATGGGAAAAAGGCCTACAGTGAAAGAAGCAGATCTCCCAGAACTCATAGCCAAGATGGTCAATAAGAAATGCAAGAGTGAAGTAACACAAGATATCTCATGAGACTTTTAATCTCAGGGCCGTGGGTTGCAAGCAGAAAAGCTGGCCTGGTCTAACTTCCTCAAGTCCCAGAAACCCGTCCAATCTCACAAAAGTTGGAAGGTAACACAGGAAGTTGCCTTATACAAAGTTACACCACTGATTCCTCTTGCTCCATTTTGTCTACACCACAGATAACCCACATACCCAAATATTGTGGAACTCAATTCCCATCTGACCATTGGCCATGCTGGCTGGGGCTGATGGGAGTTTTTGTCCAAAACATCTGGAGGGCACCACACTGAATACACCTGATGTATACTATCAGGTAGTAGCTCTTCTTCTTTGCAAGAAGGAGCCTTTCCAAGTCCTGCCCAGAGACGCCAGTGACTGAATCTGGAGTGTGTGCTCAACTGCAAATCTACAGCAGATTAGGGTCATAGTGCCTTTTTTCTCCTAAAATCCAGTTTCCAGTTTTCTCCCTTTCTTGCAGTCCTAGAGTTTCGTTACAAGTGGCAGAGGGATGCCTTCATTTCCCCTGTTGTTCAGGATTTATGCTTTCTTTGATAATTTGTTCACCTGTTAAATTTTAGGCAAATGCAAAAAAAGGAGAATATTTCACACAACCCTTAGATGAACACTAGGAGTAAGAAAATAGTCTCATAAAAGCCAAGTCCCGAACCCCTCATATATTTGGCTTCCAAGAGATGATTCACTAATATTCAGGAAAGTCATGCAGCAAAGCCCACACGTACAGCAGCAGGAAAATATAGCTCATTAAACAAAAGAGAATGTCATCTGCAGACGAGTGTAAAATTAATCACATTTCACTTCCATTATGACTGTTCAGTCAGAACTGCCGTTCTGCCATGTGGACAAATAAACTACCGCAGGTAGCTTGCGGAGCACACTTTGTTTTAATATTCTCAAACAATTATGGTATGCAAATATTACTTTTGAGTACACTTGGTTTATGCTGCTGTGTGTGACAAAGATTTACCCTGTTTGACTTTACCAACTTGATACAGTTGATTTTTCAAGGCACTTATTGGAGTCAGGTGGCTTATGGGTGGGGGGAGCTAGTACACATTAATAATAACAATGGGAACTGATGCATAATGCAGAGGCAAAACATGGAAATCAATGTGCTCAGGGTCAAATGCTATAGCAGGAAAAGGTGCAGAAAAGGACAACTAAGGTGATCAAGAAGTTCTCACAAGGAAACACCAGACCCTCCAAATGTCCCTATTTTCCAGGCACAGTGCTGGTTTTACAGAAGCCGTCCCAGTTCCTGATTTGATCCTGGAATGTCCTGCTTTTCCTTTGTTGTTGTTGTTTAGTCGTTTAGTCATGTCCGACTCTTCATGACATGTTCTCATCCTGAGGTAAAGTTCTTAATCTGAGGTACTACTTCTGGGTTAGCGGAGTCTGTAACCTGA
The DNA here is from genome assembly GCF_964270895.1 of Podarcis filfolensis. Taxonomy (NCBI): domain Eukaryota; kingdom Metazoa; phylum Chordata; class Lepidosauria; order Squamata; family Lacertidae; genus Podarcis; species Podarcis filfolensis. The sequence continues at coordinate 17,221,524 of NC_139609.1, read as the reverse complement.
AGTGTTTGTAATCAGAGGTGTTTGTTACCCGAGGTACCAATGTACAGTGGTACCTCAGGTTACAGACGCTTCAGGTTACAGACTCCACTAACCCAGAAATAGTACCTCGGGTTAAGAACTTTGCTTCAGGATGAGAACAGAAATTGCACAACGGCGGCGCAGCGGCAGCGGGAGGCCCCATTAGTTAAAGTGGTACCTCAGGTTAAGAACAGTTTCAGGTTAAGAACGGACCTCTAGAATGAATTAATTTCTTAACCCAAGGTACCACTGTGTATCAAGACCATTTCATGCAACTCCAGAAGCCCTGTAAGTTATGCCAACATTGGTGGGGTCTAGTTGGCTGAAACACAAAATGGGGCTCTCTCAGCTGGCTCTGGGATGACCCCCCCCCCTTGAGATCTGGCAGGAACCTATGTTGGGCAGCTTCTGGCAACAGCTTAAAAAAAAGTCTGTTCCACCTTGGTTTGGGGGGAAACTGACACACTGTCAATTATCTGTTTCCAGATATATGAAAAAAATTGTGTTATTCTGACTTACAGTTTTAAAGGGTTGTGGGTTTCTTTAAAAAAATAAAATAATGTCGTTATCTATTGTAGTTGTTGCATATGCTACATGATGCTGTGACCTTGTGGTGAAGAGTGGAATGTGAGTTTCTAAAAATTAAATGTGATCAGACAGATTTGTGGGGAAGAGATCTACAAATGGCTCTTAGCCACAGCAAATCAAATGGAACCTCGGTGTTCAGTGGTACCTGGTGCTGGGGTAAGCATCAGGAAAGGGCTGTTGCCTTCAGCCCCATTTGCGTACCTTGGGGTGACATCTTATACACTATGGATGGAAAGAGGTTGCTGGATTAGATGGATCCTTGAAATGAAAAAGAAAGAAAGAAAGAAAGAAAGAAAGAAAGAAAGAAAGAAAGAAAGAAAGAAAGGTCTTCCTGTAACTTCAGCTGACTTTATGCATGAGGAGTTGTTGTTTTCTTCTTTGCTTTTCTAATTTATTTTCTTAAGCATATCACCTGCCAGTAGAGCTAGTGAGCTATGGCTAGGATTCTGCACCAGACTCATCACATTGACTGGTTCTGTCTTTCATTTCCTTTCTTGCTTATAAGCTTTATCAGGTGCCCTGATTATTTCCATGGCATTTGTCAATGTATAAAAGGACACGGGAGGGTTCTCTCCCCCCTTCCCCTTTTTTCATCATCTCCAGCATCTCCTTTATGTCTCGCTGCGCCTGTGACACCTGAATGTATTTTGAGGTGCCTTTCAAAGGATTTCAAGAGATAATATAGTCAGTTCAATTTAAGCTTCATCTGTTTGGAACCAGAAGAGGAGGAGGAGGAGGAGGAGGAGGAGGAGGAGGAGAGAGAGAGAGAGAGAGAGAGAGAGAGAGAGAGAGAGAGAGAGAGAGAGAAAGAGAGAGACCAAACCGCACAACTTAAAAAGTGAAGTAAATAAAGACAAGATGAAACAGGAAGTGGAGAATGCTGTGCTGTGTCTTATTTGTCCTGGTTTCGTGGAAAGGTTGACCTGCTCTTTAAAAAACTAACAGCATCATGGAAGACTGGAAAGAAAGGACTACATAATCACAATAATAATTGGCATTGGTGCTTTTAGATCAGAATCCCGGGAATTGTAATTTACCCCTTGGAGAGGTACACCCAGTGCTTTTTTTCTGGGGTGACACAGGGGTACGCATACCCCAAAACATTTTGTGAATCTTTGTACTTTTGTCCATTGACTGTATTTATTTTTCCCTATTTGGACTGTAAAATGGTGATTTTCTTGAGTCAAAATGAGAGTACCCGTAAACTTTTTTTTTTTTTTTTTTTTTTTAGGAAAAAAGCACTGTCTATACCCTTAACAAATTGTGGTCCACTGAATTCTTGCAAGGGGCCAGTGGGGAGCTATGTATTTTAAATGTGTAGTATATATGTGACCATTATCACAGGAAGTTAAAATGATTACGCAATTATTTGGTATATACACCAATACATATCCACAGCGCTATTTATGAATGGGAGTATCCTTTTTGCCAGAAATTACACAAGGTAGCAACTAGAATAAGCTTGTACAATATCACTTGCGATTTATGCATCGCAGTGCCCCTTAGAAAGGGGCGGGAATGGGAGGAACATGAAATGCATTCATTTATAGGCATTTAAAACATTTATAGGCTGTCTCAAAGACAGCCTTGCCTTTTTCATATCATTTGTAACTGGCTGCTACTCAGACTGCATACTCATCATACATGCACAGCACATTTAAAGCATATGGCAACTGCAGCTTACTTCTTGCAGAGTTCTCAGCACCATTAACAAACCACAACTCCCAAGATTCCTAGAGGGAAGTCACGTGTTTTAAGTGTACAGTGTCCAGCCTACTACCCTTTTGGTAGAGGCGCAGCTCTAGTTAAGCCCACTTGATTTAATTGTCTTGGGTAGGGCTAAAAGCAGGGACGTGGGTGGCGCTGTGGTCTAAACCACAAAGCCTAGGGCTTGCTGATGAGAAGGTCGGCGGTTTGAATTCACACGACAGGGTGAGCTCCCGTCGCTCGGTCCCTGCTCCTGCCAACCTAGCAGTTCGAAAGCACGTCAAAGTGCAAGTAGATAAATAGGTACCGCTCTGGCGGGAAGGTTAATGGTATTTCCATGCGCTGTTCTGGTTTGCCAGAAGTGGCTTTGTCATGCTGGCCACATGACCTGGAAAAACTGTCTGCGGACAAACACTGGCTCCCTCAGCCAGTAAATTGAAATGAATACCGCAACCCCAGAGTCATCCACAACTGGACCTAACGGTCAGGGGTCCCTTTACCTTTACCTAGGGCTAAAAGCAACAATGATGATCATATCTTCCAACATATTCGAGTGGGCAAACAATAAACACACACAGGACTATATCCAATTCACCCCTCCAAGACCCTCCAAGCGTCCCTATTTTCCAGGGACAGTCCCAGATTTGCAGAAGCCATCCTGGTTTCTGATTTGATCCTGGAATGCCCTGCTTTTCCTTAGGACGTCCCTGTTTTCATTGGAGAAATGTTGGAGGGTATGAACTCCCACAGACATGCTACAGTGATGGATAATGTTGTCTTTCTCCTTTCCTGCTCTAGCCATGAATGGATGTGGAAACCGGACATTTAAACCTTTCCTATGATAAAATAATTTAACTGAAGGTCATGCAAAATGCAGAGAATCTGCAACTCTCTCTCTCTCTCTCTCTCTCTCTCTCTCTCTCTCTCTCTCTAATTGAGAGCTTTGAATGATGCTTCATCATTCGTGCAGCGACAGGCAAGGAGGTAAAAATAGGAGACCTCACAAATAAAACCTGCTTGTTTGAAGATTTCTGGGCCAAGCAAACAAACTGCTGATTAATGCCCATGTGGAGAAGGCAAGATAAGTATCCAAATGCTTCTTGGGATGCTCACCTCTGCTGAGCTAAACTCTAATCTTCTGAATCATTCAAGTGCTAATCGGCAAACTTTTGCAACAAGCACTCATATTTCTAACTTTCAACCCCTGCTACTACACTAGAGCTTGAACATACAGCAGATGTGGGGTTGCTATTTTTAAAAAAGCTCCATTCCCTTGTCCCGTCCCTCTCCCCTCCAGTGTCTAGGAATACTCAGGGCATAATGTGACACACAGAACATGTCCCCACCCAAGTGTCAGACAATGAAGTCTAGAAGGAGCATAGAACTCACAGCACAATGAAGTCCCATCATGTTTTGAGTCTCTTTAGGCAATATGCAGACTACCAGACAGAGTCCTGAGCCAATACAGTGGTACCTTGGGTTACATACGCTTCAGGTTACAGACTCCACTAACCCAGAAATAGTACCTCGGGTTAAGAACTTTGCTTCAGGATGAGAAAATTGTGCTCTGGCAGTGCGGCGGCAGCAAGAGGCCCCATTAGCTAAAGTGGTGCTTCAGGTTAAGAACAGTTTCAGGTTAAGAACGGACCTCCGGAACGAATTAAGTACTTAACCCGAGGTACCACTGTACCAAGTTATTTTCAGAATTATAACCTTATTTTTGCTCAGAATAAGAGGAGGCACCCCTTTTCTCTGCCAGTACCTATTTTGTTATCTGGGCAGCCATAGTGTTGTAAACAAAATCTGCCCTTTTCCCCTTATGGGGTATCCAAGAGCCTGTATAGAGTCCTTACGTGGGTTCCCTATTGGTAGGAGAAAATAACAGAGGCCAACCAGAGAATATTGAGAAGCAAAGCAGCTAGTAAGCCTGATCTTTATTGATTTGTTGTAACAGGGTGCTCCCCTCACACGCAGGAAAGGAGGAGGACCTCAAACAATGGCGCACAAGGCCTTATATAGACATTTTAAATTCACTGCCCTGGAGCTCAAGACCACCCCTGCATACATCATACATACATCACAGAAGGGGTGTAACCCAAGACCACCGCCCACAAACATCATGCCTACATCACAGAAGGGGTGTAACCCAAGACCACCGCCCACAAACATCATACCTTCCTGTCTGCCAGGTGATCTGATAATGCCTTATCTGATTGCCTTTCCTGGTAGTCTGTCACCCTTTGAGATGGTGATTTCCCAATTCCTGAGACAATGGGAAGGTTCCCTGACCCCCTCCCTCCTTGCAGAGAAAACATTTGGTCAGTTTGGGAGTCAAAATGGTTTCAGGTCAGTCTTCCTGTGCTGATCTAGGTACGTGCTTGGTTGGTACATTTATGAACATTTATTATAAGACCTTATAAGACTTTAAATAGCAATCATGTTTCTGATTTCCAAAGAATCTTGATATCCCCATACAAACTTTCAAAGGCTTCAGAGAGCAAGTATTGCATGTCGAGGTCCTCCAATCCACCTCCAAATGATTCACACTTCACACATAACTTTGTTTAAGGTTTTTGGCATAATTTTGGCCACAACTTTATTAAAATACATAAATGTGAGTGGTTGCTTAGGTATTGTTTATGACTATCTGTCCCCACGCCTAGGGACAGAACTGACTTCCGGATTCCAGCGAAAGCCAGTAAGGGAATACAATATTAGGGAGAGCATGGAGCCAGGCACCAGACCCTCACCCCCTCCCATGCTCCTTGGGGCTTGCACGGCCCTTAGCCCCCTTCAGGGGTACGGACGAAAGAACGGCAAGCCCCTGGATTCCTTTAATGGAATTCCCTTTCCGCAGCAGCATTGGAGGGGCAGCCACTGCCAATCCTTACCCCTCCACCAACCAATTTTTTAACCAATGCCTAACCGCAACCTTACAAGTTGTGAGAATTTGCTACACAGTAGGCAAAAACCAAATGGCACCAGCCAATCAGCCAAATGGACAAAATTCCTACCAGGCCCTTGCCCCAAAAGCAGGCGACCCCATGACATAGCAAGGTCAACCAAGATTCTTGAAATTAGGGAGGGTGGGTGGGTGATCCAATGCACACAGCAAAAGTGCCTAGTCAGTGCTGTGTGACTTGATTTTATAACCTTCGGTCCGTCCCCCTAAATGACAACACCAAAATTTGCCCAACAACCCAACCATCCAATCACTGCGGATGGTCATCCAAACTGACCCGCCCAGCAACAGAGGGGTGGCCTTCCAGACCCCACCGCAACACGTGCTCTCTATGAAGGAGAACACGCTTTGTCCTCACTCCGATTTGGCTGTGTCTAAAAGACCCTGATGTTGGGAAAGATGGAGGGCACAAGGAGAAGGGGACGACAGAGGACGAGATGGTTGGATAGTGTCTTCGAAGCTACAAACATGAGTCTGACTAAACTGTGGGAGGCAGTGGAAGACAGAAGTGCCTGGCGTGCTCTGGTCCATGGGGTCACGAAGAGTCGGACACGACTAAACGACTAAACAACAAAGCCAGATCGGAGTGAGGGCAATGCTTCCTGCCCTCACTCTAGAGTCTTAATGGTGTGGGGTGAGATTCCCACCAGCAATCAGGAGCACAACCACCACTGCACGTGCATGCGCATGCGCGCACACACACACACAGATGGAGAGGGAAAACATGCTTCTGTTATTCTTCAGTAACATTACCAGGAACAAATTTCCAACTTCCAGTGGCTACTAGATACCTGCCTTTCTCTAACAGCAAAAAGGTGCACATGAAATCGAATCACCTATTTCCGTTTTTCCCGTTAAAGAAGAAACATTATTTTTAAACGAAAGAGAAACTCCTTAATGTCAGGCAATCCTAAATTACTAGAAATTTCTCAGGCACATTAACTGCTCTGCTGAGCAAACTCTTCATTATCATGATGGGCTTTGCAGCCTGATGGTAGCAAGCGCTGGTACGGAGAACTCTCCCAGCCAGCTGGTTGTCATAACTGAATTACAGAACAAAACCTTTCTGGGAGGGAGGAAATGGGAAGAGTTATTCATGCTGAAAATGAAGGCAAAATTAACCGTACAGAAATATGTAGAAATTATGATCCATGCAGCAATAGCTTTAATATATTTACTCAGAAGTAAGTCTCACTGAGTTCAATGGGGCTTACTTACTAATATGTGTATTTAGGTTTGCCGTCTGGATGGAACAATGCAAGTGTTTTGTTTAAGTCCTTTCTTTGGAGGCCACAATACAAGGAACACTTACTTAGAAGTAAACCTTGCTGAATTCGGGGGGGGGGGTGGATAGGTGCCACTGCCAGAGTGTATGGTTTCCCTGAGTGCTTGGGCCCCACCAGATGCCCAAATCCTGGGCCAGGCCTGTCAACTTAACTTCTGGAATAAAATGCTTAGAATTGAGGTGAAAAACTCATAGAGCTGTAGAGCTGGAAGTCACAATGAGGGTCATCTAATCCAAACCCCTGCAATGCAGGGCTCCAGAAGGGGCTCAAACCCAGAACCCTGAGATTGAAAGTCTCATGCGCTACCGACTGAGCTCTATTTTAGCTCAAATAATTTAAACTGGATCATATTCATTGAAATAATTACAATTAAGGTGACAGTAATCAAGTCTGGGTTGCGTGTCGAGGTCCCCAGGGCCACCCCAATAACTCACACATCACACAGGAATTTTTGTTTAAGGCTTTTGCCATAATTTTGGCCACAACTTTATTAAAATACAAAAATGTGAGTGGTTGCTTAGGCATTGGCTGCGACTATCTGCCCCCAGTGGTGACAGACTGGCATTTCTCATGCCTGCGAAAGTCAGAAAAAAGGGAATACACTTGGGGGTAGCGACGGAGCAGGGAACCTGCCCTCAGCCCTCCCCAAATGCAACCAGGGGCTTTTGCATGGGCCTAGCCCCTTGCTAGGGTGGACAAAAGCAATAGTGAGCCCCTGTATTCCTTTAACGGAATCCCTTGCAGCAGCAGCATTGGAGGGGCAGGCACAGCCAATTCATGCCCCTCAACCAACCAAACCATAAACCAATGCCTAACCGCAACCTTACAAGTTGTGACGATTTGCTACGCAGTAGGCAAAAACCAAGTGGCCCCAGCCAATCAGCCAGATGGACAAAATTCCTACCGGGCTCCTGTCCCAAGAGCAGACGACCCCATGACAGGCATAGCAAGGTTAAAGCGAACAACCCTAATTCTAGGGAGTGGGGACGGGCAATCTGATGCATGGGCGAAAAGAGGAAGTTCTAGCCTCGTGCAAGGAGTTTTAGCATTTCTGGCTGTCAATCAACAAATGGCAACATTGACTTATTCCCAACGACAAGGGAAGCCTAATCGCATCAGTGGCCAATGATCAATTAGCCCGCCCCACAACTTTGGAGTGTCCTGTCGGCCCCCACCGCAACACGTGCTCTCCATGAAGTAGAACATGCTTTCTGCCACAGGAGCAAGCAGCCTGAGGAATAGCAGGCAATGCTTTGATCTGTGAGCCATACCATGTTCTGGCCAGGTGAGGGAGGTGTGTATGACCAGGCAGGAGAGCAAAGAAGCTCTTTTAACTTCAAGGGATGTGGGCTGGCCACTTTAATAAAACCTCCAGGGATAGACTTGCTCTCTGGTCAAAGCCATCTGCAACCCTCAAGGAAGGGAGTTACACAGACGTTATGGCACAACTCTTAAAAGACAGGGTCAGTTGACCTCCATTTTGTCCCCACACTCCCATTTTGTGTCTCCCTGCCTATAACTGTTTACTAGTGAAGGAACGGACTGGCTCTCATCAGCCTTTGGAAAAGAGTATCCCTGATGCTGTGATCTAAGCAACTCCTGGATGTGCCAAGCCACATCTCCCCATCTTACATTTACAGACCCTCCAAGTGTACCTATTTTTCTGGTTGAGCACTGGATTTACAGAAGAAGTCCCGGTTTCTGATTTGATCCAGGAATGAGCTGCTTTTTTCTTAAAGGTAAAGGTAAAGGACCCCTGACAGTTAAGTCCAGTCACAGACGACTCTGGGGTTGCAGCGATCATCTCGCTTTACAGGCCAAGGGAGCAGGTGTTTGTCTGCAGACAATTTTTTCGGGTCATGACTAAGCCACTTCTGGCGCAATGGAACACCAAAACGCCGTTTACCTTCCCACCAGAGCAGTACCTATTTATCTACTTGCACTTTTTGGGGTGCCATTGAACTGCTAGGTTGGCAGGAGCTGGGACTGAGCAACGGGAGCTCACCCCATCGTGGGGATTCGAACCTCCGACATTCTGATCGGCAAGCCCAAGAGGCTCAGTGGTTTAGACACAGCGCCACCTGGGTCTTTCTTAGGATGTCCCTATTTTCATTAGAGAAATGTTGGAGGGTATGGAGTTATCTGACCCCTGAGCCATCTGAAGGCAGCCCTGTATAAGGAAGGGTTTTTTTAAAAAATGATTAACGTTTTCTTATATTTTTATGTATGTTGGAAGCTGCCCAGAGTGGCTGGGGCAACCCAGTCAGATGGGTGTGGTATACATAGTAAACATATATTAATATTATTACTATTATTATATAAGACATCCCTTTTTTCATAGGTGTTGGAAGGTATGTGCTCCCCTACCCTGCTAAGTAACAGCCACAATGAACAGATCATAGCCAACTGACAGGTGTTAATATAAGAATGAAAATGATACAATTAACAATGGGATGGAGCATGCACATGGCCTTTCAGTTGAACCCTTCCCTTAAATTTATTTGTATTTTTAACACATATACTTCTCTGAAAAATTGTTGTTAGCCAGAGTAAGTTTATCAGGAAGACTGTGACATTTCTTAAATGACAGGTACACGCACACACACACACACACACACACACACAGCACAAACCCCCAACACCCTCTTTCATCTTCCCTGGCATTTGGAGCATTCATTTAAAAACAAACCACCTCAGTCTCCATCTGGGTTGAAGCCAAGCTGTTGCAGCCAAGAATAAAAATGTCATCTCAAAAAATTTACAGTCCTCCTGTACCTACGGAAGAAAAAAAATTATACCAGCTGTTTTTTTCACAGTTTGTAGTTCCTGACCTTACACAGTAACTTACAGGTGCTGACATGCATCGGTGCTATTGAAAACAGACCACTTCTCAATATCCCCAGAAGAAATACCTCTTCTCTATTAGCCAACATCCATTTTCACTGTGCACTGTATGCCAGTAATGATCTTAAAGGTAAAGGGACCCCTGACCGTTAGGTCCAGTCACGGACGACTCTAGGGTTGCGGTGCTCATCTCGCTTTATTGGCCGAGGGAGCCGATGTACAGCTTCCGGGTCATGTGGCCAGCATGACTAAGCCGCTTCTGGCAAACCACAGCAGTGCACGGAAACGTTGTTTACCTTCCCGCTGGAGCAATACCTATTTATCTACTTGCACTTCAACGTGCCTTCGAACTGCTAGGTTGGCAGGAGCAGGGACCGAGCAACGGGAGCTCACTCCATTGCAGGGATTTGAACCGCTGACCTTCTGATCAGCAAGCCCTAGGTTCTGTGGTTTAGACCACAGCGCCACCCGTGTCCCTAATAATGATCTTACTACTGTTTAAAACCAGTGGGGCAGGCAATGCAAAGTCTGTATGCTGTAAGGCATGGGTAGGCAAACTAAGGCCCGGGGGCTGGATCCGGCCCAATCGCCTTCTATATCCAGCCCGCAGACAGTCCAGAAATCAGTGTGTTTTTACATGAGCAGAATGCGTCCTTTTATTTAAAATGCATCTCTGGGTTATTTGTGGGGCATAGAAATTCGTTCATTTCCCCCCCAAAATATAGTCCAGCCGCACCCCAAGGTCTGCGGGACAGTGGACCGGCCCCCTGCTGAAAAAGTTTGCTGACCCCTGCTGTAAGGAGACTACGCTGCTGGAAAGACTGTACTTCAACTGTATACAGTCGTAGCTCAGATCCCGAACACCTTGCGAGTCGAACGTTTTGGCTCCCAAACTGAGTGTTCCAGTTTGTGAATGTTCTTTGGAACCTGAATGTCCGACGCGGCTTCTACACTTTCCAATTGGCTGCAGGAACTTCCTGCAGCCAGTCGGAAGCCACACCTTGGTTTCCAAATGTTTTGGAAGTCAAACGGGCTTCCGGAACGGACTGTTCGACTTCCAAGGTGCGACCGTATAATTGAAACTGCATTATACCATCAGGAAAGCAACTGACTCTTTCCAGAACTGTCTGGTGTTTCTCTGTTCCTTTGGCACGCTCTGCTGGCAAGAGAATGGGCACTCTACACATGCCCCAACAAAAGGAAGGATCCTAAATAATTGGGGAGATCCAGTTTCCAGTCACATTGGACAGCCACAGTCTCTCCATCTAAGCAATCTCCTGGGGTCGCTATGAGGATAAAGGGAGAAACTAGTGCATCCTTAGAGAAATTATATGGTGGGTGGAACAGGGCACAGAGGCTATACTGCAAGTTCTGACTATGCCTCTCTGTGTGATTCTATCTGTCGTCTGCCTCAGCTAGCACTGTGCAAAAGAGGTTGAAGGTAATCAATCAGATGTCTCAGCTGTACACCTTTCTACTCTCTTTTTTCAGAACATCAGCTGCCTTGCTTGCCGACACATGTTTTAAAACTGATTAAATAATGACAGAAGGTTTGCAACAGTGTTAATAAATAAATGACTAATTCAATTTGTAGCTACTCTTGTGGGGAATCACACAATTCATTATTTGTTAGCTTCTTCTTTTTTTGCAACTGTCAGCTTTCGGGAAAAGATTCGAAAATCCCAAAGGTTTCTTTGAAATCACACCACATGTCTATTTTGGAGATTTAGGATTCTTTGCTCACTTCCCTTCCTCATTAACAGGATGCTTCTAGTGCCTGGCCTGAAACTGGAGAGGGCAAGGTGGAAAAAAACAATTAACACTGCACTATGAAATCTGCAAATAAGGAGGAAAAATCCTGCAAAATATTGTAAGGGAAATACCTTCAGGTTGCGGGGGTGGAAAGATATATAAAGACTATCGGGAGCATTCCCTTGAGTAACAAATACATTTGACAATATATCTAATAGTCTTCATAACAGTAGACTTGAAGATGGAAAATACATTGACGTTCAATTTCATTTTATGATCCCTATTTTCCCTTTCCCGTTCTTTTCAATATCCTATCACAGATTTTTCCAGGTATCTTTTCCAAAATATAATTATGTTTAATTTCATTTTATGAACCTTAGGCTATTTCCCTTTTTGCCATTGTTTTCAGTACCCTAGCACAGATTTATTATTTTTTTTAGATCTCTACCTTTTATTTTTTCAGACAAAAGAAACCATTACAAGGAATTACAATTGCTTGCATTTGTATCATTACCTGTCTAAGATTCGGGATAGCTGAACTATTCTATTGGTCCCTTTTTATATTTTCATTGGAAAGTAATTATACACCCAGAGTTCAATATCATTGGACTATTAAAACTATTATCCTACATCAGAACAGAGCCTGAAATGCTTTCTAAATTGCAATCCCAACAAAGTTAATTGGGAAAGTCTTCTTACAGGGCAATCTTCATAGAACATTAATTACTCTGATTACATCACCTGGGATTAAGCAAAGAGGTATAAACACCCTAACTCTTACCCAGGAATTTTGCTGATTTTCACACAGAGAGCTATTAGAATACCTTCAATCTCTTTAACCCTTTCCACACCAGGGTAAAAATTATAATGGCCACCTGAGCTCCTCAAGCACTGCCCACTTTTCTGCTTAGGTTATCTATTGTTCTGATTGGCCAGAAGACTGGGAAAGACCAGTGGTATCCAATTAGAAGAGGGTACAGTTCCAATTGGACACTAACAGTGGAGAGAGGAGTTCTAATTGGATGCTACCAGCTCAGGGAGCATGGACTCTAAGGAAAGAGGTATCAGTGAATGGCTGTTCCTGTGTCTCAGTGAAATAAGGAAATGTAGATAATGGGAGAAAGAAAATCTGCTGGTTTGTGTGTTTTATTTATCCAATAAGGGACCATGGGTCACGGGGCCTTGGCATGCAAATAGATAATGGGAGAAAGAAAGCTATAGGCTATGGGCCCAGAGGGAGAAGAGAAAACACAAAATAGCCAGGGACAAGGGGGCTGAGAGGAAGAAATACTAGAGCAGCCAGGTGTTTTGGAGTCATTCTAGTCCTGCTTGGATGGTTATTTCCATGGAGTCTTCAGTGTGGAGTTCCTCAGGGTTAATGTTATCCCCTACGCTGCTTAATATCTACATGAAAATGCTGAGTGGGGTTATCCGGAGGTTTGCAGTATATCGTCAGCAATACAGTTGTACCTCGGAAGTCGAACAGAATCCATTCCGGAAGTCCATTTGACTTCCAAAACGTTTGACTTCCAAAGCGTGGCTTCTGATTGGCTGCAGGAAGCTCTTGCAGCCAATCAGAAGCCCCATCAGACATTCAGCTTCCAAAAGAATGTTCAAAAACTGAAACACTCACTTCCTATTTTCGATCATTCGGGAGCCGGAACATTCGGCTCCCAAGGCGTTTGGGAGCCAAGGTACGACTGTATGCTGATGACACACAGCCCTGCTTCTCCTTTACATCTGCAGGTAATGGATGTGCAATACAACTCATAGTTCTTGCCTGCATGTGGGTGCAGTAGAAATGGCATCCATCCACAACACACTTTCAAAATTCCAAATGTGCCCATGGACCCCCAAAGGTGAGGAAGTGCGCAGTAAAATGATATTTCCCTACGGAGATGTCTACACAATTAGCTGAATTGTTGCATGTTGAAAAAAATGAAGTATGAAAAACATAGCCTAAGCTTATCAGGTGATGCTGATGACATTTATGGGTTAAAATACAAGCTTGGGACAAGCAACCAAGCTTTAAGCAATAAGGCAGAAAACTTTACAAATAATAATAAATGAGCATCTTCTTCTATCAGAAATGTGGCGGCTGTCTTTTAGGAGACGTGTTATAAAGAAAACTGATACCGTTGTCATATCAACCACATTAAATAATAAGCAGAGGACAAGAGAAAAGCATTGTTTCAAATGATAATTTCATTTAATACATTCACACCAGGAACACTCGAGAAATAAAAAAGGATATATTGAAATATGAGCGTAAAAAAGCTACAGAACATGGTTACCATAGTAAACGCCATCACAAAAGTATTGTTTACACAGTACATTCTTGCATGGATAAATCATTCTTATTAGGGCAAGGTGGGGCTGTAGACCCCATTGGAAGTGCAAATAAGGTTACTGGCTCTCTTGGCAAATATTTGTTTCACTGTGTATCCATATCCGGATAAACATATCCACAAATAAACCAATTATTATGATGAATCCTGGGAACTGAGAACAAACAGATGTGCACAGTACGCACAAAGTTGTATATAAGCTCTGTTTCCTTAATGGAAGCCAAGAAATTGAGTGATCAGGCGCCTGGCTGCCCTCAACTTGCATGATGAATCTAAGTGAGGTTTTATGTAGCCTGTGCAGAATGACATGGGATTCAGATTTCTCAGCCATATTCCAATATTACCTATATCACAAGATCACATACACCTTGTCCCTTATGCCTCCAACAGGAAACCAAGGGCAAATTGACCATATATGCCATCTAGGACAGCTCTTTTCTCTTCTTAAAGAGTTCTAAAGGAGTATAACATTCAGTAACTGCAATACTCTTCTACTTCACAGAGACCTAATAGAATATGGCAGGCGTTAGAATCTTTGCCCCTCCACATGATGTTGAATTTCAATTCCCATCAGCCCCAACAAACATGGCAGACTCTCCAAGTGTCCTTATTTTCCAGGGACAGCCCCAGATTTACAGAAGCCATCCTGGTTTCTGATTTGATCCCAGAGTGTCCCACTTTTTCTTAAAGGACCCCTGACCATTAGGTCCAGTCATGGCCAACTCTGGGGTTGTGGCGCTCATCTCGCTTTATTGGCCGAGGGAGCCGGCGTACAGCTTCCGGGTCATGTGGCCAGCATGACTAAGCCGCTTCTGGCGAACCAGAGCAGCGCACGGAAACGCCATTTACCCTCCCGCTGGAGCAGTACCCATTTATCTACTTGCACTTTGAGGTGCTTTCAAGCTGCTAGGTTGACAGGAGCAGGGACCGAGGAACGGGAGCTCACCCCGTCGCGGGGATTCAAACTGCCAACCTTCTGATCGGCAAGTCCTAGGCTCTGTGGTTTAACCCACAGCGCCACCCGCATCCCACTTTTTCTTTGGACACCCCTAATTTCATTGGAGAAATGTTGGACTCCTCAAGCCAAGTAACAATGCAACCTTTAGAAGACATCTGAATGCAGCCCTATATAGAGGTGGTTTTTATCTAAACTTTAATGTTTCATTGTGTTTTTATATATGTTGGAAGCTGCCCAGAGTGACTGGGGCAACCCAGTCAGAAGGGTGGGATACAATTGTTGTTGTTGTTGTTGTTTGGTGTCTTATAACTTAAAGCTCAGTGGGTAGCACTGCCTCTCAGCTTCCAATACAGACAGGCAATTCCATAAATTTCAGTTCACTACGCCCCTAATTTTTCAAAGCTTAAATTTAATTTTCCACAGTTTTGCAGCAATTTCTGGTTTTGCCAAATCCTCACGAAAATTCATTGACAAAAATTCAAGTTTCTCCTAATATGCAGATCTGACTATTCGCAAGCAATTTTCAGTGTTGTCCTCATAGAACTTAGAAAGGAGAAAGAGGGGAACCAAACCACAATTAGTTGGCCCTGCCCTCCATTACGCTCTGGCTCCTGGAGCCATCGTGGTGTAGTGGTTAAGAACGGTGGACTCATAAACTGGTGAACCGGGTTCGCGTCCCCGCTCCTCCACATGCAGCTGCTGGGTGACCTTGGGCTAGTCACACTTCTCTGAAGTCTCTCAGCCCCACTCACCTCACAGAGTGTTTGTTGTGGGGGAGGAAGGGAAAGGAGAATGTTAGCCGCTTTGAGACTCCGTCGGGTAGTGATAAAGTGGGATATCAAATCCAAACTCTTCTTCTCCTTCTCCTTTCACTGTTGATCTACCTGCCTTCCTCTCTACCAGTTCCAATGGGCACCAACCCTGCACTGTAAGAAAGATGACGAACCAAGGGTGAAATCTAGTCTGCGCCCTGTATGTGGCGTGAGGATTGTGCATGCGCATTGCAAGTGGAGTGGAGTCCTCTATGCGCAGGACAGGGACTGGTGATAATATAATCCTGCATGTAGACAGAGAGAGTGGCTGTGGTCAGAGAGAAAGAGAGAGAGAGAGAGAGAGAGAGAGAGAGAGAGAGCAGCGGAAAGAGACTGTATTGTCCCCTTCAGTTACAATATCATTTACAACCCACTTTAATACTCTGTGTTGCAATCCTATGCATGCTTGCTTGGAAGGAAAAATCCACTGAAACCAGCAGGGCTTTCATCCAATTTGGGATTAGACTGTAAGCCTTCTCTCTCCCACTGATGTCTGTTTAAACAGTTAGTAGATCACAAGCATTCTCAAACAGCAGCATGAGGGGCTGCTAAGCTAGCCTTCCCAGTCACATTTGCCTAGTTCTTTTGAAGGGAGGTTTTGAGCAAGGTGAGATGTGCACTTTGATGCTCGATACAGAACCTCTCTCTCTTCCTCCCTCCCTCCCTCTCTCTCTCTTGGTAGGCGCTAGGGGAAACTGTGAACGGACTGAACTCCGTTCCACCTTCAGTAGCTGGAAGCTTTCAAATACCTCATTAAAAATTGCTCAGGCCACTTCAGTAATCCTTCAGGGGAAGGATTATTCCGACTTCTGTCTTCTGGCTTTCATGATGAAATTGAGATCCTATTGTTCACATAATGTAATAAGCCACGCTGCATCTCATAGGCCTTCATAGTACATTGGGATTATTTGAACAGTTTTCAAGACGTCTCTTAAAAAAAAATACACATTCCCATTCCGCCTGTATTATTGTATTGATGAGGGAAAACGCATTATCAAGTCGAATTCATCCAATCGTTTTAGTCATATGGATTTTGATCCCACACTATAGTCCCAAAACGACAGACTAGCCCTATATTATTTTTGCATAGGCCAGCATATAAGCATCTGAACATGACATAGTAAGGGGAGGGGAATTCAGAAAGATTTGATTGGCAGCGGGTGGGGGTGGAGAGATTCACAGTGAGGATAAATACAAAGACTCATCCTTTGTCCTATAGCTTTGTGGGGAGAGTTGCTCTGCAACAGCCCTTAAACTCTGACAATTCTGATTATGCCTCACAAAAAGAATAAAACTGTCACAACCGCCGATCATGAGATGTTTTATCTATTCCCTTCATGATATGTATCAAAGCCTATCTTTATCAAGCCTTTGGAGGCTTAATGCACTCGATGTGAGAAAGACTTCAGTTCAAAGGGAATGAAGCAAATGCCAAACTCAAGTTACACAAAATAGGCAGAGCCAGGGGGCAAAATATTTGTAATCTAGTTTGCCTTTTCGAAACAAACAGAAACATCACTGGGGACAATAAATTTTTGTAAAGATGAATCTGAGTGGACAATGCCCCCATCGTTCAGCCCAGACACTGAGGTCCAGTGCTGAGGGCCTTCTGGCGATTCCCTCACTGCGAGAAGTGAGGTTACAGGGAACCAGGCAGAGGGCCTTCTTGGTGGTGGTGCCCGCCCTGTGGATCGCCCTCCCATCAGATGTCAAGGAAATAAACAAGTATCTGACTTTTAGAAGACATCAGACGGCAGCCCTGTTTAGGGAAGTTTTTAATGTTTGAAGTTTTATTCTGTTTTTAGTGTTCGGCTGGGAGCCGCCCAGAGTGGCTCAGGAAACCCAGACAGATGGGCGGGGTATAGATAATAAAATATCATCACCATCATCATCATCATCATCATCTCTCTTCTGTGTTAACATTGACCCCAAGGGGTGCAACCTTTGGGGTGTGGTGCACTGATGTAACCTAGTAAAAGGCAATGGAATCTTTACCAAGGAAGGAGGAATTCTCACCTGCAAATTCTCTCTCCAGCTTTATGAGGCTAGCAGTTTATGGTTGGGTGGTACTAGACATTTCTACAGAGGTGTGCATCAGATTTGTATGAATCTTGAATCCTGAGCTGAATTGGGCCAGTTTGGAGAGATACAGGATTTGTCCGAGCCAAAGCAGGCCCATTGCAAAAACTGAAAGATTTATTCCCAGAGTTGCCGTGCAAGTAGGAAATGGGAGGGAGAGACAGGAACGGAAGAAGGAAATACTGTAACTGGCAGCTATATGTCCTAATCAGAGGAAATGAGTTTACCAGGGATCTCCAGCCACTGTGCTCCGAGGGAGGAATGTGTAAGTAATGTATCGTCTTGTTCTTGTCTCTTCAGTGCTCAGTGCTAGTTTTCCTCATGGTATTTGCTTGGCAAATTTCTGCCTCTTTGCACATGCATCCACTCCTGTCAAATGAGCTTTACACTAAGTTTCTGTGACTTTTGATGCCAATTAAACAGAACACAAGCCTGAAGCTGTTTTTCTTTAAGCACAACTCCCTAACTCCTAGAGCTATCCTTCTAAAAATTTGCAGGTTACATTCCTAGGGTCACCTCTAGGATATATACCAATTTCACACCAGATTTGTTGCTGACAAAAGGAAGCAAAACCTTTAGTTTAGAAAAAACCACCTAAAAAAAAGCACCTAGCACAAAACCCTGAAATTTGTCAGGCTTCTCAGAGGCATACAGAATAGCATATTATATATGCTATGTTTATACAAATTGATTATAAAAAATAGGAAAAAATTAAAGAATCCATGTTAACCACCTCTAAACTTTAAATCCATTACAGGAATACCATTGCAGCTATCCTTATGAAATATGGCATTGTTCATTCCCATACCTGCACATTTCACTGAATTCTGCCAAAAATTGCAAAAGATATTGATGTTTCCTCAAAATGAAAAAGAACTTTAAAGGTGCATCCAACCCTAAACTTCCTTGTGTATAATTTGACAGGCTTTCTTTCTGCACAAAATTGCCTACTATGTCTGCAGATTTTATTTACTTCTTGGTTGGAAAGCCATGTGTTAGAAGAAAGGCATGTATAGAGCAGTTTCAGATAACTCCTACAGATTTCTGAATATCAACGCATTCCTATACAACTCATAATCAATAAATGGTGGCATCCTTTGGGATTAGGCTGGACTCGATCTACTATCCTCCCCAGCCAGCATGGTCAGTGATTAACAATGATGAGAGTTGTATTCCAGAAATATCTACAGGGCCACAGGTTCCCCAGACATTGTCCTAGTGTAAAATCTGGATAATGTTACTTGGGAGCTTTTGTTAAAAGTAGCCTCCAAACTCTTCTGAGATTTATAAGTGCAAGGTCATCCAGAAAAGTTTTTATCAAAGACTACAGGAATAATGCCCCCTTGCTTTCCCCTCAGAATAACACTGCTCTAGAATAATCACGCGAGATGCGGGTGGTGCTGTGGTCTAAACCACAGAGCCTAGGGCCTGCCGATTAGAAGGTCATCAGTTCAAATCCCCGCAACAGAATGAGCTCCCATTGCTCAGTCCCAGCTCCTGCCCACCTAGCAGTTCAAAAGCACGTCAAAGTGCAAGTAGATAAATAGGTACTGCTCCGGCAGGAAGGTAAACAGCATTTCGGTGTGCTGCTCTGGTTTGCCAGAAGCGGCTTAGTCATGCTGGCCACATGACCCGGAAGCTGTCTGCGGACAAACACCGGCTCCCTCAGCCTATAGAGCAAGATGAGCGCCACAACCCCAGAGTCGTCCGCAACTGGACCTAACAGTCAGGGGTCCCTTTACCTAGAATAATCACATCACGTAGCACATTGTGTAGATTACCTAGAATTATGAAGATTTACCAATTCGGGCCCATTAAAAACCACATTCTCTCAATCCACTGAGCTCTTCAGCTTGACATTTCAGAAAGCTGAAGCAAACATTAAAAATACAAAGTATTTGAAGAGCAATTCCAGAAAACAGAAAGGCAATAAGGCATCCAGTTTTATGCATAACAAGACCTCAGCAGTAATTGGTTGGAGACTCTTGAAGGCACCAAACATGCATCCTTTTTTCCCCAAGACATCAAAAGATTCACAGAGCAGCACGTAACAGTTTTGCCAGCTTACAGGCAGGCCACTCAGAGGAAGGAGAAAAGAAAATATCCTGTTCCACATTTGAACAAACAGGATAAGAGTTATTGGAGAGAAAACATTTCAAATATGCTGATGTTCTCTTGGGAGCATTAATGCACCTCTGAAAGCACTATGATGTGTTCTCTTGGCATCTGACAACATTTATGACCACTTCAGTCCTGCTGTCAGATTCATAAACAACAATGCTTCCCCCCGCCCCATTCCCTAATATATCATATAGCCCTCCTTGATAATAAACAGGTTAACTGTGTCTAAACAGGGGGAGAAAATGGATTCCTGCCTAGAGACCTTTTATCTCTCCCACAGCAAACTTTGATTTGATTTCTTCTATTTGTTTTCTTTCTAAAGGAAACTGAAAAGGTAGCTAATGAGGATTAAACAGCACCTTTGATGTTCTTAAGTATTATTTTTTTTTTTTTTTTTTAAATAATATTTATTGAAGTTTCCAAAATACAGAAAGAGAAGAAAAGAAATTATGAAGATACATTCAGAACCTTATTTTCAAACATCCACTTTCTGGGACTCCCCCCTTCCCCCACCCCTACTGTATTCCCCTTTCATATTGTTGTTTCCACAAGTTCTATTTCTGATTTAAAGCACAATTTATATACCCCATTGTTCAAATTTAAATTTATACAAACCTTATGCAACACCCATGATAAAAAAAAGCAAAAGATCTCTCCCCATAGCCCACCCCCTTTTCTTTCCACAATGTCCCCCTTTTTTCCCATTAAAGTAAAAGCACACAGAATAAAAGTATAAAAAAATAAAAAATATATTAGAAAAAAGAAAACCAATTCAGAAAATAGTTGCAAGCCTTTGGATTCTAATTCTCCCTCCCCTTCCCCGGTTTAATTTCCCTTATCCTCCAATCTATGTTTCCAGCCTGGAAATCTTAAGTCCATCAATCCCATTTTTCCCCCAACTCCTTGCAGAATTATTTCCCATTTCTAGGATTACTTTCTTTAAAAATTAATTCCTAAATCTTTAAAAATGTCAAATTATAAAATTCCCCCCATTGTTCTTTCAAGGTTATAGTCCAGCTTCCTCTTGTTCCGCTGCTAAAACTTTCTTATTCAGAAGTTTAGTAACTCTACATGGGTTGTTGTTATTCAGGAACAAAAACTTGCGTTCAGTCCCTTCCTTCTTCAGTAAGGTATTCTGTTGTCTCCTTTTAGTCTAAACACCCTGTAGACAAGATTCAGTTTCCGTTTTGCAGCTTTCCCAGGAGATAACCAGTTCTGTGAAATTCCGGAGTGTTGTATTTTTCCCGGCTTACGCCCATCTTTGTAATGTCCCGAAACTCCTCTAGGGGGGTTGTTGTAACTTTGTTTCCAAAAATCCGATTGTTCTCCGTATTTTCGCCATTTTGTATTCAAGTCTTAACAAATTATATCAAGTTGTAACAAATTTGACCAGCAAGGTCCTTGTAATAAAATCCTCTTTAATATTCCGACTTTGACAGCTACTTTGACAGCTGTCAGAATCACCGGCTCTTTTCACCAGGCTCACTCCTCAATCGCCCCGGTTCCCAGGGAGGGGGGTGCATTTTCCTTCTCCTTCAATTCTTCCTCCAGCACAATTCTTGTACTTTCCCATCATGGAATTCTTAATTTAGGAAAGATACCGTTCTTTTTGGGCCTTGGCTTCCCAATCCTTGTTTTAAAATGTCTACAATAGGGAGGGGGACTGACTTCCTTTTTAGATCCCCCCCCGCTCGTCTCAAATCCCAAAAATTTTTCTTCTTTTAAACCCGATTTCCAATTTACTCACGGGTTGTTGTTAAAAGTCCAAATTCTCAATGGAAGAAGTCAGCGCTCTCCGCCGGATGGCATGCGGCTTCGCTCGGCAGGGATGGCAGAGGACTCAAAGCACCACGCTTCTCCCCGGCACCCGATCCGTAGCCTTTAAAAAGGCTCCTTCACGAGTCGGGAGGGCGCTAGCGGTGCTAGCCGAGTCTCCAAGTCCACGGCCCCCGTGGCCGTGGTTTCTAAGGGTCCCCGCATCGCCGGTGCGGTAAAACCCAGCCCCTGCCGAGCCGGCTCCCTCCGGAGCTCGGAGGGAGTCCGCCATTCGGCGATGGCGCCAACCCGGAAGTCTGTTCTTAAGTATTATTAGACACATAGGCACACAAATGCAAGCAGCTGACTTGGTCCATTAGAGAAATGGGGATCACATAGTACTGTAATACCAACATAGGGCGAACTGAAAATCAGATAACTCTTCCTCAAGCAAAATGTTAAAGGGAAAGGAGTTTCCTTAGTTTTCATAGCATTTCCAATGTCTCACTATATACCAAGGTGATAAAGTTGACATTTTGGATATTTTCTACCTATCTTTACATGCTGTTCATGCCGATATCAGAACATTATGTAGTAATACAAATCTATGTTATGGGTCGTTGGACCACAATAAAGATTATTATTATGTAATACTTTTATTACATATAGAGGTCAGGAGAAGGGATAGTGCACATGATCCCATGCTCTCCTCAATATTGAAATATTTGTTGAAATATTTGCTCAGAATCCATGAAACCTTTAATTGCAATATTGGATCTGTGACTCATTCACTTATGGATAGTATAATTTGAGGCAGTAGAGATGAGCCCTCAGACCCTCATATCTATAAAACAAATTGTCTTTTAAGGTCTGTTTTACATATTTGTGTAGATTTGTCTCCCAAGCAGATGTGTCAGTCTGCTCAGATAATATATTTCAGTTGCTATTTCCTTCCTACTTGCCTCCCGAGGCTTATTACTCAACCCAAGAAGAAATTGTTATGTACTTTAGTTTGTCTTAAATTGTACCTTTGTGAAGTGGTTAGGTTTGATGTTTGTGTGTGTGTGCTTTTGCATGCAGTGGGTGGACAAGTATACATCTCCATTTATCATCTTTTTCATTATTTTCAGACAGCGCAACCACAAGTTTCATATAAAATATATTAAGACAAATTAACAAGCCAGGAGCTGGGGTTTTTGTTATGTTGTTCCAAAACCCACCTACGTTATGGACTCGGTATATATACATTGCAGGAAGCAATTTAATGCTTTATACCTTCATAATCCTCATGCTTTAACATTCCAAGACAAAATCAAAAGTGCTATTTACAATTCAACGCTAACTTTAATGATTTTCCCTCTAGGACACCCTGTTAATGAAGTATGGATTTTGTGAAGGAGAGAAGATTTGCTTCATGCACCAGTCACAGGGAGCAGAGGCATGCGGCAGCAAAGACAGGCAGAGACAGGGTAAATCAGGGTTTTATTGGTTACAGAAACAATGGAAATATATTTAAAAAATAAAAAAATTGTCCAGTAGCACCTTAGGTCCAGTAGCACCTTAGAGACACTGGGTACAAGCTTTCGTGTGCATGCACACTTCTTCAGATACACTGAAACAGAAGACACCAGACCCTTATATATAGTGCAGGGGTAGGCAACCTAAGGCCCGGGGGCCGGATCCAGCCCCATCACCTTCTAAATCTGGCCCACGGACAGTCCAGGAATCAGCGTGTTTTTGCATGAGTAGAACGTGTCCTTTTATTTAAAATGCATCTCTGGGTTATTTGTGGGGCATAGGAATTCATTCATTATTTTTTTCCTTCAAAATATAGTCCAGCCCCCCACATGGTCTGAGGGATGGTGGACTGGCTCCCAGCTGAAAAAGGTTGCTGACCCCTGATATAGTGGGAGGGTGGGGTGGGGTATTTCTCAGAAGGGTAGTAGGAGTTGGGTGATGGACTCAATGGGTATGGTAAACCTGTTGGCGACTGTTAATGACTGCAATTAGTCCTACAGGAAAAAGCAAGGGATAGTATGCAGATGATTAGCATATGATTTCTGTTTCAGTGTATCTGAAGAAGTGTGCATGCACGGAAAGCTTATACCAAGAACAAACTTAATTGGTCTCTAAGGTGCTACTGGACAAATTATTATTTATTTTTGTATATAATTCAACTGCATCAGACCAACACGGCTACCTACCTAAATCTAGAAACAATTGAGTTTGGCATAGTATGGGGCAAGGATCCATCCCCCAACTGCTGGCCTGGTCTACTGCCCAGCCCATCTGCTGGGCAAAAAGAGGAGGTTCCACCAAGTCATGAACCAGAACCAGAACCAGTACAGTGGGTCCCACTGCAACCTGGCACCCAGTCCCTGCATACAAGGGCCATAGCATGACTGTGCCCCCTCAAGACCCCTTAAATTATGTGTCCTACCTAAAGCTTTCACCACCAAGCTGTGACAAACAAGTGTACAGTGGTACCTCGGGTTAAGTACTTAATTCGTTCCAGAGGTCTGTTCTTAACCTGAAACTGTTCTTAACCTGAAGCACCATTTTAGCTAATGGGGCCTCCCACTGCTGCCACGCCGCCAGAGCACGATTTCTGTTCTCATCCTGAAGCAAAGTTCTTAACCCAAGGTACTATTTCTGGGTTAGCAGAGTCTGTAACCTGAAGCGTATGTAACCTGAAGCGTATGTAACCAGAGGTACCACTGTATGTGAGAAAAGCTGTGCTCTGGGGAAGGCAATCCCACCACCACAAATGTAGGACACTTTGAACCATGGATAAAATCCCTCCCTGGCCCCATCAACCAGTGACCAACAACTGGATAGCTCAGTTGGTTAGAGTGTGGTGCTGATAATGCCTAGGTTGCAGGTTTGATCCCTGAATGGGACAGCTGCAGACTCCTGCATTGTTAACTAGACGATCCTCAGGGTCCAACTCTACAATTCTATGGTTCTATGAACTGTCCACAGCAAACTGAGTGTAATCAACAGAGGATGGGTGGGTCTGTAGGTCAATAGCAGGAGCCCTGAAGGAGCTGTTAGCTGGACCTCCTTTCTTTTATAGGCCAGGACAAAGGAAGCAAAGTCTTCCATAAGGGCTGTGTCCCAGCCCCTCCACCAGCAGCCAGGCAAGGGTGTTGATTGGCCCATCAGACCAACAAACGCCTAAGGCAAACCAGCCAGGAAGCAACTGGATTCCTCGTCCCCTTTTGCTCACCCCACCATGGAGAGGAGACAAAGCTCAATTTTTGTTATACCAGTTTCCACAGAATTATTTAGGTACACACTGGATGGAATCCTAAACGGCCTCGGTCCAGTATATCTGAAGGAGCGTCTCCACCCCCATCGTTCAGCCCAGACACTGAGGTCCAGCGCCGAGGGCCTTCTGGCAGTTCCCTCACTGCGAGATGTGAAATTGCAGGGAACCAGGCAGAGGGCCTTCTTGGTGGTGGGGCCCACCCTGTGGAATGCCCTCCCATTAGCTGTCAAGGAAATAAACAACTATCTGACTTTTAGAAGACCTCTGAAGGCAGCCCTGTTTAGGGAAGTGGTTAATGTTTGATGTTTTGTCGTGTTTTAATATTCTGTTGGGAGCCACTCAGAGTGGCTGGGGAAACACAGCCAGATGGGCGGGGTAATACTAATAATAATATGAGAAATTCCTATTCATCATACGACAAGTAACATATTTTAAAATATTGACTGCTGCTTAGGAATGGGTGGATTGGCCTATTTCCATTCTGTGAATATGTAATCATAACCCTGTTCTGTCCCATTTTCTGCATATATTGTTTAGAAGCTACACACACACACACACACACACACACACACACACAAAACACATTTAAATTGTATCTATTTTTATACACTTCCCCTAAAATATGCATTTGTCTCCAATATAAAATCTGCATTTTATATGCATTTCTCCCATAAAAGTACTCCCCCCACACACACCCAAAGCTGCATCACAACAGAAGTGAGCAATCCAGATTAACTGTATTTCAATCAACATATAAATCCAGGTACTTCAAATTCAGTCTGTTTGTTTTAAAATGCATGCCAGATTCTACTCCAC
Organism: Podarcis filfolensis; assembly: GCF_964270895.1. Classification (NCBI taxonomy): domain Eukaryota; kingdom Metazoa; phylum Chordata; class Lepidosauria; order Squamata; family Lacertidae; genus Podarcis; species Podarcis filfolensis. The sequence continues at coordinate 17,196,207 of NC_139609.1, read as the reverse complement.
ACCCCATCCCCTTTGCCAGCTGAAAAACTTGCATGCCAAACATCAACTAAATATCCACACACAGAGAGAATATTCATGTTAGTGAATGGCTGTTATTCCAGATGTAAACTGAGGTATCTAAAAAGCAAAAATGCATGAACCATCTTTTAAAAATAAAATGAAAGCACAACAAACATGAACAAAAACTGGAACTTCTTGTGCTTTTGCTTACTGGCTCCCAAAATGATGTTACTACCCACTTATAGGCACCACACTCATGTAACAATAAAGACTGTTTTTAACAGCATCCAGCCAGGAGTCTATTAAAAATGAATCCTATGTGGAACAAAGTTTAGCTTCCCAAAGGAAAACACTGACATGACCAGCATGGTTATAGCACCAGCGTGTTAACTGAAGCTGTTGAGAGCAATGCTTGAGGGGGGGGGACCCACATAGCTTAAAGTCAGCTATCACCCACTGTTGTATAGTTCTTACCATTAAACATATCTGCAGTTTTCTTGAAGTCTAGCTAATCTTGAACCTGCACTCCCAAGAAATGGCATTTAAAGCACATTGGCTTGTACATTGTACTTGCAGAATTCCACTCACATTTCGTCAAAAATGCATCTGTATGTAAAGCAAGAGATGGGCTACATGCCTTTAACAGACCGACAGGCGTTATCTTTAGGAAGAGAAAAAACCTATTGATCAGAATTTGACATTTAGATTCGGCTCTTTCAGAATCGCTTGTATATGCCTCCCTAGATCAGATCAAGAATTATGTAAAAACTAGAAGGCTTTTTTGCACAAGTAAGATCACACAAGGAATTTATGCCTATAGGTTCCAGGCCTCGGGCCAGCTCATGGTGAAGCTGATGGATCTGTCAGAACTCCCACCTGGCATTGCTTATACCCACACCTTCAAACTGACATGGAAATGTAGAGAAATGGAACTTATGATTGAGCATCTCACCACACACAGGAGGGCAATTGAAGGTACAGTGCTACCTCAGTTTAAGAACAGCCCTGTTTGCACGTTGAGACCTTTAAACCTCCCCCTTAAATAAATTCAGACAAGACTCAAATTTTGGTTTGGTTTTTGGCAGAATTTAGGCCACAACTTTATTGATTACAGCAAGTGAATGGTTGCATAGGCTCTGGTTCGACTAGCTCCCTGCACCGTTGCAGGTAGCGCTGACCCAGGGCACCAGCATAGGTCAGCCTAGGGTGAACACCTGGATAAGCGGAAAGCCAGGAACGGGCTATTTCCGCCACCCAAATGCCCCCCTGGACTCAGGCACGGGCACAACCCCCTCATAGGGTTAACCAAACCATTGAGTCCCTGGATTCCTTTAACAGAATACCCTTCACATAGGGATGGCCAGAGCATTCTTCCATCCCTATCACCTGAAGCAGAGCCTATCTGCAACCTTACAAGTTGTGACGATTTGCTACGCAGCAGGTGAAACCCAAATGGCACCAGCCAATCAGCCAAGTGGGGAAAATTCCTGCCGTGCCCCTGTCCCAATGACAGACGACACACGACGGCATAGCAAGGTCAAGAGCGCAAGCCCTAAATATAGGGAGAGGTGGGCGGGTGTTCTGATGCACGCACCAAAAGAGGAAGCTCTGGGTCACATGCATAGGTATATATAGGTCCCTTGATCCGTTTAGCCTGTGTCCCATTGGCCTGATTGAACCCTGCATCAAGGGACCTACCAATTGGGTGTTGTGGCTATCCAGACATACCCACCCACAACACAAGGTCAGGTTGCCAGGTCCCACCCAACACATGCCCTCTTTAAGGGAGGACCCGATTTACAAACTATTCGGTATACAAACTCCGCAAAACCGGAAGTAGTGTTCCGTTAAGCGAACGTTACCTCGGTCTACAAATGGAAGGCGAACAGTAGAAGGGCACCAGCGGCAGGAGGCCTCATTAGGAAAACACGCCTCTGTTTAAGAATGGCTTTGTTTTAAGAACGGACTTCTGGAACGGATTAAGTTTGTAAACCGAGGTACCACTGTATAACAAAAAGACACCTTCTAAGAAATGTGGACCCCTTTTTCTATGTTATTGATCAAAATCAAGACCTTGTGATACCAACTGCTCAATCTTCTGAAGTTTACTATACAGCGGAAAGGAGCAGCCAAGCATACTAGGACTCAATTTCTTGACTTTAAGAAAGCCGACTTCATAAAACTTAGGGAAGTGCTGGGTGAGATCCCATGGACAGTAATACTAAAAGGAAAGGGGGTTCATGATGGCTGGGTGTTTGTTAAGAGGGAGATATTAAAAGCACAACTTCAGGCAATACCAATGAGACGGAAACATGGAAGGTGCCTAAAGAAGCCAGGGTGGCTATCTAAAGAACTTTTAACTGAGTTAAGATTAAAAAAGGATGTGTACAAAAAATGGAAAAGGGGGGAAACCACCAAAGAGGAATTCAAACAAATAGCCAGCACGTGTAGACACAAAGTCAGAAAAGCTAAAGCACAGAATGAACTCAGGCTTGCTAGAGAGGTTAAAAGCAACAAAAAAGGCTTTTATGGGTATGTTCGTAGCAAAAGGTAGAACAAAGAAACAGTGGGGTCACTCAGAGGAGAAGATGGTGAAATGCAAACAGGGGACACAGAAAGGGCTGAACTCCTCAATGCCTTCTTTGCCTCAGTCTTCTCCGATAAAGAAAACAATGCCCGACCTGAAGAATTTGGAGCAAATGATTCAGCAGAGGAAACACAGCCCAGAATAACTAAGGAGATAGTACAAGAATACTTGGCTAGTCTAGATGTATTCAAGTCTCCAGGGCCAGATGAACTGCATCCAAGAGTATTAAAAGAACTGGCAGATGTGATTTCAGAACCACTGGCAGTCATCTTTGAGAATTCCTGGAGAACAGGCGAAGTCCTGGCTGACTGGAGGAGGGCAAATGTTGTCCCTATTTTCAAAAAGGGGGAAACAGAGGACCCAAATAATTACTGCCCAGTCAGTCTGACATCAATACAAGGGAAGATTCTGGAGCAGATCATTAAGCAAACAGTCTGTGAGCACCTAGAAAGGAATGCTGTGATCACCAATAGTCAGCATGGATTTCTGAAAAAATAAGTCATGTCAGACGAACCTGATCTTGTTTTTTGACAGAATTACAAGCCTGGTAGATGAAGGGAACGCAGTGGATGTAGCCTACCTTGATTTCAGCAAGGCATTTGACAAAGTGCCCCATGATATTCTTGTAAAGAAGCTGGTAAAATGCGGTCTTGACTATGCTACCACTCAGTGGATTTGTAACTGGCTGACTGACTGAACCCAAAGGGTGCTCATCAATGGTTCCTCTTCATCCTGGAGAAGAGTGACTAGTGGGGTGCCACAGGGCTCTGTCTTGGGCCCGGTCTTATTCAACATCTTTATCAACGACTTGATTGATGGACTCAAGGGCATCCTGATCAAATTTGCAGATGACACCAAACTGGGAGGGGTGGCTAACACCCCAGAGGACAGGATCACACATCAAAACGACCTTGACAGATTAGAGAACTGGGCCAAAACAAACAAGATGAATTTTAACAGGGGGAAATGTAAAGTATTGCACTTGGGCAAAAAAAAAAAAAAAAAAGAGAGGCACAAATACAAGATGGGTGACACCTGGCTTGAGAGCAGTACATGTGAAAAGGATCTAGGAGTCTTGGTTGACCACAAACTTGACATGAGCCAACAGTGTGACGCGGCAGCTGAAAAAGCCAATGCAATTCTGGGCTGCATCAATAGGAGTATAGCATCTAGATCAAGGAAAGTAATAGTGCCACTGTATTCTGCTCTGGTCAGACCTCACCTGGAGTACTGTGTCCAGTTCTGGGCACCACAGTTCAAGAAGGACACTGACAAACTGGAACGTGTCCAGAGGAGGGCAACCAAAATGGTCAAAGGCCTGGAAACGATGCCTTATGAGGAACGGCTAAGGGAGCTGGGCATGTTTAGCCTGGAGAAGAGGAGGTTAAGGGGTGATATGATAGCCATGTTCAAATATATAAAAGGATGTCACATAGAGGAGGGAGAAAGGTTGTTTTCTGCTGCTCCAGAGAAGCGGACACGGAGCAATGGTTCCAAACTACAAGAAAGAAGATTCCACCTAAACATTAGGAAGAACTTCCTGACAGTAAGAGCTGTTTGACAGTGGAATTTGCTGCCAAGGAGTGTGGTGGAGTCTCCTTCTTTGGAGGTCTTTAAGCAGAGGCTTGACAACCATATGTCAGGAGTGCTCTGATGGTGTTTCCTGCTTGGCAGGGGGTTGGACTTGATGGCCCTTGTGGTCTCTTCCAACTCTATGATTGTATGATTCTATGATTCAATCTTCTCAGTGGAGAGGTTATGTATATGTTTGTGTTATATGTGTGGAGGAAAACTTAAACACATTGCAGAGTTCCCCCAAAATAGACCAGAGGCAATTGTATCTCATCCAGCAGAGCTTTACTGCTACTGAAGGCAAATGAGCATCATGGTCACAAATCTAATACATTCAGGACTGGCACAGTCCGCAAGAAATCCAGTTGCAGCAGACTTAACTTAAACTTAACGAGAACTTACAATAAGACTAAAGCTTAACACTATAGCATACAGAAACAGAACACCACATCAGAACAGAGATGGAAAGAGAAAGTGAGTGGAACCCAGGCTCTTCCTGGCCTGACTGTTATAGTCAGCAAGACCTTGACAGAAAGGATAACAGAAACAGTTTAAACCAGCTATACTCAGCTTCCCAGAAGGAATAACCCAGACTTCAGAAACCTCTGCCTGTTTCTTTCACATAGAAAGAAACCTGCTTGAACTAAGTAGAACAGGATCTCTACACATCAGATCAATACTTTCTGTACTAAGGAAACTAACAGTTTGAACATTGAATGTGCAACTTTATTTTTAAAGACAATGGATTTTAAAGACACCATTAGATGTACTGCTGGATAAGGGTTTAATGGTTATTGTTTTTGTTTCAAAACCAATAAAAGCAAGTTGGTTGGTTTTTTAAAAGCAGCAGGGAGGGGAGAGATTGGACAAATGAGAAGTGGAGAGAACCCAAATTTGGCATATTTGCCCATCCCTACTGAGCATTGTTTTTTTTATTTTATTTTTTATAGATAGTATTTATTCAGAATTTTGAAGATTACAAAGAGAAAAAAGAAAAAAGTAAAAAAGACAGAAAAAGTACAATCATTTAAAAAAACAAAGAAAAAAAAACAAAAAAACCCCCAAAAAACAGATTAAACCTTTACATAACTTTCTTCCTTTACTTCTTTCCTTGACCTCCTCACACCTCCCATTTTTGTATTCTAATTCAAATTGTTATTTCAGCAAATCCTTCCAACCTTGTTTTTATCTTAATAATTTGATTTAATATATTGTAGTTTTACGTTCACTCTTTCATCAATTCATTTTTACTTAATCCTTATATATCATTACTACCAAAGCCATATAATTTTCTTTTTCCTACATCTTTCTAACAATCCTTAATTTTACAATATTTTTGAAGATATACTTTAAATTTTTTCCACTCTTCTTCCACCGACTCTTCTCCTTGGTCCCGGATTCTGCCAGTCATCTCAGCCAATTCCATGTATTCCATCACTTTCATCTGCCATTCTTCCCGGGTGGGTAGATCTTGTGTCTTCCAATACTTTGCGATGAGTATTCTTGCTGCTGTTTTGGCGTACATAAAAAAAGTTCTATCCTCCCTTCGCACCAATTGGCCGACCATGCCCAGGAGAAAGGCCTCTGGTTTCTTCAGGAAGGTATATTTAAATACCTTTTTCATTTCATTATAAATCATCTCCCAGAAAGCCTTAATCCTTGGGCACGTCCACCAAAGGTGGAAGAATGTACCTTCATTTTCTTTACATTTCCAACATTTATTATCGGGCAAATGATAAATTTTCGCAAGCTTGACTGGTGTCATGTACCACCTGTAGATCATTTTCATTATATTCTCTCTTAAGGCATTGCATGCCGTGAACTTCATACCTGTGGTCCACAACTTTTCCCAGTCAGCAAACATAATGTTATGTCCGACATCTTGTGCCCATTTAATCATAGCAGATTTCACCGTTTCATCCTGAGTATTCCATTTCAACAGCAACTTATACATTCTTGATAAATTCTTAGTTTTAGGATCTAACAATTCTGTTTCCAATTTTGATTTTTCCACCTGAAAACCAATTTTCTTGTCCAGATTGTAAACCTCCCTTATTTGATAATAGTGAAGCCAGTCTCGTACTTTATTTTTTAAACTATCAAAGCTCTGCAATTTCAATTTATCTCCCTCTTGTTCCAAAATTTCCCAATATTTCGGCCATTTGGCCTCCATATTGAGTTTTTTTCAGAGCCTTAGCCTCCATTGGCGACAGCCACCTTGGCGTTTTACTTTCAAGCAAGTCCTTATATCTCATCCAGACATTAAACAGTGCTTTCCTGACAATATGGTTTTTAAAGGCTTTATGTGCTTTAACCTTGTCATACCACAAGTATGCATGCCATCCAAAAACATTATTAAAACCTTTTAAATCCAAAATGTCCGTGTTTTCAAGAAGTAGCCAATCTTCTAGCCAGCAAAATGCGGCTGATTCATAATAGAGTTTAAGGTCTGGCAGGGCAACCTACTGAGCGTTGTTAATACCGACTGACTCCATGAGCCTGTCATAAGGCCCTACAACATAAAATACACAGAACATACATCTGAAAATTTATGGACACTCTTCATCTTTTTGTGTGCTGTGGGGGAGGAGATAGGGTCCCAACAATAATCTAGAAGGGAAGAGCAAGCAAGGATTGATCCTAGCAGTAGTTAAGGAAAGGAGGGGGTAAATTGTGATGCTGGGAGAGCTACTTGTACTGTTTTGCAAATGCCATTCCCTCCATTTATGGGGGAGATGAATTGGCCACACCTGTCCTCCCCTGGAAGAAGAGGAGAGATATTATCTCCTATGGGGAGGATGTTATGGCCCGAGAACGATTGCACCCAATTGGGAGAAATGGTGAAAGGCTATTTAAGCCTGCTCCATCCCGCTCTTTCTTCTGCAACTGGGAAGAGTGCAGTGAGTGTCTGCCTTTTTTAGGCCAATGCTGAAGCCTACCTTGGTTGTTCAAAGTCTGATCTGTTACAGCATAGCTGTGCTTTTAACTGATTCCACTGCCTGGTGTGATGGCCTGGGATTCAGACTCAGAGGCTGAACCTGAGGAATCCCAGCCTGCACAGGAGTCCCCGCCTCGAGAACCAGCTGAGCCGGGGCTGGGGCCTGAGCCTGAAGGGTCCTCACCTGTGCTGGATCCTCAGGGGCAGGCATCAGCTGAGTCTGCTCTGGCCCCTGAAGTGATGGAGGACCCATTGCCTGCAGGTGCTCCACTCTCAGCCCCGTCAGGGGAAGAGGAGGTTGCCTCTGGGTCCGGTAACCCTCCAGCCTCTCCTGAGCTGCAGAGGCTCAGGGCAGAGAGGCAGAGGGAACTAAGTTCCTGCAGGAGGAGTGCTCGCCTCCAGGCCAGGAGAGGCGAGTCACCTGTGGACTGGGGCCACCTATGCCTCGGGGCAGATAAAAGCCAGTCAGCCCCAGTCCCAGGTTGCGGGAGCAACATTGTTGCTAGCCTGTTCCTGCCTGCACCCTGTCCTGCTCTGCTGCCAGAGTTCCTGACCCCACCCGACTCCCCGCCTTGGACCCAGCTACAGCTTTGATGGACAGCCTCCATACCGCACCATCGACCTCGGACTGGACTCGGACCTTGCCTCTCGGTTAGCCCCCGGGACCAGCACACTCGGAGAGTTGAGGCTCGACACACATACACTATTTCCTCCTGTAGCTAAATGGGTAGGAATAAACTAGTTTTCTCTGACAGCCTTCTCGCCGTGTAGAATTTCCTTATTTATAAAATTACACTTTCGCCTTATAGACGCAAATACTCCTCTCTCACACCTTATTTGTTCCTTGTTTTCCAGAGTGTGCAATGAACAAACTGAATTGGGCTGCATTTATACCTGAATGCAAGGTGTCCCTGACCCCATGATTCAACCTTACCTTTTCAGTCTGAGGACGGAGTACAGGGTTGAGAAGGTGTAGTGCAACACAGTTACTATTTTTATCTGCACAGGAAGGGATGGCATGGCAGAGAAGACAGAGCACATGGATGAGCACATCTTTTATAAAATCAAGATTTTTGACTGAAAAACTACAGGTGCTCCCTGCTTCTTTTATCCTTTTTTGAACACAGAACTGGGGGGGAAAGGCAACCAAACCTGGACAAAGGGTGAAAGGTTTCAATTCTCTCATTTTCCCCCAGTCTTAAATTCAACTCTACACATTCCTACAATAATTTGTGATTTTTAAAAAATAAGAATACTCATGAAAATCCATCATCTTTTCAGTACAAATTTATCTTAATACATCTCTGTAGGCAGTTTGCATTAACTCACACATACCTGCAAAGAACATTTCCGAATAGAATGCATTTTTGTATGTCGTTTTCACCAATATATGCATTTTTATTCACACTTTCTCCTGGCATCCACAATTTTAGAAACATGGCTGCCATTCTGCTTCATTGTTTCAGTAACTCTGAATTTGGTAGATTCACGTAGAAATGTGAACCGAATTAAATTCCCCCCACCCCTACCAGAAACCCTCAAGAAAGAATGGGTTGCACAGCTACATTAAAGCACAAAGTGTGTTATGTCTGAACTCCACAAACCTCTAACTTTGGATCCAAGAAACCACTTCTTTTGCTTCAGATTTAATGTGTGTGTGTCGCTTTATAAGACTTTCCAAAAATCACACACACACAAACGTGCAACATGACCTTTCCCTATTATATTGAGCTGTTTCCTGTAAAGCTGTTCATATCCATGAATTATTCATTGGCATTTCAAAATATGTGGGGAAATTCAGTGAATGAACAGTACTTGTCTAAACTATCTCTTTCTCAGTACAGATAAAAAGGACTATCCGTATGGAGGAGCCGGAAAGCGCTATCTCTCAAATCCACTGAACATGGATTTCGTTCAGCTTTTCACAGTGCCTGCCTCGCACTAAAGGATTGCAACAAAAGCACACAAACAATCACAAACATCTTAGAGAAGGGGAAGGGGAATGAAAAGGAGCGAAACCCAAACGCTTTTGAGATTTATACTCGCTCAGTTCCGTAACTAAATTGCCGCCGCGTTTGGAGGTGCTCAGTTAATTAAATGCCTCCTAGGTGTGGCGATAAATTCCATTTACATACTCTGCTCCAAAGACATACGCAGAATAAAGCCAAAATGTTGGCATTTGGTATCTCCCAAGCTTGTTTTCTTGGTTCTCTGGTGGATCTCCTGCATGGCCTGATAAGAGAAGAGTCTGAATGGCACAGTGCTTTTGGCCTTTTAGAAATGGCACAGAATGGAAGCCAGAGTGAATGGGATACTTTAAAGAATAGAAGGTCTTTAAATATGACTGAGAACAATACTGCTAAATGGGTTTTTTTGCAGGGGAGATATTAGACAGTGGAATCCACATGTTCTTATCCTGAAACAAAGTTCTTAACCTGAAGCACTATTTCTGGGTTAGCGGAGTGTGTAACCTGAAGTGTATGTAATCGGAAGCGTATGCAACCCGAGGTACCACTGTACTGAGACCTGAACCATAGCTTGGCTTAACATCATGTTCAAAGCTGGGTTGGTATTTTGTTTGTCTCCAAACAAAGGTTTGCTCTTGGCTTACCACACATGGTTTGTTTAGGAGAAGCAAACCACAAGCCTGAGTTTGGAGGTAACGCTTTGCTAAACCATGGATTAGCTCCCAGCAGCACAACACGAGCAGGAGAGGAATAAAGCCTCTGATGTTCTTCCCATGCACCAGCACACTGTGTTCATCCATGAGCTAAACTATGGTTTGGAGCGATATGACAGCAAGGCCAACAAAACTGAAGAGGTTCAAAAATAGGAAAATTCTCTCCGGCATTTACAAGGTCGTAAATTATAAAACGGGAAGTCATCTGATAGATGTGAATATGAACATTTCTTCCAAGACATAGAGATAAAAATATTAAGCTACCAAAAATGTTAGAATTGTTCAATTCTAAATATATGGTGAGGATGTGCCCCACTTAATGGATGCACACTAAATGCTTTAACCCAAGTCTTCACGTGTGTGTGTGTGTGTGTGTGTGTGTGTGTGTGTGTAGGTTATCACTCTGTTATTGTTGTTGTTGTTTAGTCATTTCTGACTCTTCGTAACCCCATGGACCAGAGCATGCCAGGCACTCCTGTCTTCCACTGCCTCCTACAGTTTGGTCAAACTCATGCTGGTAGCTTCGAGAACACTATCCAACCACCTCGTCCTCTGTCGTCCCCTTCTCCTTGTGCCCTCCATCTTTCCCAACATCAGGGTCTTTTCCAGGCAGTCTTCTCTTCTCATGAGGTGGCCAAATATTGGAGCCTCAGCTTCAAGATCTGTCCTTCCAGTGAGCACTCAGGGCTGATTTCCTTCAGAATGGATAGGTTTGTTCTTCTTGCAGTCCATGGGACTCTCAAGAGTCTCCTCCGGCACCATAATTCAAAATTCTTCAGCAATCAGCCTTCTTTATGGTCCAGCTCTCACTTCCATACATCACTACTGGGAAAACCATAGCTTTAACTATACGGACCTTTGTCAGCAAGGTGATGTCTCTGCTTTTTAAGATGCTGTCTGGGTTTGTCATTGCTTTTCTCCCAAGAAACAGGCGTCTTTTAATTTCATGACTGCTGTCACCATCACTGCCTTGTCGTGGCGAAGGGGCTTGAATAACTCAGAGAAGCTATGAGCTACACTGTGCAGGGCCACCCAAGACGGACAGGTCATAGTGGAGAGTTTTGACTAAACGTGATCCACCTGGAGCAGGAACTGGCAAGCCACTCCGGTATCCCTGCCAAGAAAACTCCATGGACAAAAACAACAGGCATATAAAACCTTATTACTCTGGCAAGCTATTAAGAATTTATCACACTGCCTGGTCAAGCCAGGGACTTTTCAAAGGTCAGAACCCAAGAGATAATTCAGCAGGTTTGGCTTTTAAAAGGATTCGGTTCTCCAGGAAACGACAATTTTTTTTCAGTTCCATCATCTAACGTCGTATCAGAGATGGCCACCTGGGGGAGAGCATCCATATGGGCTTCTTAGACAAACCTTATCTATCCATACTAAGTCATTAATCTTTACATTCAAGTACTACTTTCAGACGCTTCTGTTCAACCTGGCTTATCCTAACTGACCCTCCTTTCCTTTTATATTCTGTTAGGTTCCTTCTTAATGTGTCTTGTCTTTAGATTACAGACTTGAAGGCAGAGCTTGTGTTCTTTTATTATTATTATTTTGTACAGCACCTAGCAATGATGCTTTGTAAATAAATGTGTGAGCCAGAAATATCAAACCTATTGAAAATTATTTCCTATCAGGTAATAATTAGGAGCCTGGGCCAAGCACAGGCCCTGAACACAAGGAACAATGCAACACATGTATTTCTCTTTTTCATTAAAAACCAAATGTGGTGGCTGGTGTGTGTATGTGTGTGCATGGCCAGCAGATGGACAATATTTGAGGGCATAGTTTTGTGTCTTGCTCCACCATGTTTTGAGTTTCCATGTGGGGGGATTATCTGAATATTGTGGCTGTGTTAAGCTACTAAATTAGAAATTATTGAGGTATTTATAGCTAATTATTTACTTTACGTCCCTACTAAACACTGAAAAGTATATATAGCTGTAAGATTTTTATTTATATTACATTTTATTATGAAAAAAATCTGTAAGCAGTTTACATAAAATAGTATTTTATTTGTTTTTTATCTTATATTTTGGAAATGTGCATCCAGCTGTTTTTTTCCTTTACATTTTTTGGGGGCCCTCAAGAGAGTGGGGCAAGCTATAGCTTGTTTAGCTTATACGTAAATCCAGCACTGTATAATACACTGATAAAATCCGCAAACTTTAAAAACTAGTAGTAATAAATAAAACTATCAAAACAAAAAGTCCAGCTATGTACATAACTTTAGTTGCATGCATGCATGTATTCGCCTCTGAACAGAGCCACAGTATTCAGGAGATTCTCTCTTAGGATGCTAGATGCAAAATCCATGGTCTATCTGCCTTGCAGGTCTTCATGGGCTAAAGGAGAGATCTGTGAGCAATAACTTTTATTGATAATCCCGAACAATCTGGAGCTGGTTATTGACACCAAAGTGGCTTTTTGTTCTGAAAAAAAAATTGTATTAATACATTTGGGCCTCAATCCTTCATAGACACAGCAATCTGCTTTAATCTGCACAAAGGTTTACAGGTTTTATTTCACTTCCTGAGATAATTGGAAAAAAAATCAAACACTTTTAATAGCAAATTACTTTTGAAGATGAAGACTGCAATCCTACACACACCTACCTGTGTGTAAGTCCCAGTGGACTCAAGGTAGCTTATTCCAAGTACCGGTAAATGTTTCTAGGATTGCCCTGAAAATGTATTTCATGTTACAAGTGTGTGTGTGTGTGTGTGTGTGTGTGTGTGTGTGTGTGTACTCACAGCAAAAAGACACTTGGGTTCCTTAGAGTCACTTTTTATCTTCTAAACCATTTGCCTGTTTAGATCAGGGGTCAGCAAACGTTTTCAGCAGGGGGCTGATGCACTGTCCCTTGTTGGGGGCCGGACTATATTTTGAAAATAAATAAATTCCTATGTCCCACAAACAACCCAGAGCTGCATTTTAAATAGAAGGGCACATTCTACTCATGTAAAAACACGCTGATTCCTGGGCCGGATTTAGGAGGCGATTGGGCCAAATCCGGCCCCCAGACCTTAGTTTGCCTACCCATGGTTTAGATGTAGCATTTGGTGCTGCTGGCTGCAAAATTGACTGGGATGTCATGAGTCATATGCCAGCTACTGAACATGAGGTTCCAGTAAAACTAGTAATAATAAAAGTAATAGACAATACTTTATAGGTTTATGATTTTTCCTGCAAGGCTGATGCTTAATTATTGCACTCATAATTCCTCCTACATCCCACCATAAATCCTCTGCATGCCGATACTCATTTTACATTTTTGAACAAATACCAAGCCATTTTCACCTTTTATTGGGATGTTTCTGTGAAATCATAAACAAAACAAAATGTCTCTCAAGTTGCCTATAAAATTTTCCTAAAATTCATATTTCAGGTTCATTACTAACATACTTCAGCATAGTACCACCCTGCCCACACAACTGCATACAAGTCATTAAATTCAGAATTCAAAACAGGGATGATTTCTCCCACCTTCTAGAAAAAAATTACTTTTAACATTCCTATAAGATTGTTAGTCTAACGATAGCTTGTGATGCCTCAAAAATTCCTTTTTATTTCAGTGCTGCAGGGGGAGTTTGGGAGTGTTTGGATTTTGCTTTTTTGTTTTGTTTTGCTTTTAAACCCCACCCCCCCTTAACAACATTTTAAAGAAAGCACATGAAAGAGCATTTCCTAGACTTCTGGGAGCCACATTATTCTAGATTTTAAAACTGGACAGCTACACCAGTCCTATACCCAAAAGATTTGCAGTGGGTAAGAACTGCCCGTCTTCTGAGAAGACTTCCTCCTTTGTGTGCAAATGAATCCCTGTTGCGCGTGGAGGTCCCCACGCCACCCCAATAACTCACAGCACACACATCAATTTTTGTTTAAGGTTTTTGGCATGAATTTTGGCCACAACTTTATTTAAATACACACATATTTGAGTGGTTGCTTAGGCATTGGTTACGACTATCTGTCCTTGCCTCAGGGACAGAACTGACTTCTGGATTCCAACGGAAGCCAGTCAGGGAAAACAATATTGGGGAGAAATGAAGGTGGGCATCAGTCCCTCATCTCTCACCCTCATGCCCCCGGGGGCTTGCTCGGCCCAAGTCCAATGCCAGGGACTAGCACGAAAGGATGGCAAGCCCTTGGATTCCTTTAACGGAATTCCCTCTGCAGCACCACCATTGGAGGGGTAGGCACTTACCCCTCCACCAACCAATGCCTAACCATCAACCTTACAAGTTGTGACGATTTGCTACGCAGTAGACAAAAAACCAAATGGCCACAGCCAATCAGCCAAATGGACAAAATTCCTACTAGGCCCCTGCCTCAAAAGCAGACGACCCCATGACAGGCATAGCAAGGTCAGAGGACAATGACCCCCCCCTTTACAGGGAGGGTGGGCGGGTGATCCAGTGCACGCAGCCCAAGAGAACGCTCCAGGCTGTGTGCCTTGTATTTATGCCCCCTGACCCCTCCCACCAATTTGCAACATAGCAAACTCCCCAGCAACACACTTTTGCCCAATCAACTCGTGGCCAATATCAACCAATATAACAGTGGGGTGGTCTGCAGGCCCCCACTGCAACACGTGCTCTCTGTTTTTGTTTTGTTTTTATATATATATTTATTAATTTTCTGATACAAAACAAAATTATACACTCCATACATCTTAATTACATGTAATTTCTTTTTTTGACTTCGCTCAGCTTGTCTGCAAATCCTTCATATTTTAACTTTAAACACATTTCTATTTTGTTGTTTAAGTTATTGTTGTATACTTCTCCCTTTTAATACTTGTTTCCCATCACACTGCTTCATTAAAACTTACAAACGTAATCTGGTTATCACTTAATTTTTGCAAATATTCAATAAATTTTTCCCAATCTTCTGTGAATCTTTGATCTTGTCGGTTTCGGATCCTTCCTGTCATTCTGTCTAGTTCTGCATAGTCTATCATTTTTGTTCTCCATTCTTCTAACGTAGGTAGCTCCTCTTGTTTCCATTTCTGGGCCATCAATATTCTTGCTGCTGTCACTGCATATAAAAATAACTTCTTTTCTCTCTTATTTATCTCATTACCTGTAATGCCTAGTAAAAATGCTTCTGGTTTCTTAACAAATGTATATTTCAACATTTTCTTCAATTCATTATAAATCATTTCCCAAAAGCTTTTTACTTTCTTACATTCCCACCACATATGATAAAAGTACCTTCTTTTTCTTTACATTTCCAACACTTGTTACTTATCTTATACATTTTTGCTAATTTTACCGGAGTTACATACCATCGATACATCATTTTCATCACAAACACGTGCTCTCTGTTAAGGAGAACACGCTTTATGGGAACTAAGAGCAAGCAATTCTCTTGCTGTTCCAGGCGAGGTCTTGGGCTTCAACTCTTTGACCCAACCATCAAAATCAGGGCTCCTCTTATTTCAGTAGCTGAAACAGTTTTCACTCTGCATGAGGCACTATACCTCGCAAAACCTCCCCCTTGTACAAAATCACTGAAGACCATTCTTCTGTATTAGCAGGGCCACCTCTGCTAATTTTAACACCCAAGGGAATCACCGTAGGGAATAAAATGGTATGTCTGAGGCCCTGTGGCAGAGGCAGAGACCATGGCCCAGTCGCCTCCGCACCACTGGAACACCAGAGGTAAGGTGTTGGGGATGGGCAGTGGCAGGGGCGGAGGCTGGGCACACGCAGCAAAACATTTGTGGGTGCCCCTGGAGTTGGCGCCTACGTTTGGAGCGCAAGTTGTCTAGGACTTAAAACGTTGGCAACAGCACCTTAACATCAGCCTAGAAGTCAATCAGTAGCCAGTGGGATTAGATCCATTCTAAAAGCAATTCCAGTCAGTAATCTTGCCAACTACTTGAAGTTTCTACATCATTTTCAAGTGCAGTCCCACATAGAACACGTTGCAACCAACTCATCTCTGTCCAAAAGGCACTATAGCTGGCAAATTTCCAGCCATAGCCAGACACAGGCACCCCTAGCCACCGGGGCTTCCCAGGTCTCAAGTGACAATGTTGGATATAGAAGTATCCCCCAAGCAACAAACCTGCTCTTTCCAGGGGAGTGCAACCCCATCCAGAACAAGTTGTCTTCCCACCACCCGGACTCAAGAACATGGAACACATAACACCTCTGTCATATCAGGATTCAGTTCCTTCCTTCCTTCCTTCCTTCCTTCCTTCCTTCCTTCCTTCCTTCTAGCTCACCATTGCCTTCAAACACCTGTCTAACACCTCAGCCACCTCTTCTGATTTAGATGGACTAGATAGAGTTGAGTGCTATCCCTAGATTGGTAACACTTTACTCCAAAACTCTGGATGGTAGCTCCCAGCGGCTTCATGTATATGTTAACTAGAATGGGGGAGAGTTCCCATGGTGTAAAATGGTGGCCTCCCATAACTACATTCTGGTATTTGGTCTTGGAGCAGATTTACCAACGTCAATGGTGGTTGATGCAGCGGGGGGGGGGGGGGGGAACTGTGCTAGACTACATCAACAGAAATAGTGTGTCCCAATCAAGGGAAGTAATAATACCGCTCTACTCTGGGCTTGGTCAGATTACCTAGAGTACTGTGTCCAGTTCTGGACACCACAATTTAAGAAAGATATTGACAAGCTGGAACATGTGCAGAAGAGGCGACTAAGATGATCAAAAGTCTGGAAACCAATCCTTATGAGGAATAGTTGAGGGGGTTGGATACAATTGGCCTGGAAAATAGGAGACTGAAAGGAGATATGATAGCCATCTTCAAATATCTAAAGGGCTGTCATATGGAAAATGGAGCAAGTCTGTTTTTTCCTGCTCTGGAGGGTAAGACTCAAACCAATGGTTTCAACTTACAAGAAATGAGATTCTGACTAAACATCAGAAAACTTTATGACAGTAAGAACTGTTAGACTTTGGAACGGACACCCTCAGGAGACTGAATATTTTCATTGATATGCAATATCATCAGTGGTATTCCAACTTAAAGTGGTACATAATTGTGTGTTATCAATTCCCACCCTAGCATTAAAATTGCCCGCTATTATTAATGAGGAGTTTGGGTTTCTATCAGTCAAATTTTCAATATAAGAATTTAATTGTGACCAATTTTCAGTGGAGATAATGTTTGATGTAGTTGGGGGGATATAGACATCTACAAGCAACAACATATCATTTTTAGTAGTTAAAAGTAGAGCTTGTGGAAGCAAAGAACATTTTTCTGTTTGACTTCAAACCCTAGATAAAATCTGACAGCAAAAACCTGCTTTGGCCCTTAGAATTAGGTATCAATGCAGGAATCATATAAGAGGTAAAAAAATTAATTTTGATGTCTTTAGTTGACCAGGTTTCTCGTAAAACAGTTATATCAAAACCTTCGATGAAATTCATTATATCTGGGTTATATATTTCCTTCCCCACCCAGCGATATTCCAGGACAGCAGGTGTAAAGTGAGGTTTTGAGTTTGCGACTGATTGGGAAGGTTTAGTCAATCTAGTTCAGTTATTAGATTCAGAGAAAGATTTTGTTCTGTGTAAATACACCCATTTGCCACCGTTTTGGGTGGGGAGCCTTTTGGCAGATCCACTGGGTTCTTCCTTGAAGCACTGGAAGTTGAACATTCCCTCCCTTTTGTGCGTTTCTTCATCTGATATTCCTTGGCCCTGGAGGGCTTCTATAGATGTCACCTTCTTGAGCCACTACAGAAGGATACTATGGTCAATAGTATCAAAATCATCCAACAACAATACCTTAGGACCCTCGTACTTACAGGACTGCCTCTCCTTGTATGTCTTGCAGAGGACCCAAAGGTCCATGGATAATGATAGCTTAAAGGTCCTGGGCCCTAAGGAAGCCAGACTATCCTCCACTCCACCAGGGCCAGGGCTTTTTCAGTGACAGCTCCGACCTGGTGGAATGCTCTGTCCCACGAGACTAGGGCACTGCAGGACTTGATCTCCTTCCGCAGGGGCTGTAAGACAGAGCTATTCCGCCTGGCCTTCAGTTTGAATTAGCCTGATCCTCTGTTCCCTTTTCCCTTTCCTCTTCTATGAAGAAACCCTTTCTGGGACCCCACATTTAAATTCTTCCCTGGTCTCCTTGCTGGCCCTAGTAGGACCAACTTGGCTGATTAGCCCTGGTGATCATTCAATGTCTACTGACTGGGTTTCTCCCCCCCCCCCAAAAAAAATGATCCCTGAATTTTTGAATTTTATTGATATTGGTGCTGCATTTAATGTTGTATTCTATGCTGTTTTATGCTGTTTTTAAGTCACATTTTAATCAATGTTTTATATTGTTGTTAGCTGCCCTGAGCCCGGTTTTTAAACAAACAAATAAACAAATAAATAAATATTTTATTTATTTATTTAAACCTGACCCTGTAGCAAAATAGCAAATTAGCAGCCAGTACAGTTCTTCCAGAAGTGACTACATGCTCATGGTAGGTAGCTCTAGTCAGCAACCCAACTGTTGCATTCTGCATCAGCTGCAGCTTTCAAACTAACCTTAAGGACCATTGTGCATAGAGTGCAGTTGAGTAATCCAGTCTTTGGGTTACCAATCCATGGGGTAATCAATACCAACTCAGGACTGTCAATAGCTGGCATAACCAGCCAAAACTGGTAAAATGCACTCCTAGTCATTGCTCTATTATGCCATCACATGAGACCTCATCAAAATAAACAAGAGGAGCTACCTACGATAGAAGAATGGAGAATGAAAATGATGGACTACGCAGAGCTCGATAGACTTACTGGAAGGATCCGAAATCAACGAGATCAAAAATTTACGGAAGATTGGAAGAAATTTATAGAGTATATGCAAAAATTAAGTGATAATCAAATAATGTTTGTAAATTTTAATGAAGCTCTGTGAGAAGAAATGTCAGAATATTACTAAAAATAAGGTTTAATATACAATAATATTATAAGCAAAATCTTAGAAATGTGGAAGAAGTAAAGTTATGAAAGAGTCTCAGACAAGTTGAGGGAAGTAAAAAAGAAAAGAAATGGGATGTAATTAAGATGTATGGATTGTATAATTTGTTATTGGAAAATGAATAAAAAATATTATATATATATAAAAAGAGACCTCATCAAAATAACTTCATCTGCCTCTAAACCTAGCTTTTCTGGATAACTTCAATGAAATTCTCAGCTTGCAGACTGAGTGTCTATATTTCTGGTATTGATACTGCAACATTTTATTCCCATATAAAGGAATAAAAATTGATATGAGAAAAAATGTGCAGCTATTTTGTTAAGTGGAACCCTCATAAAATCCATTTAAAACATTTTGATGAGATACTTAAAGTTAGTAGGAATTAATGTAGGAAATGTATGTCAATGAAGTATAATTGTAAAGTCAATTCTTCATAATACTATGTTTATGGCTTTTATTGCTGCAGTGATAATATTCCTCCTCTGGGATGGGTGAGCCGGGGGAGGGAGACATTGACTCGAGCTGCTGCAGTCATAAGCACAGTTACCTGGAAGTAAATCCCATTGAACTCACTAGGACTTGTTTCTGGATAGGCATGCATAGGATCGCTCTGTTAGAACTGGCTCTGACAGGGGCTTTCTGTACTTAGACTGTGCTATTTCAGATTGCAGGTGGGAGATCACATGATACCACCCCGCCCCCCAATTCTCCACACACAAAGCAAAATGTTAAGCAGAATGGTTCTAGCATAGCATTCTAGTTTCTATACGTAGGAATTTCTTTTTTAAAGCTCTCTACATAGCTGTCAACCGTCCCTTATTTGGCGGGAAAGCCCCTTATCCCATTGCTGTGTCCCGCTGCTGTCCCTTATTGATGATGTCCCCTAAATTTCCCGGGTTTCAAAGGAAGCAGCTCCTCTCCCTCCCTCCCTGCCGGCCAGGGAGGGGAGGCTCCAACTGTGTTGCTTGGCTGCGTTGATCACCCAATAAGGAGTCTAAGAACGACTAGGGGGTGGAGCTTGCATGCCTTGTGCCAATCAAATCGGCCACGGTGCCTGGGGATTCGCTTTTGCTCAGCACTTCCCAGCAGAGAGGTGACGGTGGTTTCCCTTGCTGCATCCCCTTTGCCGGGTTACTGCGCTGTGGGAACCACCGCTTGAGGCTTCATTTGGCTGCTGGCTGGGCTTTCTGCCTTTGGCTTGGAGAGGCTCAGAAGTCGAACATACCTGTGCCCAGAAAATCCCTTATTTTGGCTGCTGATCCCTTATTTTCGAGGCTGCTGGTCCCTTATTTTCAAATCTGTAAGTTGACAGCTATGGCTCTCTACCATGTGGATTTCTACCTGCCGACAGAAGTATTGCAATGAAGACAGAGCAGGGTTACAGCCTCAGTGCGGGACATCAGGTTCAAGGTGGCTTCCCATTTAAAATAATAATTATAATTAAAATTACAATAAAGTGTAACAATAAAACAGCAGGATGAAACCACAGAGAACAAGATTAATAGGCTAGCTCAGCAGCCATGCTGGATCTACAAGCATCCCAAGAGAAACCCCAATATTTAAGAGGGAGCCTGATCCTGTCCAGAACAAGCAAATACCAGTTTCCTGGAATGGCAAAACGTTAACCAATAAAATCTCTTTTGCCTGTAGGAGCTTCAGTTTGTTAGCCCATTACTTACTAGGGGTTCTAGCCAACTAAGTTCTACTCAGAATAGATCCATTGAAATTAATGGACCCAAATTAGCCATGCCCTTTATTTTCAGCAAGTATACCAAATGCTGGATACAACCTTAAGCAGGGCCAGCCTGAGACATTTGGGCACCTGAGGTAAACTACAAAGTGCACACACACACCAACCACAAAAGAAGGGGGTGAGTGAAGCTCTACATCAGGAATAAGGGGAAGGGAGTAAAGATCAGTAACTGCTCCCCCTGCAGATTCTGCCACCTCAGGTTGCTGCCTCATCTTGCCTCATGACCCTAGGCCTGACTGTGTTCAGATTGCTGCCTCTCTGTTTAAGAAGCTGAGGTATAAACAAGCCTTTTGCTCAGCACACACAGACCCTCCATTCCTCCCATCGCAGCACTAGCAACCAAACCAAGAAGTAATCAATGTTGCACATATTAATGTTGTGCAGTTTGAAGCGACTGGATGCATAAGAACTGTCTCCTTTTGGAATAAATCCTTGTCCAGACCCATACAAATATTACTCACACTTTTACTGGCAGAACTCTCTAAAATAAAACAGACTACATCAAATGATACATCCAAAATACCTATGCAATGTCTTGCGCTGTCCAGCACTGGCTCAGCATATTACAAAATATGACAATGCCAACAGAACTAGAAGGAGAGGTCTTTCTCTTTCACAGCATCCATTTTAGCCTAGAAATGCTTTCTCTCTCTCAGTCAGAGAGGGTATTTTACATGTTCTTACTTCACAGAGCCTTGAGAAAACTCCCTTCAAGACAAAGATTTGCAACCCAATACCTTCATCACAAGATCTAAGGTTACAACACTCACATGTTAGCTACCAAGGAACAATCAGTTCATTTATTATCAACTCAGCAAGAGCTCAGAGTGCTCTTCTTGGCTTTAATCTAGCCCCATGGAAAAATCCCACCTTCAGCAACATACATTTTGAAGTGTAGGTGGGTTCCCACAAGGCAAGACACTGTGATAACAGCAAGAACCTTTATTGAACAAACAGAACTGGACAACTGGGGCAAAACAACTGCTTATATACATTTCTGAAGGGCTGGGCCACTCCCACTCCCAACGTGATTGGCTGTCCAAACTTCCAAGCTGCAAATCATAAGTCAGAGTTTAAGGGCCAATGGCAGAAGCCGAAATCCTGAAATGTTCTGTGATTGGATATCATGTATCGAACACAGGAGCTCAGAATCCTTAGTCCAGACTCAAGCTCAGGCAAACACAGACCCTTGAATACATAACACATTTAGCAGTTTTTCTTTGCCAATTAAACCATTATACTTAACAATCAATTCAGCATAGTTACCTGTTTCATCCCATCTGAAAAATGATGGCTACCAGCTTGAAGAACAGATTATGATATCAAAATATTGTTTGAAGTCGACTTGCTATTCTGGCTTGTTCCCAAGCTTGGAACCATAGATCCAGATTCCACTAACTTAGCTTGCTAGCAAAAGGCAACATAAGAGCTTCTACTAATGCAAAAGGGATTTCTTCCTTCTTCCCCACACCTCCCGCTAATCTGTTGTGGAGGGTCAGAAGAACCTCCAGAACAGCACACAGGGTAAAGAGAGTGGGGGATCTTTCCATCTGACAAGCAGAAATCCTTTTGTTGATGGAACGATCAGAAGAGTGTGACACTGAATTTCTCCCCAAGTCCCAGTTTAGATGGTGCAGAAAATTACAGTCAGTTTAGAGGCTTCCTGGTTCAATCGCATTTATCACAAAGGGAGGAGCAAAGAGGCAGTGTGAGCCAGGAAAATACTTGTTCATAACTCAGTTTATTATGCTGAGATATGATTGTCTGAACCGGCTTATTATGAAGCTATAAACAAACATCTACTACCAGTAGTTAAATCCTTCCACGTTTTATCATTCAAAATAATGAAAGCAAGACTCCATCACTGGAAGTAGGAATAGGCGACACTGAGGGCTGTGGTTAGAAAGGGTTCCAAGTTTTGCTTTGTTTTGTTTTACTACTTTTGACTGATTTGAACCAACTCATTATACACAATATTTTAATGTCTTAATAAAACAGATTATTCTATTATCTAAAACCTTAGGGAGATTTTGGTTCATTACCGCTGCCTAGAAATACTAATGCATCTTAAAAAAATACTTTTAGCTATCTCCATTTAGAATCACTTCAATAACTCTGCAAAGGGGAAGGGAAGAAGCTTAAGTAAAAAAAGAATTTTTGATTTGCATTTTCCTAAGAGCAATCCAATTTTTGTCACAGCAAAGCTGTCAGGAGGACCCTGCGCAAAGCAAACATTCGGATCAAAGGTTGTGGCTTTGCCATCTTGAAATTACAATATGACAAGATTTTCATCTCAGTGTAAGATTTAATTCCAAGCTTAGCTCCTGCAGATACCCATTACTTAACAAATCTTAAAAGGCACAAATATGACACACACAGCACAGCTGCGAATTTTAAAATACTGAGCAGAATGAAAATATTTGTGTTTTGACTTTCCTCTTCAGCCCTTCCCAGATCATTTTTTTTAGCAAAATGTTTGTCCTTAGAAAGACATGTGAATATGGGTATAGTGCTTCTCTGATGGCTATGTGCGCAGAGACACAGGACTCCCAACCCATGGGATTCCCATCCCCCCATGACTAGGGGTCCAATTTCCCCTAGGAAAATTAACCCCCTAGTGAGGGGCATCATTTGCCTGGTGGCGCAGCAGCAGTGGGAGGAGGGGCTATAGCCTTCTGCCTGGTTCTTACAAGATCCTGCAGGATGATAACAGGTATTGTGAAAGAATTATGTTGTTATAATCGTGTGCTGAGCAGCAACAAGCAAAGCTCAGTGGAGTGGGAGGCCAAACAACCAGCAAAGTCTCTGAGGTGCACTTGGCTGGAGTCAGTATCCAAGTCCGGTCCTAGGGTTGGGCAACCAGCAACCCATATGCTCAGATGGTCCAGGGGTCAGAGAATCTGATGCTCAAGGGTCAAGATGAGCAAGAAGCAGCAAAATAGGACTAGGAACTACAAGCACTGATTCCACCCTCTGACTGCTGCTGGAAGCTCTGCTTAAAAAGGCTGGAGCCAGCTGGTTCTCATCAGTGCCTTCTCCTCTGAGTCCTTGAAGGCTTATCAGCTGCAGGTAGAGTCACTCCATGTTCTCCCCTCCTGGCCCATGTTAGTATTATTATGAATGACTCCTGGCCCATGACAGTAATATTATGAACTGGAGGAGAGTAGGCTGTATGCCAAGACCCTTCTAATTCATGGATCCAGCGAAGGATATAAATTCCTGGAATAGCCAGGCTAGCTTCCTGGTGAGGTAATGGTGAGGTAATGGCCTAAGCAGAGGTTGTTAAGGAAGTGTCTCAGTGTCAGATGTCAAATGGGTGGGCTCCCCTCCCTCAACTTGTTGGTAGTAAGACGAAGGCCATTGTTGAGAGCAGAGTTATGTGCACTTAAAGTTGAAAGCCAGCTGGGGAGCCAGAGAGACAAAGTCATGCCTGATTGTGTTGAAATCCAAGGCTGTGGCTATGGAAGAGGAGGAGTTTGGATTTGATATCCCAATTTATCACTACCCTAAGGAGTCTCAAAGCGGCTAACATTCTCCTTTCCCTTCCTCCCCCACAACAAACACTCTGTGAGGTGAGTGGGGCTGAGAGACTTCAGAGAAGTGTGACTAGCCCAAGGTCACCCAGCAGCTGCATGTGGAGGAGCGGGGAAGCGAACCCGGTTCACCAGATTACCACTACACCACACTGGCCCAAGATCCTCTTGGGGTGTTTTTGCTGTGGTTGTATATATGTGTAAATAAACCATATATCAGAAAGGCACCACAGTCTCTGCTGTCCCTCATTTCAAAGGAAACACAATCCCTGGGTAAGCGTCTGGAACCCCTGGAATCCTATGCTGCTCAGAGACTAGGGTAGCATGCAACAGTATCTTTTGTCCTCATTCCTGCTGCACTCATGAGTCACAACCTGTAACTGCTGCACAATCAATGTCAGTCAGCATGACTTTTTGCAATTAAGAAAGTGGTGGAGACAGAGAAAGACAAGCGTGGGATGAACAAATGATTAATGGGAAGATATAAACACCTTGCAAGCAAATCAGGATGAATGCTCATTGCCCTACCCCAAGAAATCAGAACAAATGCTCATTGAAAATCAAATATAGTCTAATTTCCATGCAAACTTTGTGCAAGCTAGCAAATTAGGATTAATGCTCAATAGAACAGGTCATCTGGAGGAGCCCTGGATCTTTAGGAATTCTTTTTCACAAAGATCCCATCATTTCTGAATTTGCCAATGTCGTTTGGTTTACCTGTTACATGCTCACTGCTCCATGTAAAAATCATGGTAGATTCACTCACTTCTTACATTAAGAATTTTGGTCCGTCTCAATAAATAGGGACAGTCTGGTTATGTTTTCATTAAAAGCAGAATAAATAGATATCTGTAGGCAGTTTCTATTTCTATGCTTTGTGCTTGGGTACAGATGCTCAAACGAAAAAATACTTGCATGGCACATCAGCTGAGAACAGTGCCTGTATGAAAAAGTATCCAAATTTCAATGGAAATTAAGGCTGATGCAGGATTTCAGAAAAGCCAGGAATTTATTAGTGGATCCAGGTGTCTACTACCCAAGCCAGCGAAAAGCACAAGAGGATGGGCCCTGCTTGCACCTTTAAATATCCCGCAGCCACACCTCCTGCTGGCACTGATTGGATGGCAGGGCCGCCATTGGGCGGGGCCACGACCCAGCGCTGGCAATGTGGCCAGACAGCATGGAGTAGGGCTCTGATCTCCATGGCAGCTGGATCACTGCAGGGGCCAAGGCCCGCCCACAACGCCGCCCACCAGTGAAGGTAAGCGGAATTGTTGAATTAGAGTTGGTACAGTGTTTATGAAGTTCACAGCAGACCATGGTCAGATCCATATCTGTTTGTCCTTTGTTGCAAACATAATAGAATAGGACTAGTGTGTAAGTACTTCATTTGGCTTCTAATTTGCCAGCTGTGCCTTCTCCTTTCTCCTCCTGCTGAATTTGTCATAAAGTAAAGGTAAAGGGACCCCTGACCATTAGGTCCAGTCGTGGCCGACACTGGGGTTGCGGCGCTCATCTCGCTTTATTGGCCGAGGGAGCCAGCGTATAACTTCCGGGTCATGTGGCCAGCATGACTAAGCCGCTTCTGGCGAACCAGAGCAGTGCATGGAAACGCCGTTTACCTTCCCGCCAGAGTGGTACCTATTTATCTACTTGCACTTTGACGTCCTTTCGAACTGCTAGGTTGGCAGGAGCAGTGACCGAGCAACGGGAGCTCACCCAGTCACGGGGATTCGAACCGCCGACCTTCTGATTGGCAAGTCCTGGGCTCTGTGGTTTAACCCACAGTGCCACCCACGTCCCAAATTTGTCATACTTTGTCTCAAAAACTTTGTGGGTACGAATGTGTGAACATGCCCCCAATCCATTCCAACATTCACGTTTTCCTTTGGTATTTTCCATTCTCCTGCCAATTTCACAGACATCTTTCTTCCCTTTCATCATTTCCTGATAGAAAATACATGTATTATTTTACATAGAACTGTATCTCAGGAAAGGCATCTGCTTCTCATCCATCAACAGATATTTATGAATAAATTACCTTCCCTGCGTGTTCCCTTTCAAAGTTAATGAATTTCCAGAGGGTAGCCCTGTTAGCTTTCTGCAGATGCAGCAACCAAGATTCTTGTGGCACCTTAAAGACAAAGTTAATGAACTGGCTAGTGGCCCATTACAAAGCCATCTATAGCTGCAATTCTAACTCTCAAGGAAGAGGGGCGCACTCTGGATTTCACAGTGTGATCTTAATCCTGTCTCATTTCCCTCACTCAGGAAATAAACATGAGTTCAACCAGGTTTGCCTCAGCTGGCTGGGCCCAAGTTGAACCAGAATGGGAGAGTTATGACAGTGTTTCTCTGGCTGAGCCAGAGTTGGAATCTTATGCCATTGTAGCCTGGTTGAGCCAGGAACCAGCCAGCCAAGTTGGAGATCTGCTAGATCCTGAGTCACTCAGATCACCAGTGGATCTGAGGGATTGCTCCCTCAGGCACCAGGGAAGGGAATTTAGCACCCAGTTGATAATTTGCTCTTTGTGTCCTGGACTGTATGAATTCCCTCAGGGATGTTCAGCATTTTACAGGCACTCTCATGTTATCGTAACGCAAGCCCTTTTTGTCACACAGCATTTTATTTCATAAATGTGTGTTTTGTACAAAAAATGGCCATGCACATGCATCTGCTGAAATGGAATTCTGAAGCTAATTTATGTTTTAAATGATAGTAGTAAGCATGATTTTGAAATCCTCTGACTTTAACTGAGGAGCAGATATAAAGTCCACAGGTAACAAAAGAAGCCATTTTTTCCATGTGAAAAGAACAATAACGAAAAATGCATTCCATTGCTTTTAAAAATTCACAGTAGGAAGTGGATTAAGGCTGTAATCATAA
This sequence comes from Podarcis filfolensis, assembly GCF_964270895.1. Taxonomy (NCBI): domain Eukaryota; kingdom Metazoa; phylum Chordata; class Lepidosauria; order Squamata; family Lacertidae; genus Podarcis; species Podarcis filfolensis. The sequence goes on along the minus strand of NC_139609.1, from coordinate 17,169,295 downwards.
CACTACTTACCTGGGAGTATGCCTCACTGAATTCATTTTGAATAACTGCAACAACAAAAACCCAGCCCACAAAAAAACTCTATAAAGTATTTGAATGTCAAGGTAGAAATTTCACATCCAAACATTTGAATGGCAAAATACAAAAAAAAAAAAAAAAAAAAAGCCTAATGTTAATAATCTAGATCTGGGTATTGCTCAGCTGTGGCATAAAACAGTGACATTGCCTCATGCTTTCAAGATTTTTGGTACAGCATAAAACCGTTAAATTGCAGCTGAGCTGAAATTTCACAGAAGCATTTTTGTGAACCCCCCGAGGAAAAAAGGACACTTTGCATTTGTTTTTTATGAATATTCTCTACCATTTCATGAGATTCAAAGTGGGGTCAAGCTGGAAACACAGTTGCTGCGTGTCTAAAGTGTGTGTGCCCCCCCATACACATACTTTGGCAGAAATTCAGTGAAATATATATATATACACAGTGGTACCTCGGGTTAAGCACTTAATTCATTCCGGAGGTCCATTCTTAACCTGAAACTGTTCTTAACCTGAAGCACCACTTTAGCTAATGGGGCCTCCTGCTGCTGCCGCACCACTGGAGCACAATTTCTGTTCTTATCCTGAAGCACTATTTCTGGGTTAGGGGAGTGTGTAACCTGAAGCGTATGTAACCTGAAGCGTATGTAAGCCGAGGTACCACTGTGTGTATATATATATATTGCAGCTTGCGATGTCAAGTTTTAGTGAATCTCAGGCAAATCATAATGCTATTGTTAAAACAGAATTCAGCATAAATGTTCAAAGGTTCTTACAGTGCCCTTCAAAATCCCAGGGCTTCGTGCCCATGCATTTACCATAACAGATATGTAGATGTCTAAATGTGAGGTCATTTGCGGAAGTCTTATCTGCTTTTAAAGTCTTGAGCTTTGCAGCCATCAAGTATGTCAGATCAGCCCATAAATCTTCTCTGGGTAAATCTACATTTTTCTAAAAACCTCTTTCTGTGGGCACTGCTTTTCGGGCAAAGCAATATATTTTATTGCGTAAACATCACTTGGTTAAAGAGAACACATTGCTTTTAGAAGGTGGTTTCTGTGAGGACATTTAATGTTAAGCCTGCCAGGCTCAAAACCTGCAGGAACTCATTATGAGATCGATCCAAAGCACACTTGCTTGGGAGCATGGAAGTCAGGTCCCAGAGACTGGATCCTGTGGTCCTGCAGATGTTGCTGGACTCTAGCTCCCATCAGGCCTAGCGAAACACCAGCCAATTCCCTATCCCTGTTTTAGAGCTTACAATGACAGCACAGGTGCCATGTTTTCTGGGTCGCCACTGTATTGTTTAAAGGTCTACCACTACACTAAAGCAATCATGCAGGTCTTTGCCATATAGTTGCTATATAGATGGGATCAAAGGCAACAACTGGGTAGCAAGGACATGATTTTTCCTGCCCTCATATGAATGTTACCGAGGTGCTATGGGATGAATCCATGGCTGGCCATAGTCAGTAGACAAGAGTGAATCAGGCTCTAGGAACTGGGAGTCAGGACTGACAAAAATCCAGGTGAGAAGTCAAAATCCAAAGGACACACCCTCCAATATTTCTCGAATAAAAATAGGGACATCTTAAATAATAATTATTATTTACAGTGGGTGGCGCTGTGGTCTAAACCACAGAGACTAGGGCTTGCTGATCAGAAGGCCGGCGGTTCGAATCCCCATAATAGGGTGAGCACCCATTGTTTGGTCCCTGCTCCTGTCAACCTAGCAGTTTGAAAGCACGGAAAGTGCAAGTAGATAAATAGGGACCCCTCCGTAAATGGCGTTTCCGTGCGCTGCTCTGGCTTCGCCAGAAGCAGCTTAGTCATGCTGGCCAGATGACCTGGAAGCTGTCTGCAGACCAACGCCGGCTCCCTCAACCAGTAAAGCAAGATGAGCGCCGCAATCCCAAAGTTGTCCGCAACTGGACCTACCGGTCAGGGGTCGCTTTACCTTTACCTTTAAATAATAACAATAACAATAATACTTTAATTATTTATACTCCGCCTAGCTGACTGGGTTGCCCCAGCCACTCTGGGTGGCTTCCAACATATATAAAAACATAATAAAACATTTAACATTTTTAAGAAATCTTCCCTATACAGTGGTACCTCGGGTTACATACGCTTCAATTTACAGACTCCGCTAACCCAGAAATATTACCTCGGGTTAAGAACTTTGCTTCAGGATAAGAACAGAAATCGTGCAGCGGCAGCGCAGCGGCAGTGGCAGCAGGAGGCCCCAATAGCTAAAGTGGTGCTTCAGGTTAAGAACAGTACCACTGTACAGGGCTGCCTTCAGATGTCTTCTAGAGGTTGTATCGTTACTTATCCCCTTGGCTCGGGGGTTTCCAAACTCCATACCCTCCAACACTGATCCAATCAAAATAGGGACATCCTAAGGAAAAGTGGGGCATTCTGGGATCAAATCAGAAACTGATATGGCTTCTGTAAATCTGGGGCTGTCCCTGGAAAACAGGGACACTTGGAGGGTCTGCAAGGAAGGACTGGTAGAGCAAGTCAGGATCAGAACAAAAGGACAGCAAGGATCACAGGGCAAATCAGGAATCAGAGCCAAAGGGCAAAACCAGAACACAAAACACACTCAGGCTCAAGCAAAAAAGGCTCATTTGCACAAGGGAACACTTCCTTCTTGCCCAAAAGGAGCAATGACTAACCTGGGCAAGTGGAGAAAAGCCAGAACTGGAAAGTTCTTTCCTGAGAGAATGCAGTTACACAGCTTTAGAAGTTCCTGACACCATGGGAAAGTGGCTATATAATCTAGAGTGCACCACAGTTTGAGTTAGTTCAGCATGAACACACAGAAGATTAAGCTGGGCAAAGCCTTTCCCATCACAATCCTGCCCTAATCAGATGTGTGCTTGGTGGAATTTTCCCTTCTGTACAAACCTTAAAAGTAGAGACTCTCAGGTCCTGAACTTAGCAAACTAACTTGATGACAGATGGATACACCCGGGATTATTTTGTGTTTTTTTTGTTTTTTTAAAAAAACTTTAGTAATCAGGATAAGTCAGTGGGCAGATTTAAAGCTAATTAGTGTGCAATTTAAATTTGCATAGATATTAACAAATGCAAATTATTAACGGCTGAATATTTTCTCTGGATCAGGCAGCAACTGCAATTTCGTTCTACATAGAGTTAATCTTTACTTAAAAAAGAAGAAGTGTTTGCTGTAAGTGTAATGTGTGAAATGTGGCATGAATGTTTTCCACAACGTGAGTCCACAAATTAGGCAGCTGCTGTACTCTCTTCACGTTTCACAGATTTCAGTAAGCATGCATTTTCCTCACGGAAATTACTTTTGTGCAGTGAAATTTTAATATGAATCTGACCCTTAATTCAGATATGCACTCCCTCCCACAGGCAGCTCTGGCATGAGATTTGGGGTAGGGATGCGGGGGGTGTTCAGTAGTCCCCACCCTCCAGTGCTTTCTCCCACTTGGACCCCACCACGTCCCTCTCATGCTCTCTCAGGAGAGCCAGTGTGGTGTAGTGGTTAAAAGCGGTGGACTCGTAATCTGGTGAACCGGGTTCGCTTCCCCGCTCCTCCACATGCAGCTGCAGGGTGATCTTGGGCTAGTCACACTTCTCTGAAGTCTCTCAGCCCCACTCACCTCACAGAGTGTTTGTTGTGGGGGAGGAAGGGAAAGGAGAATGTTAGCCGCTTTGAGATTCCTTAGGGTAGTGATAAAGCGGGATATCAAATCCAAACTCTTCTTCTTCTCACAGGTGAACCCAGTCTGACCCCAGCTCTGCAATGAGCCAGGAACCAAGTGTCTGCTCTTCCCTCCATGCTATGTGTAAGTGAGCATATACTGTTACTGTTTGCCACTGAGCAGCTGCTTGGAGTCACAGGACTCTGTTTACATTCCTGGGATTCCATACTATTGGAAGTCTCATGGAAGAGGAGACAGGATGTGACGTTAGTGGTTTCCTGTTTCCTTTGTTCTTTTGTTCTGTTGCTCTCAGTTTTCATAGAGAGAGGATGTCTTTTCTGTCTCTGTAGCTTAGAAATAAAACTCTTTACAATGTAGCCCAAACCTCTCGTCTCTTTCCTGTGCTGGAAACTCTGCTGAAGAACGTGCCTTGGAGCCTTATCAAAGGCTCAGGTCGTTATTCGTTGGGAGGCAATTCTGAAGACTCGGGGGAAGAAAATGAGCTTTATCAGCTTGGCCGAGCGGAGATCCCAACATATACAAGGGGACGAGGCAGCCGTGAGCTTTTCCCTTGCACATGCTTGCAGGCTTTCCATGACCATCTGGTTGGTCACTTGCCCACTTTGTCATGACCTCTTTAATTTCTTCATCCTTTGTATGCTACAAATGGTTAAAATTTGGATTAATATTTACTGCTTGTGTGACTTTGAAGGAAAATACAGTGGACGCTCGGGTTGCAAACGTGATCCGTGCGGGATGCATGTTTGCAACCTGCAGTGTCTGCAACCTGCAGTGGTGCGTCTGCACACGCGCGGGTTGCAATTTGGCGCTTCTGCGCATGCGCAAAGCACGATTTAGCGCTTCTGCACATGTGTGACCGTCAAAACCCAGAACTAACCTGTTCCAGTACTTCTGGGTTTCGGCGGTCCGCAACCCGAAAAAACACAACCTGAAGCGTCTGTAACCCGAACTATGACTCTATATTAAAAATGATGTATAGGTGGTATCTTACTCCAGCCAGGCTAGCAAAGATGTATAGAATGAAAAATAAGAACTGTTGGAAATGTGAATCGAAGGAAGGAAATTTTTTTCACATGTGGTGGTTATGTGAAAAAGTTAAAGCTTTCTGGGAAAATATATATAATGAGTTAAAAAAGATTTTTAGATACACTTTCAAAAAGCAAACAAACAACCAGAGGCATTCTTGCTAGGTATAGTTGGAGATGATATAATAAAGAGTGACCAGAAATTGTTCCTTTATGCTACTACCATGGCGAGAATACTATGAAATATGAGCAACATGAAATACCCACAGTCGAAGAATGGCAGCGGAAACTCATGGAGTATGCAGAAATAGCAAAATTGACTGGAAAAATCCGAGAACAGGGCTACAAAACATTCCCAAGAGATTGGATGAAATTTACAACACACAAAGAACTATACACAAATAAAGACACTCGCAGGACTGAAATAGACCTCATAAGGTTTATTAAAAATCATTCTGTTTGGACTTAAAAACATTGAACAAATATATTACAATAATTGAAGGATGTACACTAACTAAATTTTGAACAGTACTACTTAATAGTATTAAGTATACATAGAATGTAAACAGGACAAATGCGTAAAGATAAAGAAAATGTAGAAAAACCAGAAGGAGGAGGGAGGGAAGTACAAACTCAAAGTATTAAGGTTAAAAGAAATAAGGTATGTATTATGTATTATGGTGGCGAAATGTGTAAAATTTGTAAAACCAATAAAGATCATTAATTAAAAAAAAGAGAGAACACAGAACGTGCACACGTTCTCCGCAACCCACGCTACACCACTGGCAGCAACCACTATTCTTCCCACAGTTAGACAGGAAGGACAAGCCTTGAATTCTATTTGTTAAACGCCATCTGATCACTACATATCTACACTGAATTGCCACTGCTCTTAATACCGCAAGAAGCATTGTGCAGCGTTATCTGTGCCACGCAGATAATGCGGTTTGTGTGTTTAGCTTATGTATTTGGGGGAAAAAGCAACCTTCATATTGTCTATTGTTCTGCTGAATTATTGTTGCACCTAAGGCTCAAGAGTAAACATAAACAGATTGGAATTATGTGCTGGTACAGCTATAAAGAGCAACATCCCTTGAAAAGGAGGACTTTTATGTTATATTGCCCTACACCAAATATCCCAAGGAATTCGCTACTGAACAGCTCTCTGCTTTTGAATGTAAAATCTCTGATGCAAAAGAAGCCTTCTGAGAAAAATCTGTTTCGGGAGGTATAAATGGGAACCTGCCAAGGAGTGGCAAAATTGTGGAAGATTTAGTCTCCATGTTGACTTTTGCAGGGGAATGTGCCTAGGGCCTAAATATGATAAATTTATGTCTTGGCTGTACACTTCAGACGGCAGGTAGGGGTTCACACAATGGGATAATCTTATATTATTTATATATTAAAGTATCACTATATATCAAATACAGGCATATTAGGAGAACACTATTCTCCTGGCAACTAGATTTTTTCTTTTTTTCCAAAAAGGAGAGCATTTTTTTGCAATTAAAATGGTATAGTCCAGAAATAGATTTACCACCCCAGTGAGAACACCAGAAATGATATGATGTTGCAGTCACTTGGCAGAATAGCTAAGGCAAAGCAAAATCTGTTACTAATTTTTCCTCAAAAAATGGTTCTTCTAGCAACTCTTGGGCTATATAATTGTTGTAAAACTGCAAACTTGGAAGGTACTCTGAAGGCCAGGCAAACCAAATCTTCTGAATCAAAACTGAATTAGCTAATTCAAAACTGAATTAGCATTTAGTTGACAGCACAACAAATGAGTCACTATGGTCAAAACTCTGTCAGGCAATATAAGGCAACTGAGAATAGAGAAGAAACCTAAAGACTACCTCTCTCCCTCTACAAAAGCACATACAACTCTGGAGAATTAAGCTGGCTGGTAGAAAGGTTAGTGAATTCAGCATGACAACACCCTTAAAAATGTATTATATAGCAAGATAAGAAAATTTTTCCCAATGATAGCTGGTAGAAAGGTTAGTTTTGTGTGGCTACTTAGATTTTCTTATTTTTTAAAAGTTTGACTGCAACTTGACGTCATTGGGAAAACTTTTCTTATCTTGCTATATAATACATTTTTAAGGGTGTTGTCACACTGAATTCACATGGCCACCAAAGGGGACGGTCTAACTCATGCTGTGCTGATCTTTTCAATCTCCAGTGTCCAAACCAGAAAAAGAAAAAGAAAATCAACACAGGGCAGGCTGCCACCATTGGTTCCACTGCCACACCCCAAGCCTCCCTCTCCCCTTCTCAGTTACCTGCAGTGTTGAGAAGCCGGAGGTGCAGCAGAGCCCTCTCCCCATGCCACTCACTGGCCAATACTGTAGTGTAAGGAGAGGAACAGTATAAAGTATTACCTCCTGTCAAATGCTTAAGCCCTTCCCCTAGAGTTTGATTGGTGACATCATAAGACATATCACCCTGGAAGTTCCGCCTCTGAGGGCCACAATGGCATGCCTTTCAGGGTCATGTGACCCATCTGCAATGATGGCATGCCACTGTGGACCAATAGGATGAGATTTTGAACTGATTTCACACACACACACACACACACACACCATGCATGTGGAAATCTTGCACACAAAATAGGGTGGAAATAGCTTAGCATTAACAGTATGATGTTTTTCTCTGTGCAGGGAATCTTTTTCATAAGACAGTATGTGGATCGTATCGTTTCTCAATATAGTCATTACAGTGGTACCTCGGGTTACATACGCTTCAGGTTACAGACTCTGCTAACCCAGAAATAGTGCTTCAGGTTAAGAACTTTGTTTCAGGATAAGAACAGAAATTGTGTTCTGGCGGCGCGGCAGCAGCAGGAGGCCCCATTAGCTAAAGTGGTGCTTCAGGTTAAGAACAGTTTCAGGTTAAGAACAGACCTCCGGAACAAATTAAGTACTTAACCCGAGGTACCACTGTAGTTGGAACTGAACTAAATTGCATTTGGGTGGTGGTGTAAGACATTGCCTGTTCCTGTTCTTGTTCTTGTTGGAGAGAGACAATAAAATTCTCATCTAGTTTTGTGAGCGGAGTCAGGAGTTTCCTGTTATTGTCCTTTTTTCTTGTTCGAGAAACAATAAAGCTCTTGTCTAACCTTCATGACTGATCTATTTGCTATGCTGGGGTGGAGAACTTTTCTAGCCCAGTGGTTCAAATTGTTACCTTTCCCATCCCACACAGGCCAAGTTTAGTGCTTGAGTGGAGTCACAATGTCATCAGGTGTCATGTTTTGCCTGCTATTTTCCACAATGTTTTGAATGGGGCTTCTGAAGATCCAAAAATCAGGTGGTTGTTAGATCTCCTGAAATTCCATTCAAAGGGCAGTAGAAAATACATCATCCTGTGCTGTGCTTTGAAAGGGAATTTACAGCCTGACTCTGGACCAAGGCTCACTCTTACCTGTCCCACACCTGATATTATATATGTCACCATGTATAATCTCAGGTGGGCATGGGCTGGCCAGAATGGGCTTGTGGACCAAATGGAGTTGGTTGACAGGCCTAATTATGCCCATAAGTGAGATGTTCCACACCCCACAACTTCCATGAAAGGCAACAATTAAATATCAACTTCAAACCTGCAACCTGAAGAAAATGGAACAGCGTGAGGTATCAGTTAAGGCTGATGAAACCCTCTATATTCTCCTATTTGGGAGTCAGTCCTGTTTAGCACAGTAGGAACTGCTTCTGAGAAAACCTGCACAGCATTGGGCTATTAATATGTTTAGATATTCTAACAAAAAATCACAACAAGTTCTGTGTACAAAAGCATTTCTCCTCCTTCCCTCCATCCTTCCTTTAAAAAACCAACAACAGCAACTTGGTTTTGTTGCCAAATAAATTAATCATCTTAACAGAAACCTGCTGGGTGCTGCTTTTCTGTTGATTCAGAAAGAATTTTAATACGAGTTCTTCACAAAGAGATTTGGTTCTCCGAGTTAACATCCCATAAGCAATATTTGCTTTGTCCTCAGTGTGGGCCCAAGACTGTAAGAAAACATCAATTTTCTCACTTTGGATTTAAATCCCTTTATTTCTTATTCTTTTTAATGCACATACTGCTTTATTTTTTATTTATTTGTTGTGCTTATAACCTACTGCTCACTGAGTGGTCCTAGGGCAGGTTACAAAGTATAATTAAAGCAGATACATTTTACAATGAAATTGTAAAATAAAACTACAAAGCGAAGGGTGGAGCAATGATGTTCAGCATTGATTGTTAGCTGCAGGAGCTCCCTAGCCTACCAAAACAATCTGTGCCTATACTAATCTCTCTAGAACACAACTTTGACAAAACCTGGGTTCCCTGTCTGGACCAAGTGGCAAATGTCTCTAGGAGTAAGTACCTTGCTATTGCTGAAAGAGCTACAGCCTGCCAGTTGAGAACTCAAACAAAATGGTGCCTACAATTCAGAAAGCCTCAAAGCAGACCCTCCAAGTGTCCCTATTTTCCAGGGACAGTCCCAGATTTACAGTAGCTGTCCTGGTTTCTGATATGATCCCGGAATGTCCCGCTGTTCCTTAAGATGTCCCTATTTTCATCAAAGAAATGTTGGAGGGTATGTCAAAAGGAGCACAAACTTGTTACTGATCTGATGTGTAGAGATCATTCCTATTCTGATTAATTCAAGAAGGTTCTAGAAGGTTTTTCTTTCTATGTGAAAGAAACAGGCAGAAGGTTTTTGTTTTGGCTATTCCTTCTGGGAAGCTGAGTACAGCTGGTTTAAACTGTTTCTGTTATCTTTCAGTCAAGGTCGTGCTGTCTATAATAGTAAGACCAGCAGGAGTCTGGGTCTCACTCAATTACTTTCTCTTTTCTAACTCTTTGTTCTGGTGTGGTGTTCTGTACATAGTAGGCTTAGTGTTAAGGTTTAAAGGTACCCCTGCCCGTACGGGCCAGTCTTGACAGACTCTAGGGTTGTGCGCTCATCTCACTCTAGAGGCCGGGAGCCAGCGCTGTCCGCAGACACTTCCGGGTCACATGGCCAGCGTGACAAGCTGCATCTGGCGAGCCAGCGCAGCACACGGAACGCCGTTTACCTTCCCGCTGGTAAGCGGTCCCTATTTATCTACTTTCACCCGGAGGTGCTTTCAAACTGCTAGGTTGGCAGGCGCTGGGACCGAACGACGGGAACGCACCCCGCCGCGGGGATTCGAACCGCCGACCATGCGATCGGCAAGTCCTAGGCGCTGAGGTTTTACCCACAGCGCCACCCGCGTCCCTAGGTTAAAGTTTAGTCTTGTTATAAGTTTATAAGTTTTATTGTAAGGGCTGCAACTGGATTTTTATGGACTGTGGCAATCCTGAATGTTTTGCATTTGTGACCATTATGCTCATTTGCCTTCAGTAGCAAGTAATGCTTTGCTGGATGAAGTACAATTGCCTCTGGTCTATTTTGGGGAAACTCTGCTATGTGTTTAAGCTTTGTCCTCGTCTGGAACTGGTGCGACAGTCCCAACTTCTTGGAAAATGTTATTTGCATTTCAATTGAAGCCTCCATTTTCACCAAGAAGAGTGTCCCTTATAATGCAGATCGCAGACAGAAGCCATTTTTGTCAAGACCATGGCAGGGAGAGAAAGAGGTAAAGATCATCTCCCAACCGCCTATGGTCCTGAAGCTGCCATTTGCATAATGCAAAACATGTAGGTTCATTGCGTTTGCACAAGTTAATGTCCCATCAAATTTGACCCATAACCTCTTCCAGACCTCCCTTTCACTTGAACAGTTGACTGGTGCTTTCTAAGAGGCAAATAGGATGACAAATGGGCCAGGCCCCCACAAAAATCTGTGTAAAGACAGACTGCAACAAGGATTCAAAATCTTAGATCTCTAGTAAAGAACACATTGTGAAGTTTTGCAAGTCCTCTTAAAATTAATTACGCTCCCTGGTGGAACATTGGGAGGCTTGATCGCTCAAGAGTATTTTCAGATTTCCCCTTCATGTGGCTCCTTTTCGTGTTTGTTTGCCTCTCCCCCCGCCACATCCTGCAGAAATTGCTATTTTGATGAAAAGTGAGAGTGAGCCACTGATTCAGAAAAGCAACCAGTGAGTTAAAGAGTTTTTATACTGCAAGCCTCATTATATGAGGCCTGTCATACTTCCATTTCAGGGATCAGTGGTGCTCCTCAAGCTATGCAACATGCCTCTTTCTTTATTCCAAGATGCACTTCACAGAGTATATATCCCTATGCTGGCTGCTGTCTCACTCAGCCATTACACACTCTTGCTCCCATAACCAAGTCATTTCAAATTGCCTCTATATTTTTTGATGTTTTCGAGTTCAAAAAGCCATGCTGAGCTCTTTGGCATGAATTGCTCACATGGCATAGGGAGAGCAACAGAAAATGCAATGACGTCTGTGATTCCCTTCCACTAGTGCCTGATACAACTTTTTATTTCAGGTTTTGTTGCCAAGGTGGGGGGGGCAGCCTGTCAGAGAAGGGGCTGAACCAGCACCCACTTATGCCAGAGAGAGCTTCAAAACACAACAGCTGCAGAGGCGCATGAAAAAGATTATTGGTTCAATAAATGCTCAGCATAGTTGAACAGTATCTCAACATTTCACTGGAACAGTTGATGATTTGTTGCTCTGGGCCCTTTACCAACTACCCTGGGGCAATCAGGTAATAATAATAATAATAATAATAATAATAATAATAAAAATAAATAAATAAATAAATAAATAAAAATTATTTATACCCTGCCCTCCCCAGCCAAGGCTGGGCTCAGGGTGGCCAACAACCAATAATAAAAGCGAGTTGAATGAATACAACTTAAAAACAAGATTAAAATACAACATTAAAACATTAAAACAATTAAAATGCAGCCTCATCACAGGAGGAGAAAAGAAAAAGAAAGAGGGGGAGGGAATCAAATTGGCTCCAAGCCAAAGGCCAGGTGGAACAACTCTGTCTTACAGGCCCTGCGGAAAGAAATCAGATCCTGCAGGGCCCTGGTCTCATGAGACAGAGCGTTCCACCAGGCCGGGGCCAGTGTTAAAAAACCCCTGGCTCTGGTTGAGGCAAATCTAATTTCCTTAGGGCCCGGGACCGCTAGGGTGTTGCTATTTATGGACCTTAAGGTCTTCCGTGGGGCATACGGAGGCACCAGTGGAAACTGCTGCCCTCGGTTGCCTCTAGATTTAGTTGATTCTGCTTTAGCCTGTTATGAGATTCACTGCCTTCCACCCTATCAGTCCGAATTGGTACCAGCCACCACTGGTGTGCATTGATGTTCCTGTAGGAGAGATGAGCTAAAGAGAAGGCAATGCATCCCAACAAAACACACAATGGGTAGCAACTGAAATGGTATAGCATTAATTTGGCCATATAAATGAGTAAGGGAAATGTAAGTATAAAAACAAACAACCAAGCTTCACCTAAAATATCTTATACAGTCACACCTCAGGTTACAGATGCTTCAGGTTGAGTTTTTTCGGGTTACGGACCTGCCGAAACCCAGAAGTACCGGAATGGGTTACTTCCGGGTTTCAGGGGTCGCATATGCACAAAAGCGCTAAATCACACTTTGTGCATGCGCAGAAGTGCCGAATCGCAACCCGTGCGTGCGCAGATGTGCCGCTGCGGGTTGAGAATGCTGCAGGTTGCGAACGTGCATCCCGCACGGATCACGTTTGCAACCTGAGCGTCCACTATACAGTGGTACCTCGGGTTACAGACGCTTCAGGTTACAGACTCCACTAACCCAGAAATGGTACCTTGGGTTAAGAACTTTACTTCAGGATGAGAACAGAAATCGTGCGGTGGCGGTGACAGTGACGGGAGACCCCATTAGCTAAAGTGGCACCTCAGGTTAAGAACAGTTTCAGGTTAAGAACGGACTCCAGAACAAATTAAGTTCTTAACCCAAGGTACCATTGTACAGCAAATCCAAACGTGTTTCACCCAAAAGGTCTTCTTCCATGGTCCTTATTGTATCGTTGTATAAAAGTATATACACTACTTTTCTTATGAATGGAAAAAGTGTTTCGAGCGATAGACTTAATTATTCAAAATAAATGCATCAGTTTGAAGGAGCAACACCCAATTAGGCTCATTATACTGATACTGAGTGTCACAGATGAGCCAGCATGGATTTGAGGAAAATGCAATGCTCCCTGCTGTCTCAAGAGAAGACCCATGTTCCTACCAAAGGACAGCTCATACCTTTGCTTCAGAGTCAGACTTGATATATTATGATATACCTGGGGCAACTCACACATACATAAATAAATATATTCTCTGATATCAACTTTCAGTGGCTTCTGACAGAGAGGAGCCACTGACACTTAAGATGATGGATGGCCTTTACCTTCCTTCTAAAATCCTAGAGGTGGAGAAACTTTTCTCTTTTTTTAATGTTGAGGACTGAATTCCCTGGAGGGTTATCTTAAGAAAGGGTAGGTCAGCGGCATGCAGGAATGGATCTGAAAGTGGAGAGGGACAAAGGTCACAGTGGGGTGGATCACCCTGTCCTCTCTCACTTTGGTTCTCACCCTTTCTTTCCCACCCCACCACTCATAACCATTAGGGTGTGTGTGTGTGTGTGTGTGTGTGTGTGTGTGTCTGCAGGGAAAGTTCCCATTAATATGAAATAGCAGTTCAAAAGCACGTCAAAGTGCAAGTAGATAAATAGGTACCGCTCCGGTGGGAAGGTAAATGGCGTTTCCATGTGCTGCTCTGGTTCGCCAGAAGCGGCTTAGTCATGCTGGCCACATGACCTGTAAGCTGTACGCCAGCTCCCTCAGCCAGTAAAGCAAGATGAGCACCGCAACCCCAGAGTCGGTCACGACTGGACCTAATGGTCAGGGGTCCCTTTACCTTTACCTTTAAGCATAATTGAATGTGGATTTATTTATTTTTGCCATAAGTGTTTCACAGTGGTGAGGCTAACTGGGGTTTTGGGTAGTTGCCCACTCTCAGAGATGCCTTGCATCTTTCTAACTGCGCACCACCACTTCCATTTCTTCTCATGCCTTTTAAATACTGAACATGGAGATAGCTATAACCACACCTTGGCTTCCTCAGCTGGCTATTTCCAGGAACAAGAAGACACTATCAGCAGTTTTGCTGCTATGTTACTGAAAAGTAGAAGCAGAGGGAGGTTTTGAGAGACTGCATTCTTCACCAACTTGAACCAATGGAGTGGGGGGTATCTAACTGCACAGCAAACACACTCTGTTAGTGTTTAAACAATTAAGAGAGCCTAATGCACTTAGTTCTGGCTTCCAAGCACTAAACAGACTTCCTAGCAATTTCATTACCTGGAATTACAGTAATCATCTGTCTGTCTGTGGAGCAGTATTATCTGACTTATAATTACATTTATGTTGAATGACAAGGATACAGCCCACACTCTTCATCTCAGACATACTAAAATTCCATCTGAAAGGCGACTGAATGGGAGCCTAGATTTTGGCTTCAACTGCTTCCTCTTTCCTAATTACAAATATTCCCAGTCAGCTGCCTAAAGCTGCCACTATCCTTCTAGGTCAGGCATAGGCAAACTTCGGCCCTCCAGATGTTTGGGACTACAATTTCCATCATCTCTAGCTAACAGGACCAGTGGTCAGGGATGATGGGAATTGTAGTCCAAAACATCTGGAGGGCTGGAGTTTGCCTATGCCTGTTCTAGGTCTTATGGAGCTCCTACAATACCACCGTGTCTCTCCCACCTCTTCTTTTGCAGTGTTGTGTTGAACAAATTGTATAATACAATATTCCTGTGTTGTGTGTTGCCCCACCCTCTCCTTAGACCATTGGCTGATGGTACATGGCTGAGACAATGTCCAGGGCAATGACATTTTATTATTTTAGGGAAGCTTTTAATGTTTGATGGATTACTGTATTTTAATATTTTGTTGGAAGCAGCCCAGAGTGGCTGGGGAAGTCCAGCCAGATGGGTGGGGTATAAATAAATTATTATTATTATTATTATTATTATTATTACTATTTCACTTCATTTCTATCCCGCCTTTCCTCAAGGAGCTCAAGGCGGTGTGCTTAGCTCTGAACCTCCCCAGTTTATCCCCACAACAACCCTATGATGAAAGCTAGGCTCAGAATGAGTGAATGGCCCAAGGTCACCCAGGGAGCTTCATGACTGATTGGGAATTTGAACCCTGGTCTCCCAGGTTCTAGTCCAACACTCTGACCACTACACCACTACTGGCTCTCACTTGCTGTGTTCAGCATGAGAAAGGGGCTGCAGGGAATACAGAGAGGTGTCAGTCCATGTCCCTCTCACATTGTCTTTTAGACTAGCCATCCCCATGGAGTCCTTCTGATGTTGTTGGACTACAACTCCCACCAGCATCAATAGGTACGGCTTTTGATCAGGCATGATGGAGTTATAGTCTAGAACATCTGGAGGGCATCAAGTTGGAGAAGGCCCATATTGTTGTTGCACCTACAAGATAAATGAACCCCTTTATCCAAACTGATAACACGGTGTGGCGTTTGCCGTCCTAGGTGTTTGACATCGTACCGGGTTCATAAGGAAAGGGTTAACTAATTGTAAAATGACTAACCTATAGGAACCCAAGGGGAGGAGGAAGAGTTAGAGTTAGAGTTAGAGTTAGAGTTAGAGTTAGAGTTAGAGTTAGAGTTAGAGTTAGAGTTAGAGCTAGAGTTAGAGTTAGAAGTCAGTCTGGAGTTGGAGAAGAGAGAGGGAGGATAAGTCTGTGGGTTGGGCTAGTCTGATGTGAGAGAGTGAGAGAATCTGTTAAGAGGAGTCAGTCAAACAGTTGAGATAATCAGTCAGAAGGTATTAGGAAGGTATAGGCCGGTAAAGAAACTAAGGTTAAGAAACTGACAAGAAAATTATCTGAGAAACCATAAACTTGTTAATGCTTATAAAATAAACTTGTTTATTTGGTTTAATTTTAACAACTGTCTGGACTCAGTTTTACCCGAGAGTAACAGGTTGATGGCAGCGGGAAATCGAGCACAGTGGTGGCACAGGGATCAATAGACCGTCAAATGTCTGGGGACCCTGTGTGATCACCACACACGGCAATCTTCAGGTTCAGCTATATGCTGCTGAAAATGCTTTGATATTTTGCATAACCATTTGATGAAATCCAGAGACATTTCAGGAACCTATGGTAGGTTGTAAGTGAATTGCCTGCACAGTGCAAACTTCGAACACAAGGGCACCTAGGACTGCAATACTAAGCAGATTTAATTGAATATTATTGGAAACATTATTTGTATAGACTACACACACACACTTAAAAAGCATACTGGATTGGGCCAATGGCCTATCTAGTTCAGCATCCTGTTCTCACAGTGGCCACCTGGATTCCTGTGGCAACTCCACAAGCAGGATTCAAACACAGGGCCACTCTACTCTCCTGTGGCTTTTCGGCATTGATAGCTTTGGCCTCCATGAATTTGTCCAATGCTGTATGCCCAGACATCACTCCATAGTAATGCATAGGCTTGTACAAGCATAGGCTTGTACATGTACATGTGTATGGTCCTTTTCCAGATGTCAACACCACCAGCATGGTTCTCCTCCCTTTCCATGCATTAGCCTGTACAAAGGCAAAGCTCCACGGCTGAACTAGAAGCATTGATTTGTTCTTGTTGTTTAGTCGTTTAGTTGTGTCCGACTCTCCATGACCCCATGGACCAGAGCACGCCAGGCACTCCTGTCTTCCACTGCCTCCTGCAGTTTGGTACATTCTTTACAGCATTGGACTTTCCCTTCACTTCCAAGCATTCCGCAACTGAGCAACCTTTCGGCTTTGGCCCAGCCACTTCATCAGCTCTGAATCTACTTGTACTTGTCCTCTGCTCTTCCTCAGTAGCATGTTGGATGCCTTCTGACCTGAGGGGCTCATCTTCCAGCATCATAACTTTTATATGCCTGCTCTCTTTGTCCATGGAGTTTTCTTGGCAGGGATACTGGAGTGGCTTGCTGGTTCCTGCTCCAGGTTGGTCAAAACTCTCCACTATGACCTGTCCGTCTTGGGTAGCCCTGCACGGCATAGCTCATAGCTTCTCTGAGTTATTTAAGCCCCTTCACCACAACAAGGCAGTGATCCATGAAGGAGAGAAGCATTGATAGGCCTGGTCAAAGAGAACTGATGGGCACTCTGGGGTTGGGGCCATGAAGCCTGAAGTGGGTTTTATGGTCCTTTCCCCCCTCCCCCCTCTCTCTCTCACACACACACGAAGCACCAGCAAGTCCTGGTTCAAGACCTGGTTGGTCCTGGCCCAAACCTCTATTACATTCCTGACAGCAGCTTCACCTGCCAGCTGTCAAGCTTCAGGGAATTCAACCCCCCCCCCCTCCCTCACTGCAGGCTGCCTGTAATGGAAAAACTAGAAGCTCTTACCAAGTTCTTTTATTCAATATTAACAGAGAGAGATGTAGAAATACCATCTCTTGGATAATGGTGTTGCTCTGAGTAATCTCCTCCCCCCTCCCTACTCAGTCGTCAGCAGCCCCACCTCCCTTATAGTGTCTGCTGAGTAACAATTGCCTCTGGGCTCTCTGCTCTCCTACTTTCATTGCTCACTGTGTTCTGGGAGAAGGGGGGGTCTGGAATGCTCTCTAGTGATAATGTGTCAGCCAGCTGTTCCTGCTCTGCATCTCCCATTATTTCCCACCTTTGCCCCTCTTCTGTCTCTGAGCTGTGACCCTCTGCAAACCACCGTTGCAAAGCTATACTGTCCTCCTCTTCTCGGGAAGGTTCAGGAGAAGGGGAAGGTGGTCTCCATCATTCCTCCTCAGTCCAGTCCCTGATGTCATCTTGAAGAGGCAATTTGAGGTACCCATCATTTTCTCCAAATAGCTTTTTTATCCCAGAGCAGGAAAGATCATTAGTGTCTCCTCCACAAACACAATAGGATTGTGCTTTATTATGCCACATAAAATTAACTTGATTACAAACCTCCTAGAAATGTGTTTAAGACCTTTTTCCGTATACATTTTTCTGCAATTATCTAGCTGACCCTGGAGTTATTGGAAAATTCAATCTTCTCCTGAAATGAGAATATTCAAAGGGAAACCACATTTTCTTTCAAAAGAAATTGCTTACTCTTTAATTTTTTGCACATACAACTATATTAGTTGTCATAACCAATAAAGCCCTTAACCAATCTGTAGTGCCAGGTTAATTGAATGACACACTATTGATGTTGAGAGAAGAGACTTAAAACAATAGAAAAATATCAGGATGCAGCAAAAAGTTTTTCCTCCCCCAGCTAAAACTTCCTCATCAAACTGACGCTCATCACACATCTGAACTCTTGTGTTCACTGTGGGCTTTTCATCAGCTTTATTAAAAACCATCACATCCAATAGGGCGAAAAAGTACTGATACTCCATGTCTCTTTCGATCAAAACAAGCATTATATTTGCACAAAGACGTCACCTAACAATATTTCATTATGGTGACTAACAGAATATCATGTTCTGATGCAATCAGAAGTGACATCTCCCATATTTGGGTGCCAGCCAATTAGGAAGCTTCACAGCAAAAGAGAAAGACAGCTGTGAGAGTGTAAAGAGAACACAAATGAAGTCCCCGGAGTCGACACGCAGGTAGTCATTATGGGAACCAAAAGCTTTTAAAGCTAGATTTCAGAATGCATCATCTTCAGCATAACTACACTATTAAAAGGCTGCTGAGAGGTATATAGAGCATCCAATACAAGGGAGACCCCATAACAAAGGACATAGATGCTTTTGAGGTTTCATAAGGTTTGGAAAATTGATACAAATGATCGCCTGCCTTCTCTCTTTTTTTTTGAGGGGAGAAACACATCTAGCCTGAATTTCCTTACCTTACGATATAACAAAAGCCGATCTTGCTTCTGAAATCCATAAGGCACGCAGCTGAAAACAAAATGATTGAGCGTCTAAGTTTTTACACCGCAAACACCTTGTTTTTTAGAAAGGAGGAAACAAGATGGAATGTAAGTGATAAAGCGCTACGTGCGAGAAAAGCAAATAAAAAAGAAAGGCAGAAAGGCAGTTGCAGTGCTTCTGCTGAGAGCTATGTCAACTTTCTATGACACACGGGGAGTGGGGGGGGGGAACCTCTTGGCCAAGGGCTGTATGTGACCCCCCCCCGATCCCTGTGTTTGCCTCTGAGCACTCTCCTCAAGACCCCTCCTCAGGTCACTCCTCTTACGGGCTTGGTTAAAATATGTTCTTGAATGATGGCAATACAGTGGTACCTCGGGTTACATATGCTTCAGGTTACAGACTCCGCTAACCCAGAAATATTACCTCGGGTTAAGAACTTTGCTTCAGCACGAGAACAGAAATCGTGCTCTGGCGGCGCAGCGGCAGCAGGATGCCCGATTAGCTAAAGTGGTGCTTCAGGTTAAGAACAGTTTCAGGTTAAGTACAGACCTCCGGAACGAATTAAGTACTTAACCCGAGGTACCACGGTATATCATTCAAGTGTATATCATGTGAAATATCTGAGGAATTTTGAGAGAAGCTGAAGGTGTGGGGCTCCTAGTGGTAGCATCAGATTTCACCCTAAACAAAATCATTGCAAAGGTAGGTGTTCCCTGCTAAGGTGTAAGAAAATCCAAAGAACCTCAAGAAAAACCAAAGAGTTATGATAAGTTTAGGTGTCTATTGCTCTTGCCTTTGATAGTGGTATAGCTGCTGTTTGTTTGTTTCGTCCTGGGGGGTTGGCTTTGCATGCTTCCTCACGATGCCATTGTTATTCAGTTGTTATTCTGGAATAACAGACTCCTAAACCACTATTTCTTCTACCATAAAAAAACCACACACTTGTGAAAGATCCAGAACAGCTCCTCGATATTTTCATTTGGGTGGAATGTGTTTGAGCACCATCCCACTTTCCATGTGGAGAGGTTGGTGGGCATTGTCCTGTGGTTTTTAATCATGTTTTCTGTCAGGCTCAACATTAGGCTGAGAAAGTGGTGTCTCCTTCCCAGTTGTGCATACAGATACTGATATTGTGTCAACATATTGCCCGTGACAGCATTCGTTAGCTGCAGATGGAATTTAATCATGATAACCAGGTTCGCTATAACTCAGACAGATACAGGTAGCTCCTTCTTTCTAGTCTCCTAATCTCCTGCAGAGTTGGAATTGTGGAATACTGATAATTGCTATTTTCATCATCATTACTATTAATTTGTCACTTTGCTCATGGAAATTACTCAGAGTGATGTACAGACACAATTACGATAGGCACAATAAATGAGCAGATAAAAAACAACAGCACTTCTATACCATTAAAAGACAGGTCTTAACAGATCCTTCCCCACTAAAAGAGGCCACAAATACTTTCAAAACCCTTCAAATTAAGGTGGGAAGTCCTTGCCTGCTGCCTAAAAATAGGTTTATAAAGCCTTCCTGAGGAAAGCATTCCACGTGGCAATGGCCATCAACCATTGAATAGGCCCATTCTCACATTGCCACCCTCTAGACCTCTTGTAGAAGAGGTCCATGCACAGAGGTGGCCTCGGACAATGACTGGTAGGTTCATGTGGGGAGAGGTAGTCCTTCAGGTATCGGGCTCCTGGGCCACATAAGGCAGTATATAGAATCATAGAGTTGGAAGAGACCACAAGGGCCATCGAGTCCAACCCCCTGCCAAGCAGGAAACACCATCAGAGCACTCCTGACATATGGTTGTCAAGCCTCTGCTTAAAGACCTCCAAAGAAGGAGACTCCACCACACTCCTTGGCCGCAAATTCCACTGTCGAACAGCTCTTACTGTCAGGAAGTTCTTCCTAATGTTTATGTCGAAGCCAGCACCTTGAATTTATCCCCCAAACGAATTGGTAGCCAGTGCAGTCATGCCAGAATTGGTGTTCTATTTTTGGAACATCCTGTCTCAGTTAACAATCTGGTTGCTGAATTCTGCACCAGCTACAGTGTCCTACATATAACATGCTGCAGTAATCCAATGTAAACGTCACCAGAACACAGGACACAGAGGTTAGGCTACTTCTGCCCTAGATAGAGGCACAGCTGGGCCACCTGTCAAAGCTGATAGAAGGCCCTCTGCATCACTAAGGTTACTTGAACCTCAGCTGACAGTAATGGATCCAGAAATACCTTATTTTTCTGTGTATAACATACCCCCATGTATAAGACGACCCCATAAGACGCCTATAAGACGAGCATTTTTGGAAGAGGGTCACCACCGCCAATCGCTCTATGGTCATACCTTGGGTTACAGACGCTTCAGGTTGCGTTTTTTTTGTTTATGGATGCGCTGAAACCCAGATGTACCAGAACGGGTTAATTCCGGGTTTCGGCGCTCATGCATGCACAGAAACGCTAAATCACACTTTGCGCATGCGCAGAAGTGCCAAATCGCAACCTGCGCGTGCGCAGATGCGGCACTGTGGGTTACGAACGCTGCAGATTGCGAACGTGTCTCCCAGACGGATCACATTCGCAACCCGAGCATCCACCGTACAGCCTGCCCGACAATGGAAATAGCATGCACCGCCACAGACAAACATCATCTGCAATCTCGCCGCTTAAAGCACACCTGAACACTGGACACAACCACTCAATGCTGCCATAAACAGCCCGCCCAGTTGCCTCAGCCGCAACCAATAATCAGCAGGCCTTGCCACAGCAACCTTTCACACGTCCAATCTCAAACCTGACACAGGCAAACATTAGTGAAGTTGGGGAAAACCACTCTCAATATGCCATGCACAGCTAAAATTGACGGAAGGTAGGGACAATAAAGCTCCAAATTCACACACACACAAAATATTGGATCAAACAACAGCTGAACAACTATAAAAAGTAAGTGGCAGAGGAGTTGTGGTATAATTTATTGGGGAGAGGGATAATTGTACACTTAATATTCACACTTAAGCCCATTTTAGCCATCTACTTCCTTTTTATTATTATTATTATAATTTTTTATTGTTAAAATAATTCAACATTAATACACATACAAACATACAAACATACATTTCATACAACATACCTACATACATACAACATACCTACAACATACCTACACTCAATCCCACAGATAATTCCCATCACCATCCACCACCCCTCAACCTTTCTGTTAGACTTCCAATCTACTCAATTGCAATTTCTTTCTACTTCTATTACTTTCTTTCACACACCTTTAACCTAATTTCATATTTCTTTTTCTATTACACATTGTTATCCATCTTATTTAGTATTCCAATATTTGAAACGAAACTTGTTTATTCTCATAGGAGTTCTGATTTTTCGATATTGTTTTGCAAGTATCTTTTAAACAACTTCCAGTCCCTGTCTGCCTTCTCTTTTGAGATCCTTCCAATTTCTCCCATTGTTTTGGATATATTGTAGTACTCCAATAATTTGGCAAGCCACTCTATCTTTGTTGGTACAGTACCACTTTTCCAATTTTTCGCAATCAATAGCCTTGCGGCTACTGTTGCTGTCAGGGAATCAGGAGCAGGAGCACTGGGGAGAGAGGAATTGGAGAGCGAAGGGGAAGAATCCGAGGGCAGCGTAGGGGAGTATGACAGTGGCCCGAGAGATTCCATGAGCTTCTCCAGCGAATCAGAAGATTCCCAGAAGGGGGCGCCGATGGTCAGAGCAAGGGGGGTCCCAGGGGGGACGCACCAGAAACAAGGAGCCAGAGGGGAACCCCAAAGCAGCAGTGGAGGATCGGGACCAGTTTCCCCACCAGAGCGTAGTGGGGGGGAAGAGTCACATGTGTCAGGGCCAGCGTCTCCTCCGGAGGGGAGGGAGAGTGAGTCAGGGCTGACCACGCCTCCATCGGAGAGTGGGGGAATGGAGGGGAGGTCAGTTGCAGCTAGCCCACCCGAAGGGGGAAGCAGTGACAGCAGCAGTGAAACGGTTAGGAGGAAAACTGTTGGCTGGGCGCGCGCGCCAAGTTCAAATGTACAGGCGCGCGGGACAGCAGGAGACCCGGATGGGGAACCAGCTCCTAAAGCCCGCCGGAGGGAGGGAGAAGGCTCAGGGGAATCAGCGTCAGAAGAGGCTAGAAAGGGCGGAACCCCGGCGGGCAGGCGGACCCAGAGGAGGAAGGAGCAGCGGAAAAGGTGGAGCAAGGCGAGGGTCTTAAATTGCTGTACAGGGGGAGGAGATTCAGAAGGGTCATCAGCGGTCTAAAGCTTGAGACGTGGGGCTGCGCGCTGCGGCTCTGGAAGTGAAACTGAACTTCAATAAAGACTTTTGTATTTAACAACAAAGCAGCGTTGGTCCTTTGTGAGCTGGGACCTTGGGCAGCTCTGACAGTTGCGTATAAATATAAGGTCTTGTCTTCTTCCTTTAGGCTTCCTGGTACTACTTCCAATGTTCAGCCATCTACTTCCAATGTTCAGTGCTCAGGAGTTTCGTGGCCCTGCACAGCCCTCCCCAGTCACACACCCTCTCCCCATACACCCCTCACCAACCCTGCATTGCCTCTTCAGTGAGTGTTTTTGCCTGACTGGAATAGATCTTCAAATTCTGGTAATGAGCCTTGTTTGCCTCCTGGGCGGAAGACAGAGAAGTGTTTGTAGAAATGTGCCTAGCGTACAAGGGTAAAATTCAGATTTGTTGCCCCCACCCACCACTCACATGTGACTTCCAGGGGGCTGCCCAGAAGTAAATGCAATCTGCTGGCTGAAAAATGTCCCCCACCTAAGTAAGCCCTACCCTGTACAATCAATCACATGACAGTGCACAGATACAATTTAAATGGCAATGCCCACCAGGTTTTGGTGGGCCCGGCCCCCTCAAATATTTTATGGGGGGGCTGAGGGACCTTGTCCCCTCTGAGTTTGCTCCTGTGTGTTGCTGTAGAAGCAGAAGCAAAACTAGGACATGGACCACACTAGTGAGACAGCAATAATAATAATAATAATAATAATAATAATAATAATAATAATAATAATAATAATTTTTATTTATACCCCGCCCTCCCCAGCCAAGGCTGGGCTCAGTACGCAGTACGCAGGCAGGTACAATCTCAGCCAGCATACCAGAAATCTTGTTGCTTATTTGAGGCTGCCTACTTACCTGGAAGTAAGCCCTTTTGAACTCAGTAGGATTTACTTTTGAATAGACATTCGTAGGATTGCAGTGAGAGATTGGGAGTATGTAACATTATTTCAATGGAACACTTTTGCTTCTCTTCACAATTGTAATAGTCTTTTTTTAAAAAAATTAAAAACAAAAAGAACCACCTCCAACAAGAAATAATTTAAGCAAGTGTTGATATGATAAACGTCATGGTTGAGTCAGAAAATAATTTCGTTTCAAGCTACTCTTCTCAGGTGATGAATTTTCACACTAGTTCTTATCAACTGGAACTAACTCAAGCCAAGGACACATCAAAAGATGACCCCGGGATTGGTGGCGGACGTGATTCTGCTTTCTCTAGCAGCAATTTATTTTATTTTGATAGAGCAAGTCTAGTCTGCAGCCTGTAATTTTCATATCTTCAAATGTCATAATACTGTGTGTGAGGTTAAAACTCAAGTGGGAAAACTAAATCTTTTCCCAAAAGTGACATAAAAAGGAAATTAGATTATTTGTATTTGGAACCACAATGTATTTATTGAGGAAACATAATTTCAAACTTGTAACAACTGTTATTTACTTTGCCCTGTTTTTGATGAGAGACTTGAAACAAGACCTTTTCTTTTCCTCGCTTAAATAAAAGCAATTCAGAAAAGCCTGCCTGGTGTTCCGGTGTGACATTAACATTTGCAAATACAACAGCATCGCACAAAGGAAGAGCACTGCTATGATTAGAGATAATAATAATAAAAAGTTTGCCTCTGGAGTTCAAGCCCAGTTGGATGCCATTAACAGAAGTTTAGAAATGTGTAGGTAGGCATCTACCAAAGAAGTCCTCAGCTGCCTGTTACTGGCTGAATATTTCACTCCGCCCAGATAAATTGGATAAATATGGTCCTCAAAACACCAGAATTGTCTCCATTGTCACTCTTGTGATTTATTTACACATATATACAACTTGAGCCTATGATGGAGGGGTTCACAGCATTAACACCCCAAGAGGGTCTTGCGTCTTCCAGCCTTTGATTCAGATTTTATATATTGGATTCAGCCTGCTTCTTCTAGCTTCTAGCTCACATTACTCAGCTCTGGCCCTTGTCTTTCTAACTACCAGCAAGTTGAGGGAGAGGCCTCACCCATCCATTGTCTGACACAGGCCTTTGTTCCCTTAATAGCCCATGACTTAGGCTATTACCTAACCAGGACCTTATCCTGGCTATTCCAAGAATTTGAATCCTTGCTTAGATTTTAACACTTGCTGGGTTCAGGAATTAAAAGGGTCTTGACATACAGCCTGCTCCCCCCCTCCCCCCCCAAAAAAATCCCTTCACAATAATTCTTTAAATTGGACTGGATTGGATCGCTTCACAACTTTCTTCACAATCTAAAACCACAAACAGGATTGGAGGGCCAAAACCTCTCTGTGAACATGCCCTGCAGACAATGTCAGGCAGACAACCCACCAGTCAGTCAGGGAGCTATGCACAGCCTTCCTGAAACAGCCCAGCAGTGGACTCTCAGTTAAGCAATAGTCATGGGGATCAACCAAAGGCAAGGTTAATGTATCATAATGAAACCATTTACACTAAATCCCACCTTCTGCTATAAAGAAGTGGCAGAAGGTGGCGACAGATTGCCCTGTGTGACAGAATGGATCCAGCAGCACAAGGGAATTCTCTAGTAGAAAAACATGCAGACATTTCTTAATAATACTCCAGACTGATGGTAGCAAAGAAAGTGAAATACCTGGGGATTAATTTGACATCTAAGAATGTGAACTTATTTAAAGACAATTATGAGAAATGTTGGACAGAAGTTAAGAAAGATTTAGAAATATGGTCAAATTTGAGACTTTCCTTGTTAGGCCGAATTGCTGTTATCAAGATGAATGTTTTGCCGAGAATGTTGTTTTTGTTTCAAACATTGCAGATTGTGGATAAAATGGATTGTTTCAAGAGGTGGCAGAAAGACATATCTAGATTTGTCTGGCAGGGCAAAAAGCCCAGAATAAAATTTAAGATATTAACTGATGCAAAAGAAAGAGGGGGGTTTGCCCTGCCGGACTTAAAATTGTATTATGAATCAGCGGCTTTTTGCTGGCTGAAAAACTGGCTGCTTCTTGAAAACACAGACATTTTGGATCTGGAAGGGTTTAATAATAGGTTTGGTTGGCATGCATATATATGGTATGACAAGGTTAAAATTCACCAAGGTTTCAAAAACCATATTGTTAGGAAAGCACTATATAATGTTTGGATTCGGTATAAAGATCTGTTGGAAAACAAAACCCCTAGGTGGCTGTCACCAATGGAAGCTAAAGAAGTGAAAAAACTTAATATGGAATCTAAATGGCCAAAATATTGGGAAATCATAGAACAAGAGGAGGGAAAAGTGAAATTGCAGAGCTATGAGAAATTGAAGTCTAAAGTAAGAGACTGGCTTCATTATTACCAGATAAATGAAGTTTTCAAACAGGACAGGAAAATCGGCTTTCAGGTGGAGAGATCAAAATTAGAAACTGAATTGTTGGAACCCAATACTAAGAATTTGTCAAGAATGTATAACTTGCTGTTGAAATGGAATACTCAAGATGAGATGGTTAAATCAGCTATGATTAAATGGGCACAAGACATCGGTCATGACATTATGTTTGCTGGCTGGGAACAGTTATGGACTACCGGTATAAAATTTACGGCATGTAATGCCTTAAGAGAGAACATTATGAAAATGATTTATAGGTGGTACATGACCCCAGTCAAGCTTGCAAAAATCTATCATACACCCAATAATAAATGCTGGAAATGTAAGGAAACTGAAGGTACTTTCTACCACCTTTGGTGGACGTGCCCAAGGATCAAGGTCTTCTGGGAAATGATCTATAATGAAATTAAGAAGGTCCTTAAGTGTACCTTTCATAAGAAACCAGAGGCCTTTCTCCTGGGCATGGTAGGCCAATTGGTGTCAAGGAAAGATAGGACGTTCTTTATGTATGCTACAACAGCAGCAAGAGTTCTTTTAGCAAAGTATTGGAAGACACAAGAACTACCCACGCTGGAAGAGTGGCAGACGAAGGTGATAGACTATATGGGACTAGCCGAGATGACTGGCAGAATCCGTGACCAAGGAAAAGAGACGGTGGAAGAAGATTGGAAGAAATTTAAAGTTTATCTTAAGAACTGTTGTAAAATTAATGAGTGCTAAAATGTCATGGGTAATGTAAAATAGAATTGCAGTGATAAATAATTGGGTAAGAGAAAAAGGATTAAAGAAAGTGAATTATAAGTAATTGAAATTAGGGGTTGCTGGAAAAGTTTAAAACAGGGATGCAGAAAAGGGAGGTATGGGGAAGTCGTTGAAACAAGGTTTAAGGAAAAGAGGTTATGAAATTATACGTGTTTATATGTTTGTTTGTTTATGTATTGTCAGTTGTATTGTGTTTTAATATATGTTGGAAAATTAATAAAAAATTTATATAAAAAAATAATAATACTCCAGACTGGATTATTGTAACTTGCTCTACATGGGGCTGCCCTTGAGACTGACCCAGAAACTCCAGTGGGTGCAGAATGCCGCGGCGAGACTCCTTATGGGGTCTTCGCTGCGAGATCACATTAATCCGGTACTATACCAGCTGCACTGGCTCCCGGTGGAGTACAGGATCAGGTTTAAGGTGCTGGTTTTAACCTTTAAAGCCCTATACGGCCTAGGACCCTCGTACCTACGGGACCGCCTCTCCTGGTATGTCCCACAGAGGAACTTACGGTCTTCAAACAAAAACATCTTGAAGGTCCCAGGCCACAGAGAGGTTAGGGTGGCCTCAACTAGAGCCAGGGCTTTTTCGGCTGTGGCTCCGATCTGGTGGAATGCTCTGTCACAAGAGACTAAGGCCCTGCAGGACTTGACATCTTTTCGCAGGGCCTGCAAGACAGAGCTGTTCCACCAGGTCTTTGGCCAGGGCACAGCCTGACCCCCTCCTTTGTCAATCCTCACAGAACTCTAGCCCAATAGTTGCCATTAATCTGATTTGAACTGATTTTATAAAGAAATGATTTTAGAATGTTGTATTATTTTATTGTTGTTAGCTGCCCTGAGCCCGGCTTCGGCTGGGGAGGGCGGGATATAAATAAAATTTATTATTATTATTATTATTATTATTATTATTATTATTATTATTACTCCATCACTCACTTTATTTCCATGTTGGTCCTCGTTGGCAGCTTGCCTTTTGTCTATAGGCTGCTCTTTAGTGCGCAATAGCTCTTGAAGCAGTTTACAATAGTCAAGCAGGAACAAACAGTGGTGTCATAAAGTAGGGAAGAAGTGCCCCCATTGTTTCATCTCAAGAATGGTGATGTCATATCTTGGGGCACTATTTGGCAAATCTCGGAATGCCAAATAAAGACCTCCCCACCACCCGCCCAGAGAGAAGCCCACCACATTTAGTGACGCAAAGACATACCCTCCAACATTTCTATAATGAAAATAGAGATGTCCTATTCCATAATACTAATACTAATAATACTATATTTTTCCATGTATAAGACTAGGTTTTTTCCCTTAAAAATAATGTCCAAAGTTTGGGGGCATCTGTGACATTAACATATGAGAGTGCTGGAGGTGAAATAGTTAAACAAGTTACCCAATCAGAACCGGGGGGGGGGGTAGTGTCAGAGGGACTATAAAACCAGCTCTGGGAGGGGCAAAAGGAGAATTTGTTGGGAGTTGGGTGGTTGGTTGGAGTGGGAGTGAATTGGGATACAGTCTGTGGGTAGGTTGAGTTAGTGTAGCGAAATAAGCTGAGTCAGGAACAGTTAGGAGCTAGGAAGACAAGCAAAAATCTGAGAGGTGGTTTAGTGAGTGAGAACAGGTAGCAGAAGTTATAGGTCTGGATAGGCACCCTATGATTGTAATTGACCAATACCGTTTATGAAACCGCACGCTTGTTAAACTGCAATAAATAAACAGAAGTTTATGTTCTAATTTAAACCTGACTGGACTCAGTATTGTACCAGGTAGGGCCTGGGTGGTGGCAGCGAGAAATAAAGTGGTGGCACAGGGATCAATAGACGGTGAAACGTCCAGGGACCCTGTGTGATCGCCACAGTGTCTTATAAACGGTAAAATCTCTCCCCATTTTCATAAATTGGAGTCCCCCAAAATAGGTGGCGTCTTATACATGGGAGCATCTTATAGACAGAAAAATGCGGTAATTTTATTATTTATACCCCGCCCTTCTGACTGGGTTGCCCCAAGCACTCTGGGCAGCTTCCAACATATATAAAACATAATAAAACATTAAACATTGAAAACTTCCCTATACAGATATCCTATAAAGGTTGTACAGTTGCTTATCTTCTTGGCTCGGGGGTCGCATAACTCCATAACCTCCAACATTTCTCCGAGGAAAATATGGAAGTCCTAAGGGAACATTCCGGGATCAATTCAGAAACTGGGACAGCTACTGTAAATCTGAAACTGTCCTTGGAAAATAGAAACACGGAGGATCTGGGAAAAGGATCAAGGGATCATAGGACTGTGGCCTTAATGTATTCCTGGATTTTTAATACGCTGTTTATGTTCTATGTGAATTTCATCTTGCATTTGTAAACCACCCTGGAAGCTCCGCAAAGGGCAATAGAGAAAGTTGGTGAAATAAGTAAATAAAATGTGCCCAATTCAAACATGAGTATTGAAGCAGCCAGCACTTTTATCCTTTTTTTATTCATGCAAGTATAAAACGTCCCTTCCCTTATCATGTCAACTTTTTCAGACAGATTTTTCTCCCATGTGACACATCTAAGGTTATTTTCAAAACGAAAGTAAGAAAGCCAAGCTCATTTCAGGTTTTTTTCCCCCCTTCAAGGGTATTGGAATTGCAAAAAGATGCTGAGTATTTTGCTGAGCTGTGAGATAAAAATGGCAGCACATAAGGCTGTGCAGATAAATCTCAAATCGACAAAAACACTTATCTGCTAATCTGTTTGGGAGCAGAAAATCATATCCCATTTAAATCTCCTGAAGTCTTCCTTTTCATTTATTAGCATTAAACGGGTCTTGACTTTCACAAAATGCATACTCCTGGAGATATTTCTCCTACTTATAGAATTATCTGAACAGAAGACATTATGTAAACAGCTATTTCCAGACCGTTAAAAAAAATTACAAAGAATATCCTTCATAAATACATAATATATGGTGAAGTCAATAAAAACAAAGCATATGGTCTCACATTGCCATTAAATCTATCAGTCCAGAACACAGGAAACCAAAGAAGACTTTTCTATATAATATACCCTCCAACATTAACTGATGAAAATAGGGACATTGATAACAACAACAACTTTTGAAATTATTTTTACCCAGCCCATCTGACTGGGTGGACCCAGCCATTCTGGGCAGCTTCTAATGTACATAAAAAATAAACATTTAAACTTAAAAAAAAAACCCCATCCCTGTACAGGCTGCCTTCAGATGTCTTCTAAAAGTTGTATAGTTACTTATCTCCTTATCTTGGGGGTCACATAACTCCATACCCCCCAACATTTTTCTGATATAAATAAGGGCATCCTTATATAAATAAGGGCAGAGACATCACCTTGCCAACAAAGGTCCGTATAGTTAAAGCTATGGTTTTCCCAGTAGTGATGTATGGAAGTGAGAGCTGGACCATAAAGAAGGCTGATTGCCGAAGAATTGATGCTTTTGAATTATGGTGCTGGAGGAGACTACTGAGAGTCCCATGGACTGCAAGAAGATCAAACCTATCCATTCTTAAGGAAATCAGCCCCGAGTGCTCACTGGAAGGACAGATCCTGAAGCTGAGGCTCCACTACTTTGGCCACCTCATGAGAAGAGAAGACTGCCTGGAAAAGACCCTGATGTTGGGAAAGATGGAGGGCACAAGGAGAAGGGGACGACAGAGGACGAGATGGTTGGATATTGTTCTCGAAGCTACCAGCATGAGTTTGAACAAACTGCGGGAGGCAGTGGAAGACAGGAGTGTCTGGCGTGCTCTGTTCCATGGGGTCATGAAGAGTCGGACATGACTAAACGACTAAACAACAACAGCATACCCTCCAACATTTCTCCGATGAAATTAGGGATGTCCTAAGGAAAAGTGGGACATTCTGGGATCACTTCAGAAACCGGGATAGCTTCTGTAAATCTTGGCCGGTCCCTGGAAAATAGGGACATTTGGAGGGTACCAATGAGGGAGCTTAGCTATTACTACAATCCCCCAAATTGAAGAAAACCTTTGAGGGGCGCCTGAAACATATACCTCTGAGCCACCCAGCTAAACTTTCTAGAATCCTAAGACCAATGTCCCGCACCCAGGCCTTGATCACTGGGGGGAGGATTAGTTTTGGTATTCCTATAGTAGAAGACATTTTCTGGGCTCCACTGGACTCCAGAGACACACCAAAGCTCCACAATACTGCATGCTGATTAGAAGGCAGCTGTGTCCAGGGCTTCAAAACCCATGAGGACAGGGGAAGGCAGGAAGAAGGCAGAAACAGGATCACTAGAGGGGGGAAATTGCCCTGTTTCTACCAATGCTGGTCCTGGGTTGATCAGTCATAGAATTCAAGTGGAAGGGAGGAAAGCTAAGGCAAGTATCAGGTTCTTCAGACCCCAAAGTGACCAGATGGTCACTGAAAATGCTTGGGCCACAGATTCTTACTCAGGAATAGCACAGTGGAAAGTCAGAAATTCAGATTCGATTCAGCTTCGGTGTGTCTGCAAAAATTGAATCATTTCTTTCCAAGCTTGCCATGTAATGAAAGCACCACGGATGGCGAGAGCTATTATGTGACTGACAAATCAGTTCTGTCTCCTAAGTTCCTGGAATACCATCTTAGAGAAAGCTACATTCTGGAGCTTCCACTGAACTGTGGCTGACCAGGATAATAAATTAACCATTTGCTGCTCTTTCACATCATCTCACCCAGCCAAATGGCCCCTAGAGGGAACCACTGTATGGGGGGGGGCTTGTTTTCTAATGTGAAGGTTTTCTAATGTAAAAGACCTCTGGGCGGTTAAGTACAGTCAAAGGCAACTATGGGGTTTGGTGCTCATCTCGGTTTCAGGCTGAGGGGGCCGGTGTTTGTCCACAGACAGCTTTCTGGGTCATGTAGCCAGCATGACTAAACCGCTTCTGGAGCAACGGAACACCAGGACATCAGGGAGAAATGTAAAGTATTGCACTTGGGCAAAAAAAAAATGAGAGGCACAAATACAGGATGGGTGACACCTGGCTTGAGAGCAGTACATGTGAAAAGGATCTAGGAGTCTTGGTTGACCACAAACTTGACATGAGCCAACAGTGTGATGGGGCAGCTAAAAAAGCCAATGCAATTCTGGGCTGCATCAATAGGAGTATAGCATCTAGATCAAGGGAAGTAATAGTGCCAACCAAAATGGTCAAAGGCCTGGAAACGATGCCTTATGAGGAACGGCTAAGGGAGCTGGGCATGTTTAGCCTGGAGAAGAGGAGGTTAAGGGGTGATATGATAGCCATGTTCAAATATATAAAAGGATGTCACATAGAGGAGGGAGAAAGGTTGTTTTCTGCTGCTCCAGAGAAGCGGACACGGAGCAATGGTTCCAAACTACAAGAAAGAAGATTCCACCTAAACATTAGGAAGAACTTCCTGACAGTAAGAGCTGTTCGACAGTGGAATTTGCTGCCAAGGAGTGTGGTGGAGTCTCCTTCTTTGGAGGTCTTTAAGCAGAGGCTTGACAACCATATGTCAGGAGTGCTCTGATGGTGTTTCCTGCTTGGCAGGGGGTTGGACTCGATGGCCCTTGTGGTCTCTTCCAACTCTATGATTCTATGATTCTATGATTCTAAGTCAGAGCACATGGAAATGCTGTTTACCTTCCTGCCACAGTGGTACCTATTTATCTACTTGCACTGGCATGCTTTTGAACTGCGAGGTTGGCAGGAGCTGGGACAGAGCAACAGGAGGTCTGCCCGTCGTGGGGATTCGAACTGCCAACCTTCTGATCGGCAAGCCCAAGAGGCTCAGTGGTTTAGACCACAGCGCCACCTGCGTGCCTTTTTTGTAATGTAGGTTCAGCTAAGACATAGTGATTGGACCCAGGGTACCCTAATGAACTTCATGACCGATAGGAGTCGAAAAGCCACTCCCGACCTCAAGAGGGGGTGGGGTTGCGGTCGCACGCCCCCATCTACTTCTCGCGGGGCTGGGGCCAGCCCCACGGGTCGCGGGGATTCCCTTAGCATTAATATTCATCGCCCACAGCGTCAGCCAATCAGCTGACGCTGTGGGCGGGACCACCAGGGAGCATTTAAGGTCGGGGCAGCCCTGGCTCGCCCCTTTTCTCTCTTACAGCTGCTGCGGTTTCCCACCCACCCACCCTCTAGGTTTGCTTTCTGACTTTGCTATGGGCTTCGGCTGGTCGCCGCAAGGGGCCTGGTAGGAGTTTTTCCATTTGGCTAATTGGATGTATTTTGAAGCCACTTGGTTTTTTCGCCTACCTCGTAGCAAAACGTCACAACTCCTTGGTTTTGGCGGTTAGGCATTGGCAGGGGGTATTGTCATGCAAATGAAGTCGGGGGGGAGGAATGCCATCACCTCCCCCAAATCTTGAAGGGTGGTCTGTTAAAGGACTCCGAGGGGCGTCGCCTCGTCCGAAACCTACGGAGGCTAGGGCCTAAAGCGCGCTCCCGAGCGGTAACCCCTTGGGGAGCGCCTACGGATGTGCATCACGGGGGGCTCCCCCTGTGGGTGTTTAACCCTTCCCGGTTAGTCCGGATAGTCCGTTAGGGCCAGTGCCTAAAGCCAATACCGCTCTTACCTGTAATCAATAAAGTTGTGGCCATTTTCGCCCATTAACCTAAATTCTGGTGTCCGGTGTCTTTATTTACTCCATCTGTGGGAGGGGGCGGGTATCGCCACGCAACAGGTCTCTAAGTCAAAATCTAAAACCCTGTCCATTACACGCCAATGACTTGTTCTATATAAAATAAAAATAATGATGAAGGGGGCATTATGGGAGCATCAGAGAAAATGAGAGATAATATTTCATTGTTATACCACCTCTGCCAAGCCACTAAAATACAGCATTTGACAGCACTATAGCAGTGCACAATGAGCAACATTTTAAGAGGTTTTCAAGCAGCTTTTGAGGAGATTGGAGCCTTCTATAGATTCGCTTTCCCCCTCTCAACTTAGTCTAATCCCATGATCACAAAATCAAAACCAGCTCTGGATGACCATTCATTGGCACCATTTTCAGGAAGCAATGGGGGAAGAGGCCCAAGAAGGTCCCATTGTTAGACATACTCAAGATAAGTGTACTGTTTTTCTCAAGAGCTCCAGGATTGCTATCTTTTGGCACCTCGCAAATCTAAAGCAGCGCTATCAATGCAGATCAAAAATGCTCCTTTTTATTTATTTCAGCAAATGTGTTCTTGACATGCATAACTTGATCTGCATAAACCCACAAAATGGTTTCTAACGATAGCTGGCTAATCTAACTTGGGGTGCATGCATACAAGAGTCGACTTCTATGCCTGTATCAGTAGCTGGATGGGGAATTGTAAATAATGGTACATTTGTTGTTGTTGTTGTTTAGTCGTTTAGTCGTGTCCGACTCTTCGTGACCCCATGGACCAGAGCACGCCAGGCACTTCTGTCTTCCACTGCCTCCCGCAGTTTAGACAAACTCATGCTGGTAGCTTCAAGAACACTATCCAAACATCTCATCCTCTGTTCATCCCCTTCTCCTTGTGCCCTCAATCTTTCCCAACATCAGGGTCTTTTTCAGGGAGTCTTCTCTTCTCATGAGGTGGCCAAAGTATTGGAGCCTCAGCTTCAGGATCTGTCCTTCCTGTGAGCACTCAGGGCTGATTTCCTTAAGAATGGATAGGTTTGATCTTCTTGCTGTCCATGGGACTTTCAAGAGTCCCATGCACCATAATTCAAAAGCATCAATTCAAGAGTCTCCAGCACCATAATTCAAAAGCATCAATTCTTCGGCGATCAGCCTTCTTGATGGTCCAGCTCTCACTTCCATACATCACTACTGGGAAAACCATAGCTTTTACTGTTAAATTAAATAGCTTTTAAATTATTGTACTTAAGAGATGTAAATGTTGGTTTACCAGCCCTATCCTTCTGGCCCAAGGTTAAAAACTCTGTCTTCTCCCAGGCACTTCATGGATTATGACAAGTTGTCAAAATGTTTTTGTTGCTTATGGTTTTCTGTCTACTCTTGGATCAGTTTGGGGCTATTGAATTGCATTATTTTGGTTTGATGTTATGGTGTTTGGGCTCTTTCTGTAAGCCACACCTTGTGGAGCTGGTGTGTGGATCAATGTGCCCCGCCCAAAGACAAATTTCTCACTAAGAATTGACCACCAGATACCTCCTCCTGAAAAAAAAAAGTTTGCATGGTTTTAACTTTCTCATAATCTTACTGTTTGTTTAGATAGATGCCTTTGCTCACTCTCTGAGGAGTAAGCAGCTGCTCCGATTCAAAACAATAGCCACAGGTGATTCTTCTTTTTATGCTGCACATTTCACAGATTTGTTTTCCAACCAAATTTGCTACAAAAGCATCTGGGCAGCCATAAGGCAGAATAACCATAACAGGTGCCAAGAAAAGTTAAGCCTGTTGAAGTCAGAATATTAGATCTGACTGTTGGTGCAAAAACCTGATTCTGATGTTTCCTTACCTTGGGATTCTCTATTTTTGGTGAAAGCAAGGGGACAATCCTTATATTCCAACTCTTCCAGGCAGGAGGCAGCGAGGAGGAATACTGGGTCTGATCAGGGTGGGAAATCTTTTCTCACCTGAGGACTGTATTTCCTCACTTCCACCATTTCAGGTGTCCCATAACAGTGTAGGTCCATGTCAAATCCAAAGGGGAGTACAGTCGTACCTCGGCTCCTGAATGCCTTGGGAGCGGTGCTGGATTCATGAATAAGCTAAACAAGCTATAGCTTAGGGCCCCACTCTCTTGGGTGCCCAAAAAAAATTAAAGAAAAAAACCCTGGATGTACATTTCCAAAATATAAGACAAAAAAACAAGTAAAATAAAACCTACCTACAGTAACAGGATATGGATATGGAACAACTGACTGGTTCAAAATTGGGAAAGGAGTACGGCAAGGCTGTATATTGTCTCCCTGCTTATTTAACTTATATGCAGAATTCATCATGCGAAAGGCTGGGCTGGATGAATTAAGATCGCCGGAAGAAATATCAGCAACCTCAGATATGCAGATGACACAACCTTGATGGCAGAAAGTGAGGAGGAATTAAATAACCTTTTAATGAGGGTGAAAGAGGAGAGCGCAAAATATGGTCTGAAGCTCAACATCAAAAAAACAAAGATCATGGCCACTGGTCCCATCACCTCCTGGCAAATAGAAGGGGAAGAAATGGAGGCAGTGAGAGATTCTACTTTCTTGGGCTCCATGATCACTGCAGATGGTGACAGCAGTCACGAAATTAAAAGACGCCTGCGATGGCAAACCTAGAAAGCATCTTAAAAAGCAGAGACATCACCTTGCCAACAAAGGTCTGTATAGTTAAAGCCATGGTTTTCCCGGTAGTGATGTATGGAAGTGAGAGCTAGACCATAAAGAAGGCTGATTGCCGAAGAATTGATGCTTTTGAATTATGGTGCTGGAGGAGACTCTTGAGAGTCCCATGGACTGCAAGAAGATCAAACGCATCCATTCTTAAGGAAATTAGCCCTGAGTGCTCACTGGAAGGACAGATCGTGAAGCTGAGGCTCCAATACTTTGGCCACCACATGAGAAGAGAAGACTCCCTGGAAAAGACCCTGATGTTGGGAAAGATGGAGGGCACAAGGAGAAGGGGACGACAGAGGATGAGATGGTTGGCAGTGTTCTCGAAGCTACAAACATGAGTCTGACCAAACTGTGGGAGGCAGTGGAAGACAGGAGGGCCCGGCGTGCTCTGGTCCATGGGGTCACAAAGAGTCGGACATGACTAAACAACTAAACAACAAACAACAACACAGTAACAGTGTTTTGTGTTGTGTGGGCTTCTATGATGTAAGTAATGGGCCCCGTCTGCTAGTCTGCTCCCTAAAATATCACTGGTTTGCTCCTTTCTATATATAGGGTGCCTACATTCTGCATGGACTGGTTGCATGGCAACATGTGCAAATCGCTTTAGATACCTATTAGGTCCATAAATTACCATATAGCATATATTCAACACAAAAAAACAGCGACAATTTGTTCTTGACAAAGGACAGCTGGACATATAAAGGGCCCCATTACCTTCAGTAGCTTAGGGCCTCATCAAACCTAAATCCAGCCCTGCTTGGGAGTCAAACGTTCTATCAAAAACTGGAATTGAGTGTTCCGGCTTATGAACGCTTTTTGGGAAGCCAAACCTCCAGTGCAGCTTCCGCTATTGTTTCTGGCGCGCTTAAAAAATCGGGAACCAATCGGAAGCTGTGCCTTGGTTTCCGAACTTTTTGGAAGTTGAATGGACTTGTAACAGATTCCATTTGACTTCCAATGTACATCTGTAGATCCAAAACCACTTACACACCCTATTCTCACACAATCATACCGCCCAGTCACATTTTCACCTTTCCCACAAAGTCATTTAAACCTCTCGTCCCCTCTTCCCATCACAGTTAGGCTTAGAAAAAAAAATAGCTCTTACCCGTCCTGCTGATTTTAAGGAAACTTAGAAAGATCCTTCAGACAATGCCTTAGTAGCCAGGATGTCCTCAGCACCAGGTGGTTCTACTACATCACTCTAGTAATGGTGAAAGATTGTGGAAGTCATCCACAATTGCTTCCCACAGCAGCTTTACTCCAGTTTCTGGGAGGACAACTCATGAGCCACATTGTGGGCTCCTACCACATGGTCTAAATTTCCCATCTTCATATCAGCAGCTTGGCAAGTGTTCATTCTGCAACAGCAACCATCAGAAGGGGCTTCTGACTTGATATTTCCTGCAATGTGCCTAAGGTATTTTAGCATTATGGATTTTTACGTGAGTATATTTCATATAATTCTATTTGTTCAACATCAAGTTCTAGATTCAGATTTGAAATGTGGAAGAATAAATGTGTAAGCTTTTTTTTTTTTCCCAATCACTCTGCGAAACTGTATTAACCTAACGCGAATAATAGCTCCAAAGGTTTAGAGAAGGTGTGCAGTGAATTATCTATGCAGCTTTCCATAAATTTGTTTTCCATTTAGGATACTTTCTTCTTTATTTATTTTGCAGACTTCCTCAAGAGTACTGGCCAAGAAGAATTTGATTTCACTTTTCTGAGAAGAGCATCACAATGAGGTTCTCGCTTAATTATCCTTAAAGTTGTTGCATAAAATGGCTTTGCTGCCCATATGTTTAGCGACAACTAAAACCCCCTTTTATTGCTACTTAAAATGAATTATTGAAGCATGCCTAGAGGGTGTAACATCTAATCAATTAAACAGTTAGATTAACTGATTCAAAACCTTTTAGGCTGCAATCCTATACTTGTTTACCTGGAATTAAGTCCCATTGAACTTAATGGACTTTACTTATTTATATTTATGTATAAAAGTATGTATATACTTATGTGTAGATATGTATAGAATTGTACTATCCACAGACATATTAGTTTGGGGAGCTTTCCTGGCGTTGGTTCCATGCAATACTGTCTTCCAATACAGTCTTGCATACTTGGGGGAATTGCCAAAATGTCACAAAGTGAGTAAAATGGCTTTTCAACTTGAAGGTCCAGTACAGAAATATTAAATTGTATGATGGTTAGCTGCTACCAAAACCCACATATGTTTAAACAGATCTTTTCTTTTCTTTTTTGCAGAAGTAGAGATAGGTAGAGAAAATGCCTTAAATGGAATAAAGGTATAGATTTTGCTCATTCTGCATATGTACATTACAGATAAACATTTTCTGTAATAGCTGTAGTTTTAAACCTTTATGTAGTATTTCTTGTCTGAGTGTTTTTGTGTCTATATAACTATACAGCTTGGATTTTTCAAAAAAAATGAAATTGCAGTGATCATTTTTTAAAAATATAAAAATAAGTAATAAATAAAGGTAGGGGCAAGGGAGGCAAAATTGCAATGGTGGTCTAAACACACCTGTAGGTCATGACCAATTCTGGCATTTGCGTGTTCAGTCCCAGAAACCTCCCCCCTAAATAAATGCACACAAATTTTGGTTTTGTTTTTTTGGCAGAATTTAGGCCACAACTTTATTGATTACAGAAACTGACTGGTTGCATAGGCTCTGGTTCGACTAGCTCCCTGCCATGCTGGTAGCACTGACCCAAGGTTCTAGCATAGGTCAGCCAAGGGTGAACACCTGGATAAGCGGAAAGCCGAGAACAGGCTATCTCTACCACCCAAATGTCCCCCTGGACTCAGGCACGGGCACAACTGCCTCTCAGGGGTTGACCAAACCATCGAGGCCCTGGATTCCTTTAAAAGAATACCCTTCACATAGGGATGAAAAGAGCATTCTCCTATCCCTATCACCTGAACCAGAGCCTATCCGCAACCTCACAAGTTGTGACGATTTGCTACGCGGCAGGCAAAACCCAAATGGCAACAGCCAATCAGCCAAGTGGGGGAAATTCCTGCCGTGCCCCTGTCCCAACGACAGACGACATACGACGGCATAGCAAAGTCAAGCGCAAAGCCCTAAAAATAGGGAGAGGTGGGCGGGTGTTCCGAATGCACGCGCCAAAAGAGGAAGCTCTGGGTCACGTGCATGGGTATAAATAGGTCCCTCGAACAGTTTGGACTGCATCCCATTGGCCAGATTGCACCCAGCTTTGAGGGACCTACCAATCAGGTGTTGTGTTTGACCAGTCGTACCCACCCACAACACAGGGTGTCCGTTTCCAGGTCTCACCACAATACGTGCCCTCTTTAAGGGAGGACCCGATCTCTAATGAAGGCTAAGCAAAAACTATATGATGTGGAAATCCATCTAGTTATCCACTGATGGTGAGCATGTGAGCTATCAATGAACACCTAGAAAAAGGGTTTCTAGGCTCAAGAGATGATGCAATTCACCAAAGGTTTTATTTTTATTTCTCAGTTGATATCCCTTCCCTTCCTCCCCAAGGAGCCCTTGTAAGTTACCCTACAAAGTGAGTCTAGGAAGATTGTGTCAATGTACTCACATATACTCAGTTACCATTACAGTAGTACTGTTTGATAATATAATCCGTTCAAAACTGTATGAATGAAATGGATGAACGAAAAAATTGGAATGAAAGGTGACACTGTAGGAGTTAAATTCTGATGTGGATAGAAGTTTGCCAGAGAAGAAAAGCAAATTCCACGGCCAGATAGTTATCTCAAATATACAGAGGTTTTTGGGTTTGTTTCTTTGTTTGTTTTTTTAAAAAGCAATATTTGTTGGAAGAATATATGCCCCAGTAGAGGACAGTTGTCTCCATCTATCTACCACTGATGAAAGTCAGTGATGATGGCCTTTGAGTCATATAATTAGAAAATGGGCATAAAAATCCAAGTTTGTGGGTCTTTCTGGTGGTTTTGGAGTATATTTAGCAACTTTTATTTATCCTGACTTAGTAAAAAAAAAAAAAAAGCAGCTTCCCTTGCAGAACACTCACAACCCCCCTGGAATGCACAACAAAACCCCTGGACCCCAGCCACAAACATCTAGCCTAAAAACGATCTGCCTTTTGATAATTTCCAGGCATCGACTGAGGGGAGCCATCTCCCTGCTTTGCCCTGTATCTCTCTCACACAGGAAGAAATGTCACTTCTATTGTGCCTCCTCTGATACATGATTCTGAAGAAAAAATTGATTGTTTTCTTACTTGTTTATATTATTTTATATCATTTTATATCATTATATCATTTATGCAGATTTCATTGATGAATCACTCTGTTAAGATTTCTCTAATTGGACAACAGCTCAAAATAAGTTGCTTTCACCCTTGTTCTCTGCTGTGTGGAACCATATGTTTTGAGAGTAGCAGTGTTTTTTCAAACGATCCCAAGGGTTTCTGGTTGTATACGCTTAAAATGAAAAAGAAAAAGCGCCACCGCTCTTGTAAAAACCTGCACAAGAATTCATTGTCTGTCTCACGTACAGAAGGCACAGCTTACATGAAAAATAAATATGGACTACTAAGAGGATATATTTTCTAAAAGAGAGTACCTGGAGATACTAGGTCGTCACTAAATTTATACCGTTCAACAGGTGAGGTGCATCAGCTGACGTTGTAAACCACAGTCTCACGCTGGCTGAAGAGATTTTTATATATATATTAAAAAATGGGCACAAATGCCTGCCCTACAAATCTACTGGAGGCAAGAGAACTCTGATTAGGAGACAGATTTCTTCTTACAGGGTACTTGATTTTACAGAGCTGGTCTCAGAGGTGTTAAATACAACTAGTCTCGGAATAGCACAGTCTCCACAGATTCATATGTAGAGTGTTGAAAGGCTAGAAATCACGGTCCGTATGAAAGTGTTTCTCACACACCTGCTGTACATTGGGGAGACTTAAATCCTATTGCCTGACACACATACACGCACAGAGAAAGACATTCATTAAAATAAGGATGTATCATCAGAGCCCACATCAGATTTATGCTTATATCTAACTCAAGTTTAATAGTACGTGAAGTGTGTTATTTTTTTTCTTACTAGTTTTCGACTACATTAATCCTAATACACCTCTAGCAATCTTCATTAGAGTGAAATACCAACGGTTAATATAGCTATCACTTGGGGTGTGTGTGTGGCAGGAATCAGAAAAGTGTTTGCAATAAAACCAATGTCAGTAAGCGTAAGTTGCATAGCAAATTAATTTCTCCTATAACACCAATTCAGTAATGTAATGATTTAGGAACAAATTAGTTTCTTATCCATGTGCACAGAGTCACCATAATATTCATCAGGGTTGTCGTGGAGCCAGGATTTTCATACTTTTTCATACTGATTTGACTCAGTTTCTATCTGAACCCTTCCCAAGGACTAAGGATGGGTCACAGCTGTTTGAAGTTATAGCACCATCCATACGTATGCATGAGAGTGATAAATAAATATACAAGTCTCTGCCCTGGTGAAGTTACAATCTGAAATTTTTCATGGAGAATGGAGGGAGGAGGGAGCTCAGGTAATCGAGACTGAATATGCAGTCACTTCAATTGCTTCATTCAGGTCGGGGGCAAGAATTAAGACATTTTCACAGAAGGCTTACACACCCTGCATTTAAAGCCCTTCTCCTCTCTAAAAGAAGCATGGGAACTGTAGTTCACAATTCCCAGTGACCTTAACAAACTACAGTTCCTAGGATTCTTTTGGGGGCATGATTTAAATATATGGTATGTATGCAACCATACAGGTGAAACTCGAAAAATTAGAATATCGTGGAAAAGTTCATTTATTTCAGTAATTCAACTTAAAAGATGAAACTAATATATGAGATAGACTCATGACATGCCAAGCGAGATATGTCAAGCCTTTATTTGTTATAATTGTGATGATCATGGCGTACAGCTGATGAAAACCCAAATTAACAATCTCAGAAAATTAGAATATTAAATGAAATCAGCAAAACAAGGACTGCAAATAGAGCAATATTGGACCTCTGAGAAGTAGAAGCATGCATATGTACTCAGTGCTTGGTTTGGGCCCCTTTTGCATCAATTACTGCCTCAATGTGGCATGGCATGGATGCTATCAGCCTGTGGCACTGCTGAGGTGTTATGGAAGACCAGGAAGCTTCAATAGCAGCCTTCAGCTCTTCTGCATTGCTCGGTCTCATGTCTCTCATCTTTCTCTTGGCAATGCCCCATAGGTTCAGGTCAGGCAAGTTTGCTGGCCAATCAAGCACAGTAATCCCATGGGCACTGATCCAGGTTTTGGTACTTTTGGCAGTGTGGGCAGGTGCCAAAGTCCTGCTGGAAAATGAAGTCAGCATCCCCATAAAGCTCGTCTGCAGAAGGAAGCATGAAGTGCTCCAAAATCTCCTGGTAGCCAGCTGTGTTGACTCTGGACTTAATGAAGCACAGTGGACCAACACCAGCTGATGACATGGCTCTCAAAATCTCTTTTCTGATGAGAGCAGCTTTTGCATCTCATTTGGAAACCAAGGACCCAGAGTCTGGAGGAAGAATGGGGAGGCACACGATGCCAGATGCTTGAAGTCCAGTGTGAAGTTTCCACAGTCTGTGTTGATTTGGGGAGCCATGTCATCAGCTGGTGTTGGTCCACTGTGCTTCATTAAGTTCAGGGTCAACGCAGTTGGCCTCCACTGAGCCAAGTATGGCATGTAGAATTATTGTGGAAGGGAGTGAATATTCTGAGAGCTGCACTTGGGGAGTTAAAAGCAGTGGCAAGGCATGACAAAACGCCTCCTTCCAATCTAAAATAAATGTTTGATAAAATATTGAGAGGAAGCAGACAGAATTATGATTTGCTGTGCACACCATCTTTTGTGGGCCTGACAAGGCTGATGTCTCACTTCAGTCACTTTAAGTGTTTGCAGTACGAGACAGAAAATGATGTTCCACATTTTTATTTCCTTAAGGTGCTTTATACCCCTTCGTAATGACCTCCATCAAGTTACGCTTTTTCTTGATTAC
Organism: Podarcis filfolensis; assembly: GCF_964270895.1. Classification (NCBI taxonomy): domain Eukaryota; kingdom Metazoa; phylum Chordata; class Lepidosauria; order Squamata; family Lacertidae; genus Podarcis; species Podarcis filfolensis. The sequence continues at coordinate 17,125,889 of NC_139609.1, read as the reverse complement.
TTTCTTTCCACGTCTTAAGTTGCATAAGACAATCATGACAGCAACAAGAAGCTTCTTGAGTATCTAAGTGATACCAAGGGAAAGGGAATTGCTTTCTTCTTTTATTTTTATTTTTTTTGTCACGGCAATTCATTGTGAGAGTTAGAACCAACACACTGGCAATGAGACAAATTGCATATGCAAGCCACAATTTAGAAAACACCAAATCTATACTCTTCTGCACACACGCATACACACACAGACACACCACTAAAAAACACCACCACCGAGCCATGATAAAAGTAACTAACTGGGTGTTGTTGTTGTTTAGTCATTTAGTCATGTCCGACTCTTCGTGACCCCATGGACCAGAGCACGCCAGGCACTCCTGTCTTCCACTGCCTCCCGCAGTTTGGTCAAACTCATGCTGGTAGCTTTGAGAACACTATCCAACCATCTCGTCCTCTGTCGTCCCCTTCTCCTTGTGCCCTCCATCTTTCCCAACATCAGGGTCTTTTCCAGGGAGTCTTCTCTTCTCATGAGGTGGCCAAAGTACTGGAGCCTCAGCTTCAGGATCTGTCCTTCCAGTGAGCACTCAGGGCTGATTTCCTTCAGAATGGATAGGTTTGTTCTTCTTGCAGTCCATGGGACTCTCAGGAGTTTCCTCCAGCACCATAATTCAAAAGCATCAATTCTTTGGCGATCAGCCTTCTTTATGGTCCAGCTCTCGCTTCCATACATCACTACTGGGAAAACCATAGCTTTTACTATACGGACCTTTGTTGGCAAGGTGATGGCTCTACTTTTTAAGATGCTGTCTAGGTTTGTCATTGCTTTTCTCCCAAGAAGCACGCGTCTTTTAATTTCATGGCTGCTGTCACCATCTACAGTGATCATGGAGCCCAAGAAAGTAAAATCTCTCACTGCCTCCATTTCTTCCCCTTCTAACTAACTGGGTAGAACAGTCCTATGTTTAGTGGACATCCATGGCAGAGTTAGCACTGCATTCAGAGTCTCTGAATTGCTCCATGAAGGGCAAGAGGGCTTCTGTTTTTGATCCTTGGATGTTCTTGGTTTTGCTTTGCTTTGATTCTCCCCCTCCCATCTACCACAACTGGAGGCTGAATACCTAACCCAGTATCAGATAAACATAGGCTAGGGGCCCAATACAGGTCATATTGGGAGAATGGCAGACCTTTGATTTAGCTCGCAGGAACACTGCTGATGGACAGATCTGTTGGCTTTCAGTTTTCTCTATGTCTATATATCCCATCTTAAATTCAGCTCCACACATTTCTGGAGCATTAGTTAAAAAAACCCAAAAAACCTCCTTATGAAATTCTGCACCATTTCAGCAAACACATTTTGTTCTGAAGTGTTGACAGATGTACAGATTTTGCAAGCAGTTTCTCTTAATATGAATCATTTTGTACACTGTTTTCACTTGCACACACATTTATAGGCACAGCTTCCTGAAAGGTATGTCTTTTTGCATAGAACTGCGTGTATTGCAATGTTCAGAAAAATACAAATTTTGAAGAATGGCTGTTTTGTCTCACTTGTTGGGGGAAGAGTAGGGAAGCTCCCAGGTGAGAACTGGGAGGGTTCACTCTTCTGTGTGTGGAATAAGTGTGAAGATATAATTATGATGGAAGACATTGCGGGGTTTTCTTCTTCTTCTCTTCTCTACTTCTTTAGTTTCTTCTTTTTGCTTCTTTCCTGTTTATCTCCTTTAGATTAGTTTGGCTTTTATTGTATTTTATGTTGAAAACTCTTAATAAAAATCAAAAAGACAAGTGGTTTCCCAATACAGTGGTACCTTGGGTTACAAACACCTCGGGTTACAAACACTTTGGGTTACAGACTCTGCTGACCCAGAAGTAGTACCTCGGGTTAAGAACTTTGCCCCAGGATGAGAACAGAAATCACATGGCAGCGGTAGCAGCAGGAGACCCCGTTAGCTAAAGTGGTACCTCAGGTTAAGAACGGTTTCAGGTTAAGAACGGACCTCCGGAATGAATTAAGCTCGTAACCAGATGTACCACTGTAGTCTGTATCATACTCTCCAAGTGTTTGTAAAAAAACCGGAAGCATTTTTGTTAGGGATTGTAGGACAAGACCTGCCAAGAAAAACAAAGAATCTATTTATGTATGCTACAACAGCGGCAAGAGTCTTGATAGCACAAGGATGGAAGAATGAGGAAATTCCAATGAAAGAACAGTGGCAAGAAAAATTGATGAGTTATGCAGAACTGGCTAAATTGACATACAAACTGCGGGACAAGGACACGTGTGACTTTAAGGAAGAATGGGAACTTTTTACAAATTATCTAAAAAGACAACAAAATGAACTGGACTCCTTGGCAGGTTTTGAATAAACATAGATGCATTTATTGGTTGATAACATGATAGCTAGACAATGCAAGGATATGTTTAATTTTATAACATGCAGAGAATAATATGTGCAGAGATATCAGAGGGGAGCTGAGGGAAGTCCCTGGGGGGGGGAGGGAGGGAGGGATGGAAGGGGGGCGGGGAGAAATGGGGAAAATTATGTATGTGATTATATGATTTGATAATTTGTTATGTTGAAATTGCATATATATATTTGTTGTTTAGTCGTTTAGTCATGTCCGACTCTTTGTGACCCCATGGACCAGAGCACGCCAGGCACTTCTGTCTTCCACTGCCTCCCGCAGTTTAGTCAAACTCATGCTGGTAGCTTTGAGAACACTATCCAACCATCTCGTCCTCTGTCGTCCCCTTCTCCTTGTGCCCTCCATCTTTCCCAACATCAGGGTCTTTTCCAGGGAGTCTTCTCTTCTCATGAGGTGGCCAAAGTATTGGAGCCTCAGCTTCAGGATCTGTCCTTCCAGTGAGCACTCAGGGCTGATTTCCTTCAGAATGGATAGGTTTGATCTTCTTGAAGTCCATGGGACTCTCAAGAGTCTCCTCCAGCACCATAATTCAAAAGCATCAATTCTTTGGCAATCAGCCTTCTTTATGGTCCAGCTTTCACTTCCATACATCACTACTGGGAAAACCATAGCTTTTACTATACGGACCTTTGTTGGCAAGGTGATGTCTCTACTTTTTAAGATGCTGTCTAGGTTTGTCATTGGTTTTTATCCCAAGAAGCAGGCGTCTTTCAATTTCATGACTGCTATCACCATCTGCAGTGTTCATGGAGCCCAAGAAAGTAAAATCTCTCACTGCCTCCATTTCTTCCCCTTCTGTTTGCCAGGAGAGATGGGACCAGTGGCCATGATCTTCGTTTTTTTGATGTTGAGTTTCAGACCATATTTTGCGCTCTCCTCTTTCACCCTCAATAAAAGGTTATTTAATTCCTCCTCACTTTCTGCCATCAAGGTTGTGTCATCTGCATACCTGAGGTTGTTGATATTTCTTCCGGCAATCTTAATTCCATATATATATATATATATATATATATATGGTTTCAGGTTAAGAACAGACCTCTGGAATGAATTAAGTTCATAACCAGAGGTACCACTGTATAGTGGTTCGTCTAACTCAGTCCTGTCAACAGGGTGACAGTGGCTCTCCAAGGTTTCAGACAGGGGTCTCTCTCTCAGGCCTACCTAGAGATGCCAGGGATCTGGGGCCTTTTGCATGCACAACCTGTGCTTTTTCACACTGAGCTATGGGCGCTCCCCAGCCCCTCCCCAAGAGTGAGGTTCTATCAGACCTACATAAGCGGGTCTCATATCGACATGATTTGCCTTGAAAGCTTCGTGACAAGAACAGATCCTTCCCACCAACTGCGTCGCACCTCACAGAGCTACACAACTCCTTTGCAAGTCAAAAGCGACACTTCTGAAACAACACACTTGGGAGGAATACTTTACATTTTCGTCTGTTAGTTCTTTTGCCCCTTGCAATGTGAAACTATCAATGAGATCGTATCACAAAGCACACAGGAAATGACTGGCAACAACATTTTCTGGAAAATCTGATTGACAGTTCAGAAAACGCAAAATCTTTTATAGATCTCGTGTAGGGAAATCTGAGCATGTGGAATTGAACCACATTGCTTCTTGACTGCAGGAATTGCTTCCTTTTTTTGCTTCTTGTATATACATAAAAAACCCAAGCAGATACTCTGAAGCAACTAACAGAAGAAGAAGAGGAGGAGGGGGAGGAGTTTGAATTTGATATCCCACTTTATCACTACCCAAAGGAGTCTCAAAGCAGCTAACAATCTCCTTTTCCCTTCCTCCCCCACAACAAACACTCTGTGAGGTGGCTGAGGAGGAGGAGGAGGAGAAGAAGAAGAAGAGGAGGAGGAAGAGGAGGAGGAGGAGGAGGAGGAGTTTGGATTTGATATCCTGCTTTATCACTACCCGAAGGAGTCTCAAAGCAGCTAACATTCTCCTTTCCCTTCCTTCCCCACAACAAACACTCTGTGAGGTGAGTGGGGCTGAGAGACTTCAAAGAAGTGTGACTGGCCCAAGGTCACCCAGCAGCTGCATGTGGAGGAGCGGAGACGCGAACCCGGTTCACCAGATTACGAGTCCATTGCTCTTAACCACTACATACCCAGTATTAGATTTATTCTCAGCTGCTTGGTGCAAAGATATAAACCTCATTCTCTTGGTATATTGGGAAGAACTAAACATTATCCCTAATGTCTGACGGCCACTGACAATGGGACCCAACTGTTGAGATTTCCTCTCCCATTAAGTATAGGAATGCTCTAGCATCATCTGAGGTTCTGACACCTCAGCCGCCATTTGCTGGGATGAAGGAACACATGAGATACCACAGCACAGGTAGAAGAGAAGGACAATGTTCCTCCAGGTTTTATTTTGAGTGCCATGTTGTTTATTCATTTAGACCATTTATAGCCCACTCTTCAGCCAAGAAAGGCTCCCAAAGTGGCTTACATATCAATTAAAGCAGAACAACCGCTGCCTGCAGGATTACAGTCTATAAGCCATGGCATAAAAAGGAAAGGGGTGTGGTCAGGGAAGAGGAAAGAAGCAAATGCCAGCACCAAATCTTAAAGTTAAGCAGAAGGCATTATAACAGTGATTCTTATATTGGTAGTTCCACCTTCCATATACCCCAAGATCACACACTTGGCTTACATAAATTGGAGTCAAACGACAGTTTTGAGAATTCGCCTGATGCAGAGGGTTGGGTTCTATTTCTGAAACTCATATTTCTGGGCTATACAGCTTCAGTTTTGGTACTTGCAATGCATGCCTCAGATATGAAAAAAAAAAACATGGAACAAGCTTGAGGACGGAAAGAAAACACCTCCTCATGCTGCTTCTCCCATGCCTGACAGCATTCCAGATCACACTTATCCTCAGCATCTACAGATAAGGGGGAGAATGCAACCAGTCTGGAATCCTGGAGAATCACTGTCAGTCTCTGTAGACAACACCGAGGTAGCTGGACCAATGGTCTAACAGAGCAACTTCCTATGTTCTCCAAGGGCTACTGCAGCATCAGTAGGCACTGGGAGACCCAGCGTGGAAAGAAGAGATAGAGAGAAGAGAAGAAGGATGCGAACTGGGGGGGTGGGGAGTCTGAAGAGTTTTGTTTTGTATGCACAGGAGCAATTTGCAGAGAGAAGGTGGGAGGTTAGTGCTTGACCCTTGTTCCCACCACACACACAACTACCACCTCCCCACACTTGCTTTTCTCCCAACTGGACTCCCAGAGGAAGTGTGCTGGTCCCATGGGTTATCTGTGAGGCGAGGTCCAAGTCCAGTCCGAGGTTGAGGGTGCAGTATGGAGGCAGTCCGTCAAAGCTGAAGCTGGGTCCAAGGCAGGGAGTCGGGTGAGGTCAGGAGCTCCGGCAGGACAGGGTGCAGGCAGGAACTGGCTACCAACAATGTTGCTCCTGCAACTTGGGACTGGGGCTGACTGGCTTTTATCTGCCCCGAGGCATAGGGCAGCCCCTGTCCACAGGTGACTTGCCTCTCCTGGCCTGGAGGCGAGCACTCCTCCTGTGGGAAAGACTCTCCTCCCTGCAAGAGAGGGGAGTGGTTGTGGCTGGGAGCCGGACTCCGCCTCAAGCAGGGGGCGTTTGCCCCCTGCCTCCCACTCACCTGGCTGGCGCCCATGCCCTCGGCCAGGCACCCAACCAGGTGCCTTCAAGGGGGCGTGTACAGCAGCCTAAATTGCTGCGGCGCCAGCCTCCAGCCCTCACTTTTTGTCGTCCCGTCGCAAGTCAACAGGTCTAACCTCCTTGCTGTCTGCAGAAGCCAGGGAAGTATTTCACAAGGCTTAGAGGGGGGGCTGTTTATTGCTATCAGAGCTAATTCCTTGTGATTGGAGTACTGGGAGAGTTTGGATCTTTGCTTGGATGTAAATGGCTTGGGTGGCGGTTAGGCATTGGAATAATGTGTTGTGGTGTCGAAGGGCTAGGTGTGGCCATCGCCTGCGCCTTCAATTTTTGGGTATTCCGTTAAAGGAATACGGCGGTCATGTATTCTGTCCGACGCCTGCTTGGCGGGAGGCCATGGCACGACCCTCGGTGACATTAGGGGAGAGCTTATAGTTGGATTAGCATCAACAGGCTCCACCTACTGGTGAATAAACCCCCTTTGTTTTTTAGACTCACCCCTCTCCAAGTGGGTGGAGTCAGCTGACGTAATCCAATGCCTAAGCCAATACCTTTTCACTTGCTGTAATCAATAAAGTTGTGGCCTTTTCTTGCCCATTAACCTTATATCACGTGTCCTTGTGTTTCATTCCACTGCGCGGGGTTCGGGTCCTTGAACCACAACTTAGTTTCCTCTGCCTCTCTGCCCTGAGCCTCTGCAGCTCAGGAGAGGCTGGAGGGTTACCGGATCCAGAGGCAACCTCAGCTTCCTCTGACGGGGCTGAGAGTGGAGCACCTGCAGGCAATGGGTCCTCCATCACCTCAGGAGCCAGAGCAGACTCAGCTGGTGCCTGCACCTGAGGATCCAGCACAGGTGAGGACCCTTCAGGCTCAAGCCCCAGCCCCGGCTCAGCTGGTTCTGGAGGCGGGGAATCCTGTGCAGGCTGGGATTCCTCAGGTTCAGCCTCCGAGTCTGAATCCCAGGCCATCACAGGAAGGAAAGGAAAATTTTAGTTCAATGGTACACAATGTAGAAACATGCAGCTTGCATATAAGGGTTGGTGTTGCGCTCATGTGAAAGAGAACCACGTGAGCGCAGGCGATCTGTTCGTCACGATCCCTTGGTGCATTGTTGAACAAGTTCCGACTCAGATCCTTAAGCTGCAGCACCAGGGGCGGCAATTTGTTTCCCAACTTGGGAGTCATTCCGAGGTCTCCCATATATCTTAACACTAAAGATCTGATTCTGCGTGGGAAAACAAGTGCAAAAGAGAGGGAGAGGGAACCAACTCTATTATACACACCGTTTTTTCCCAGGCAGTTATGTACAAAAAAATAAGAATGCATAATAGAAAAATCCTTCTGAAGCATAACTCTAGTGGAGCTAGCAGAATGCAATATTAAAAGCATATAACAGAGCGGGTGCTAGATGCCTGGGGGGGAAGTTAGCTAGGGAATTTGAAATGGGAAAAAAGAATGACAAGTCATACCTTTAGTAAGGGCTTTCTTTGGGGGTGGGGTTCAGAAATGAAGGTGTAGTAGCTTTGAAAGGGGAGATTGGACTGGGGAACCTCAGATCCAGGGGGCAATGTGGCCCTTCATATCTGCCTATATGGCCCTTGGAACTCTCTCCAGGCCACACACCTTTCCCAGACTCTGTTTGGTGCCCTCCTCCAGTGCTGCCTCCTCTGTTGCTGCATCCACCACTTGCATGAGGGTACCTAAGAAGGTTGTCCATGAAGAAATGTGGCCCCTTGGGTTCCAAAAAGTTTTCCACCCCTGAACTATGTGCCATTGGCAAGGCAATGGGATAGTACAGAATCATATAACTAAGTTGGACAGAACCTCGAGGTTCATCTAGTCTAACTCCCCACAATGTGGGAATCTCAACTAAAGCATCCACGACAGATGGCCAGCCAACCACAGCTTAAAAAAACCCACTGTACTGTACTGGCTGCTAATTTACTGTAGAAGAAGAAGAAGGGGGAGTTTGGACTTGATATCCCACCTTTCACTCCCCTTAAGGAGTCTCAAAGCGGCTAACAATCTCCTTTCCCTTCCTCCCCCACAACAAACACTCTGTGAGGTGAGTGAGGCTGAGAGACTTCAAAGAAGTGTGACTAGCCCAAGGTCACCCAGCAGCTGCATGTGGAGGAGCAGGGAATCAAACCTGGTTCACCAGATTACGAGTCCACCGCTCTTAACCACTATACCATGCTGGATCATGGGTAAGGTAAGTTTTATAGGGTATGTTTTAAGGTTTGTTGCTGGAGGATTTTGTTAATATTGACCATAGTGTTCTTCTGGAGTGGCTCAAGAAGATGGAGGGTTGGGGGCACTATCATAGAATAGAATACTATAATTATAGAGTTGGAAGGGTACCCAACACTCATCTAGTCCAACCTCCTGCTATGTAGGAATCTCAACTGAATCATCCATGACAGGTGGCCATCCAACCTCTGCTTAAAAACCTCCAAGAAAGGAGAGTCCATCACTCTTGCAGGAGTCTGTTTAACAGGTCTTACTGTCAGAAATTTCTTCCTGATGTTCAGTTGAAATCTCCTTTCTCGTGACTTGGATCCATTGGTTTGAGTCCTACTCTCCACAGCAGGAGAAAAGAAGCTTGTTCCCTCTTCCATGTGATATTTGAAGGTGGCTCTCATCTCTCCCTCTCAGTCTCCACTTTTCCAGGGCTGAAGGCAGCCCTGTTTAGGGAAGTTTTTTAATGACTGATGTTTTAATGTATTTTTAATCTCCTGTTGGAAGCCGCCCAGAGTGGCTAGGGAAACCCAGCCAGATGGGCGGGGTAGAAGTAATAAATTATTATTAATAATAATAATAATATTCCATGCTACACAGCTCTCTCAACCATTCCTCATAAGGCTTGGTTTCTAGACACTTGACTTGAAGTATGTAGTTTATGATGTGAGGAAGGAAAATGGAGATGTGGATTCAGTGTGCACTGGCACAGAATTCACAACACTATCCCATCCATGTAGATTTCAAAGTTTGTCCCATGGAGTTCAGTGAGGCTTATTCGCAGGTAAGTGGAAATGGGCTGAATGTGTCCTTATATGTGCACATAGGGACATGGGTGGTGCTGTGGTCTAACCCACTGAGCCTCTTGGGCTTGCCGATTGGAAGGTTGGCAGTTCGAATCCCAGTGATGGGGTGAGCTCCTGTTGCTCTGTCCCAGCTCCAGCCAACCTAGCAGTTTGAAAGCATGCCAGTGCAAGTAGATAAATAGGTATCACTGTGGCGGGAAGGTAAACAGTGTTTCCATGTGCTCTGGCTTATGACGTGGTGTTCCATTGTGCCAGAAGTGGTTTAGTCATGCTGGCCACATGACCTGGAAAGCTGTCTGTGGACAAACGCCAGCTCCCTCGGCCTGAGAGATGAGCGCCACAACCCCATAGTCGCCTTTGACTGGACTTAACCATCCAGGGATCCTTTAACTTTACCCTTTTTTTACATATGGACCATAAGGTGAAGACAGCATCCAGTCAGTAAACATAAGCATAGATGATCAGTGAAGTTCTCCTTTGGGTAGTAAGCCAGCCTAAATATTTTCTCATGACCATATAGAGAGCGACAAGTGAAATAAGGATCTCTAGCATTCCCTGGCTTTGTGTGCATAATCATTAATGTGGATTAGAGTCCCCTTTTTACCTATTATGTCTACCATGAATGGATGGGAGATGCCCACCCTTTTAGCTCCCAGATTATATGACAGGGAGGTTAAAGCAAGTTGATAGGTAATTATTCTGTTTTAAGTGATCCCGGGGACCCTGCCAAATAACCCCTTCCAGCCTTACGTAATTCCTAAACTTAATTTGAAATAATGTGATGCTTCTGAGATGCAATTCCTGTAAAGTAGTTGGAAAGGGTGCCGGGGAGGAGAAACCCTGTAAATTATTTAAGAAGTTATGCAATGCAGATAAGAACATAGGCTATTTCTCTCCCGATGTTCGGATGTCAAAAGGGGCGATTATATTGAAACCAGCAGCCACTTTAGGAGAATTATATATTGATGAGATTTTGAAATAGGAAAACAGACTCTTACTTCTGAATGCATGATGGATCAGGGATGGAAATGGTAATTGATCAAAATGGTCTTGAGAGACAGGATGCCTTAGATGTCATTTACATAAAGAGGAAAAATCTGCTGCTCTTCTCTGAAGAGCTTCTGGCACCTTGGAAGAAAAAAGTTCTGCAAGCTTACAAGTTTATTTGATCTGAGGAAGAAGGAAGAGCAGCAAAAAAAGCTACTGTTACAAACAGAAGAAAAGCCCTGCAGGATCTGATGGAAGGTTCATCTGGCCCAGCATTTTGCTTCCAACAGTGGCTGGCAGATGCCTCTAGGAAGTCCACAAGCAAGACACGGAGGTAACAGACCTCCCCTGTCATTAGCATCTGGCGGTTAGAGGTTCACTGCCTCTGAAAATGTCGATTTCAATTAGCTGCAATGGCTAATTGCCACTGCTGGGTGTTTCTGCCACTGAGTTTGTCCAGTCCTTTTCAGAAGCTGTCTCAGCAAGGGGCCATCACCACTTTCTGACAGTGAGTTCCATAAGTTACGTCGGCACTGTATGAAAGAAGTTGTGTGCTGATGGTGCACATTTCGGCAATCAGAAATGAGGATTAAAAGTGGACAAAGAAAAAGAAAGGAAAGAGTAGCCCATGAGGTTGCACAGGTCTGACAACTATGAATAAACGCAGTGATAGCAATAGGTGGAACAAGGAAAACAACAAATATAATGTTTTTTGATATCTGACGAAAACAAAGAAAGCAATACAATAATTTGGAACTGTGAGTGAAAAAAATAGTAGAAATAATAACGCAATGAGTCTAATCGGAAGTCAAATGTGTTTATTTTGTTTTGTTTTGTTTTCGTTTTTTCTCCCCCCTTTCCTTTTTTTCTTTTCTCTCTCTTCCCCCCTCCTTCTTCTTCCTCTTCTTTTTTCTGCCTCCTTCCTTGGTCTTTCTCTTTTTCATTTGTTAAGAAAGAGATAAAGAGATAAAAGTGTGATATGAAAACTTCAGTAAGTTAAAAGTGATGTTGTGTAATTTTTCTATTACTATTTATATATTGTTAAAATTGGTTAATTGTAATGAATTGATGTGGTTTTTTCCCTTGGTTATTGTTGAATTCTAAATAAAGTATTATTTTTAAAAAAAGAAAAGAAAAAAAACAGTGCTCAGGCACAAACCAGGAAAGTGCAGTTTTGTTCTTAGATAACAAGTCTTTAGGGCCTGACTTGTTCCTCTAGATAGGCTTGTGCTTGACTCCAAGCCACACCTCTCATCTTTCCACTAGGCAGTACAGTAAGAGGACATGCCTGTGTTATAGGGCACAGCCTCTTAGTCCATTTACTTTTAACAATGAGCTTCCTGCTATGAGGAAAACACACACACATGCACACATTCCCTTTCTCCACTTTGGAAAGAAATGAACTACCTAGCAATAGATTGTACTTATTAGGCCTGAAATATTATGGCATAATATTTGTAGCAAACAACGCCATTACGCGCTCAGGCTTTTTTTCATTGTTATATGAACTAGGCAGTAAAAAGATTAATCCAAAGCCATTACTTGCTGAATTGGCCAAGCGCACAACGGGATGCAGAATTCAATGACATATACTACTTCTTTGAAAAAGCACAGGATGGGGATGAAGCGGGAAAGGACTGACGGAGGGGAAAGAAATTGCCACTGCAGCCCCATCATGTATAGCAGGAACCAAGCAAAGTCCACTGCTAGTGAGGTTATCCCAAACTCACTGGGAAAGGACATGTTTCAAACATGTTATCTCTAAATGTGGTGGAAGGGTGTGGATTGATGAAATGCAAGTGAAAACAGCACCTTTCTACAGCCCTGTTAAGTAATTCACATAATTAATAACCATGCAGGGTTCCCAATCACTGAACACCCTCCAGCATTTCTCTGATGAAAATAAAGGTAAAGGGACCCCTGACCATTAGGTCCAGTCATGGCCGACTCTGGGGTTGCGGTGCTCATCTTGCTTTATTGGCCGAGGGAGGCTGCGTACAGCTTCCGGATCATGTGGCCAGCATGACTAAGCCGCTTCTGGCGAACCAGAGCAGCGCACAGAAATGCCGTTTACCTTCCTGCCGGAGCGGTACCTATTTATCTACTTGCACTTTGACATGCTTTTGAACTGCTAGGTTGGCAGGAGCAGTGGCGTAACGTGGGTTGTCCGCACCCGGGGCAAGGCAAGTAATTTGCGCCCCCTAACCCGTGGATTTGCGCCCCCTAACCCGTGGATTTGCCCTAACCCCAGATGTTGCGCCCGGTGCGGCCTGCCCCCCCTGCACCCCCCCACGCTACGCCACTGGGCAGGAGCAGGGACCGAGCAACGGGAGCTCATCCTGTCGGGGGGATTTGAACCACCAACCTTCTGATCCGCAAGCCCTAGGTTCTGTGGTTTAACCCACAGTGCCACCCACATCCTGATGAAAATAGGGATGTCCACAACAACAACAACAACAACAACACTTTTCTTATTTATACCCTGCCCAGCCCACCTGACTAGGTTGCCCCAGATGCTCTGGGCAGCTTCCAACATATATAAAAACATAGTAAAACAATAAACAATTAAAACTTCCCTATACAGGGATGCCTTCAGATGTCTTCTAAAGGTTGTCTATTTACTTATCCCCTTGGTTCGGGGGTCACATAATGCTCCAACATGCCCTCCAACATTTCTCTGATGAAGATATTGACGTCCTACCATAGCCTCCCACATTTCTCCTATGAAAATAGGGGCGTCCTAAGGAAAAGCAAGTGGCGGGTGGCGCTGTGGTCTAAACCACAGAGCCTAGGGCTTGCCGATCAGAAGGTCGGTGGTTCGAATCCTCGTGACGGGGTGAGCTCCCGTTGCTCGGTCCCTACTCCTGCCAACCTAGCAGTTCGAAAGCATGTCAAAGTGCAAGTAGATAAAAAGGTACCACTCCGGCGGGAAGGTAAATGGCATTTGTGTGCGCTGCTCCAGTTTGCCAGAAGCGGCTTAGTCATGCTGGCCACATGACCTGGAAGCTGTCTGTGGACAAATGCCAGCTCCCTTGGCCTATAGAGCGAGATGAGCGCCGCAACCTCAGTCGTTCGCGACTGGACCTAATGGTCAGGGGTACCTTTACCTTTAAGAAATGCAGGACGTTCCGGGATCAAATTAGAAACTGGGACGCCTTCTATAAATCTGGGACTGTCCCTGGAAAATAGGGACACTTGGAGGGTCTGTACTGTGTAGCCCAAAGGCATGGATCAGGATCTGATGGTAAGAGCTGATTAACAGTAGAATAGCACTGATTCCTGCATTGCAGGGAGTTGGAGTAGATGGACCTCTGTAATTCCAAGATCCCTCCCACCACACTATTGAGGTGAATATTTTGTGTTTTTAAAAGATGACATCTTGGGTTATCTCACTCTATATAATTAAAACTAGTCCATTCTGAATGAAAGCGCAGACAAAAGATATTGTGGGAGCAGATAATGCACAATTCTCACACAGAAGGTAAAGAGAAGAACATGGAACAAATTAAAAATAGATTCCTAAAATGGCTGAGAGAGAGAGAGAGAGAAACCATTTGACAACCTGCATTTTACACCGAAAGTGCACAGGAAACACGCCTTTGCAATTGCCAAATAATTTGAAGTGTCGCGAAATTAAGGCTACGAGCAACATTTCTGCTGTAATGAACAGCTGCTAGATTCAATAGAGAATATTTTGCATAACAACAGAAAGCATTTGCCATTGGCCTTGTGGGAGGAATAACAGTCTAATAATTGAAATGAACTACACACTACAGTAGCCAGTTACCACAATGAGAAAGATTATGCAAAGCAGAATGCTTCCTACAAGCTGAAAATCGCAGCCTTTCGTTGTCATGCAAAATGGAGCCTCTCTGTTCATCAGGTTGGCAATAAAATTGAATCATCCAGATGATATCCCGCTTCGCAGTGCGTAACTTTGACATAATTGGACCAAATGGAATACTTCACACGGTTAAACTTAATGGGGGGGCTCAGAACTGCAGATGCCCAAAGGACATAGTTATTGCAAAGGGGTCAGTTGGGAGCTAAGAGAGCTTACTGCATTGTTCAGGCTAGGTTTACAGAGGCAACTCATTGAGAATTAGTAAGAAAAAGAATGCACCCCATTGGTTTGCAATTCATTTCTGTTAAAAATAAATAAATGCAAATGGGAGGGGGAATGAAAACCCTTTTCCCCCCTTTCTCCCATTCGTTTCTCATAGAAATCCATGAGGCTGACTTTTCGTTGCATTGCTTAGTATGACAGTTAAGTCCAGTCGTGAACGACTCTGGGGTTGCGGCACTCATCTCACTTTACTGGCCGAGGGAGCCGGCGTTTGTTTGCAGACAGCTTCCGGGTCATGTGGCCAGCATGACTAAGCCGCTTCTGGCAAACCAGAGCAGTGCACGGAAACGCCATTTACCTTCCCGCTGGAGCGGTACCTATTTATCTTCTTGCACTCTGACGTGCTTTCGAACTGTTAGGTTGGCAGGAACTGGGACCGAGCAACAATAGCTCACCCCGTCACGGGATTCGAGCTGCCAACCTTCTGATCAGCAAGCCCAAGCAGCTCAGTGGTTTAGACCACAGTGCCACCCGCATCCATTGCTTAGTACAGTGGTTCCCAATTAGCTAATTACTGAGGACTCCCTATTTTTCAAAAGCCAAGCCATGGATCCCCTACTTTTAAAAATTTTGATAACTCTGTGGTAGCTACCTCTGCAAAGCAATTTTTTGAACAAAATGTGGGGTGGCCACATTTTAGGTATACTAAAATATACACAGAGGATTTTAGTTATACTAAAAGCAGACTAGGGCCTCGCGATCTCTGGTTTTCAACACTGTGATAGATCAGCAGCTAAACATCTCAATATTCCAATATTTCATGGTGTCTGAAATTGGAGATCAGGGAAGGAGCAGTCACAGAGATTGGGTGGGTGGGGTGCGTGCAGATCAGGCGTGGGAGTAAAGGAAAGAACAACTGTGGAGATCGGATGGGTGGAGGGAGGAGAGGAAGCGAGTCTGAGTAGGAGGGAATAGGGATGCTGGTTGCATGAAGCCACCATCAGCAGTGTACCCAGCGGTGGCAGCCGGCAAAGATGCACATCCACTGTGACTCCTGCTGCTTTCCTGCTGACTGAGAAAAGTTGTTCTGCCTCAGTGCCAGGGGGAGGTAGTGCCACAGTGCCTTGAAGTGAGGGCAATCAGCTGCCCTGTTCTCCATCAGCATTAGGGGAAGGCAGCTCAGATCAGCAGCATTATCAGCGGAGAGCATCATGCGATATTGGACTCCCTTGAAAGGGGCTCCCTTGAAAGGCAGCCTTGAAAGGGGCTGCCTTGCTCTCCCTCGTGCGAGGAGCAATACCATGTTGCGTATTTTCTGGACAAAACCATTATTGCGGTGTGATTTCAAAACCGATTTTTGCCGATATATTGAAAAATTGCACAGCACTAAAGCAGACCATAAAATATTTGGTATCGCCATGCAAAAATGACAATAATTTAGTCAGGGTGAGGCAAGGGGTGGGGCCACGGAGCCCCTGGGTGCGTTCTGTGGACCCCCAGGGGTCCCTGAACCCCTAATTGGCTTAGCAAGTTTATACAGCTTGATATATCCACAAAACATTATGTAAAGCAGAGACTATTTGGGCAATCCCAGAATTATAGGGTTGGCAGGGACCCTGAGGATCATCTTTCCCAACCCCCTGCAATGCAGGAATATGCAACTGTCCCATACAAGGATTGAACCTGCCACCTTGGCATCATCAGCATCATACTCTAACCAGCTGAGCTATCCAGGGGGGGACCTTTTTCAGCCAGAGGGCTGGATTACCTTGTGGAGAACCATCAGGGGGCCACAGTGGGTTGGGGTATTCAGTTCAAGGGATTTTTGGTGCATGGGGTGAAGGACAATATACTGTCCCTCCCCCTCCATGTTCAGAAGCTGACTGGACTGGAAATTGGATCTTAGCTCAAAATTGGTGGTGGACTATCATCCTCCAATGCGCCTGAGCACATCAGGCTAGCTTAGGGGGTTCGGGGCAGGCTATGTGGCACATACAGGTCTGCGGTCCTGATACACCTTACAGTCGTTCCTCTCCCTACCAGCCTGCCTGAGGCTGTTGCTTCGCTCTGTGCCCTGACAATGGTAACCTTGGGGGGGGCAGAGAGTGAAGAAGAGGCACAAATGAAGAAAAATGAACTCCACGGACAAGACAAGGTCATTCGGAGCCTCAAAACCCATCACATGTTTTTCTAAGCACTTCCAAATGTTCTAATGTTCTTTTAAAAAAAGTGGTATCCGAACTCTTACAGCATCTACATGCAACATCAGGAAGAAGTTGAGGTATTTCAATTATTTCTCGGGTTGCTCGAGGCCGCAAGTAGCTCAGCAGCATCAGCTGGAATGATTTCCTTCCTTCCTCACATCCTTCAGGGGAATAGAGAAGATGCAGATTCTCACAGACATTGAATTGGAAAGAAAGGCTTCCAGTCTCAACATTTGGGCAAGGTTCCCGTAAGCCTCTTACCTGCAAATCTTAAACTCACCCATCCCATTACACCACTAGGTAACCAGCTGCCTTTGCATAATAATTCACCCAGCTCTCATGGGTCAGCTTTCTCAACTGACAGCTTCAGTGAAATGGTTTGAGGTTGGCAAGATTCAGGTTGCAATACAGTCTTGGATATATTTGCCTAACTTTTGTATTACATCATCTGCTAGCCATGAGCAGAGGTAAGGAGCTCTGAAGAGCATTGTTTGACAACTAATTAAGTCCCTTTTTTGAGATTTGACAAGGTACTGGTCTTATCTGTCTGTCTGCCTGTGTGTGTGTGTTCTTGGTTGCAAAGTGTGGTGTAGTGGTTAAGAGCGGTAGTCTTGTAATCTGGTGAACCGGGTTCACGTCTCCGCTCCTCCACATGCAGCTGCTGGGTGACCTTGGGCCAGTCACACTTCTTTGAAGTCTTTCAGCCCCACTCACCTCACAGAGTGTTTGTTGTGGGGGAGGAAGGGAAAGGAGAATGTTAGCCGCTTTGAGACTCCTTAGGGTAGTGATAAAGCGGGATATCAAATCCAAACTCTTCTTCTTCAAAGTTACTGAAACAACACAGATGGAATCCAGAGAGAGAGAAATATTGACTACACTTTGCTGAGGAAACTGAACAAAATGGTGTACAATTTGAGGTGAACAGTGAGATTTTCTCTTTCCTGGTTTGGGCCTCATCTGTAGCTGGGAGACATTCAACCAAATACATAGCAGAAAACTCGCTCAGAACTACAAAGCTAATCAGAACACATGGTACCTCAGTAAAGCGGGGTAAGGGTCAAATCAACCTAACCCAATGGTTGAAATGGGAATCAAAGGTGGTCAGGGAGGGAGCTACTCTGAATCATGCTGTGTGGGTGCAAAGCCTATGAGATCCCAGACGACAGCCACCACCATTTCCTCCTTAGGGATGGGAGGAGAGCAACAGATCTAGCCCACCAGTAGTGTGCTTCAGCCATCATTGCTACTGTGGCAGTGGCGGCAGCAGTGGGATCTGCATTCCTTGGAGGCCAGATCTGGCTCTCCTCCCATCCCTAAGGAAGAAATGGTGGTGGCTGCCAAGGGCCTTCTGGCAGTTCCCTCACTGTGAGGAGCGAAGTTACAGGTAACCAGGCAGAGGGCCTTCTCAGTAGTGGCACCCACCCTGTGGAACGCCCTCCCTAAACAACTAACAGACTTTTAGAAGACATCTGATGGCAGCCGTGTTTAGGGAAGCTTTTAATATTTGATGAATTATTGTATTTTAATATTTTGCTGGAAGCCACCCAGAGTGGCTGGAGAAACCCAGCCAGATGGATGAAGTATAAATAATAATAATAATAATAATAATAATAATAATAATAATAATAATAATTATTATTATTCAGAGGCCACGGAACCCCTGTCTTCGGGTTCCAAAGAACTTTCACAAACCAGAACACTCACGTCCGTGTTTGTGGCATTCGGGAGCCAAAATGTCTGAGTACCAAGGCATTTGACAACCAAGGTACAACTGTACATGAAAAGCTATTTCATACATCCCTCCCTCCTCAGACCAATATGAATAATGCATTTTTAATGCATTTCTGCTTCTGGAATCTGAGGCAGGTTTTGGGGACAAAAACTCCAGACCCTTGTTATTTCCAATTTTCGATATGAAACTTTAATAATGAAGCTTCCATATGTTCCTAGATCAGCGCTTGAGCTGAAAGTTAGCTCTGCTGAGGATTAGAAACCATTTCCAGTCCTGCTTTATTAAGACCCAGGGCTTCGCTTTTCTAACTCACCAACGGACAAAGGCTTTCACTCCCCAGAATGAACAGGTGTGTTCATTAATTTTAAAGAGCAGGTTCTTTTCTTTTTAAAGAAAATGCTACATGAAGACTGTCTGGTTTCTTTGCAGTTGTAAAAGAAGGGGTGAAAAAAACTATTCAGGTTCACTCCCTGTTGCAAGACACTGACCAGATTTTGCTCCAGAATCTTTCACCTTTTCAACCGACCCCAAAGTCCCCATTTATGTTAATGGGAAAGGCCTCCATCCAAAAGAATCCATCAATCAAGTGATGAGCACAAAAGGCAAACACTTTAGGCAGATGGATTCAATGGGAGATCGGCTCCTCCCTTAAAGAGGGCATGTGTTGCGGTGAGACCTGGCAACCAAACCCTGTCTTGTGGGTGGGTATGATTGGATAGCCACAACACCCAATTGATAGGTCCCTTGATGCAGGGTTTAATCAGGCCAATGGGACGCAGGCTGAACAGATCAAGGGACCTATATATACCCATGCACGTGACCCAGAGCTTCCTCTTTCGGCGCGTGCATTCGGAACACCCACCCACCTCTCCCTACTTCTAGGGCTTTGTGCTTGACCTTGCTATGCTGTCATGTTTCGTATGTAGTTGGGACAGGGGCACGGCAGGAATTTTCCCCACTTGGCTGATTGGCTGTTGCCATTTGGGTTTCGCCTGCCACGTAGCAAATCGTCACAACTTGAAAGGTTGTGGATAGGCTCTGGTTCAGGGGATAGGGATGGGAGAATGCTCTCGCCATCCCTATGTGAAGGGTATTCCATTACAGGAATCCAGGGACTCGATGGTTTGGTCAACCCCTGAGAGGGGGTTGTGCCTGAGCCAGAGTTCAGACGGACATATAGGTGGCGGAGATAGCCTGTTCCTGGCTTTCCGCTTATCCAGGTGTTCACCCTTGGCTGACCTATGCTAGAACCCTGGGTCAGCACTACCTGCAACGGTGCAGGGAGCTAGTCGAACCAGAGCCTATGCAACCATTCACTTGCTGTAATCAAAAAAGCTGTGGCCTAAATTCTGCCAAAACCAAAATTTGAGTCAAGTGTGAATTTATTTAGGGGGAGGTTTCTGCGTCTCAACACGCAATCCCAGAATGTAACATCATTCTAGCAGAGGCACTAAGCCTTACACTAAGTCACAAAAGTATTGTCAACATTGACTGATAGCACCTCTCCAGGGTTTCAAACAGAAAGTCTCTCATAGCACTACTGGGAGTTGCTAGGAATTGAGGCTGGGACCTTTTGCATGTAAAGCCCCATTTAAGGGTTAAAAAACACATATCCTGCCCCCAGAGAACTGAACCAAAAAGGCTGCCCCAATTTCACAGCCCACAGAAAGGCATTTGACTCAGTGCTCCCTGAGTCCCACTCCTATCTTAATTTGCAACTTTGCAATCTGCATGAAAGTTTGCATTTCAGTAGTATTCACATGTGCATTCCTTAATGCGTTTCTTCTCCAAATGCACATTTTAACGTATGGAGTAGAGCAAAGCATTCTCTAAAAATTAAGATGAAGCATCAAACTGTCTTTGCAAATGTTTATGTGGCTTTGGGGGTACAGATGATTATTTTTATAAATGAACCAATTATATATGCATATGTTTACCATAAAATTCATGATCTGTTTATTACATTATTTTGCAAATAAAAATAAAGATACAGATTGCTAAGTGTGTTTTCTCTCAAAATGCATGTTTCTAAGCATAGTTCTCTCAAAATGCATAATTAAAAATGTATTTTGATACTTTTTGGAATGAGAACTTCACTGACAATTTGGGGACTATAAAAGTCAGTGAATAATTAGGATCCAATATGCACATTAATCTGGAAGGTGCATATATGGTCAGTTGCTACTAGAATTGATCAAATTCCTTAAACAACCCTAGTTTACAGTAAAATGATGAGGAGGATGACGTTCTGTCTTTCCCCCCCCCCCTGAAGACAATTCATGGCACCAGCATGGGGTGTCTAATTCAGTGGGAAGCAAAGACCTTGGACCCTCTTGAGAACCTTCTCATAGAAGAAGGTCTGCTTCCTTTCCTCTACTCCCCAATATCCACATACATACTGAGCCTTTTCCCGGCCACCGAGATACTTCCCAGCTCATTCAGTACTAGTAGATAAAGTTATAAACATCAAAGATTTAGAAATTCAGTAGGCATAGCTCCTTATCTTCTATTCGCACCTGAATTTCATGTTGAGCTGTAAAATATGCTTAGGTCAGATATTCAGCCTAGCTATGAGAGGAAAAGATGGAGCTGCATGTTTGAGGAGATCTTGATAAAACTTTTTCTCCTTTTCATTTTTTTTATTTCTACTCCCCTATATTTCGTTGCTAAAATGGCAGGGAGAAAGCTTTGCACTAGTTTAAGAAGATTTCCCCCTCCAGGGGTCTAATCCTTGCTAAATTGACTTAAGAGTTAAGAGATTTGCCATTTGCTTGACTATTTCTAATACGGAGCCCGATCGTTTAATGTAAGTAGGTTTAATTGCGTCTTTGCTGGCAATTTTGTGACAACTATAATCAAATAAGGCTTGAATAGCCTACTCCCAGGCTTCCTTTTAAAGTAAACAAAGAGACCTTTGACTTTAAATCCAACCACAGTAGAGAAAGATTAAACAATGGAAAGTGAGGAAGAACTAGTGGGACCTGCAAGAAAATGTTGCAGCATGGAACGTACCTACTCAGGACACTCCATTCCATTCCTCCTGGTTTTCTGTTTATTCCCCCAGTCAGCAATCTCGAGTCACTGAGCACACTTAGGTCACACCCAGGCCATACAGTTAAAGTGCATTTTGAGCACATGGCTTTCTCTAAAGAAGTCTGTAAACTGTAGCTGAAGTGTCCTGCTTTAAAACCCTCCATAGAGATACCTTACACAGGTTTCAAGGCAAAACTGTGTGTGATTTCTCCTATCTTTTAAAAAGGAAGTTTGGTTATGTTGGGACCTATCTTCTCAGAGTCATCCAAAGACATTATGGGTCTTAAGGCAGGAAACAGCACCGTGCTGGGGGGAAAGAAGTCACCTCTGCCAAAAATAAAATTTGTGCTGCTTTAATAGCATCCCCAAATCTCTTTGAAACTGAGATAGACTGCTTAAAAAGGTAAAGTTAAAGGGACCCCTGACCATTTGGTCCAGTCGTGACCGACTCTGGGGTTGCGGCGCTCATATCACTTTATTGGCCAAGGGAGCCGGCGTACAGCTTCTGGGACATGTAGCCAGCATGACTAAGCCACTTCCGGCGAACCAGAGCAGTGCACGGAAACACCGTTTACCTTCCCACCAGAGCGGTACCTATTTATCTATTTGCACCTTGACATGCTTTCAAACTGCTAGGTTGGGAGGAGCAGGGACCGAGCAACAGGAGCTCACCCCATCACGGGGATTTGAACCGCCGACCTTCTGATTGGCAAGTCCTATGCTCTGTGGTTTAACCCACAGCGAGCGTCACCCCCATCCCTTTTGATAGACTGCTTACTCTGCCTAAATGTACGGATAGACTTCTATACATGTCGAGAGCAGGGATGAGGATCCTCAGGCCCAGGGCCAATATATTTGACCCTTGTAACTCTCCCAAAGCTACACACCCTGTCAAAGAGTGAACTGGCAGTAAATCACACCATTCAGAAACACAGTCTTCACAGACTTGCTAAGTGTCAGGTCTAATGAGCCCAGAAGCTCATTCCCATAGTTCTTGCCCCATGAATCAATTGGGGAGACTGAAAATCCCTGCCTCCACACAGACGTCTAAATCCCCTCTTCTCCAGAGCTTTTTCTGAGCAATTGGAGACTGTGCCTGCATGCGACCTGCCACTGCTCCACCCATTTCATCCTTCTTCTGATTCCGGGAGACAGGACGGAAGGAGCTTGTCGCAGAAGGAGGAGGAAACACCAGCGATTCTTCACCAGCCTGGTTCATCTCTGCCTCTTGGACTCCCTCCTCTCACTCTTCTGTTTCAGCTTCTGCCTCTGATTCTGGACCTCTCTCTGCCCCAGCTCACCAAGCCCTGCTACCTCTTCAGCTTCAGACATGTCCTCTTGCCATCTTCTCCCTCTGACCACTCATCATTGTCCCACCACCACTCCCCAGGCTCTGAACCTTCTTCCCTTAGTGGTTCCCCAGCTGGTTCCTCTCACCATTCCTCTTCACCCAACCAGTCCATGACACCCCCTCTCCATAGGTCAACCCCCTCACTGCCTCTACTTCATACCCCGAGTATGTTTGTCTGGCTGGAATGTGTCCTTCAGTTTTTATGTTGTCCCTTGCTTGTCTGGATGGAGGCAAGAGAGGGGTACTTCTAAGTGAGTGTAGAGCCAAGCCTAGGGTACAAAGGTATTTTTCCATACATTATTGACAGTGGCCCCGTCCACCATTGGAAGACTTCCCAGAAGGAATCTGGCCCTCAAGCTGAAGAAAGTTCCCCCATCCTGGTCAAGAGGATGGCAAGGTATGCCTGGTTGTTTCAAATCACAGGCGTGAGCTCAGGCTTCCTGTCCCCATGTTGAGAACTTTGCCTGAATATAAGGCAGCTGCCTTCAAACTAATGTCAATTATGCACTGGCTGTGTAATTAGAAAATGTCCAAATATCAGCACTTAGGGAACAAGTTATTTAAGTAGACGGATCCCAGCTTCTTTGAGGCTATGTGTAACCTGACGGCTTAGCTGACAGCCCTACTAGGTGAACCTTTTTCCTCGCTGTCTTCTATTGCCCATAGACATTTCTCCCATTATTGTAAATTCAGAGTGATGCTGCACCCAGTCAGTCAGCGTCTACACAATTCCTATATGGTAATTGCTGTTTTTCTCTCTTGGAAGCAAGGTATTACATGGTTTCTCTAGATAGCATTTTGATGATTATATTAGACCCGGTATAATGTTTTGTAATAGTGTACTTTATCAGACATTAACATTTTCAACAGTAAAATGGAAGGTATAATAGGTCAAATTTCCTAGGTGCAAAAATGAATTCCTGGGGTACCAAGAAGCACATTCCCATTTGTGTGCATATAAGCACACAGGTATTTTGTTTGCATGTGAATGTCTGCTTCTGTTTATCGCATATATGACTATTGTAGTGCCAGCTAGTCTTCCAGCACTATCACCCCAATTCAGCTAGAGATACAGGAAGCGCAAAAGAAGAAGCCCATGTTTGTATTCACAGTGGGATGTGGAACCGAGCATGACGACTTGCCCCTGCAATTGGGGCGGCCAGGGTTGTGCAACATGTGCATACTGTGCATGCAAGCCTCAGGGCATGTTGACTTGCACAAACCACAAGACCTGCTGACACAGTGCCCAGGCTTGCATCCTGGGGACCTGCTGCTAATGTAGTGGTTTGACTTCACTCCGTTGTCTCTTGAGACAGACAGATACAGTGGTACCTCTGGTTACATACTTAATTCGTTCCGGAGGTCCATTCTTAACCTGAAACTGTTCTTTTTTTTTAAGAATAATTTTTTTTTAACCGACCAATCACATCAAATCAAACCAAATTACATAAATTCCAAATTACACAGCCGAATTTTAAATTTTGTTGGGGGTACCCATATTTCAAGTTCTGAAGGGGATCCAATCAACTTACTGCTGTTTTAATGTCCACAAATCTAACCTTATGATGTTCACAGTACTATCCAGTCCTTTCTTCTTGTTTTACCACATCTCTTCTTGTTATTTTCATATATTTTTCCTTTCTCTTTGTGACCTCTGATAGTCTCCACAAGCTGGTTAGACAGTTTGTAATCCTGCGTGGATATTATTATTTTTTATCCAGTAGCCATATCCAGACGTTTTCCATGTAACATCACTTCCATACATCAAAACAGTCTTAGCATCATTAATCTTCACCAATCTGCCTCCTTTCTCAAAACCTCTGAGGAGATTCACCAGGAATGCAGTCTGAAAACAAGTCTGTTCCTTCTCTCGGCTATAAATCCTTTGGCAAGATGGCGACTCCGAATTAATTGCTGCACCATTCCAAAAGCTCTTATTGCTTCTCGATCTCCATAAAGCATACTTTTGGTTAAAGTTTATCTCCACACAGACCTTAATCATCCTGCTTGGGTCAGTTCAACCAACGATTCTAATGAGGAGGGGTTCTTGTAAATCACATAGAAGAAAAGTAAAAAAGGTTTCCCTCCCCCCATTCAGTCCCGTTGTCAACATACCCAGCCTTTAGTGTATCTTCATCGTAAAATATTCCTGTTTCTCCAACCCGTCGTCTTCTTTCGCAGAGGTCACTTAAATTAGCAGACTTCACTCCCCTTCTTCACTTGAAATATGTGCATTTGCTTCTTTTGTAATTAATTATTCCAAATTGCTGCAGCTAGTGCGCGATCAGAGACCGCGTCCAGGAGAGCCGAGGTCCACACGGGGGCATTCTGCCTAGGGCCCTCACCCCCTTCTTTCGAATTAGGGGGTGATTTATGGGCACAGCAGGCAAAGGCAGTGTTCCCCATTTCCTTGGGGAAACAAGGGAGGCTGCCTACTCCCATAACAGCCTCTTAATTACCCCGTGTGGGTCGGAGAGATGGTATTGTCGGCCATCTTCCAATGCGCCCCCTAGTGGCCCCCCACCTGAAACTGTTCTTAACCTGAAGCACCACTTTAGCTAATGGGGCCTCCAGCTGCTGTTGCGCCGCCACCACGTGATTTCTGTTCTCATCCTGAAGCAAAGTTCTTAACCCGAGGTAATATTTCTGGGTTAGTGGAGTCTGAAACCTGAAGCGTATGTAACCCAAGGTACCACTGTACCAACAATCCCTTAACAAGGAACCCAAGCCATTCAGGACACCAGTACCAAAACCTGGTCTCTTCTTCTTTGGCAATCCTGAAGCTGAGGCTCCAATACTTTGGCCACCTCATGAGAAGAGAAGACTCCCTGGAAAAGACCCTGATGTTGGGAAAGATTAAGAGCACAAGGAGAAGGGGACAAGAGAGGACGAGATGATTGGACAGTGTTCTCGAAGCTACTAACATGAGTTTGACCAAACTGCGGGAGGCAATGGAAGACAGGAGTGCCTAGCATGCTCTGGTCCATGGGGTCACGAAGAGTCGGACACGACTAAACAACTAAACAACAACAACAACAACAACATTACAAAGTAAGATTGTCTTCCATGAACACGGTTTTAACAGTGAGTCCGTAAGTGACTGTGGAGGCCAATTCTGGATCCACACGTCCTTCCACAGTGGGGACATAGGTTTCCAGGTGGGAGTTGATCACCGTGAGGGTTTGCCAAGTGTGCCTTCCTCTCAGCACATTTCTCCCTTTCGTCCTGAGTTCAAGCGTCTTCAAAGCCCATGACACCTTTGGTAAAGGCTTTTCTCCAATTGGAACAAGTGTTTCCCAGTTGTCAGTGTTTATACTACATTTTTTTAGATTTGCCTTGAAAGAGTCTTTAAACCTCTTTTGCTGACCACCAGCATTATGCTTTCCATTTTTAAGTTCAGACTAGAGTAGCTGCTTTGGAATACGATCATCAGGCATCTGCACAACATGACCAGTCCAACGAAGTGGATGTTGAAGAATCATTGCCTCGACACTAGCTCACATTCAGCCAGGGCAATGCTTTCAAGACCAGCGACAAATAGTCCCATCTCACTGCCCTGCACAGCAGCCTGCCAGAATCAATGGGGCTGGCTCACTGTCTGATCTAGTCCCAGGCTCCTCTCTGGAGGGGAGAAGCTCCTTGCTAGCAGGAGGTGGCATTGGGATCATGTGAGTCTGCTGTAATATGGCACTTGTGATGTCAATGTGACATAAGTGGTGTCCTGTGGCATTGAGGCAGGCTTTTCCCTTGTCCATCTGCTTAGCCCTTCCCCTGGATCTGGACTTCTTCCAACCATCTTCCAACTCCCAGGATCCCATTTCTCCTCTTCTCCATCATTGTCTATTCCTCCTCTACCTCTGAGCAATCCCACCAAGATATATCCATGGGACTCCTCCTGATGCCACCACCCGTGCTTTATATGAAGGAAAGAAGCAATTTTTCTCTATCTAGGTAGATAGTAACAAAAGATATTTACTTGATTTTATCTCTGCAAGATTTTGGCAAATTAAAACTTTAATGAATGTACTTACTGAAGCATAAGCAAAAGAATATTAAAGCCTCAATATAATTTTTCACTGTATTAAAAGTTTGTAATTGTGTTTTTTCCCCTTTCTCAGTTCTACAGTGCAGTCAAGGAAAGATATTAGCTATTATTATTACTATTGAGTTTTGTATATATTTAGAGAGCAATCTACATACGTAATGTCACTGGGGAGTAATGCAGGCAACGAATTATGAGAGCTCAAAAAGAATCGCCACGGAATGTGTCAAGTATTTTAAATTCAGCGTAGAAGCCCCCTATCTAATGAGGTATCAACACAGAAAAAGGTAGTAGCAGAGATTGCTAGAAACAAAACATAAAGATGCTAAATGCATTTTCACATAATTCTGAGGAAAACACTTCTCCGTTTTCCAAGTCCTTGGGGGAAGGTGACATTTTGGTCCCATAAATAATCTGTTTGAATATAAACCGCCTCCCAGAGCCAGAATTTACAGAGTTATTTAAGAATCAGCCCCTCTCCTATTCGCTTCCCAGGAATTATAGTCCTGGGAAGGGAATGAGGTAGAAGGTGCATCTCTTCTCAGCACTTCCACATCCTTACGTGGTTGCCAGGTACTACGCAAAAGAGCATGAGCCACTAAGAACCTCAGTACCTAAATCTTCTACCTAAATCATGCTACCTAAATCTGCCTCTGCCCCAGGATTCCAGACAGTGGATCTTTCTCAGCCCTAGGGGAGACACGAGGGATTGAACCCGGGGCCTTTTCCACGAATGACATGTACTCTGCAACTGAGTTATGGCCCTTCCGCTTTGCTGCTGTCTTTCTTCTTGGTGCCATTTTAGCAGTGTGGTGTACTTTTAACCCTTTTTAATATTAAAAATGCATTGAAATTAAAATATTAACACTGTACTACTGCAAAACAAAACAAAAAATTGTTGAGTGCCATTGTTAAATATTAATTAAAAAGTAAAAGCCCTGCTAAAATGGTATTCTTAGATGAATTGTTACTCAGATGTCCACAGGACTATGTTGCAGCCACTAGTGTAGGAGCATAGTGGGGTATGTACACATCAAAAGCGGTAACTGCCCAACCGTACAAAATCAACTGCAATTCTTCATGTCACCTTTCAGAGTTAGAGCAACAATTACATTAAAACTTTGCCATCTGGAAGCATCATCCATTGCTGCTTCTCTGTAGATCCTGATCACTCATTGACCAGAGAGAACCACAAAGCTACTTCCATTTTGTGTGCCATCTTTGTAGGTGGGTTCAGACACACCCTCCCAAATGGAGTGCACACGTGTGTATGCAGCAGACTCATAGGGCAAGGAAGTCCCATGAATGAGCTTAACCCTACTCAACTTTGAAAGCTTGGCAGGGAGGGCATCTCAACTGTTGGGACATCTTCCTTGCTTCTGTTTGATTATGAGCTTATTGCTTCGTTCAAGAACCTTGGAATCTTGACCTTTGGGTTTTGCGCTCACTGCTGAGCTTGTCCTCTTTTAGCCTGAATAAAGACTTCTTCCTTACTTACAAGTAAGAGTCATTGTCACTGTGTTTTGGGATGGGAACCTGGCAGACCCTGTTCCCACATTTGTATGCTTTGGCTCAAGGGAGGGTGTTCCCTGGATCCCCACAATAACTTAAAGTAGATTATATATTGTACGGTGCTGTATAAAATCACAGGGCCTAATATATCAAGCTATGTAACAAGGCAGCGAAAGAAAAAGAATTTAAGTGAATCTTTAAAAGCCTATGAAGCTCTTCATTCAGTGATAAAAGTTTCCATATAACTTCCCACTGACTTCCATCTAAGTCATAAACTGACTTATTCTGAAACCAGAATGACTGGGAAGCAAAACAGAGAACAAAGGCATTTCCCAAAAGCAATAGGTGAAGATAAATACAGTGTGTGGTAGAGGGAATCTAAGATCTGCTGCAAGACCAAATGGAGTTAATAGGAAAGTGCTAGTTCTTGCTTTCCCAGATCTCATACCAGCTGTTGATGACCTTTACCTTAAACAACATTGTAAAGGGTTTAGACATCATGGAGGGTCTCTTTATCAGTGGAAGGGCTGGAGGAGAAATCCAATTCAGTTCACATTTAATTGGCGAACCAACATAATTTGCAGGTTCCAAAACAAGGCATGAACTGAAACAACCACCTTTTTTTTTTTTAAAAAAAAAAATGCATTACTCTGAATTTTGCAATGCAGTGCTCCAGCCAAGCAATGTGCACAGAAGTATATATACTAGGGTAAGGTGTGCATTAAAGTGCACATTAATGAAAATAGCATGTGGAAATGCATAATATTAGGGACCACTGCATGGCAAAAAATAGATACATTGGACAAAATTGCATAGGAACACGTGCTCGTTAGCAGAAGGCTGCACTAGAATAATGATAAATTTTCATAAGGAATTCAGAGAAAAACTTTGCAAACTAATGCAGGCACATGGAAAACTTAATTTCAGATTGGAAAAATGTGAAATGGAGAGAAACCAAAACTGACAGATTTGCTCATCCCTAATCCCTTCAGTCACCTCCTCACCTCTTTCAGACAGTTCTCCTACTTTGTTTCTTTGTCTTTTGGGTATCCTAGAGCCTGCATAGAGATCACTCCACAAGAAATATTACATCATCCTAAGCAACTTGCTTGGAGGGGAAGCAGAAGGAAGTGTAAACATATTCTGGAGAGTCCAATATGTTGATGAGATGGAAGAATGTTCTGTTCCTCTACCTCTGCTTAAGGGGCGGGGGGAGTAACAGATGGCTAATAACAAAAATCTTAATTGTTTAGCTGGTGTAAAGCACAAAATAGAGAGACGGCAACTTTCATCTATCAAAACAATTCAGTTTCTGATCTCAGCCTTGGGCTCTTTCTTACTGTTTTAAAGTGTTCTTCTCAAGGTGCAGCCAATTGTAGTGAACATTTTCCATCTGAACACCTTGATACTATTGTCCTCTTTCTGGGGTTTCCCAACAAAGGAATCAAGACCCATTTTTATTCTAAAGTTCTGCCCGCCCTTCAGTTTGCACAAGTTTTTTCCCCTCTCTTCAAAGCCTAAGCAAATAATATTTTCACAGAGAATTCTTCAGTGCTGTCATCCTACTTTGCACATAATTATCCAAGGGACTCATCATTATTAATGTAGCTATTTCTTTGCATATATATCATCTATCCAGTGTTTTTTTTCTTCCTTAAAAAAAATGTTTAGGGGTATTCTCATTTTGACTCAAGAAAATCACCATTTTATAGCCGCCATCGGAGGTGGCAATGACTAATCACCGTGGTAGATTCCAACTTCTACTTCATACATTAAATGCTCGCTTCCACCTGATCCTCAGGAAACACCATGAAAGGAAATGAGGCTGTCCATCAGGGGTAGCAACAGAACTGACAGTTCACCATGCTAGAGAAAAAGCTAAAAATGTTAAAATTTTTAGTTTCTTCTCCCTCTAGATTCACAAAATGTTTAGGTATGCGTACCCCTGCGTCTCCCCAGAAAAAAAGCACTGCATCTATATCTATATCTATATCTATATCTATATCACTTTCAACATGCTACTGTTAGTTGCTGATTAGGGATGCCATGTTCAGTTCCTCGTGTTTCCCCTCTTACATTCAGTTCTCCACTTTTCCACATCAACTGGCTTTTTATAAAAAAAAGTCTTCATGAAAATTCAGCAGCATTTGAATGTGGCTTTATCCTGATATACAATTTTTTGAAGGCAATACTGCCTAATATACACCTTTAATTCTGTTTTATGCTGTTTTCACCAATATATGCATTTTAAGGCATGCTTTACCCTAGTATATTGCATACTGGCAGTCCCCTTCTTCTTGCACTTGTCCCTAATGACACAAGGTCCAGAAATGACAACATTTTGGAGGTCCCAAGTTGCAAGGTGGTTAGATTGGTCTCAACTTGGACCAGGGCCTTTTTAGTACTGGCCCCGACTTGGTGGAACACTCTGTCACAAGGGACTAGGGCTCTGCGGGACCTGACATCTTTCCACAGGGCCTGCAAGACAGAGCTGTTCTGCCTGGCCTTTGGTTTGGACTCAGTCTAACCCTTACATCTTCCCTCCCTTACGGTTTTGATTTATGGGCTACTTTTAAAATGAGGCTGCTTTTTAAATTGTATTTTAACCTGTATTTTAAATTGGTTCCCCCCCCTATGTTTTTATTGTAATTTTACTGGTGTTAGCTGCCCTGAGCCCAGCTCTGGCTGGGGAGGGTGGGGTATAAATAAAAAAAATTGTTTGTTTGTTTGTTGTTTGTTTATTATTATGTGTGTGCACATGTGTGTGTGTGTTAACCACAGTGGTGGGATACTTCAAGATCTTTCACCCACAATGTGACACCTTGTTGAGTGACACAAGGAGGCTGCACTCTGCACAACTTTGCCTCGGCTACTTAGGGGCAGTGGAGACTAGTCCACCAGGGCAAATGGGGCACTGCCCCAGCAACCTCAGTCTGCCTTAATTCTTCAGAGGTGGCCCTGCCTTATGTGTGGCCCTTGTAGGACTCAGCAGGGGCAGGGGGCAAAACTGGCATTGACTATGGCTCCACCTAGTGTTGGGCAGGGAACTTCCCATTCCCAATAGGCACCAGCCACTGCGGTTAAGGGGAATTAGCAAGAGTCGCTGAGTCATATTTTCAGTTCAAATGAAACATCGCTTATTGTTACAAGCATCAAAATGCCTTAATGAACTAATAGTCTTTCGGCTTCAACAGCCAATAATGCAGTATTTACAGGAGAGTAAAATGTCTAGTTAGAACAAGACAACGCAGATGGCCTTTCTCCTTCTGTTTGCACACTCCACCAGTTTATAATGCAGCAGCCTGAATATTCCTCAATTTCAATGGAGGTTGCATTGGTCTGGATGCTAGCATTCATTTCACTACACATTGTGCCTCAGGGACAAACCTGGGACTGTGTGGGTTGGGAACATTTAATTATTTCTCTCCCTGCCAAGGCCCAGGCAAAGATTGCTCTGAAACTGCTAATTGCATTTCATCTGAAAAGAGTTGTCTTTCCCCCTCTTCATCCCACAGAGTTTGGAGGCTGTTCAGGATTTCCCTTGGCTGCTATTTACAGAAAGAAAAAAAACTGTGCAGGTAGATTGCATGCGCGCTATTGATGTTGTGGCCAATTTGGCCCAAACCATTCATGCATATGGGGGAGACTTGTCTAACTAGAGTTAAGATGCATCTGCACACCAGGAATGGACTATTTCCAGTTCATAATAATTTCACATACATTCATTCATAAGTCTGTCCCCTCAGTTTCTGAAGCATTCTGAATTTTTTTAAAAAAACTGCATGAAAATGTGTGTTGTCAAAATGCATGGTACTCTTAAACATGTGTTTTATACCTCTGTTACTCTAAATGCACATTTTGTGGATGTTTCCCCCTAAAGCACACCATTTCTGTGTTATTGTAACAAATATTCATGTTTCTATGCATTTTGGTGATATTAAAGAATTCTAAGAAGGGGGGACACAGAAGAATAATGGTCTTCAAATCCATGTATTAGTCTTGGAAGTGCAAAACCATCTGGTTCATTTAGAAATGCAGACCCAACAAAATCTGTGTCTATCCCTACTGCATATAGACATACCCCCAGAGATTGAACATTCAGAAATGTAAGGGAAACTTGAAGAATGGCAATTCGCATGTACATTTCAGCAGCAGCAACAAAATCAGACATTCCCAATATACAAAAGAGGGGTCATGATTTAGGAGAGACAGATGCTACCAAAAAAAAGGACTGTCCTAAGAAATAGGATCCATTAAGGCAAATGTTCATAGGGATCTGGTGATCACTGAGAATGGCAGGATGTAAGGCAAGAGAACAACAGTAAGATGAGCCAGAGACAATTTCAGGTGCCACCATAGCCAGAACCAACAAATTGCGGCAGAGTGTGTCTTCATGGCACCCACGGCAAGAGGGTGCGTCGGGGAGATGCATCAGCCCAGCCCTCACCCACAATGCAATGCCAGCTCTGATCTGCTTTGGGAGGCTGGGGTCATCACAGAGAGGCTCAGGGAGGGCAGAGTAAGAAGGACACAACTGTCAGTTTGCATTTCTTAGTACAGAAAGTACTGGTCTGATATGTAGATATTGTCTGATATTGTGGGTGAGCCCCAAAACTAGAGAAGAGGAAATTTGACAGCCAGGGCCACCTGTAATTGATCAGGCAGGCAGGTGGGGGCAGCAGACCCTCTAAGTGTCCCTATTTTCCAGTAATAGCCCTGGATTTACAAAAGCCATCCCAATTTCTGATTTGATCCCAGAATGTCCCACTTTTCCTTAGGATGTCCCTATTTTCATTGGAGAAATGTTGGAGAGTATAGAGTTATCATATCTTCCGAGCCATCTGAAGGCAGCGCTGTATAGGAAAGGGTTGTTTGTTTGTTTGTTTTTAATGTTTAATGTTTTATTATCATTATTTTGTATGTTGGAAGCTGCCCATAGTGGCTGGGGCAACCAAGTCAGATGGGCAGGGTATAAATTGTATCATCATCATCATATTGGACACCCCTATTTT